>NC_046186.1:62715969-63340969 GCF_011004875.1 Balearica regulorum gibbericeps
GTATGTATAAATTTGAGCAGGTGAAGTAGTAATTGTTTTAGATGTGCTATCAAGTGTGCATCTTCCTGTTGATTAGTAAGCTGTTGGGCAAGAGCGGATGATTTTCTTCAAGTTTTGTGGCTTGAAGTGCTTTTGTCTTTGTCTTGGTTCTATTTAGAAGACCTATTTCGGATTCACAAAAACTCAGAAGCTTTAATTGAGAGGGAAGAGCCACAAAACAAACCTGACATCACACTAATATTGTGATTAAAGCTCAGAAAAGCGAAGTAATTCAAGGCTTGCCCCCAAATCCCATCCTTAACTACGCCTTTGTGCCACCGTTGCAGTAGGATCCTCTGGGGATCACCTGCAATATCCAAGGCCAATGTAATACTTGTGGCTTGAGCTTTGCTGCATCTGAATTCCTTCGATTAGCTTTTCATGTCAGTTATTAATACATGCTTTCATTTAGTTTGGCAAGAACTGAATGTGTGTAAGGAAATACAAAATTCAATGTCCAAATACAATTCCAGTGAAGGCAGCAGCAGTTTTGCCCTGGTCTTCAGTGGAGGCATGTTTTGCCCTTTGGTCCTCATTTAATAATTTCTAAAAGAAAAATGTATCTGCCGTGCTGCTGCTTTGGATTAAAATTTGTTATAAAGGTCAAGCTCTTTCCAAGTGCTTCGATGGCAGGGAGAATCCCAACTTAGCGAAACACTTATGCATGTGCATAGTTTTAAGTGTCTTGCTTGTACAAATGAGACTGTTACATCTCCAGTCTTTAAAAATGATGAAGTCCATAGTCTGATGTAGTTTCATCAGACTGTAATCTTGCAACAAACCTGAGGACCCAGAATACAATGTACTGTCATTACCTCTGCACATCAGGAAATTTTTTATGAGCTGTATTTAAATTCTTCATACTAAATCTGAGGAATAGGATACTTTTTTTCTCCCAGGTGCAAAAGGGAACCCACGTTACAAATAGTCAATCTGGAGGCTAAATCTGGTAGTTTCACTTTTTTAAGGTGCGTTTTCAAAGAAAAATGCTTTTCATTTTGAGCTCCACGGCCTCAGTTTGAGAATATATCAGATACAGTTGGGATTAATGTTCCTGGCCTGCATGCGATGCTGTGTATACAGCCTGGAGCGAGATTTTTTGGTCAGATCTGGATTCGCGATGCGACGTTGGTCTTGCAGAGGAATCTCTGGGAGACCTTTGGCTGGAGCGGCGCTAGAGGGCACCGCGCGGCACATAAAACTTTAAAGCCTGGGGCAAGGTAATTCTTCTCTAAACAAGGCTTAAGTGAAAACATTGCACATAAAATGAAACATCAGCATAAAAATGAATGCTGGAGACACACAGCCTTACAGAATAGCTCCTGGCTTGGGACCTAAGGCCAATATCATTCATTTATTTAGCTAGCTTTATAGTCTGTTGGTTTTGGATTTGAAACTATTACAATAAATGCAGATGGAAAGTGTTTTTACAGTAGGGAAGTAATTAAATTGGGTGTGGGAACTTTGTCAGGAGAATTCTTGGAGTGACATGTGTGTATCAGCAGATTCTTTGTCTTGCTTGGCCTTGGTTTGTCTTTTAGAAAGAAACATTCAAACTGCAGATGTGACTAGTAAATTTTTTTAAAAGAAATTTACTAACCTATGCAGCATATCAAAAAATGTTTTCCGGAAGTATCCAGCTATACATGCAGTAAAAATCGACCATTGCCGGCACTTATTTATAGAAAATGGTTGTGATCTTGATGGACAGGTAAACTGCACAGATGGAGAGGGAACTGTAGTTAAGAATTGAAGTCATGGTGGATAGGTGAGTTGTGAACACAAAAGGAAACATGCATGACTCTTCAGTTTCTCTATCGCAAATTTTGATTCACAAATGACTTTGTCTTACAAATTCTGTCAAAGTTTCTTGGGAGTTATTTTGTCAAATCCCTGTGAACTGGTTGTGCATACTTCCTTTTATCCCCAGACATTTAGATATTAAATTATTTATACCTAAATGGTGGTATTGTACCTAATCATGGTGGTATTGTGGCTGTATCAATATTATGGCATTCTTTCTTCATAATTTTGTAATAAAAATCAAATTCACCCTGCAAGTCCGGATAGCCATCCAGTCATGCAAAATGCTTACAGCATTCTGGAGCCGCTGGGGTGCAAGACAGAGGCAGTACATGGTTGGGACTTGCCAAACATCGTACTACAGGTCTGAAATCGTACTACAGGTCTGAACGAGACAGGAGTAACATGGCTGGGTGACAACTCTGGCATGCTGATCCTGTATCAAATTCACTAGCAAGTTTAGGAAGAGAAGTTCCTGTGTTCAGACCCTATAAACATACATTGGTCTTAGCTTTCTTATATGGTGGGTATACTTTAAAATGGTACCAATCCCCAGTATACTGAACAGCTCCTACATTAAATTTAATGTCACACAAGTCTAGTGCAGTGCATGAAAGTTAACTTGCTTGCAGTTATTAACAAGCTCCCTTTTTACACAGATAATCAAATGAGCCATTTTAATTCTAGTAAGGGAGCATTTTGTTGCCTTAAAACATGTAAGCTACACTTACAGCCTCATACCCCAAGACCTTGCTTGCTGCGGAAGTTAAACACTAGAATATATGTGATTCTGAATGATAAAATGATAAATACTGAGTCCCAAACTCCTGCTCACACTCAGCTACAGCATGTTCGGTTTGGCCACGCATCCCAGGGCAGCATCTTTCTTTGAGACAACAAACTGCTTGATGAACACATCGCTGCTACCCCCAAATCCTCCTTCTCTTCCCACCAGGCCTGCCAGAGATTCCACTCTTAAGACCAAAGTCGCATCAGGAATTGAGATCTGACAACATTTGTTGGGTTTTCTGGGCTATAAAATAAAATAGGAGAGAAATGAGGGGAGGGAGAGGAAGTCCCTGCAAATGGAAATTTAGCAGGGTCTTCTGCCGCTTCTTCAAAGCTCATTGATTATAGGAAAAAAATTATGGGGTTTTTTTTCACTCTCTGGAGAGGATAGGAGGCTGCAGAAGAATGAGGGGATATTTCTGACAGCTGAGACACAGTTTCTTTTTTTCCTGGAAGGGTAAAGGCAAATGGCCTTGTATTTCATATACCTTCCCTCTTTAAACCATGGTCTATGGGGAAAAAAGGGAGAACTTGAAGGTTTTTAACAGGTAGGTTTGTAAGCTTGCAATGAAAGTTAGCTGACAAATTAACTTGTGAAAATACATAGTGGTGTCAAAAAGACATTATTTGAGTATTCACAGAAGGGCAATGGATCTTTGTATTGGTAAGTTAAAGCTAAGTCCCATGGAGTAAGAAGCCCTCCATTCTTGTTGCGTAATTATTACTACAAACCTGTGGATCTAATATGTCAAGCTATATTAATTCTTCCTTGTCTTTTCCTTTATGCACTTTTTAAATTATTTCTAAAAGCAAAAGAAAGGGAAAAGAAGCCACACTTAAGCAAATCCTCCCTTCTAAGACTTTATCAGATGCTGTAAGAAGAGTGTAATCAGAAGCATTATAGCTATTTTGTTAGTACCAGCTAGACAAAGTTTGTTCCTATGTATTACTGAACTGCCAATTCACCGATGATGATCACTGGTAAATATTGAATCATATGCACAGACACAGTTGCCAGATAAACAGGCCGTCCAAAAAAACACAGAGGGTTTTTTTTATGTGTTTAAAAAAGGTCTCCAATATTTCAATTTAATATGGGTTTCAGTGAGGCCCTTAGCATAGATTGCAGCTGTTCATCAGATGATTGCTGTTCTGTTCTTCTACACCCACACTTCTTAAAAGTGCACGGCATAGTAAGATTTAAAAGATATGAATTCCTGTTTCTGTTTCTTCATCTTAAAAGTCTCTCTTAAAACTTCTGAATGAGAAATAAGCTTTCACGTTTTCTCAGTGGTCTCTTTTTGATACCTACTCATGTTTTTTCATTTGTCAGGGTGTAGAGTGCGTGTACATATCCAGAGACTATTACTGTCATTAATGAATTCACAAGTAAATAGATGGTATTGAATGCCAATAAGAGCTACCACGGTTTTCACATTCAGTTCACTGGACCAAGGTTTGTTTCCTCTGCAATTTGGCAACACTGTTGTGAATACGATGTTCACTATTCTTACTGCGCCTGAGCTATGCTAATGCTGCGTGAGTGCATTACTGAACAGTGTTTCCATGGGCATCTGTATATTTAACAAAAATGAAAAGGAAAATAATGTGTGTCTTCTGCACTTTATTCTGGACAACCAGAGCATCAAAAGTGTTTTGTTCTCAGCATTTCGGACTGTGTGAAATACACCTGAGAGTTCTCTTTTACTGACTAGTTCCCTCAACAAGACCTTCACAGTGTGATGATGATGATGATGGTTAATTCTTTCAGGGAGGTATTGGCTTTATTTTAATACCAGGTAATTGTCCATGTTTACCAGATCTAACATTGTAACTTCTCAACCCAAATCCAAGCTTTACAGGCATCTGACAGATTCTGTGATGAAGCTGTCACGCCTTTCCCGTGACTGCTTGAACAGTTGACCCTCTGCATACCCCCTCCTAGGAGAGTGAGACCAGCAGTACCTTCTCATTCATTTGCAGTTCAAGAGATGAACAACAAATGTTTATTGTTACATGGTGATGAGGAACTTTACGATTGAGTTGCCAAGGAAGAAAAGCCAGCAATAGCTATGGAAATTGTCATTTAAGTTTAAGCAATTATAATAGAAAAAATTAGTGTTGGTTATGCAGTAAAAATGGGCAAGGTCAGACTACCAAGCTTTAATATGTGGGGTTTGGCCACATTATGGTCCCTCATGTTCTTCTCATCCATGTCTTAAAAGTTTTTTTAGAAGGTAAGGGTTTGTTGTCTGTGAACTGTATGTAGCTTATCTTGGCTAGAGGGTAATTTAAATGTTTTTCTGAGTCAGGAGTAGTGTAGCTCCACTGTATCTCACACTGAATAATCTGTAGATCATAATGACATGATATGGGCTTCATTTGAGGAAATGAGATATTGAGAGGTCTCTGATTTAGACAGAGTGAGATGAGATTCATCTCACCCTGAAGTAGATGCGTAAGGTAGGCACCTCTGAGATGCCGTTTGCCTGATCTTCATTCTACTGACTGTGAAGACAGCTTACTGTATCCCTCTTCACCTGAGCAACCATGCACACTCAACCAGCAATCACCTGTTGCACTGCTCATTTATTACAGGAAGACCAACTAGCTACGCAATATAAGCAAAGACAATGAAAGCATTTATTTTGATTTTACAGATTCTGCTTTTCTGCAAAACTGTTCAGTTCCAGAAGGGAATACATGCAATAATAAAATTACTCTTTAGCCAGGAAAAAACACTTTGTGACTAGCTGCTAGTATTTCTTGTGTTTGGGGCAAACTATAAAGAGGAACAGATACAGCAACATAAATTTGCTGTAAAAAGACACGATAAATAAAGTTGAAAATGAAAGATTGCCACAAGTAATTTTGGGAACTGGATGAAAAAATCCAGTCAACAGGAGGGATAGCATATGTCTGTCAGAATATAGCATTCATGTCAGTGGGGCCACTGTAGATATAAACACTTCACCTAAGAGAAATCCTTGGCAGATTCAAGCCCAGACTTCTCAGTCAAGACAGTGGCTGGCAAAAAACCTATCACAATTTTCCAGTTTTAAAATAACTACATTGTGGAATAAGATTTCTCATAAAGGCTATATTCTGGGACACACAAGCCGAGAGAATGTTTTATACAAATCTGTTACTTATTAAAGGTTTGGTGCATGTATTTAGTCTGCATGCTACTTAGACGATTTGAGTCAATCAGAATAATATAGTTAGTGAGATGACTGTGCAGATACGTGTAACTGAATGACTTACAGCATCCATGACAATTGCACGACAGTTGGTACAAGAAGTTATGTTGCCTTGCTACGTACCTTGTCTTTTCAGGCATGTAGTTTTCAGGCAGCGCAAGTCTTTCCTATTTTTAGAGCAGTCTGTGTGGTGTCTCTCTGCCAGCTGCACGCTGATGTTCTCATTCGTTAACTTTAGAAATTCAGTCTTCTGATTACCCGAGCCCTGTTGAAGCTGGTCACTGTCTGCCCGTTGGTTTTTGTTGGCTCTGGAGCAAGCCCCCAACAAGTTCTAAAAATATATTCAATATGTTTACAGAAATTACAATAATCTATTTAGAGAGCAAACACATGGTAACCGATGACATCACAGGGAAGTATTTGAATAGTTCATATTAACATACCCTGTGGCTTTAACAATAAAATGAATGTATTTTTTAATATTTCAAGTCTGTTACAAATTCCTGGTTTTTTGTTAAAATCAGGCATAAAATATTTTCTATTATATTAGTAATACTTTCTCTGGATGATCCCATGCCAGATCATGTCAGTGTGAAGAATGCCATTAACCTGAATCAATGGTGGGTCAGACTTTGGAATAAACAAAGGCAGCAAAACCCAAGAAGTTTTGAACACTTTTTGGAAATTTATATCACCTTATTGGGGGGGGGGGGGAAAAGATAAACAAGATTTTAACAGAAGTGTTAGTAGAAGTACTTTGGAGATTTTGGAGTTACCCTTAAGTGCAAGTATATAATCCTTTTGTCTAATGTCACATAGTATGAAAGATAAGAGCTTCCTAGTATGAATTTGTGGTACTAGAATGCAAGAACCAACCACCACTAATGATTTAAAACCTATTTTAAAAATAGAAAAAATCTAATACATCTGGAAATGAGATAATGGTCTCTGAGAAAGAGAGAAACATGCTATTCTAACAGGTCTGAGTTTATTGTTAACTGTTGGTAGAAATATTTTCTATTTATGAGGTAGAGGAGATGATAATACGAAATCTTGTGCAAGTGTGTGCTGCAATGTACTAATTTACATTTAAAGGATTTATTTTATTTGCTGTGCCCCTAGAAATGTGCTGTCATTCCTGCTTGTTTAGGTGTATTTTGAAAGTGGTTAAAATCCTATTGAATAATCGCTTGAACCACCTACTCTTAAAATATTTCATGAGTGCTTATTTTTTCCCAGTTTTCACTTAACAAATACACAAATACATGCGTTAAAAAGTAGTTGGTATTTATATGTATTTATTCATTGGATATGACCTCACATCTTACATATCTTAAACATGTCCTAAACATTAGGCTGTTATGAAAGCCATTCCACTTGGTACAAGTCTTACATATTTCTTGGAGTGGGGATTTGAACCAGAGTATCCTGTAACCAGCAGACATAAATCTAGTCCCTTTTGCTATCATGGACTGGTCTATGAGAAAATTTTCCATCATCTTGAGTAATTCCTAGCTTACACACTGCTATTATATGAGCAATGGTGGTGACTCCCAGGATATTGCTGTGTCCACATCTGTTTTAAACTTTTCTCATCATTCTTTCTTCCATGTGCCCTTCTTCAGAGAAAGGAAAGGGGGTTTTTTATGTGAATGTTTGTGCTTAATTGTGAGGAGGACTGGAACCACCCCATATATTTGTATAATTAATAGTTTTGACGAAGTGCCTTGTGATTTTTGAGCCTACTCAAGAGTGCAAGTTATTTAGCAGCCCCCAGCCATGAAACCACCCTCACACACGCTGAACTAGCATTACCTGTATTCTGCCATCATAGGCAATGGGCTGGTGAGTGCCCTTCAACCGAAACGCATGTTAGTGCTTTCAATAAAGTCTGGGAAAAGCTGGCAAAAATGAAGTTCTGGAGCTGTGTCAATAACTAGAGTATTAAAGGCAGATAAGAACGAAGAAACCCCTAAACAACTAAAACCAGAAAAGGGGCTACTGAAGAACTGAAGACAAGGCAACAGAAATTTCCAAGATTTCATATATAAGAAGCACGCTGAAACCAACTTGCTCATAGGAATAACTTTCAACCAGGAATGGCAACCTATAAACAAAAATGTACACAGACAATTTAACATGAATATTATAATCAAAGATTCTTGAAAGCACATTGAAATAATCAATGTCATCCAGTAGTTATCATTTCAGAACAACTTCTTATCAGCACAGGTACAGCAGTGTGTGGTGCAGTTCTTCCATCGCTATCTCCCATCCCCTTTATCATCCCTTTTATACGTGAGCGCTGTTGCACAGCATAACTTGGGCAGCTATGGCAACTATTTTTACACCAGGCAGAAACGACAGCAATATAAGTTCTGCTGCCTTTACTACTGGATAAACAGGTGGCATAATGTAACGTATATGCTGATGGCAGCAGTTAAATGCAACTTTGAGTCCATTTGCAAGGGTATTGTCACTCTTCCCCATCCACTTTCTCTAGCTGGAGCTGCAGGTCTATGGAGGGAGCAGGGCCCGAAGCGATCCCAGGGGTTTAATGTGCACCTGGTTGTTACTCATCTGTTTTGGACAGATCAGATACCAGTGCGGGTGAGCGAGCCAGCGTCCTCCCTGCTGCCTGTGACACAGCTTGCTTCTGTCAGATCATGGTGTGGGCACTGGTAGCCCAACATACAGCCGGAGCTATAACCAGTTGCACAGAGAGATGGTATTTAAGTTCACTTTTACCTGCGTTCCTCACGCTGCATTATAGACCAGCCAGTGTTGGTTAGCTCGCTGCGAAGTGCCCTCGGATTGCCAGCAGTTCCAAGATGTCCGTCTGGCAGTCATTGCCCTGGCTGAAATGAATTTCTGTGTAAAGTGAGTATATTGCTGCTCTGCAAAGCGGGTGGGCAAGGTCCGAGTGATTGGCCTTCAAAAGGTGAGCATTGACTCTCAGAGCCAGCATTCGCTATACTTCCCTTTCCCTCTGTTCTTCCTCCCTACCTACCCCCACAGTCTGACTAATTTATACTGAATCTGTTGATCTGCTAAGTCATGGTACTTTTTGGTATACCAAGTTTTCTTGGATTTCAAAGAGAAAAGGAGTGCATATATTTCTGGATTAAATAATGTAGTAATCAGAATTTAACATTTTTGAACCTTCAGGAATGTCTTGGGATAGGGTAAATACTATTTTGAATGAAAGAAGATAACCTAAGATTATATCTGCAAGTATTTTTACTTAATCCAATAGTTTATTAGAGCCTTGTCCTAAAATTGAACTGGATTTTGAGCCATAAAATGACAGTGTTGCTTCTTCAAGTGCAGCACATGCAATCACAATGAGAAGGAGCTCTGTTTCGTTCTTTCTCTCTCAGTCTATTTTTTGCTCTGTCATATCACATTACAGCAGTACACAGGAGAACTAATTCAGACTCTGTTCCTGTGTCTTTGACCTCTTGGATAGTCCAAATATATTTTACCATTGGTGAGACTGAATAGTAAAAGTATTTGGTTCCACCTACTTTGCACTTCAAATCTGATTCGGTAGAGTCCTAGAAGAATGCAGCCGTTAAAAAAATGAGCCATTTAGGTCCAAATCCCCTATTCTGATATTGGTACAGGTTACTTTTTAAATGAATCTTTTTTTTCTTCAGATATTTTAAAGTATAATTTCTTGGCTAGATATTTCACAACCTGTTCAGACACATTTTAAATACCATCAGTCAGTCTATGTACTCGGTAAGCATTTAGGTAACACCATGGTGTGCTGTGCTAGTATTTAACGTGCCAAAAATCACCTCTTTGCCATCCTACTAGATCCTGATCAGTCATTAGGGAAAAAAAATGTAGAAAACAAGAATAGAATGAACAAAGAAAATCCATATGAAAAGAGCCCACATGCAAATAAACTAATAGCAAGTTTGCTCTCTGTTTTCTAACACCTGCATCTTCCACACGTTACACCCGTGTGTTAAAACTGTTTTAATACTTCAGACTTGGTCTCCTCTCTTTATGTTAAGGTAGCCTTATCAGAGAGTGATTCTGTACTTCAGCTCTCTTCACACACAGCTCAGTCCGAGCACCAGTCATCATTGTCCTCCTCTGGGAACAGAAGTCAGAGGATCCAGATGACAAGTAGAGAAAGAGACTCCTCCGTAAGCAGCATCTGGCTCTTTGGCAGATTTGTCAAGCACTTCTGCTAATGGGTTTGGATTTGCCCAGGGGTCTTTCATGTGGTTACATTGCAGATGGTCTGTCTGTTCTATCTTCTCCTTTTGAATGCTTTTATTTAAAAAAAAAAAAAAAGGCAAAAAACTTTCATCTGATCCTCAGAATTTACACACTCCTTTACAGCTGATAAGGTTCTTTATGGGTCTCATAAGATGGTTGTGCAGACTCCTTTCTGTTAGAAATTGCAAAGCTTTCCATATATCCAAACGTGTGCCTTGAGTTTTGTTGGCAATTCTGGACTTAGTTCTCCAGTTTAGCTGCCAAGTGATATAATTTACTGTGATCTGAGTCCGTATTATTGTCAAATCTCTTTGGGAATTACTTTATGTCATTTGTAGAGCAGAGGTAACTCTACCTCCCCTTGAAGCATGAAATATACTTGCCTTCCACTAGCCGCCCACCTTTGAAAACCAAAGTTCAAATCTGGATTTGTTTAAATGTGAAAATGAGTGTGATGGTCTCAGTCTAATTCATAGGGGATTCTTGTCTGCCATTTAAGAGAGGCCCAGGACTGAAGCAGCAAGTCTGTGGGAAGGTATGTTTGGCAGATCTATGGAGAAAGGCATGCACAGTGCCCAAATAAATAAAGCAATTCCACGGATCGACTTTTTAGCAGAATTATTTATTGTGTGTCGCAAGCGCAGAAGAGGGCCGAGAGGGAGACCATCCTGTTTGGTGAATTTCATTTTAGTTCTGTTTCAGTTTACGACTGAATCTCTGTCACTTTAATTTTTAAGGGTTTTTTGGATTTTATTTGCTTTTAAGTGTAGAAGTAATTGGCAGGTGACTAGACATAAGATCATGTTTTATTCCTATGTTATTTCAGGCTTATGTCTTATTTTCCTTCTAATTATGTAGATTAAATTAAACAGAAAAAAACCCCTGTGCTCTCAAAGATGTAGTGCTTTTCATGACTCTCTCAAAATAGTACTAGAGAAGGATATTCATCCCCCTTAGCATTTCAATATTACACCATGTTTCACATTTTAAAATTTGCTGAGAAAAAAATAATTGAATTATAAAAAGTAATCATCTCCTATCTTAGTGCTCTGTCTCGCAACCAGATTCTTAAGCACTGGGGAGCCTGTGCTCAATTCAGTAAAGTTACAGTCTGAAGTCTGTAATATAGATGTGCGTGAATTTAAAAACCAACAACGCTTTAGGGTTTGTTCCTCCTGCCCTGCTTTTTCCTCACGACTTTGACAGAAGTGGCTATTCAATGATTTTTAAGGGCTAGGCGGTCTGTCAGAAGTCATAGCGAGGTCAAACCATTAGGTGCAAGCTGGGCTTGTAGCAGAGGGAGCTATAAAGGACAGTTTCCACGGGAGAGGCTGGTTTCCAGTGTGCACGGGGGCTCTGCCCGTGCCCCGCTCCCGTGGCTCTGCCCTGGCAGGCGGGTATCCCCCCGCCGCGGCTGGGGTGTCGGCGTGCAGGCTGGGCTGGAACTGGAGGTGTTACGCATTTGCAGCTGGTACCTGCCCCTTCGTGTGGCTCAGGGGGATAATTCAGAGTGGGGGGATTGTGCCCTTGAGTCCTCAGCAACACGTATTTATTGACTCTTAGAAAAATCACCTACTTCACCCCAAATTAAAAAGGTACGTAAAAACTATGTGTATGCTTTAAGTCTCAAATTATAAAATGACTTGGGGAAATTAAACAGCGAAGCAAAATGAAATGTAATCATTTGATATCAATTGTAAAGGTTGGCCAGCATGAGTACATTTATCAGGGCATCATTCTCTCTCTTGCGCAGAATAATAGAAATTGTTTTGAATGTACTTAGTTATTGAAAGTAAATGCAATAATCTCCCTGTTCTTTCAGGTGTACAGGTAATAAGTTCTCCTGGACAAAACGAAAAGGGATGTGTGCAACACATCTGACGTACCTCGCCATCCCGAATGGTTGTGCCCAGATACACCTTATTACTTAACAGGAACGATTGGATGCTGAAGCAGTTAAAGCATCAGGCAGTCAGAAAGTTGCATATATTTATTTTATATTCTAAACCTAACTCGTTGTTGTGACTGCGATTAGAGAATAGAAATAATTGCTTTTGACACGAACTGCTTTGGAGCCAAACATAATGTGCTCCACATGAGGTAAACTACAGAATATTTGTCTGGGGAGCCAAGGTAAAGATCAGGTTTAACTTTTAAGGGGAATTTCACTGTTAAAAGTGAGATGCGTTAATGTTTCCTGTGTTAAGACTGCTTGCCAGTTACTCTCTGTGTTTCATATTTACACAAAAAAAAAAAAAAAAAAAGAAGATTCAGAATGTTTGCATTAAAATGTGACATGTGAATGGAGCATGAAAACTACAAGATTTTGGCAACTCCTGTATTCTGCCCAATCTGTCATCATAACTCATCCTTTCTGGAGATGGATGAGGTACTTGCAGGCCCCTGTAGTAGTGGCTAAAGAAATTACATTGAAATGAGGTATGATCACTCTAATACAGCACACCTGAAAGAGCTTCTTTTCCTTTGGGCAATCCCTGACGAAGAAAAACCACGTTTCAATAACTAGTTTGAAATCTAACAGACATTTCAATTCAGAGTAAGTCAGACACAACCCAACCTCTGCTTTCCTGTTATGAGAATATGACTTCATACTTACATCATAGAGTCCAGGCTCCATTGAAGCAAAATTCCCAGCCTTTCATCCTTGATTTCTTGATTTTCAATTTGCTTAAATATTGTCTTACGTGAATAAAGTTGATGTTATTACAGTGTAATTAATAAATGCAGCTATGGATTGGGCACCAGTGTCTGGATCCAGGTATCCCAGCTGTCCCATCTCCACTGGTGGTGATGTTTATGTAGCAGGTCAAGGGAATGAAGTATGTTCCCCTTTGCTGAAAGTGTACCTCCAGCTACTGCACAGACAAGCCCAAAATGAAGAGTACTTGAGAGGTACATCAGATCTAGATGGAAGAACTATTCCATCGCAAAAGCAGGTCTCCAGCACCCTAGGAAAGGGTCTAAGGAATTCTATCACTTTCTCTCCAAAAAAGGTAGTTGGAAGATAACATAGTGATGAAGTTACCTCTAGAAAAACCTCTTTCTTATGTGTGGGTGAGTGCCAGGGATTTGGAGGAACTTCTGTGCTTTGACACTTCTTTCCATCTCAGTCTGGCATTAACATGTGGTTTGGAAGAGAGCATTTCCTCTCATTAAAGAGCAGAGGTGCTAGAGCATCCCCATACTCATTGTCCACAGGAAATCAGGGCTTTAAACAGCCCCTTCAAAACTCCTCTCATCGTTCCACTTAAAATCAGACTTCATGCCATGAGGAATACTGCCTTGTGTTTTCCCTGAGGTGTTCTGAAATTCTGTGCAGTAAGCAGTGTGGCTTCGAAGGCTATGTCTTACAAAGGACAGATTAACAACAGGCTAGTAATTGGCAGAGCTGATCATCTCCACCTTCCTCTGTATATATGAGAAAAAATCTTTGTTGCTCAAACACCAAAGAAAGACTCAGTGAGATTTTTCCAGTCATTGGGTTTATTACCTGTTCCTTACCTCCAACCAGGTCACCTGTCAGAGATGCAGAAAGCGACTCTGAAATTCCCAGCAGATTTTTCGGATGGGACTCTGAACAGTTGTTCTGCAGAAGTAGTGGCATAGGAGGGAAGGCCACAGGCTTGCTATGTGCGTTTCAGCCATCTCCGCAGAAGTGTTTGTTATTTGTTTATGACACAGCTCATCGTGTTGTAAGAACGACAGAATTTGCAAGTGCCGATCACATCTGGAAGCGATCAGAAGGGGAAATGGGAGCTGCTGGGTGAACTGCTCTTTGAAAATGTGGCCCTGTGATCCAAAGACCTGCATTTAAATCTTACATATCTGTAAACCAGTAGTCTTTATTTCATGTAAGTTGGATACTTGACAGCTCCCCGTGGAACTGCAGTGTCATTATCACTTTTGATTTATTTAAATGCTCACATAATGACTTAAAAACCTACTTTAGACACCTTTTTTTAAGTAGCAGGTTAAACACGAGTTTGACCTCCTGCGTACATACTTTCTGTTCACACCAGGACTAGGAACCGCGTAATGCAGCCTGCGGACCTGTGGCAGCGTGTGAAAGATGCCATGCCCTGCCCGAGCTGTGGCGGGGGGTCATTGCTGCTGATGGGGCTGAGCTGGGCACGGGTCTGGTGAGCGCCAAACGCCGGCGCTCGGGCACGCTCCGGCACAGCCCATGTTCAGCGTGGGCCAACCTGCACGTGGGCTAAAAGAACTGAGCTCCCGACCGTTCTCTCTGCTACTCCATCAGTTCCTGGTCCTCGTCACTTACTAGCGTAGATGTTCTCTGTCTGGCTCCTGGAGTGGCTTTCTCCAACCAGCTGCCTTTTTCTTTGAGAAGACAGGAAATATCTGTTCAGACACCACATTACCTTTTTCCAGATACTTCCTCCAGTGCCTGGAGTATGGACCCCAAGGTAAAATTGTATCACATCAAACCTGTGGCTGTCACATTTGGATAGCCCAGAAAAGAGATCTCAAAGGCTGGGATTGCTTTGCATAGCTTTGCTTTTTTCAGTGCATCAGTTTATTACATCGGAATATAACAGTTTCCCATACAAACCCATCGTTTGCCTTCGTCAAATCAAACCAGTCCCAAAGTGCAGGGTAGGGGGGGTGAGGTGGAAGGGGAGCCATACAGAAAAAAGGCTTCCTGTTATCCTGTTATTCCTGTTACCTTTTCTGTGACAGCCTGCCCATTTCACTAGTGTAGACCTGTGTGTTGTAACTGAAGAAATATCCTGAGCATAGAGAGGGTGAGCTGGAAGTTTATGCTGAGGTAAATAACTGCGTAAGTTCCCTCCCCCCCATCTTGATTTTTATCTATTCATTTTAATACTTGTTGGCTTTGGACAAATGGACTACATGTGCAACGGGAGAATCTAGAAATGGTTCCTAGAAATTATGCTATGTTTTATCCACAAGTGTGGAAATCCAAATTAATTTTATATTGTCTTTTAGTTGTGTCAGGGAAATGACATTCATTTCCAATAAAAGTCAGAAAGCAGTGAGAAAATAACTTAATGTGAATTTGTGGCCAGCTGAACTGCACTAGAATAGATGATTTTCTGTGGTTTTCTGGAAACCACATTAAATGGCATTAAACTGAAATAAAATGTCTCAGTCAATCAGAAACCAGGGAAACCATACAGTTACTGACTTTTAAGCAAATAATAGTTTTCAGCAATTATACAGCATGACAATCCAAGCCTTCTAAATTTATTGCTGTGTTTAATTATCACCAGAGAAAACCTAACCTTTTCACCTTCATTTTATTCCTCAGGCAGGAAAAGAAAATGTCAGTTTTAATTTTCCAACAAAAATAAACTTGAATTTGTAAGCAATTATTTTTCACAGTATTTAGTCATATTTTCTCAGTAGACCCATGAAGAAGAAATCCGTATATCCCTTTCAGTAAAGCAATATCTGCTTATTAGTATAGCAGTAGCTTAATGCTAGATTAAGAAAAGCTATGGCCTTCGGTGTTTGCTCATGCGGTGGGAAAAAAGGGAAGCATAGATTTAGTGAAGACAAAAAATATCTTGACACCTAGTTGTCAGGAAGCACAAAGAATCTCAGGGTGGCACAGCGTCAAAAAGGGCGGG
This sequence comes from Balearica regulorum gibbericeps, assembly GCF_011004875.1. NCBI lineage: Eukaryota > Metazoa > Chordata > Aves > Gruiformes > Gruidae > Balearica > Balearica regulorum. Next base: position 62,731,670 of record NC_046186.1, read on the forward strand.
TGATAGCAAAAGTTTAACTGGGGAAGTGGGAAGGGGCGTTGGGGAAGAAGCTGCCGTGCTGTTAAAAGAAACATCCTTTTTCTCTAGCTGTGAGCGGCATCAGGAGGCAGCTCAGGAGCAATGCTGGCCCTTGTCACCCAACCTGCTTGCCCACCTTCTAGGCCGAGCCCTCTGCACCAAGTGCATGCCGAGCACCGACACTGGCTGCCTGTCGGGCACCTCCTGAAAAGTAATACTGTCTGCATGAGGGTTTTTTTCTCCTGGAATTAGAGCTTGAATAGCCAAGAGAAAGACAATAGGCAGGAAAGCAAAACTGAGATACGATCACAACCAGTGCCACTTTATGTCCCAAAGGATCGGCTAAGGAGTCCCATCCGCTGCAAGATAAGCAGTATTGTTGAGATCTAAAAAGCTGTTAAACAAAATCGGGCAGTTTTGAGCTTTCCTCAAATTATTGTTGCTTTGTACTGGAAGGATCCTCTCCACCGTGCGGTTATTGCAATCCCCGGGGAGAGGCTGTTTCCCTGTGAGCTTGAACTCATGCACTGGGAAGCTGCATGATGATATTCAGGCTTGTAATTATTCATCCATATTCGTAAGGCCTTTACTGTGGTCCTTACTGTACAGTTCTAGAAAAGTGAACTTCGTGATATTTTTATTATTTCTCAATGCTCTGTTGTTTATAAACATGACAGAAAACTCCACTGTTGCAATTCTTTGTTTCACTAAGGTTTCCTCCCTGTGATGATACCCTCAATCTGACATTGGTTGTAGATCAACAGAGAAGAAATATTTTTTTGGAATACCAATGTGGCATTAGTTTTGCTTCTTTCTCTTACTTTTTTTAATATGAAAGTCAACACCCTACTTACAAAACCATGACAAATAGAAATTATGTAGCTAGAATCTACCTTCTCATAAATGGTTACAAAAAGTTTAGCACTTGTTTTCTAGACAGTTAGAAAAAAAATAATACAAGTCTGCAGAGCATTTGCTCTTAGCTTCTTATCCATTTTAAATGACATTTTTTTACTGCTGCTTAGCACTGTATCAGATCACTTTACAAGAAAAGAGGCCTCAAGGAGAGTGGAAAGGAGGTCTTGCTAGTGTCCAGCAGTATTATTTGTTTTTAACTCCTGACAGGCTCCCAGAACTCGCATGATGGAGGGGCATGCTTTTGGGAGATTGTGCCTAGAACAGTAAAAGATCTGCTGTTTCCGCCATCTATTAAGCTTGAGAAGATACACAGCAGGGGCTGATGAGCCTGGGAAAACAAGAAGGGCAGTCATCTCAATGGAACAAATTTGTCTCATCAGTTTTGCTGTTTCTTCATTACCTTTTACACTGGCAAAAAATGACAAAGGCTGCTGTACACAGTGTAAAAGCACCTAGAATGGAAAACATTATGAACCCGTATTTTAGGATCAGTGTAAGGATTGCAAATATTACTCATTTGAGGAGTGTTCTTGGGCTGTGTGTTGTGTTATGCTATCTGTGGAAGTCTTTGGTGGAAAGATGTTGGAAATTTTTTAGTTGTGTATTTATACACTTATATGCATGTATGTGTGGATATTAGCACCAAAGAATTATTAAGTGTCTGTATGCAGCTGTGTGTTAGTGTACATGATGATTGTATGCATGTGTGTATTCCCTGGAAACCCGTCCATCATCCAGAATACCTCTCTTTCCACCTTCTTTATTACTGCCCAGTGTCGTCTTTGAGGACTGTTAAAGGGTTGGTGTAACTTCTTTTTAATTGCATTATTTACAGTTTGTGTACATACAAGTAAACATGAAAAAGCCCTGGCCTAACAGTGAATGTACCGTATAAAATAGTTTTCTAAAAAAAACCCAAAAACGACCCAAACAAAACCAAAAACCAACAGAAAAATAACCTCTATAAATATGATGTATCTACTGTTATTGATTGTTTTAAAATTTGTTGCAGATTTTATGTAGATTTTATTAGGCTAATGACATTTGTGTGTGTGGATCCATTCTAATTTTTTTGTCAGAGTGAAAGGCTTGTATGAGCTAGTTCAGACTGCATATGGAAGAGAGATGGGCTCAATAGTCATGTCCAGAACATGGCTGAAAGATCTGGCTAAAAAAATTTCTGGGGGAAATTAAAAAAAAAAAACCAAACCACCCCACTTTTCTTCAAAACTGTGTAGTCGGTGAGAGAGCTGTGCTGACAGCAGTAGGAAACAGATTTAGCTGTCTGAACAGATCTGTTACCCAACTTTCATGTTGCTCTAAAAGTTAATTTTAAATAAAGGGAAATTCCCTGTTTCTTTAATTTCAGAAGCTCCAAGGTAGCTGACATCTTAATTGGACAAGGCTCCAGGTTTCTGTGAGAAAGTTTGGGGTCTGTAAGAACTGGGGTTACGGCAGGAGGGATGTGAGAAAAGCAGGAGAAAACTAACAAGAAAACCCCCAGATAATGTAAAGTTTAGTAAAGATTCTGCTAAAGAAAATTATGTAGAGAATTTCCTTTTAAATAATTTTAAAAAGAAAAATCCTTTTAACTACTTGTAAAGAACTTCGCTCTGGTTCATTTATAAACTAAATGAAATTATTCAATTTAAAATAGCCTTCCACTAATCTTCCTTTCAATTCTCTTTTGTTTTGGATTTACTGCAAATGCTGCAGAATGAGGAATTAGTATTTGTAAAATGTCCTATCATCTAGACTAGAATTTAAAGCACATTGTTTTCACATTAGAATATTTATTCTTCTGTAAATCTTTGATAAATGTTTTCATATTTTCAAACTTGTTAGTAAAAAGTTTGAAATACAGTAAAAGCAGGTTATGTAGCAAAAAGTTTACATATTAAAACATGATCTCTTTAAAGAAGAAAATTATCTAAATTGATCTACTTGTAGAATTCATTAATGATCAATGGAGTTTTGAGTTGTGGAAGGACACAGCTCCTAGTCCACATTTATAATATTGTAATTGGAAATGCAAATGGGTAACAGAGTTATAACAACTCAGATTTTCTGGAAATAGGTTTTAATTCAGCCGAAGAAAAGCAGTGCACAAATGGATACGTGCTTGTAACAAAAGGAAAAAAATACAGGAATTTTAAAAGCACAACCCTAGAAGCAAGGCTTGAACTTTTCACCTTTAAAATAAGACAAACAAAAGCTATACAGAAGTACAGTGATGCAGTTGTCAAATTGGGCAACCATAATTAGCCATACTTAAACCTTCCTACGCACGGTTGGGTTATGATGCTGGGCTGTGCGCTCCAGCTGTCTGGGATGCATCACAAGTTCTGTTCGGCTGCCGTTGCAAAGAGAGGGGGGAGGATTTCTCTCTTTGGATGCTGTTCCTTAACCTGTTTCTGAACGTAGGCTGACCCTTGAACAGATGTCACTTCAAGCCAGGGGACAAAACGTGGAAGGCCCAGGATTCACGCACAGCCATCTTTTTGATACAAACCCGCTTCGGTTTGTTGGGGTTGCCCGCGTCCAGGTTGGAGTTGTTGCCTACGGGGATCTGGGAGGCTGCTCTGTGCAAATGGGATGTTTTAGAGGCTTTTCCAGTAAGCCTCTAAAATGATCCACTAAGCATGTGCAAATACCAATTTTCAAAGACTTAAAGTATAGCCAAAGCAGAATAAAAGACAAATCCATCTTGCCAGTTTTCAGGTTTTCGCTCAGGAGCTTGGATTCATGCTAATGTTCTTCAAACAAACAGTCAAGAGAAAATTAAAACATCTTCTTACCAAGTAATCAGTTTCCTCTCAAAATTTATCTTTTGATACAATTTAGCATTTTACTTAATTACTCTGGAAAGTAGTCTGAGACAATGCAAGAGGGGGAAAAGTAAAGCTCAAAAAGTTACATGCCTGGCTGAGAAACAAAAAATGGAAAATAAAATTGTATGATGTAGTTTTTTAAGCAGCTTTAACAATAGACTTTATTCTGCCTAAATTGAAACACACTGCATTTACTAGAAAACAGTCTTTAATAAATAACTGCATAAACTTAGAAGTATTAATTGGTCCTTTGGAGATCAATCTTTTTTACTTTTTTAGTGCAGGAAAACACATACTGAACCCAAACCTGCTTCTGATTAAGTCAGTGAAAGCAGGAGTCTGATAAACATTTAGTTTGACACAATGAATTCAAGATGTTGGAATTATTTCATCCATTTTTTTAAGCATTTTTCCTGAATCCTTCATTCACTGAAATTGTAAGATTTTAGTAGGTCTGTAACATCTTCCTGAGAATTTTTTAGGCTAAAGGTAAACTAAATGCATCCAGAAAGGTGAATTGAATGACATCTGTTACACAGAAGGTAACATGCACACTTGAATAAATAAATTACATAGGGATATATTAAAATAATCCCCTTACTTGTTCACACAGGATAGAGCACCCAGGACAAGTATAATGTATACACATGGTTTTGTGAAAATTTTTATTGGTTTGGATATCCTTTTTATCCTTAATGGACTACCAATAAGTGCAAGATGTCTTTTACTCATGCAGAGAAAAATGTCTGTTTATAAATGTACTACTTTTAAAATAGTATTAGTTAATTAACTTACCATGTCTGTGGACTGGGATGCCATTTTCTATAGAAAACAAATATAAGGCAAATAAAATACTGTACTACACAAAAGGTTTCATACTGCTATGGAACAAAAACTGTTCCTTTTACAAAGTTCGATTGTTCATATTCTTTGCCAAGCAAATGAAAATCAGAGGACTTAGTTTTCTGATTAAGAAAACCTGATTCAATTAAGAAAATCTGATTCATTCGAGTGTGAAAAGTGCTTAAGATGGATACTTCTTAAATACGCTAGCTAGGTAAATCAATGATTTTGCTTATGAAATATTGCTGAAGCATTTGGATCTGTGGCCATGATACACGCCTGTCTGAAAAGAAATTATTGTGATTTTCATGCTGAACAAGAAAAAAACCCATATGTAAACTTTCTAAGCTAGAACTGCCTATCAGGGTATCTCTGGGCTGATCTTACTTCAACAGGAAATCGTGACACTTAACCTGCTAAGTGAACACGTGGGGAGTATTACACTGTATATGCAATGAAACACACAGTGTTTATTTTGTGTAGCATTCTCCTACTCCCTTAAATACATACAAGATGGGAACTCGCAGACTTTTTTTAACCTTTAGCTGCTATCCTTGCACAGAAACTACTAAACAAAAATCCACGGACTAGTAAACCACTTGAGTTCGTTTTATTTCATCTAACACTGATCGCATTTCCAGTAGACAATAAATATAATGCACTGCTGACAGATGTGTAGAAATGTATATACAATTAGATGAAGAAATCCGGGTCAAGGCAGTTCAAATATCGGTTTATGCCTTTGCATTTCCTTGAATATGGTTGTAAAATTCTTACCTGCTGATGCATGGCCTCCTGCAATATCAGTTTTCCCCAGCTCATCCAGACTGCTGCTGGGGGGGCTGCCCTGCCAGTGAGTGTTGGTGCATCTCAGGCTCGATTCGAACATTTACTGGAATAAATGAGATTCTTTGCCTGGGCTTCATGTGCCTTTAGGTAAGGTGTTGGTGCATTTTCCCAGCTGAGATGTAGTGTTTCCTACATTTCCTGGAAGATGTTCAAGACAGGAGAGCTCTAAATCTGTGTCGTGAGTTAAATGAATGCAATGAGAAGGAAGCTAAAGCATCCAGGAGATCGATGGAATTAGGAACACAAAATGGGAAACAGTTTTGTTCTGTGGCTGTTTTGTGGCTTTTTTTTCTTTTCCTTATCTTGGAGAGAAAAAAAAAAATAGAATCAGACAGCAGACCCATATTTGATGGAAGGATGGTAGGTTTTTATTTGGTTGTGTTATTTTCCCCCACAGGAGTATGTGTGGAGCACAGAATTTCACAGACAATTTCGAAGTGAAACTTGCAATAAATAAAGATGCTGGGTGTTGCCTTAACGATTTGCCACTGCTCTCCCTACCCAGAATATCAAGCAGTTACTCTTACTGAACTATCCCAACTGTTCATCTCTTTCCTAGACATTTCAGTCTTCTACAATGCAATTGGACTTTTACAGCTCTGTAAGACAATCTTTTTGTTGGCCTTTGTAGTATACATGTGGTAAATGGTTCTCCAGTCACAGATGGGCTGGCAACTTTTCTTATACATAGCAAAAATGTTTCTTTGGGGAAAAAATCTGTGTAATTAATTTATAAATGAAGCAAGGAAAAGGCGAGCACACATTGCAAATTGGATTGCAATTACCGGTCTAACAAGAAATGCTCCATGTCTGCTTTGTCTGCTTTGTCTCAGAAAGACAGATCTGTTGTCACTGAATGAAAGCCGTCCACAGTCCCCCAGTACAACTGTGACACTGAAATCCGCTGTGGTCTGAATCCACTTGAAATTTTACACCTTTCTGAGAAATGACTCAGAAGAACAAAATTAAAAAATCAAGTGAGCTAGTAAGAATATATGCATTCATAAGAGTGAAGAATCTTCCAGATGTACGTGGAAGTTCTGTTCATTCACCTGTATGGTCTGTTCCTGTGATTTAGTGTGATGCAGTGACTGCAAGTGGTTGCAGTACAGATAATGGGAGGCAGAAGTTCCTGTTCTGACTTTTTGTGTAATGACTGACTTTGCACTTCATTTCTCTGTTTTCTTCTAAGAAATACCTATATACATGCATTTAGCCATTTATCGCTCCATCTGTCATCCATGTATATGCAATCCCTTCTGCACATCTTTTACAAGCTCTTTGAGCAGTTTCATAAGCCTGTGTCATTTACCTCATAATACGTACAGGAAAAGTGAAAAATACTGCCCTTGTTGCTGTTCACATGGAATTATTAGCTACTTTCTTAGGTTTGGTAAAAAGCAAAGAAGACCTTAAAGAAACCTGTGTTGCTTTGTTCATCTGGCTGCATTACAACCTCTCCATGTAAAAAAAAAAAAGTTGTTATAGGAAAAAATAGATTATTATGGATAGTATCGCAATGCATTTAAATACTGTCACTTTCTTCTTTAACAGGTCTATGGAAATGCAAGATTTAGCCAGCCCTCATAATCTTGTTGGAAGCAGTGATGCGCCGGGTAGTTCCAAACTGGATAAACCTAATCTCAGTAGCACATCAGTTACAACAAATGGAACAGGAGGTAAGTATAAGTCACTGCTGGCACATAGAAAGTTTTGGCTAGTTTTTAGTCATATGCATTTTTTAACATAATTTCAAGGATGAACATAAACCCATTTATAAACCCAGCAAGAATTATTAAAAAAAAGGCAGTCATACTAGGGTAAATCTACTTATTCCAACAGCACTTCTTCAATTTGCACCAATTGAAGTAAGAGGCAGAACTGTGCAAAGGTGAAACAAGGAAAATCTTGGAATGGTTGATTTGAACAAAGTGTTAAAGGTTTGGTTATACTTGTTGGTAACTTGAAATAGATTACATTTTCTGCATCATATTTCATTGCTGAGTAATAATTTACTCTTATACCCTGAGCTACACACATTTAGGTTAATTTAAAATCTCTGTCAAAAGAAGTTCATAAAAATTAAGCTCAGGTAATTTTTTTACATGATGAACATGCTAATTCCAATTCTTGGCAGGTAATGAAAGTTTGTCATAAAGAGATTTTTATATTTTCCTCAAAAGTAACTGGTTATTACTGCTGTATCTATTACTGTAGGGACAGCACTACCATGCAGCTACAACACAGATGTTTCAATGCTTTCAGATAAAGGATTCTGCCATAGCTGAATTGGAGCAGTGGGAGGCAGGGTACCACGTTCTGAGGTGGAGTCCTGTGCCCACTAGTGTCTATGAGAGTGACACCACGGAGATGAGTCAAGCTAGAGTTTCAGCCCTCCTTTTTGGAGTTTATACGTTGTTGTCTGTTTTAACAGTTGGCACCAAGAAAATTTTTTTAGTTAGTTCTTTCTGGCCACAATGTAAAGCATTTTGTTCACGTATACCTATTTAAAAAAATATCTGTCAATGTCAATAAAAGGTGTATGTGCATGTGAGGGTAACAGCTCTGTAGAGAAGGGCTCAACTATTAAGGTTCAGCCTATTTATATTTTTAAATAGAATCCTTATTCTGGCACAAAGAGAAGGGAAAACTTCAAGTATACCATTAAAGAACACTAATAACTAGGTGCCTCTATATTATACTTGCATAAATAAACCAGTTAAAATAATACTCATAAAAACAATACAGTGCCATTAAAAGACTTGGCTCAAAGTGCAAAAACACTTAACTTGCCTTGAAGACTGTTCACGTACCCTGAACAGACACTGGGACAATGAACCATTATACCATTCCTGTTCTCAGGAGACAACATGACTGTGTTAAATACTGCAGACTGGTTGCTGAGTTGCAGCACTCCCTCTTCTGCAACAAGTATGAGAGACCCTGGTACAGTGCATGTGTGTGGTGGTGTGGCTCCGTGACTGCTGTGAAACATCTCTCTTGGTTTGCTCTGTTCTTTTGTTATGCGGTTTGAACATTTTTATGGGGTTCTTCCCCCCACCCTTTTTTTTTTCCCACTCCTTCTCAGAGGCCTTTCCCACAGCCAGAAAACTGGTAGGAAGTTACAATATAAATAGTTACCTTACTATACTTTGAAAGTCATTTGATGAGCAAGGACAATTTAACCCACTTAGAATTAGCTTAACCATCTACATTCTCTGAGAGACTGGGAGAGCCCCGTGGTGAGAAACATTGCTGTGAACTACCAGTAGTCAGCATTGCTGGAATTCAGACCAATGGATTTTCCACAGAATGCCCATATGTTTTTCTTTTATTTTTAGGTACAACATTGCATGATTACCTGAGCACAAATCAAGGTTGACATTATTGCTACTCCTCCTACTACTATTTTTATTATTAATTAAAGCTTATGTCTATTCTGCTACTGCATGTAACTTGCCACTTTACAAACATTTGGGCAAATTTTCCAAGCTGTTCATTTATGAGTTTCCTCTCATGTATTATTAATTGTTACGAGTTATAATGATTAATGATAATCACATATCTGACACTGTTGCAATACATATGGATTAATCATAGGTGTAAACATGCATCACCATGACTCTCTACAAGCCATTACAGAGGTGCTTAAGCTGTGCAGGTTTGGACTAACGTTACGAAGACGTCAAAAAGTTTCCTTTTAAAAAAAACCTCAGAATTAGCTTGCCATTTGTAAGCCACATATCCAGAGAGAATTTACCCAAAAAAAAGTTAAGACATGAGCACAAAAGATCATTTGCACTAGAATAACTGATTCCATGTGAATGCTTCTGCTCAGTTACAAGAATTTAAGTTTAAGGAAGGACTGAGCTAACTTAGTCACCTCAGTTAACTGTTCAGCATGTTCAGATAAGTGTGGAAGGTAATAATTTAAGTACTAATTATCAATAGTGAGGAAATGTAATGTGAAAGTCCTTGCCTTACTTACATTAAATCTGATTTTCTGTAAGCAGTAGAATGTTTAGAGCTGTGCTTGTAGTTGAATATATTCCTAGGAAAACCCCTAAGGCTTGCTAAAAGAAAGAGGAAAATTGTTCCTATGACAAGCTGTGTGGTTTGTTGTTTTACATGAGCTTTTTTGTTTGTTCTAATAGCTATTGCACTTGGTTGTCCTGCTTCATGCATAGTAGTAGCATCTCTTGCCCCTAAAACCCTGTGTTCATTTTCAGTCCTTAACGTAGAGAGGTTCTTTAGGAAAAAAAAAAAGAGTCATGTTGGTCTGCTAAGTCCTTTCATCAAGTGAAGAACTTATGTTGTAGAAGCTGTTGCCTTTTGGGAGCTGTGTTCTGAGTTCGTCTTAGAATAATTAAGTTTGGAGGGGATCCCTGGAGGCCAGCTGGACGAACCCCTGCTGAGAGCAGGGCCAGCTTTGCTGTTAAATCATGTTGCTCAAGGCATCATCTAGTTGAGTGTTGAATATCTCCAAGGTGGAGCTGTCACAGCCTCTCCAGGGCCTGACTACTCTCACAGCAAAGAATTTTCCTCTTACATCTAATTGGATTTTTCCCTTGCTGCAGCTTGTGCCTGTTGCCTCCTGTCATTTCACAGGGCATCTTCTGAGAAAAGTGTGCCTTTGTTCTTTGTCGTCTTTCCACCTTCCCATTCGATAGCTGCAGGCAGCAATTAGGTCTCCCCTCAGCCTTTTCCTAGGACAGAACAAGCCCAGCTTCTTCTGTCTGTCCTTGTACATCATATGCCCCAGCCCCTGACCGTTGTGGTAGCTCTACTCTGTTAGCATTTGCAGTCTTCACTGTTAGCCACACTTGAATGTATTTCCAGCTTGAGATGATTGCTTTTCGTTTCATTTTTTCTCTTTTGATAGGTAAAAAAAAAATATTAAAACTAATCCACATTTTAAAAAATAGAATATTAACTGTATAGTCTTTAAAGTATTCATCCAAAATGCTGCTTCAAACTCTTACTCTTTGTATTACATCTAGAGCAGTTGCCATAGTAATGTCAGAACCACGTTTTATCTCACATGTCGGAAACATAGGGATGATTCTGTGGTTTTAATTGGTGTCAGCTTTTATTTTGATTCCAACTTTAAATGTTCCTGGGTTTTTGATCTGATGTTAGAATTCTCTCTCTTTTTTTTTTTTTTTCCAGTTAGTTTTGTGCTTTTTCCCCTCTTGGTTTAATGACATGCAACACAAAGAAAGAAAGGGAATAGTCCAAATGTCTAGCTACACTGAGGAAAGACCTTGATGAATTCCTTACTGTGATAAAATCTGAATGTAATGAAGTAGAACTGTTTAAAAACAAGCACATATAAAATACTTTCTCCATGTATTTCTCAACAAAACACAGTGCCAATATGATGTTTTTCCTCAAGTTAAGTACATGAGTTTCTTTTGGTTTAGATCCTTTTCTGCTTGGCAGGGAGAGAAAAAGATGGTGACTATTGGTGCTGATGGAAGTGCTCTCAGCTGGCATTAACCAGAACTAGACACAACTCTAAAGTAAACATCTCAATTCATTACTGAAGTTTTTGTTAAATAAAACAGGCACATACTGGAGTGTCTTTCTGGATGCAATACTGAACGTAGGTTTGTAGCTCGGTATGGGCAATAGTGGAATACCTTCTTGAACAGAAACAAGTTACTAAGAAAGAAGTAGTTTTTTTCGTGTAGGTAAATGTGCATACTCTGCAGAGAAGAGACATGCATCTTATAAAGTAAAATATGACTAAAGGTTGTCAGAGGGGAAAATACAAATCTTTCCAACTTAGTATGATTTTTTTCATTCTCCTACTGAAGTACATGTAGACATCTCTATATAGTAATCAGAAAACAAATTAATTTAGTTACTTTTCATGCTTCAGGCAACAGTACGTGTTCCACACGAGCAAGAGCCCTGAGGTTCAGTGGAGGCAGTTGTTTTGTGACAAATGACCATAAGCTTTTTCTTGATGTTTATTTTATTGATCTGATGAAAATAAAATCACATCTTTCTCATCTAAATAGAGAAATGGGAATGCTTGATTACTTTTATGAATGACTCTGTTCATTTTGTGTAATTCTTGTCACAGCTTTTTTTAAAAATGGGAAGATAATAGCCTGCAAAATGACAAGGAGTACACAGCAGCTTGAAAAAATGTGGCTAAAATTCTTCCCTGATGATTTCATATTGAATTAATATCCTGCCGCTTGCGGGAAGAATGTATGGGTGTGGCAGTTTAATTAAAGAGCTACGATAGTGAAAAGAAGTCCACATTTAAAAGACACACATTCAAATATTCTTTAATTTCTCACAGTAAATGGGAAGATACAACTGTATAACTTGTGTAATAAAGCGCTACTTGTTTTCCTTAGCACAGGGGCACCGGCGACACTGCAGGGCACTCTGCCTGTCATGGAGACAAATACATCCCAATTTCTCAAATGTTCCCAACTTGGCAGTTGTCCCTTTGAATTCAGCGTAGGTCACTTGCGCAGTTGTAGACATCTGCAGCATCCCGTATGATTTACTGAAGTAAGATCCCTTAAGCAGTGTGACCGGAAATGGGGTGTGATACCGTAGGAGAGGTGACTCAGGCAGGGCCTGTCGCAGGCGGCTGTATGGGTGGCTGTGCAGCTCCCGGTGAGCTCCTCGTTGTGCGCACAGACACAGGGAGGAATGGCAGCGTGGTTCTGTAGGCGGTGGTTTCCCATGAGAAAACCAAATCCTTTATGTAGATCATCCACCACCTGTTCGTCTACAGACTGTAAGAGGGATGATGAACTTGAGGGCAGCTCAGGCTGTATTTGGACTGAATCGCCCTCTGGGAGTATCCCTCTTTCTAAACCGGACATAAAGGGAGATTAGTATGCACCTCGTTTATAGATTAGGTGACTTGAATCTAAGCCGTAGTTTGTAAATACACTGCCAGCTCAGACCGTGAAAGTCCTCCCTCCCCTTACGATTGCCCGTGAAGTCAAACGTGGATGCAGTGATGTTGGCAGACAGGAGCTTTGGTCAGCTTAGCTGATGTCCCTCAGAGGCGTCAGGTAACTAGTTGGCAGAAAATGTCTTTGCTTGGCATGTGTTAGACCTGCTGGGGGGCTCTGCCAGCCCGCCTGTCACAGCAAAGGCTTCTCCAAAAATCCCATACTGTGACCTTGGCATTTCCATACCTGGCGTACGACCGCGGTAGTGGCCCGTGCAGGGCCTCACTGACATTTCACTCTGCACCCCCAGGCAGCGACCGGTCCTGTGGTACCTATAAGCAGGTTGCTGATATATATGTGATAAATGCTCACACGCACCCCGAACTGACCTTCGCAAAGCAATTGTGACAATATGTTGGTGGTTTCCACGTTGTCAGTGAAACATCTGATAAAACCTGCAGTGTATTCTGTACTGCTGTTTCTTACCACATCAATTAGAAGGGTGATTCCCAAACTCCGTTACAAAAGTCCATGCCAGATGGTTTTTTCAGGTAACATATTAAAATATAAAATCTAGATTGCCTCTGTGATGCTTTCAGTTATAGCTTGGATGGTAAGAGTGCATGATGATCTGTGAGTAATAATTTGAGTTCAGAGTGGACCCAAATGTTTGGTAACCTCTGAGTTAGAAGCTGACTTGTCATGGCTGTCGTTTGTGTCCTACTCTAGTTATTTTGCTTTTTTCTTCTTTTAAACTTCTCTCTTCATTTATGGAAAATTGCTTGCTGGTGACCTAGCTCAAAAAGCCCCTCACAGACTCTGTAAAAGGGGAACGGGAAAGGCAGAATGCTGGCACTGTGAAAGTAATTTGCTTCTATATGAGCATGAAACCATATTATTATTATTGTTTCACTTGTCAGGCAAAACTATTTTTGTTATGTGCTACATCCCTTGACAGCTAATGTTTCCTTCCTCTCTGCTACTCTTAGGGAATTGTTAAAATCAATTAGGTTTAGGTTGAAATCTCCCTGGAAGATATTCCAGTTGCTGAAACCAATAGATAGACGAATGCACAGATAAAAAGCTGTGTAGATGCATGGCCATTGCGGACGTCTCAATACGGTGGTGGAGCGCAGGTTGAAGCTGTTGCACCGCATGCTTGTTCTAGCTGGACTACCACTAGCGAGACTGTGGCATGAAGACTCCCGTATAAATTTAGAAGTAAAATCTCATGTCTACTTATTCTTCTATGTAGTGTCTCTTCTTGCAGTCAAAACAGAACCCATGAACAGCAGTGAAACAACAACAACAACTGGAGATGGATCGCTTGACACTTTTACTGGGTCAGGTAAAGCCATAATAAGATCACCTATTGTTAGATGTGCATCAGTATAGCATTTAATAACCTTCATTAATGAACATTTCACTGCATGGAAGCAATCTTTAAAAAACTACAATAAAATAATATTTTAATACCAAATAATAATAATAATGATAGTTTTTTAATTTTTGTTAATGAAAATCTACATTTGTCATGAGCTATGATCTTAAAAAAGCTTTAATGATGCCTAAGATGGTTACTGTATGCAAAAATATTATAGTAATAATGTTATTATTGTACTGTAGATTTTTCTCAGTGTTAGTCTTGTACAATCTTAGGAAGAAAAAATGGATTGTATTTGTAATAGCTGTTCTAATTTGTAAAATTTAAAATCTTAAGGGTTATATTTCAGTTCTAATTTCTTTATTCCTATGAGCAGCGTGTTAAACACTGACAAGATTGCCATAAGCTACCTTCTTTCCGTGAAAATACAGTCTGTACTTTAAATAATCACAAGTTTCAGTTACTTCTTCTTAAAAAATTCAAACAAACAGAAATTTTTAAGTAGATTCCTATAAATTATTAAAAGGTGATGAACTGTGGAAAAGTACAGATAATCTGCCTTCTAATCATTAAGCTGAATCCTGCTAATAATAATATTAACAAGGAGAGGGGGCAGAATAAATTTTGCATCTGAAAATACCAGTTCAGTGATGGCCTGACTGAAATGTCACTGAAGCCACGAATCACGGCTCCACACTGATACTTTGGTAGTCAGGCCCTATTTAAAGTATTTTGGAAATCACAATGTTTCTGTGTCATGAAAATGCTTTAAAAATTACGTTTATGTTTCTGGAATTGTTTTTTAGGCATCAGTAAATGCAGATATACTCCAAAGTTGGTTATTCAGAAAAGTATTTAGAATTAATTTAGTGCCTGAAGAGAAGGTCTTTTGTGAGATGTAAAGCAAGCGCATAGTATTTCTGATTAGAAAAAATTAAAACATTGTCTTCATTATGATTCTACTGAAAGGAACCCCATCAACCCCATCAACTGGGGAACCCCCAGTTGCATAAAAAAATTAATAGTCTTGGCTAAAAATTAGCTTTTGTTTTTCACTCTGTTGTTACTCTATCCTAAAATTGTATTAGTAATGATTACAGATTATAAAATGTCCAACCATATATATGATTTTGTCATCATTGGTGAAATTTTATCAGGTTCTGAAATACATTTAAGACATCTGAGTCGGATTCCATGTGTAAAACATGGCTAAGGCAACATTTTCATGATGGGGTGCCAAAAATTGCAGCCTCCAGTTCAGGTTTAGATAGCTAAGTAACAGCTCGATTTCCCCAGGTGCCACTCAGCCGTTAGCTTCCACTGACTTCAAAAGAAGTGTTGAGATCTCTACACTTCAGAGATTTGGAAACAATCGGTGCCTCCAAAAAAAGGCGCCATGAATTTGAGCCTTACACAATAATTTTTGTCTGTTAGCCACCTGCGTACTCAAAAGAAATACGAACCTGATTTTCAGCTTAGGCCACAAGCTCAAGTATTAAATTAATATGGTCATTCACAGTGGGAAATCAATAGTCTGCCTGTCTGGGTGACGTGCAGTCTTCTTCATCAGAGTGAGCTGCCTTGATAATGCACTGAGCCTGTCATAGAGAGTAAATCCATTACTTTCACACTTGCCTTTTACTGGTACTCGCAAATCGGACAATTTGGTTGGCTCCGTTTTGTGGAAGAAGTGCTAAGGAACAATAAAAATTCACCAGAAGAAGTATTTGTCTGACTTTTTAACTGAACTAGTTGTTTGGGAAGTTTAGTAGGTTGCCAGTGACAATAAATACGGACTAGTAGAAAGATGCCATTTCAAGCAAACCAGCTGCAATTGCAAATAATGCATAACAAAGCCCCACACTGAACAGTTTGTTTTTTCTTAATAATCAGTTACATACATGTGTTATTCCCAACTGTGACAAGGTGATAATGCTCGTACTTTCCTGCAGCGTTCAGAGCACCTGTGAGCTCATTTCGTGAGGATGCCTAGACATATAGGGATATCACCTACTCTGTCTTATACAAGCATAGGTCAGAAGGACTCAAGCATCCTTTGTTGAGCAGAGAAGGATTTAGGTATGTTACTAAATATTTTATGAAATGAGACATGGGTGAAAAGAGAAATCCTTGTGCTGAGACCCATTTGAGAGTCTGCCATGCATAAATCCTCTCCTTCAAATATTGTACCCATTAAAATTGATTTCCATGCTCCAAGGGCAATCAAAACCCGTGACGTGTCCTGGAGCTGAGCAGAAGGCTGAAGAAGCCCTGTGGGGTGTAAAGCAGCCGGCTCTGTCCCTAATGACCAGCTGTAACGCAGAAAGCGATGGTCACACAGACTGTGCGAGGTATAGAGCAGGAGACGCAGACTAGGCTTCACAGGTAACTGTGAGGACCCCGGTTTTTGGTTGAAAAGTTGAAAAATAAAGCACATAGATGTCTTGAATTTAGAGTGACAGTTGCCACAGTGTCCCTGCCCAGGCCGTTGGGCACGCTCCTGCTCGGGGCTGCTGCTCACGCTCAGGGCTCCAGTTCCTCCGTCCTGCAGAGCTGCCCCTGGGAGAAACTCTGCCTGTTAGCAAGGGTTACCCACGTGGAGAATCACGTTGCGCACCCCTCTTCCTCCTCCTTTTTCTTCAGAGAATGACAGGGGGTAATTAATATCGCTGTACTCGATTTGAAGCTTTGTGGTCCTGCAGCAGCCTCCCATTGGGGTGGGTATTCACAGGATGTGGAGAGCTGAACAGCCTTGAACTGAGCATTTTCATACTCTCTGAATTTGCTGCAGCTGCTGTTCTGTGAGTGCATGCATTCTTGTGTTTATATTGCTTACCGTGCTGGATTAATTTGAGAACCGTTTATCATTTTAATGGAGCAGCAATAGACATTTGAAGTTCTCATCATCCTTTTTACTTAGTATTTATTACACCCAAAAAAGGATACAGAAAACAATTTCTGAAAGCTATAAAGACGAAGTTAGGAAACGCCACTGCTGTATAAGCTACATTTGGTCCCCTTGTGTGTAGACCTTTTGATTTGTTATTTAAATTAGATCCTTTTAACCTAACCTCTTTGCACAGAATTTTCCAGATGCATAATGAACAGATACAAAATTCCAGCCTGTGTTAATATACTGAACCCAACACATGCTATCAGAACCATGGTCATTTCAATTCTCCACAGCCACCTTGGCCGGTTGAGCTAACAGGGTAACTGGTAAGAGCTGGCTGTCAGCTTCCTGTCGCCTCTGTGAATCAATGTTAGTGGGGACTGGAATATGCCCTCAGCACCACAGTGAGACTTGAGAAATCAAGGGCCTTATACCTGCCCTGAAGAGCATTCCTCTGGTAAATTCAGGTAGTGAAATCTTATAAATAGTTGAGTTTTTCAGAGAAGAAAATGTTTTGATTTTGTTTTTAATATAAGCAACAGTGTTTAGCCCCATTCATATAAATAGCTATATGAAGTAATGCAGTTATAAAAACCATAACAACCTGCCTCCACCATCTCCTCCATTGCCAGCAGTCCTCAGAAGTAGGGTTAGGCGGCCGTCCAGCAGTGAAAGTTGTTTAGGTTTGATAACCCTTAGAATTACCAGTCTGTTCTACGAGATACAGGCGTAGTCCACAGGCTCTACTCAGCCATAATATTCTGTTATGGTAGGTCTTATACCGTGTGTTCCTCAAACATCTCAGAGACTAAAATGTAGTGCACAAATCAGTGGGACAAGCTACTAGAGAAAGAGTGAAAGGAACAGGCTTTTTGGTTGGAAAGGTACACTGTTTACTTTGGGGGCACTTGCCTCTTTTTCTCTCTCCTCCCTGCAACTGCTAGTATCATCAGGGAAATTGAAAAAAAAAAAAAAAGGAAATACAAACCAAAGTATTTTATTTTCTTGTCTGAATCTATAAAATAAGGTATATGCAGAAGGAGTTAAAAAGCAGGCAGGACAGTTTTTACTGATAAACATTAGGTTTTGATAGCTCAAGTGATTTAAGTGAACAGTCATTCATTTTTTGTAGTTTACATCAGGTGTGGTGTAATAGTAAATGTGCTTTAACTAAACTGATTAATCAAGGGAGCTGTCATCCAGCAAATGATCAGACAAAAAGTGGAGCCGTAAAGGCAAAGAAGATCGATAAGCCGATAATGGATCACAAAAGTTCCTTGCCCTGAGAATCACCAAGGTCACTCTGTTAGCTATTGCTTGTCTTTAGAAAGGTCATAGGGATACAACAGGGAAGACTAATTACTCTTCAAGCCTTAAATAACTGAGAGCGTCCTTTAGAGTTCTGGGGACTGATTAGGTTGATATATACAGCTGTAGGTTGTCTAGCACTGGGAATAGCTGTATGCACACCTAGTGGATCACTCTGCAGATTGAGCTTAAACCACGAAAAGGCATTCTCAAAAAAAAAAAAGAAAAAGAATATCCACACAAAATTAAATTCAGCAGACTTCCATCACAGGCAAACCCTCAATATCTTTTCAATCAGCAGCTCTTATGAAATCTGGTGGCACATGTTCCAAAAATTATTATCCAATTCTTTATTTTCAAGCCATACTCAACTGCACATATAAAAAAGAAGCTAATTGTTTTCTTCTACTGTATTTTCCTTTTAAGTCCTGCATGTTCTAAATGCATTTAAACTTGCTTTAAAAATATGAAGTTCTGCATATGTTCAAAGCAATAGATCTCAAAGACGTTAATTAGGCATGGATGTAGAAATACATCATGTTTCATAAAATAGTTAGGAACCTAAACCTATTTGTCACTTCCATAATTCTGAAAGTTCATTTCTACTACCATTATGAACAACTCAGGAAGAGGGTACACTTTGAAGTACAACTATGATTGATTAGACTAAAGAAATTCCAGTGCTTCGTTGTGTACTACTTTAATCTTTTGAAAAGTGAATGAACAGCAGATGGCCTAATAAAGACACTCTGTATGTTTGCCCAGTATGGATTTGCTCTGAAGGGATTGGTTCAACACTTTAGAGTACATATATTTGGAATACATCTGTCTTAGTCAAGACAGATGGCTAAAGGAAAGAGAAACTTCCAAACACTTGGAATTAATCCAGTGTGAGCACCGCTTCTGAATGAAATTTTAATGGGATATGACTATTGTTCTGTTAGCTTTCTTGGAAGAATGCAGCTGTGAATAGTATAGACATACACAGTTTTGATGGCTACTAGCCAGGACTGTTTATGCTTACTTTTGAAATAAAAATATTGTTGTTAGTGCCTGTTGTTAAGGAATGGTATTTTTTTTCTAGTAGTCACTCCGGTATCTTCCATCACCTAAGCTGACTAAAATTAACCACACCCATACAAAATATATTTTTCCTACCCAGTATTAAAATTAAACTTGTTAATGTGAGACTTTAAAAGTATGTGTATGTTATTTCAATCCTGTGCAATTCCATATGCTAAATCACAAGATTCTTTTTAACTACCAATTTTAATACAACTTGCAAATTTGAAAGATCTGTGGTGTATGGATCAGGTTATGTATGAAGTAGTCTCTGCAATATATTCAGAAACATGTCAGTCAATCTGAAAAAGCATGACATACCCGTACCAACTAGAGAGTTCTGTACAACGATGAATGATTCGGGAGTTTTCTAATATAGTATTAAGATGTTGCAGTTCAGGTGACGTCTACTTTGTTGAAAAGCTCTCCATTTCAATAAGCTGCTCTGCTAATGTTGCTGTTCAGACTGTTAGGCGGTATTGCTCTCATGATGTTTCTAACTGCTGTACTCTTGTTTTCTGTTTTGCAGTAATAACAAGTAGCGGCTACAGCCCAAGATCAGCGCACCAGTACTCTCCGCAGATATATCCCTCCAAGTTAGTGTCCGCACCTCTTCTAGTCTTTTATAGGGAATTGACCTTGGCTGTAGGCAGTTCTGTGGTTTGTTGCAAACAAGTGTTCATCAGCAGAAGAGACAGAGAGAAAGGAAAATATTTAAGCCTCAGCGCTGACTCCATTATAGCTCTCTCTCCAACTTTTTTTTCCTCACATGGCTGCAGAGTAAGATCCTGCTCTGTGCAGCGCGGTATTGCTGCACAAGAAATAACCGTGAATACCTGCACACAGCAGAAGGAAAAAATCAGACTGTTACGTTCTCAGACATCAGCATCGTAACAGTGCTGGCAATGTAGACAGACATATTTTGCAGAAGACAGTTTATATTTAGAAATCACAATTGCAAGTGCAAGATGTGAACTGAGGGGTAACCCTGCCACAGACCCTCCCAGCGCCAGCGTTGCCAAACGCTTCCAAACATTCCACAGTCATGAACCACCCTTTCCTCCTCCTTCTCCGGTATCATAAGATTTAAAAATCAAATAAATTGGATTAGCTTTTGATCTCTTTTTTTTTTTTTTTTCTTATTTTTAAGCCAATAGGCGTTGTTAGGAATAGAAAACTTTTTCTTTGAGGAAAACAGACTCTTGGGCAGTCACATGAATCCAGGAGTGGGAACTTTAGGAAAAAGCATCAAAGATATTATATGAAATTGCTGCAGCTGGGAGGCTGTTAGTTTGCTTGTCCTACCATCAGTCTTGTGTACAAGGGTGCTTGATTCTAGTGTGCCATCTAATTGTTTCCGTGTATTTGATTTCCGTGACTTTGATAGAAAACATTGAAACTGTAGCTGATTAGGCTTTTTCAAGTTTCTTTAACAAATTTGGATTCATATCATGATAGCCAATATTTATTGATACAGAAAATAGGTGCCTGAACTAAGAACAGTCCACCTTATTCCAATTAAAACAGGTTTTGGCAAACTCTATCTGATACTTTCGGCCAAATACATTACAAGGTTTAATAGAATTTTTAATCTACTGTAATAATTTATTGGCATCTAAATTAATGAGTAATCCTTTTCTGATAGTAACTGCTGCCAACTGTACTGAACTAATTAGAAAGAAAAAATAAAAAAAAATTAGAATCTGAAATTTAGTCATGGCTTTTAGTGGTCAGGTTTCAGTTAGCATAATTCTGCAGAGTATGTTTATTCAACTTTTCGTCCATAAAGTCTTATTTGACTTACAAACAATCCAAGACAAATGTTTCTCTGTATGTTTTTGCAACTCTGGAGGGCAAAAATTTTAAACTTGATTTTATTCAATCTTTCTATAAAACCCCAGTATTTATAAATAAAAGACCATTTTTATTTCCATTCTATTTTCCTAGCCCATATTTTCCAAATGTTTAAAGCCCATCTGGTTACCAAAGTATTGCCGTCAATATTTTTCATGCTGCTCTCAATGGGCACGATCCATCTCCCATTGAAGCCAAGAGGCTAGATGTCTGTTGAAGCAGAACCGTACACAGAGGACGGCTGCATGTAGTAGGTTTAATGTTCACCTCTGTTTTTCCTTTATTCTTCTAGTCCAAGTTTCCCTCCACTGGATTAAAAAAGCATGAGAGCTTTTCTGATTTAAGCAGGCTGATCTTGGCTCAAAGGGGTCAAGTCCGTATAAAGCCGTATAGCGGTGGCACAGTCCACCTAGAGTTGGGCACAGTAGCTTGAGAACTAAACTGTAGAGATGGGACAGCACAAAATATTCACCGTGCCCTGGGGAACGTGAGCCAGAGTGTTTTTCATCTTATTTCAGTGGGTGATGGAATAAATCCCAGAAGAGGAACAGTTGGCAGAATAATAAACTGCCTTTGGACATCTTTAAGCCTTTTTCTTTACTTTATTGCTTGAATCAACATACAAAGTATTTGTTGCCACAGTAATGCTATTTTTCCTGATATTTAGGCCCTATCCACACATTCTTTCTACACCAGCAGCTCAAACAATGTCTGCCTATGCCGGACAAACCCAGTATTCAGGAATGCAGCAACCAGCGGTCTATACAGCCTACTCTCAGACGGGACAGCCGTACAGCTTGCCCACTTACGGTATTTGGCCTCTTATTACTTCACCTTATGTAGAAGTAAGAGCAATGCCAGCATGAATTTTTTTTTTTCAAATGTTATTTTCCCAACTGTAAGAAAATATTTTAAAGAATCAGTTAAAAATTAATTTCTTATACAGATTTGGGTGTAATGTTGCCAGGCATCAAGACGGAAAGTGGGCTCTCGCAGACCCAATCACCGCTGCAGAGCGGGTGCCTCAGTTACAGCCCAGGGTTTTCCACCCCACAGCCAGGCCAAGCACCCTACTCTTACCAGATGCCAGGTGAGTAGCCACCGCCATCAGGGCTCGCCCCGTCCACCGCTGCCGACAGCCCCCTCTTCCCTCATAGTGATGATAAGATTTTCCATTCATTTTTGTGAGCTCCAGCAAGTATGCGTATCATTGGCAGATACTTTTACCTCTAAAATCTAAGGCTAAGTACTTTTCCCAGTACTGATACGCATGTATGTGTTCATACTGGTCATCTGTTAATTTGGATCTGGTCATGCAATGCAGTCCCTATTTGCACCTTCATTTTTTTATGGGGTGAAATCACATGGCAGGACTGGAAGCATTTATTGTATTTATTAGCATACACAAGTCACTTTTCCTTGTTTCCCTGTTTCTAAGTATGACATCATTTGATACGTGTTTCTCTTTGAATGAACATAATTTGTTAGAATTTCTCCTTCTCATTTATTATTCAATTATTAATTCACTTATTTCCCTTTGATCATCGATAACCTGTTTTATCTGGGTAATTTTTAAGCTTCTTATACAGCAGTTAATCTTTTAAATATTACAAATTACAGTATGAATCATCTGACTTGTGTTGAAAACAAGGACATGCCTCATTACAGATCGATTAAAAACACCTGGGTGATTAAAATATTATTTGAAAAGTTTTTTTTGTTTCAAAAATGAACAGACGCTAAAGTGTTAGAACTTAGAAATGAAGGTGAAAGAGAAAAACAATATTTGAGGAGAGGTGAGACACTGCAATAAATTGAAAAATGCTTTCTTGATCCACGTAATGACTTACTGCCAATACCTTCCTTGCATGGTGTGAAGAGGAATGTATGTCTGTATGCGTGGAAGTAGCATTTCATCTCTCTTAAAGTTTCATTACCATATTTTATTGTTTAAACAGAATATAAAAGTTGTTTGTTCTTCTGATTCATCTATATCTTAACATGGAATATTGTATTTAAAATGTTATTTTGATTCACAAGCAATTTCTCACAGTTAATTGTATTTTTTTAATTTTAGGTTCTAGTTTTACACCATCATCCACTATTTACGCAAACAACTCTGTTTCAAATTCTACAAACTTCAGTAGTTCACAACAGGTATAAATATTAACATTTTTGTCAAATTGTCATAATTTGTCCATTACAAAAGGATTTTTATAACTCCAATGATAGCATGTTATTTTAATTTAGATCTGTTATGTTGAATTAGACTCACCGTGGTTCAATGCTATTTTTTGTGGAAAGTGATCAAAATCCCAGTGGCAGCCTGGCTGCATCTTTTGGCACTTAAATACTTCAGCAACCTCCCTGTAGTCTTTCAGTAAATATCCTTAAATGAAAATATGTTAAATATCCTTTAAAAAAATCTAAACTTACCCCTCCAAAATTCTTGCAAAAGTCATATGATTGCACACTTAGAAATACTTAATGGGAAAATCACACGTTACTCTACTTAATTAAGTACTCTGCTGCATTTGGTGTTTTAGGATTATCCATCATACACAGCTTTTGGCCAAAATCAATATGCACAGTATTACTCAGCATCAACATATGGTGCATATATGACCTCAAACAACACGGCTGATGGCACTTCATCATCATCAACCTACCAGCTGCAGGACTCTCTCCCTGGCCTGACTAGTCAACCAGGTACAGATCTACATTCAGGTGAAAACAATTTTTGTATTTTATTCTGTACTTTCAGATTTCCATATCCATATTTTTTGAATATTGACATTTTATGCTCATGCCTTTCAGGAAACTTTATCATGCAAACCAGCCAAAATAAGATTTTTTTGTTGTTGTTTAGTTTGTTTGTTAGTTAAATAAAGATCTTTGCAGACTGAGATGCTTGTGGAAGGAGAAGGCCTGAAAAAAGTTACAGCAGCCTGGTAGGGATTTGTTAGTATTGAAAACAACCAAATCGTAACAAACCTTTAATAAATTTTGAAAGAAAAGTTCAGTGAGCTCTCCTATTACTGACAGTGGAACATTCCTGTATCCACTGTATCTGAAGTACTGCTGTAAACAGTTTAAAACAAGATACTAGTGTTCATTTAAATATGCCCCGATCATGCTAGCAGAAGTACATGGGCTTTATTCAAATGTATACAAGTTGTGTTTGCTAATTCACAAATTTAGGTTACTAAGAATAGAACAGTTGGTGATTAGTACAAGTCTCTTAAAAAAAAATAGCACTGAAGTAGCTGAAGTTGCAAAAAGAATGTTCTTAGGAGACATTGGAGACTGAATTTGCCTGCCCAACTCTGCCCTCTTGTGCACATCCACTACAACACCGTATTTCGTTACACAGTTCTATTCTTAGGGCAGTGCTGCGGGATAATGGCAGGTCTTCATTTTTTTCTCATTGTCGTTATAACCCAGTTCACGGTCATGTATCTGCTCCATTCTATGTGTTCTGCAAACACACATGTTAACATAGATTTCTTTCTTCTTTTTTTTTTTCATGTTAGATTTCTAAGTTCCTGAACATCTCACCAATTTTTTCCCCCATTTAATATAAATGGGACTAAAGTGAAGTAAAGTTAAAACTATGTATGTGAAATGATGCACAGTATAGTGCAGAGCTATGACGATCTTGGGAGTTTAGGAATTCACAGCCACAGTCGGAGGAGTGTGGCATCCTTACTGGGTGAACAGAGCCTGCTTATTCATGCTCACTTTCCCATATTGCTTGTATTATATAGGAAGTTCTTAAAGATCTAGCTGAGTATTGGGTCATATATTCATAACCTAAGCAGCCCACTAAGGCTGTGCGTCGTGTCTGTGGGAGAGGTTGTTGATTGCCAGCTGCCTGGCTCAGCGTTGCTAGACCGATCTCTTCCAGGGACCCCGGCTTCACTCAGCACCGTGGGTAGTGTCGGCCTTACCCGCAGGCTGCGAGCATTTATAAAAAGACTAGCAAACTGGGGCTTGGGTTAGGCTCTGAATGGGGGGGGGGGAATGGGATTTAATCACAAAATCAACTCATTGCATAAATCTCCCCGATTCTCATTCTAACAACTGCAACATCTCACTGAAAAGTATAGTACAAAAACCAATGTATTATAATAATGAATTTGTACAAAGGAAGGGTAATACTGTATAGAAAAATATAAGCAAGGCCTCATACTTCATATAAGCTGCTTAAATTTACTAAAAAAGTTGGAATTTTAATTGCATGTGTAGAATTTTTTCCTTGCCAGCTGTTTTCCTCAGGCTGGTTTTTAAAGCATTTGTGTGTGTGCATGTGCGTGTGCACATGCATGTTTGCTGTATGGTATGGTATGGAATGGATATGGGGAGATACACGTTCCCTTGGTTTTTGATGAAAGTGTAAAACATTATTCAGCAGTCTCAGGATGCAAATTTAGGAAGAAAAAGCTAAGAAGTAACTTGAAATCAAGTGAAATATTTAGCAGTTGCAGAACATCCATAACAGACACAAATCATGTATTTTAAGAGTGTGAAGAGTTCTCACAGCTGACGCTTTGATAATTGCGCATGTTCTGTGTATGTCTCTTTGTTTCTTTGTTATTCCTCCATTTTTTTATTCGAGAAAATCAGTGTTTCCCATATTGTCCTCCTTTGCGTATGTGTTTCCTAGAAATGTTGTATAAATGTACCATGTATTACAAACTCCCTTAGTAATGAATAACATTGAGAAAAGAAGGGACTCCTACAGTCCTTGAGCAGGTTGAAAAAATATTGAAGGCTTCACATCTACGAAACAGTAAGGATTTTTCTTGTTTGTGGGTTGTTTAAGCATATGAACTTGTTTTCCTGTTAAATAGCTTATGCATCTGAACTTACAAACCTGCCCACACACTCCTTATTTCTGTGAAGTGTTGCACTGATCATGCGACCCTCTGCTGAGAGTGCAACACCCACTTTGCGAATACATGACATGCCTGTGCCCTTCTGTGTCACTGTAAAAATAAATTTCCGTCAGTGAGGTGCAGTTTCTTGGAGATCACTTCAGATACCGTGTTCACTTGCTGTCTAACAGGCCTTTATTGCTCGGTCCTTAAGACTTACTGCAACTAAAACCTAAGATTAAATACAGCAAGGCACTTCACTCTTCTGCCATCTCTGCTAGCTATTAATTCAAAAAACTAATCGAAGCCTCTAGTACTCTCCACACATACAGGATTTCTTGTTTTCATAATAAAGCCCCATCAGATCAAGAGTTAATATCAGTTACAATTTTATTTATTGACCAAGTGAAGAAAATGAGATGAAAATTGAAACAGACTTTAGTCTTTCTGCTACTCATAACAAGCAATGACACATTACAAGCCAGGAAAAAGGAGGTTTGTAATGCTGAAGCCATCTTCTGGCTGCTCTTTCTGCTAAGAATATGTAACAAAAGTCTATCCATAAGGAGAGTGTGAAGGGGCTCAGAAGTTCATCCATCCCACATCTGCGTAAGGCTCAGCTCCTTGCCCTTCCCATGGACTTCTCTGTTTGCATTGTACCTGCCCTACATTAAGATATTTTTCAAAATGCACTCATTACCACAGAGTATCTGTGAGACAAATAGGTACCTCCAGGGGCACTTCATCTCAAATTGGTATAAGTCAGGAGAATCCTTAAGGGATTCTGCCTCAGGAGATGAGTACATCTGAGTATATTCAATGAGTACCTGAGTACATTTAATCTAGGGTGGGTAAACTTCTAGCAGAGGAAATAGGTCTGTAGGGAGCCTAGGTAAAAGCTTCATGTTTAGGCACCTCACCTTCGTATGTCCAGGGTTAAGCAAAGTGATATTGTAGGATATTAGCTCCAATTCGGTTACTGGGATGCAGCAGACCATGGTCTCTCTTAATTTGGTACCCACAGTGAAGTCACCCTTTCAGCTTCTCCAGGAGATGGCATTATGAAAAACAGTGCAAAAGTCTATATGCAGACTGCCCACACCTCTTTTCTCCTGGTT
Source organism: Balearica regulorum gibbericeps (assembly GCF_011004875.1). NCBI lineage: Eukaryota > Metazoa > Chordata > Aves > Gruiformes > Gruidae > Balearica > Balearica regulorum. Next base: position 62,758,554 of record NC_046186.1, read on the forward strand.
AAGTGGCACAGCTGTGCTTTAACAGGGAGGAGTGGATGTTTGCATCAAACTAGAGGTGGGAAACAATGTTCTGGATATGAAAAACCACCTCCTTTTGTAACAGTGGTGCTGTAGCTCCCTGTCCTCTAACTGGAGCTGCTGCGAGGTCTCCACGGCATGGAAGGCTTCATGCTGGACATGAACCAGTGTGTATGAATATGTGTATGAACATCTGTGATAAAGTGGTCATTCCATGTTCTGGTTTTAACATTTTCCTCATGCTTTATTGGATCTCTGATGCTGCTTATAGTTCCAGTGGGAGATGGCTATGAAGTATATTTATTAGGCATGTGTTGAATATTGGAAAAGCTAAAATATTTCAAACATTGCTATAAAAATTACTGTCTAATACGAGCTGCAGTAGGAACTCTTCATGAGTTTCAAGGTTTTCAGTACTCTTTGGTACTAGAATTTCTCACATTCTTTTATGTTACATGGCTGAATTTTTCATAAGTTTTCCTTTTATCAGCATTAACCTCATTTCTAAAGCAAATGGAGGATAAGAAAATGCAGTTGCTTCTTTAGCCTGCTGTTGGTAAAAAGCAAATCAAGCAATTAAGCCTACAGTTGTTCAAAAAAACCATGCACTACTGACTTCTGCAGTTCTAAAATAGATGCATACCTTGCGTTCAAGTAAGAGACAGCTGCTCATTCTGATTTAGAGATTACAGTAATGAAATAAAGTTGGCCTTAAATATCTAGAACTTACAAGGTACAGTGATTAGTTGCAGTACTCATTAATGGATAATTAAGCAATCATGTATAGTGTTGACCCAAACAGAAGCCTGGGGCAACTGGTACTGGCTAATGCTAAATGAAAATTGAAGTTATTTACTTCAGTTGTTGCATACTTTCAGAGAAGATTTAGAACAGGGCTTTTTTATATATTTTATTTTTGGTTGATTAGAGTAAACACAGTCATTGAGAACAGATGTTTTAATACATTACTGTAGAAATGAGTCTTCATTTTGTTGTAAAATGTTGAAATGTTACAAATATGAAGACTTTTATGGTAACAATCTAAACATTCACTTATTTAATTTTTTGGCTTTTCATTTCTGGGGTTTTGTTTTGGGATATTTTTTCCACTCTGTCAGAAAAATCTAGGAAATTATGTTTTTGTACAGAACTCTTGTACTCTCAGAACTACTTTTGAAGCCAGTGTAGGTTTTTGCTGCATGAGGATCCTGGTTATGAAGCATCTTGTTGTACATTTTGTACATTTGCCAAAGTATAATTTGCTGTTGATTTACAGAGAAAGAATGAAGATAATGTGACCTTATTGATCACTCCACTGCCTGCAGTGTCCTTACTGACATCAACACCGTGCTGGGAATAGAAATGATTAGTCAACAAGAACTCTCTCTGTGTTCTGTTGGGACAAAGTGAAAACAGCATGGGAACATTATTCATTAGATATTATTATTGCTGCTCAATTTTCCCATCATTTCTTGGCAAATAAGAGTTTTAGCTGAAAGAGAAAATACTATAGAATGCATTATATATGCATATATCCAGACCTCCTTAAAATGATATCTGGAATAAATTTTCAAACTGCAGTTCTGAAAAATCTCTTCTTAGCTGTTGCCTGAAAGTTTGGCTCTGCTATGCGCAAGCAGAGAAGCACATTGGTTTTGTGACATTGAACTAGTCATCGCCTAGTTTGAGAAAAAAGTAGTAGTATCTTCTTCCAGGTGACAGCAGAATAATTTGAGTACTTTCCCAGGAAGTCGAGAGACAGATTTGATTTGTTGATCTGTTGCATGGAGGATTCATCACCTTCCACTTAGGGGTACAGAGATGTGCATTCTGGGTCATGAAAATATGCCTTTATACTTCATATATATTGGTCATTCAGTCAAATAAATCAGTGTGCCCTGGAGAAGGCAGTGGAACTTAGATATGTCCTTCTCCAGGAAAATGTCCTAACCAATCAGCTTGGGAACTAACTTTCTTCTTGTTCTCCCCTTTCCTTGAATCTTGAATTATTTCCTCACAATGTCTAGAGCTCCCATTCAGGAATGTGACATTATGGGTTTACATCTTATTCTTCCAAGAACTACAACAGTATTTTTCCAGTCAAGATACATAAATAGATCTTCCTGGTGTATTTATTTTAATAATCTTCTGTATGTGGTTCTCTGTAAGGTATAAATAAATGATGGAAGAGATTAAGAATTTAACTATTGTGTTACATTATGTACAGACTCTTAATTGAGACTGCAGTCTATTTTTTCTTCTTAGAGCCTGCTAGACTAGAGTTGTTTTCTTCTGTGTTGTGGAGGGAGAATGAGGTGAATGACTCAGGGAAGATCACAAAATCATTCAATCATTCACATTGGAAGGGACCTCTGTGGGTCTTTTAGTCCAACCTGCTCATGGACGAGCCAACTTAGATTATGTTGCTCAGGGCTGTGTCCAATTGAGTTTTCAGTATCTCCAAAGATGGAGAATGCACAGCCTCTCCAGACCTGTCCCAGGGCCTGACCACTCTCAAAGTGAAGGATTTTTATCTTGTATCTAACAGGAATATCCCTTGCTGTGATCTCTGTCTGTTGTTTCTTGTCCTTTCTCGGTATACTTCTGTGAAGACTCTCTCAGCCTTTCCTCCTGTGTGCTCAGCCACTTAACTGTCTTGGTGGCCCTCACCTGGACTAACTCCAGTTTGTCCATATCTCTCTTGTATTTGGGAACCTAAAACTAGACATTTTTCCAGACGTGTTCTTGCAGTTCAGAACGGAGCAGTAAAATCACTCTTCTCAATCTGATGGCCACTTTCTCTGTTTCCTGGTGGACTTCAGTGACCACAGTGATGCTCCTTTGTAAAAATGAATAATGTTCAGATTCCAGCTGTAGATCAGATGCATTATAGGTGATTCTTAGGAAATGTTTGTACTAAGTGTTAATTTATTCTGCAGATGTACCATCATGAGCATTTTTAACAAATATTACCCAGAAACAATTACATGCAGCACAAGGACTCCCTTGAATCAAGCTCTGTAGTAGATGTCAGATCTAAGCTGTACCCTTTCCTTCTTTAATGGAGAAAAATCAAATTGTTAATAGGATAGATGATGAAGGAGAATTTATGTCATTTAGCACTTGGGAACCTAGCCAAACTGCATTTATTGCTAGTTTTAAAGAGGCACCGAAGGTACTGTGTTATGAAGTAAGGATATTTTCTATTTACTGAGCTGTGGCATAAAAATACTTTGTAAAGGGAAGTTCCTACCTTCTTCAGTCTGTCTGTCTGTCTTAGCTACTGTTTTGTGATCTCCTCTAAAGCCCTTTGTTACCAGCAGAGGCCAAGTAGATTAAAAGGGTAAGTCAGGGATAGGTCTGAGTGTTAAGAGCAATTATGCCATGCCAGATCAAAGGTCCTTCTAGCACATCTTCTCTCTGACAGCAGACAATAGCTGATACTTAGAGAAAGATGATCAGAATACAAGAAGTATGACTTCACTCTCTTTCTGTTAGTAACTGGAATATTGCATTTAAGAGGTAAGGTGAAAAAAAAAAAGTGAACTCTACTAAAGAGCAGGTGACATGGGAGGAGGAGATGAAGCAGGAAGCTGACTAGCTTTTCTGGTGCATGGCTGAGTGCCAAAGGGTGTTCTGGTAGAAGTAACACATGACTTGGAAATAAGTCTAGCTGAACTCCAAACGTGGGAAGTGAACTACTTTAACTTTTACTTTTTTGGGGGTGTTGGTGGATGAGAAGCTCAACATGACCCAGCAATGTGCGCATGCAGCCCAGAAAGCCAACCATATCCTGGGCTGCATCAAAAGAGGTGTGACCAGCAGGTCAAGGGAGGTGATCCTGCCCCTCTACTGTGTTCTTGTAAGACCCCACCTGGAGTACTGCGTCCAGCTCTGGGGTTCCCAACATAAGAAGGACATAGACCTGTTGGAGAGGGTCCAGAGGAGGCCACAAAGCTGATCAGAGGGCTGGAGCACCTCTACTGTGAGGACAGGCTGAGAGAGTTGGGGTTGCTCAGCCTGGCAAAGAGGAGGCTCCAGGGAGACCTTATAGCAGCCTTCCAGTACCTAAAGAGGGGCTGCAAGAAAGCTGGAGAGGGACTGTTTACAAAGGCACGTAGTGATAGGACAAGGGGTAATGGCTTTAAGCTGAAAGTAGATTTAGGTTAGATATTAGGAAGAAATTCTTCACTATGAGGGTGGTGAGGCACTGGAACAGGTTGCCCAGAGACGTGGCTGCCCCCTCCCTGGAAGTGTTCAAGACCAGGTTGGATGGGGCTTTGGGCAACCTGGTCTAGTGGAGGGTGTCCCTGCCCATAGCAGGGGGGCTGGAACTAGATGATCTTTGAAGTCCCTTCCAACCCAAACCATTCCATGATTCTATGAACTAAAAGGCACTTCATGGTTTGAGAAGTCATTAGTGTGACTTTTAAAATACATCTTCCTTGGATATATCAATATTTTGCATGTGCTCATGTGTATTTGTATGTATGTATATGTCTGCACGTGTATATGTGTCATTTTAATCTTTCTGTTATTCTGCTAAGGTTTATAATGTTTCCTTGGTAAAGTCAAAAGTTACGTGGTATCTGCAGATTCCATCTACATAAGACAAACCATGTTATCACTCATTTTATACAACCTTTTTAGGTGCATGTTGTGGTTGAGTTCGCATACGGACATATCTAGCTATGAGAAAGAAAAGTTTATTATTTAAAAATCCAACACTAATTTTGCCATGAATGGTTGACTTTACAGGGGAGTTTGACACAGTGCAGAGCCCCTCCACGCCAATCAAAGATCTTGATGAGAGAACATGTAGGAGTTCTGGGTCAAAGTCTCGGGGTAGAGGGCGGAAGAATAATCCATCACCCCCACCGGACAGTGACTTGGAGGTATGCCTGTGGTAATTGATGAATGATAATGTGGAGGTTTCTTCTGATGAAAAGTAAATTCTGAAAACTACAGCTGTGGAAATAGCTTGAGGCATTTTAGAAAACATCATGGACTCAGTCTCGCTAACTGAATATAACAGATATTAGTTGCTGTTTTAACATACATGTACAGTGAGACATTTCTGTTTTTTATGACAAAGTTAGGCAGAAAAGTAAATGTGATTCTGCCTTGCACTTTTTAGCTCTAAGATTGTGTGTCTTTCAGTTTCCCATGCAACGGAACCTCAAAATTGTGAGACTTCAAAATTGTCACGTTTTCTTTTAGGTTTTTGACTAGAAAATCTCAAACATATTGCTCAGCTTAATTACGTGTATTTATGAATGCAGTGTAAATATGCAGGATCATCTGGCCATAGCCTTTAAGATACTTATGCACAGGTTTGTCCTTGTGCTTGTAAGTAATGTCAGTGGATTTCAATGAGGCAGCTTACATCAGTGAAGTTATGGCTGTACTTAAGTATGTGCGAGATCAGTGCCTTAGTGAAGAAATATATCTGCCTAATATATGGGGTGATGATTTAAAACACAGGTGACCTCTTAGCAGCGGAGTAATTATAGTCTTATTACTCCTGTGTTAGCAGTGTGTTGCCTTACAGTGACAGGAGGAAGAGGAATTGGGGTGCCTGTGTGTGTGTGTGATACACTCCAGCTCTGGCATCAGGGGAGCGTGCTGCCCACCGCTGCGGTGCGTGCCCTCCTGCCACCACACCAGCACCAGGGGTGAGCAGCCCTGGCCAGCCCCACAGCTCTGCCTTCTCTGACTGGCTCTGGGCACAGCAGAGGATCATAGAATCATAGAATCTTTAAGGTTGGAAAAGACCTCTAAGATCATCAAGTCCAAACATCGACCCAACAGCACCATGTCTACTAAACCATGTCCCGAAGTGCCATGTGTACACATCTCTATGATTCTATGATTCAAAGAAAAGACTTGTAACTTCCTGCATTTCCATTTTCCTGTCTCTTTTATAGTTTACCAGTGAAAATTAACCCCTTATCAATATAAGGATTTTCTTTTCTTTTCTTTTTTTTTTTGAGTTAGAATAATCCATTTTGTCCTACAATATTATTTAAATTCTGTATGACATTATATGTGGCATATAGCACTTTTATCCAAGATTTAATTTTAGCTGTAGAGCAGAAATTGCAGAGAAGTATCTGAGAGTACTGCTTATCCTTAAGTTAACAATTATGTTTGACCCCTATCATGTTTCTGAAATCTGTGTTATACAGCGTTTTTGAAAAGCTTTTTAAAGGACAAATAAGAAATGGTTGAAGAGTTCAAAAATTACTCTCCTTCTGACTTTTTACCATGCATGATACGCTGTTCTTGCTGATTTTTGGAGAAAACCTGCTCAGTTAAGTGACTGGTTAAACTTTAGAACTGAGTTGACTTTTAGGCCCCCTGGGTGGGATGGTGGTGAGACTTTGACGTTATTTGCTTAATAATATCATGCCCACTTCTGTTTTCAGCGTGTATTTGTTTGGGATTTGGATGAAACAATCATAGTTTTTCATTCGCTGCTTACAGGATCCTACGCACAGAAGTATGGCAAGGTACGTGAGCCGTGAAATCTGCGTCGATTCACTGTATCAGAGCTATCTACCCTGTACATTAATGTGTTTTTCACCTTCCATGTTCATCATGGCTTGGGTGAAGGTAGAGGGAAAGTGTACAGTAAACCCTATTTTCAGAGGGTTAATGTGAAAATGTCAAGGAGAGAAATGAGACACAGACCCTAGGCACAATATATGAAGCAGGGCTGAAGCAGATGCTGCAAATGAGGGAAGAGTTTATAGAGGAGCAAGGATGAATTCCTGAGGTACGTTGGAAGAGATGCTGCAGGGAGATACTAGAGGTAAAGGGCAAATGGAAATAACTATTTGGATGTGTAGGGGAAGAAATAAGAAATAAACTGGAGCAATGGGTGAATTTACAGGGAAACTGATGAATCAGAATGAGCAAGTAGGAGACAGCCCGGTTTCAACGCCAGTTGCAGATGTTGTTCTTTGACTCCAGCTTTTCCATTGAATCTCTGGTTTCCTTGGCTGGCTCTCGGATGAGTAATGCCAGGGAGTGAATCCCTCTCCCAAGCAGACAGTTGTACTCATCCTCTCCCCTCCAATGAGATCCAAAAGAGGTTTAGGTCACGGAGCAGCAAGCAGGAGAGCAGAGAGGGGCGTTCAAAGCCTGCAGGGGCAGAAGCAGGAGGTCCCCTGCTGAGTCAGCAACACCCCCCCCCCCCCCGCCCCGGGCTGGTGGTGGGAGCCCAGGGAATGGATGCTAAGGCAAGGGGAGAAGGGACGAGTGGCAAGAGCAGCGGATAGCAGCAGGAGCAGACTGCCGGGAGGGGCAGAGCTAAAGGCCTGGGAAAAACAAAAAATTAGGGCAAATGTACGGAAGGAAGAAAATGGTCAGGGGAATGTTGGTATGTACCTATGTGGTTTTCTAGGTGTTGTGCCATTCAAGTGAAATTAATGCAAAGGTAATTCATTTTAAGAACATAACCGTGGCCATACTATGTCCGATAAAGGGCTTGTTTAGCATGTTTCCTGCCTCTTTACCTCAGCCAGAATCATATGCTTAAGAAAAGGATGTGAGAAACAGTACATTAGATAAATGCTTTCCACACCAACCTCCCCAGCCAGTGGGTTAGAAATGTCCAAAGCAAGAATCTGTGGATTATAACCACAGATGGGCCAGTCCTCCGTGTTTCGCAACAGTCTTTTGTGGTTATTAAAAGAGAAAGCTAATAGGAAAGCTCACAGGCCCAGACAAAAATCTGAATTTCTGGAATGCTAAGATAAGGGTAGTTATTCATGTTTTGTAAAAAACAGCCTTGCTTGTTTTGCAGCTTCATGGTGCCAGATCAGTGCACATTTCACTACTCTGTCAAAAACTCGTCTTCTGCTCTTTTTCAAACACTGTAACAGCAGTGACTTTGTCAGAACCATTTCTAACTTAGAATTATCAAAACAAGAGAGAAACGTAGCCAAACATGGACATTTATATCAGTAGAATGTAGCCCATAGACTGCCACAAAATTACTGAATTGCCCCAGTGATGCAGTCATTCCTTTCATCCTTGTTTTGATTTTGCCCTTTGGATGTTTACATCTCATGCGCTATCTCACATAATATATGAGTAAAGTCTAAGTCGACTTTAATACAAAGTTTTAAAAATCAGAGCATGATTTGTAGCTCACAAACATCTATGGATAATGTTGAAAACTGTTTTAGAGACAGCAACAGAAACTTAATTCCTCTTGGTTCCCCACTTTGATATGAGTGGGGATATTTGAAAAAATCCAAAAATTGACTCTCCATGCAGAGTCCATGCAGAGTCCTTTGAAACAGTAATGGCATATTAACAGCCAGTAGTACTGACAGCAGATAAAGTTAGCTTGTATAAACCAGGAGTATCTTAAGGGCAAGTGAAATTAATGTAGTTATACTGCAGAGATCAGCATCCATAAACAAATGTCATGAACAACTATGAAGCAGAAGGAGAGGAATTCTTAAGTAAAATCCTCTTTTTTTTTTTGGACTGATAGGTGGCATCCACAGTAGTAGGGAAATGTGTTTGTTTTCAGACACTGTAAAATAAAAGTAGTAGATTTTTTCCTTCCTACAGTGATTGCCTTTGCCATATTTATAAAGAACTTTTTGGAAGGTTAACGGGTAATTACCAATGGAACTCAAATATATATATTGTTGACTGCAAGGAGGTTAGAGCAGTAGGAAGGGGAATACAGGGAGAGTTTATCATGAGTAGGCTTTAACTTTTGCATGTCATTGAAGCGTTGCCTAAACTTAAGGTGAGATGTGTCTAAGCCTAAGTGCCTAAGAGGTTAGACATGGGAGAAGGGAAAGAAAGCACAGCTGGACCTCGGTCAGTCTCTGGTGCATGACCTCTTTAGCAGATGTGGCCCTTATCTTTTCTGCATATGATTTCCATCTGTAAACAAGATCTTACTCCAGACTGAAGTCTGGATTGTTATGAGAATTGGGTTGATATGAGAGTAAATAGTCCATGAATTGTGAGGTTCTCAGTGGAAATCTTGTGAGCAGATAGGTCTTTCAAAAGTGTTGGCTCTAAAGAGAGCTCTTTATCCTGGAAAGGTGGTATAAAATTGTTACTTCCAATGCAAAAAATTTCAGGGTAGTGTAAAATAATGGTGATACTAGGTTATTTAATTGTGGTGATTTGCTGTCTGATTTTAAAAAATAAAGGCGTGTAATGTCACACAGATGCTCAGCTGTGCATACTGTGTTATTCCATATGTATTTTGTGAGCCCATTTTTGTATAACATAATCAGGTTAGTCCCAAAAAAGAAACCACAAAAAAAAACCTCACAGGAAAAGCAGAGTTTTTCCCTTCCCTCATATTTAAATATTCTAAATGAGATGTGAGTCTTTAATGTGAACACTGCTTTAAGGGACGGCATCTTCTTATACTAAAGGTCCTCACTTCGTATTTTCAAGGGGTGGGATCCTGGGTTTAGAGCTAGTGTGAATGCACAGGCAGGCAAGGATATTCACCTTCAGTTCTTTCCCATCCACTCCTTGACATGTAAACTTCCATTCCCCTTCTCCACTAGCTCTTTACCCTATTTCTTACAGTAACTGGGTGAAACCCAAACATTCAGAAATTAGACTTTTAATCTCTCTGCTCTGCTGTAATTCAGGCTGAGCAGGGAATGCAGTGAGAGGAGGTGCAGCTTGTGGTGGTGGTCATCACACTCTTATGGCCAGGTAGAGGGATGAGTGCAGGAGCACTTGAGAGCTGTAGCGGTACCAGGAGGCAAACACTTTCTCTTTCAAAAGATTTCTACAGTTTAACAAGTGGTTGGGGTAGAAGAGAAAAAGGAAAGGCAAATCAACATGCCCACAGGCAACGGGGACTTTCACTGGCAGAGATTAGGTGGGAAGGCCTGGATCCAGTAGGCAAGTTTCAGGTCATATATTTGTCAAGAGAACAACAGATTTCTGACTTATGCCTGAGGACTTTTGAAGTTGGTATATACTTGTGCAGCACTTTGGATGGTGTGATAATTATTTGATTGCAGAATTATATAGGGTTGTTATAATATCCATGTTAAAATGAAAACTAGTGATTTGCTGAAAGATTTAACTTGTTGAATGCAGCTGTAAACATCTCATGTAAAACACAGAGCAAATTGCTGCTTCTTATCCGAGCACCAGTAGAGTATAGCTTCAAACTCCACTGAAGTGGGAGAGATGTGGCCAGAGGTTGGTCAATGCATCACTTTGATATTTAAAATATAAAAATTACCCAGAGGAATATTCTGTGGATTTCTGTTTTCTACCTGTGGATGTTTCTGTCTGACTTTCAGTGTAGTGGTTATTTTGTTGGGCTGGTCAGACCTAACATGAAAAGAGAATAAAAACTACACTACACCTCTGTTAGGTTTCAGGGAAACCGTGCAGCAGTAAGAGTACTTCTCGTTGTTCAGTTCGTTTGCTCATCTGCTTCATACTTCATAAAACTAGTACATTTCTATTTTTAATTATTTACTGCAGTAGCAAATTATGAGCATTGGCATATGAGCTGTTACATTATGACTTGTGTGGCTGGTGATGGTTTTTGCAGCTGAGCACCAGTTGGCAGATACAGTTTTCTACAATGCTGAGCTCTTAAGTGAGGATTTGTTGATGTGACAGGACATGTGTTAGGAGATGTCATCATGTGTTAAAAGTTTATGAGGTACATTCTTATTCCCTGTGAACAGTGTGTATTCTTTGTTCCATTGCATTCCAGTTATTCTTGCTGATTTAAGGCTGATTAAGCTGGAGTTTTGTCTACCTCCAAGCATTTATATTTCATTCATTTCTCCCAGGTCAATCCAGAGAGCAAGGATGCCCAGATAAATGCTGTGACTCCAGGTGCAATTGGTTAAAAAAGAATGAAAGTCCCTTGTGGTCTTGGAAGGGGGAGAATGTGATTTCCAATTGTAAAAATTAAAACAATTCCACACTTGATGATTGCATTTTGATATTTTTGATAGCATTGCCAATGACAGAAAGTTGTCAGGGAGGCCACATTAACCTTGTAAACTTCTCTGGAAAGGGCTCAGAAGCTTTTTATTGCTCACTCTCTGCTTGTCTGTCATTAAACAGAAAAACTTTGTCACCATTAGCACCCACAATGACATTCCCAAATTCACTCCTAAATATGCTTTTGTCCGCCTGTATTAATAGTCTATCTCTCATGACCTCCAGTTGTCCTCTCCATTCACTCCCTCATTGTCTGAGACCTCCGAATCCATTTTCCTACTGCCTTCTAGAGAGCATGGAACAGAAACTCCCTATGGACTTTGTGAGTTTTCCTTCAGCAGACACCAGATATAGTTATTAAGAAGAGATGTATTCTCTTCTTCCATTGCCACCCACATGAAGCTTTCCTGGAAACAAGTGTCCCGTATGAGAGAGTGAGAGCTGAACTTAAATCTGAGATTCCTACATAATGTAGGGAAGTGTCTTTAAGCTAAAAATATTCATAATTAACTTAAACATTTCCACTTTTTCCAGAGATCGATTTTGTTGTAAGTCTGTTCAGGACAGTCACCCACTGAAAATCTATTCTTCAATATTATTCATATATTTTGCTTGTTTTCTTGCTTATTTTTAAGGCTTCATGCATACAAATTCCTGTCACAATGAATCTACCTAACAGTCTATTGATCTATTTGTTTTCTGAGATTTTATATAAAAGAGTTTGATGTGTTTGTATTATTTTTCCATGAAATTAAATGATTTTGAACATCGTGTGCTGGAACTTGACCTTCCAATACAATATTAAATAACTCTCTTCCACTAATGGACACTGAGCTTTTGGGGCTTTATTCCAGTCGCTTTCCTTTTGGTCAAAACATTTAAATATTGGTCCTTCCGGAATATTTTTACCTAGTGTCCCAGGAGGCATTCCAGTGGATGGACCAGTCTAGTACAGAAGTACACAGACAGACAGTCTGGCTCCAGTTTAGTGCCTTCATACTAACGTAACTAAAGTAATTTGTATTTTGGTATACAGAAGTGCTGTAGCTGGTCTTGACTCTTTTGCACGCTAATGATATCTGGCTAAAATCATGCCTCTGAGAGCCAAAGAGTTGTGCTTCTTTATTCTGCAAATTATCTGGGGAAAACTTCCAGATTATTTGTTTTTATTATTGTTTCCTCTTCTGTATATGCTTGTGCAGAGTAGCACAAAATACCATTTTGGCAGAAGTTCAGTCTGCCTTTTATTCGGTTTCTCAATTTGCTGTGCTCAAATCTGTATCAGCTGCACATGTTTCTTGCTTTCTTTTCAACACTCAGTTCTTTGTGCCACTTGAGTCAGTCTGCAACTTCTGCTTCAAGTTGAAAGACAGTAAAACGATGATGGGGATGTTCTTCCACATTGTTTAAATATTATAAAACCACAAGACTCTGACAAATTTGCTTTCTCTGTCTATTTTTGTATGTGAAAGAATGAACTTAACATGGCAAGAGCTGGAACGTGATGTTTAATTCTTGTTAAACAGTTGGAGTGCAAGTTTTGGCCAATTTATTAAAGGAAGAATTGTTCATGTCTTGAGAATTCAATTCCAGTGACTCTTCTTAGCAGAAGTTGTTACAGGGAGATCCCAGACTGATTTCATGCTAAGCTGAAATTAATTCTCTTTGCTTTATTTTATTTTATATATAGTACCTAGCAATATCCTACACATGCCTTTGTCAAAACAGGAACATAGGAAATCTCATTTTAACAGTAATAAAGTTAGGCATAGTTGGTTAAAAAATACTACTAATCAGAAAATCATAAAAGCTTTGTCACATTTACGTCTTTCAACTATACTAGGCAAGGCAGGAAATTGTGATACATAGTTGGTAGTTTCTGTAAAAATAAATTGGATTATAATGGAATATGTTATAGCAAATTTCCGCATTTAAGTCTGCTTCTACCCAGGAAGGGGAAAAAAGAGGCTGAGAATCAAAAGTCTGAGATTCCAGTCTTGGAAGCACTCCAGCGAATAACTTAACTCACATAAATAATAATGAGTTACCACCTGTGCATAAAGTTATGCACATGCCTTAGTGTTCATAGGATTGAGGTAAAGAAGCATATTGCAAATGCTCTTTATTATATTGTATCTAGGAAGAAAAAATTATAATTTACTGTGCACAGAAAAAAACACAAGAGAAAGGAGAGAGAAACACATGTTTGTATGTGATGACATTTTGATAAAAGCATTATGGCTTGATGAGGAATCTTATGAGTCCAGCGTAGTTTGATGATTTGTGTTCCAAGTATCTTACTTGAGTTTTTGCAAATCTGTTAATGTCCGTTCCTTAATCATCCCCTTGGAAAACTGACCTTTGCACTGGCTGCTGCCATCAGCCGTGTGACTTTCAGATCCAGTGAACATCACTGCAGAAGACGTAGGAGATGATGTTACTAGGCACTGCATTTGGTTTTTACTTCTGAAAGGTAGTCTAGACCAGTTCAAGGGTCAACATAAAAATATTTCCTTTCACTGCCAGAGAATTGCATCTAACTTCGGATCATTACAATTTCTTGTACACTGTTCTCCCCTTCAAGTCTGACTTTTTCATGAGCAAGGGTCAAAATATGTCTATGTTTCAGATTTTACCATCAGTTTTTAAGTGCTTGAGGGCAGAAGCCGTCTTTTATTCTGTCGTTGCGAAGCCCTGGAGTAGCGGACGTCTGATCCTGATTGGGAAGCCTTTGATCCTAATACTAACAAATGATCATTTGAGGTTTTGTGTGATTTTGTTGCCAGGTGCTGGTAAACTTTTAGACTTTGAATCTCAAGGTCTTTAAGAAAGGATTTCTGAGAACTTGCTAGTGTCAATCAGAGTTTAAATGATGAAATATAGGGGTTTTTTTCTCATTTTAATGAGAAGAGGATCAGGTCTATTGTAAAAGTCCATTGCAGTATGTTAAACACAAAAAAGTTAACCGAACCCCACAAGCTCAGGCAGATGATTGAGGCAATGAGAAAACTACCAGGTGTCAGCTAAGCATCAGGAACTGTCTGTGTGCATTCTTACTCTAAAACAAATGTAAGGTAATGCAAATTGGCTTAACCTCTTTCCCAGCAAGCCTAGCAAAGTTAAATTAATTATCTCACATTTACCATACACTAAATGCTCTCAGAGAAACTGTTATTGCAGATCGGTAGATTTGTGGTATCTTGCTGAGGTAGAGTGATTTGATAGTGTGGAAGCTGACCTACAAACAGATGCAACGTTTTGAATGAATCTCATCCAGGGACAGGAATCCTGTATTTCATCAGAAATGAAAGGATGTAACAAACAAACAAACTGACATATGCTTTCCCATTCATGTCAACCACCTAAAGAATTGTGCCATAGATTGTAAACACGCAGAAGAACACTTAGAAGAACACTTACAGGCACCTTGTTGAATGAATACTTGCAATAAAATCATAAAGGAGAGCCTGGAAATTCATCAGCAAGTGTCTGAATGGAAGGGTAGATACTGAGACAGAGAAGGACCAAGCACAGGGTTTGAGGATATATGCTGGAGTAGCAGAAGTGTGGAAAATAAGTGATATAGACCTAAGCATAGGCAAAGCAGGGATGATTTATCCCAAGTGAAACTCAATTTGGGGAAGCGGGCATAGGTTCAGACTACCTTTTGTATTTTTATAAATCAGAGACATTAGAAATTGAAAAGGCCTCTTAAAACACACCTTCCTATCACATTGTATGATAACTGCTTACAAAGTTATCATTTGGTAGAGGTGACTACCCGTTTAGCATGACCTCGGTGAGAACTTCTGTGTGCCCAAATGTTGGGAAGAAAAGTCAAGAGATCAGAGGAATCGTGCATTGGACTGGGTGTCACATGGAGTAATTTCGTTCCTACCTTTGTTGCTGGCTGACGTGGTTTAGCCCCAGCTGGCAGCTGAGCACCACGCGCCCGCTCACTCGGTGTGTTGGGTCAGAAAAATCAGTTACTGCTCCATGACTCAGCTTTTTTCTGCCCACAAATTGACAGGCAAGATACTTACATATTTTTATAAAAGGCTCAGGGATGAAAAATGTGGTGCATTCTTATTATAATAAACCTTGATTTTCTTACATGTATCTTTTGTGAGACATTCCTTCCTTGTTTACAGCCTTCTTTATGCAGGTTCACATGTGGCCACCAGGTTTTCCCTGTTAGTTTAGCATAGTTACAAATGCCTTGACTTTTCAAAAAACTTGATGTTTCAACATCCCCAGCTCCCCAGAAGTTCTCACACAGGTTCAGCAGTCTCTTCTTGTAGTATTATACTAAAATAGCTTAATACTGAAAGAATTTCAGAGAAATGTCTTGCAGTGTTAATTTTTCAAAACACTTTGTATACAGCAGTTTTTAAAGTAATTCTGATGTAACTTAAAGTTATTTAAGTAGTTAACCTTGATTTCTGTTTTTTAAGGATCCACCAATGGCAGTGACCCTTGGACTGCGAATGGAAGAAATGATTTTTAATCTTGCTGACACACATTTATTTTTTAATGATTTAGAGGTAAGAATCAAAGGAACATAAACGCCATTACACCTGGATTTTTAAACATAATGGTTTTGCTGTGCATTAGTGTCTGTTGTGCGTGACATATTCTGCCTCTCTAGACTTTGGGTTTGTCATACTCTAATCAGAGAGAGGTTAGCCAGGTGACAGCAACTTCCTGTGCCACCAGAGTCCTTCCATGAAACTTGGGTGAGAGAGGGAATCTGCAAACTACCCTTTCCTCTCTTTGTCCTGTGGCCATCTTTTCAGTTTCCATGGATTTAGAGCTGTCTCCAGCCATTTCCAGGAGGCGGACATATGTGCCTCCCATTCTTTCTCTTGAAGTTGTCCACATTTGCTTTCAGTGGGTGCCATTGTCTGACCACAAGAGACTGTTCTTTTCACATACCTGAGTAGCCTGTTGGCAACAGATCCCCCTTTCTTACTGAAAGGTAGAATATTCTTCATTTATTTACCTCAAAGAGTGCAGCATCAGAGAACTGGGACTATGATAGATGTACTCATCAGTGATGTCTCTTTGCGAGGTAACCAGACAACCACATGTTTTGTCACAATGTACCCAGGGTGTGCAATTTGATGTCTGGTCAGAAAAGGGAGAGAACTCTTCCTAGGGAGTGACCACTGTGACAGATGAACTGCTGCAGAGACAGCGGTCCAGGAGGCACGCTTCTCAGCTGGCCTTCACAGACTTTTCATTTCACTCTGGAAGTCCGGATCTGTTAACGTGGAAAGTGACAGTCTTACAACATTGTGTGTCAAGAGACAGGGGGTGAAAAACAGTTCTCTAAACTATGGGCTTTTCAGACCTTCCCCTGCTCTAAATCAGTTGCTTTCTTACTCAGAGTGGATCCCAGAGTTCCCTCCGTGGACAGATATTTTGTACTAATGGCAGTTGGAAGACTTTGAAATTTTGTTTAAAATGCCAGAGAAAGGTCTCTGGTGAGCGAATAAAAAAATGAGGATAAATGAAATTTATTTAATTTCCTTTCACTGGGAGGTTGATTTCTCTAATGTGCACTTCTTTTATTCCTTCATCAACTGTAGGCAATAAGAAAAGCAGAATGTACGAGGCTGTGGTTGTTTTTGTTATTCCTTGCAGATCTCATTTATTCTTAGCTCTTTTTAAGTCAAGAAACTGGGATCTACTTCACCCTATACGTGAGCTGCACTTCCTCCTTCCAGCAGCAGAAACATAAGAAAGTAAAGCCCTGGACATGCCTTCACCAGTCAGATTTTTACTGCCATCCTAGTGAGTCATCACTTGACAATGCAAGTGCATTCGATGAATGTTCTCCTGCTGGTGCCCCGTACCGGTGATAGATTCCAAATGATTTTTCCAAAGCGTTGCTTATATTTCTTTTTAGCAGACCTTTGCCCCTGCGTGTTCAGATTTTATTTGGCACTCAATGAACTTCAAGCCATTTGGTAGCATATGCCCAGTTTTCTTCAATCTTGTGTTGAGTTCAAGTGGAAGAGTTCAACAAAATGGAGCTTTGCCCTCTTTCCATACCTCTTTATTCTTGCTTATGGCCACTGAAGTTTCATTCCTTTCTCTCATTATTTATTTTCTTTGTAGATCTCAGGTTCAGCTGTCATAGGAGGATCATCACATTTTGTATGTGCTTCATAAGGTGGTTTTAATATCCTGTCCAAAAATTCATACTCCAGCTCATTCCAGAGCTTGAACAGTATCCAAACAGTTTTCAGTTTTAGATAAATAAAAAAATACTACTTGGGGACTGTCTTGGAGAATCTCGTAACTAAATCAGTTTGATTTGATTAAAACTAGTTTCTATGTGCAATTAAGTATTTTCTAGCTTAGAATTCATCTTTGTTTCAAAACCAACTCTCTTATAAGATTACCAAAATTCCAAACTTCTTGTTCTGAAATGAGTTGTATGCACACATTCTGGGATATGCAAGGCAACCAACGAGTTTCTGTCTTCTTAGCTAATAAGATGTAATTGCACAGCATCCTGTGCCAAAGTACATAGAGGCATCCTTTAATATGCAGATGGTTAAATCTGTTTAAATATGTTTGCAGAGCACATGGCCATTACTGAATAGTACAGTGCATCTGCATGATGACTGTGTAATGAATTCTGAGAATTCCCCAATTCTGACTGGGGATCTCTCTCTCATCCCTCCCCCCCCCTCCATCTCTCTTTTTCTGCCTTCCTCTCTCCATTCTCCCCCAGGAGACGGGAGGTGAGTGCTGAGCTGCTGATGGTCATGGCCATCGAGACAAAAGACCTTCGGTTCTTACTGGAGGAAGTGAGATAGGCCTTTATTCGCTAAACAGATTACTTATCCTTTCATCATCTCACTTTTTTAATGCTGAGCCATCGGGTCCCTTACCTTCTGTCTTGCTTTCATCTTCATCCCACACTAAACCTTGTGGCTCCAGACATGACAACTGTAATGTATTAATGAACCTATATTCCTGTAATACTGACTCCAGTCACTACGTCCTTTAAGCTCTCTTTTTTCCCTATCTTTCTTGGTTGCAAACACCACATACCAGGGTCTAGTAATAACAACCAAGTTATTGAAAGCTATCACATACAAAAATAAAGTTTTCCTTCCTCTATGCAAATCTGTCTCACTACAATGACTGCTGATGCAGAAATTCCGATCTGCTGAGACATTCCCCGCTGACCCAGTAACCCATGTTCTAATCAGCCAAGCTGCACTTTTATTTCAGGCTAGGCTGTTCTCCAGCTATTTCATTCTCAGTGTATAAATTTTAGTTAGCTTGAGAAGTATCGCTTGGGAGGGCAGTTGGTGTTTTGCCATGAAAATAGGAGTCCGGTGCTCTAGAAAGTTCATGTGCTTAAACAATGCGTAGAGATGGGACTTGGTTCTGTAATAATATCCAGACTAAGGCATTCTGTTCTCAACCAGGTAAGGAATTAAGTGAACTTTTTCTCACTATCTCAGCATTAATTTGAAGACAGCTTTTAAAAATGTTGGTAGGGCATACTATGCACACAAAAGACCCAATTTCTACAAATTGCAAGCAGGAATTTGGACAAGAATCTTTCAACTCCCATTATCCCCCTCCACTCGCAGGACGATGAAGAAAAAAGAGTATTTATTTCAAACAAACTGAACTACATCACCATTTTTATGATACCATATTTTACCATATTTTAAATAAGATTTTGTCATCTTTTATTTTTCTCATTAGAAATGAAAATGAGAAATAAAAAATAGGATTTAAATAAGTCTTGGAATGTGTGAGGCAGGTCAAACTAGTTTTAACAGAAAGTGAAGCATATACATAAAAGGGGGTTCTGTATAGCCTGAGAAAGCATAGTGCCGAATATCCCCTCAGTAATAACATTTTTGTGTTCAGTGTGGTGAGTCAGTGTTTTTACTGGATAATGAAATTACTGTCCATTCCAGGAGGATTATTTTTGTGGATGATTTGTTGATTCTGTACTCTCAAATTTTCAGGCTTTAAAAATTGCTGCAAAGAATTGACTGCACTCAGATATAATTTAAATTAGTATTGCTTCAAGCAAAAGCCAGCTATTGTACCTAGATTCCTTTCCTGTACTTTTAGTTATAGGAAATATATTTTAGCTTTCTTAGTTTTGACCTTGCACTGACAGTGAGCCGCTGTGACTTTAGTGTAGCCAGTACTGTGGCTGATGTGAAAAGTATTTCACCTTAACGTTTAAAGTCACAGACAGCTTGCTTGCTTTCCTTCCTCCCTGCAACCATTTGGTCTCTTTTACAAGCAAACTCAGATCTAGTGTTGTGCCACCAGATTCCCGTTTCTTTTGGGAAAAGTAGAGAACTATGTCAAATCAGATCAACCAGTCTGCTTTTTCTTTTTTTTTTTTTTTTTCCCCAGAAAATTTTTTTACACCATATAAGTGAATTTGTAAAATGTAAGCATTTTAGTTGAAGTAGATAAGTAAAGGAGAAAACAAGGTAAAGTAAAGCAAGGAGTGGTGGGCGCATGAGTTTGTTGTTGGTCAGCAAACGTGTATTGCCGGTATGGTGAGGAGGTGAGCTGTAGATCTGAGAGGAGAAGAGGAAGGGAGAAAAGGAGGAAGCTGGAGAGTGCTGTTGGGTTTGATCCTCTTATGCGGCTGGAAACTTAAGAACCTTCCTGCAGGGACAAGGGGCAAGGAATCAGAAAACTGCACGTTCTGCTCATCTCCTGTTCCTGGAGTTAGTGAACAAACTGTGAGATAAAAAAATAAATGTAAACAGCTGAGCCTTTGCCACCCACTCATATTTAACTTAATAATGAAATTATTAATTTCATTAATAATGAAATATTAATTATTTCCTTATTAACTTAATGATGAAATTTTCAAGGCTGGAATAGTGTAGCTGAAAGGCTTAATAAAACCCAAACGGCAGCAGACACTCCTTCTTATCCATCAGGGCTTCTGTGTGCCCTCCATTTAATTACTGCACCTTCAAATCCACAGGACTGATTTTTAAACTTTTAAAATTATCTTATGCTCTGACCAGTTCCAGGGAAATCTGTGAAGGTGATTAGGAAGCCAGATGTTGCTCAGATATTGCAAAATATAGAGTTAGAATTTGTCCCAGTGGGGCTTTTTGTCTGATTTTTCAGTTCCTGTCCTACACTGGGTGGAGTATAGTTGCATTTTTTTTCTGGAGTGTAAATAATAAATAAGGATAAAGAAACGAATCTTTTATTTTGGCTGCCACTTCCCCTTTTCTTTCTCTTTTCATCTGCTGTTTACATCCAAAAGCAGCTTCTTTCAAATACTCTACAGCTTAAGATAATCTCAGACAGAACCAAAAAAATTTATTTCTCCAGTGGGGAGAAGAATACTTCATTTCTGTTCCTTGAATGCAGCTTTTTCATGCCTTTCTTAATGGATTAAGCCAGATTAGCTGAGTTGGGCCACTCATTCTTTTAGTCTTGACATAAAATTTTAAAATATGATTGCTTCTACAATGCAATGAAATTATGTATTTGAAAATGAAATAATATGTATTTATTTTATACAAAAATGGCCAGTTTATATTTTTAACAACTTCATGTGGGTAAAAGTTTTCATTCAGTGCAAGGCAAACAGAAAGAAGAAATGGTAATTCCCCAAATTCACATTCTAGGAACTTGTGGCATACATATTGGAAATCACTCCCCTGTTCAGATTTATCTGTTATCTGGACAACTTTTAGCACTGGTATGAAACTGAGATTGGAAACTTAGAACTGCGTACTTCTGCATGTCACAGAGAGTCTGAATTAAGTGCTGCTTGTCAGCAACTTTATTTGAAGTAGATGACTCAGATGACTCCTTTGAAGCACAGAACGCTGCATTTCAAAAGCTCAGCCTCATTTTGTCTTAGTGATGAGATAATTATCTGAAAACATTAGTTGAGTCATTTTTAAATAGGTCCTTGAACCTTTTCATAAATTATATTAGGATTACGTTAACAACAGCTATTTTAAATATAAAAAAGTAAAGTCTCTGGAGACCAAATTTCAGGTGTCTCTTTGGGTTGTTAAGTCTAGCAAGTACAGAAAATGGTAATATTGAATGCCCTGTTCATCTTTACTATTGCAGAATGGCTTACTTATTTAATTGTGCTTCCCCTGCATTTTCCTATCTTTCTGCTGTAACCACTGTGCAGAAAAGGATATTTGATAGCTATCCAACTATAAAAACAGCTTGGAGGGGAGTTCAGTTTTCCAGTGCACCTCAGTTCCCTGGAGTTACTTCCATCCCTTCCGAAACCAGGAAATAATGAAGTTCTCCAGGACTGCTTGATTATCTGTGATTTTCCAGCCAAAGGGATTTGGATAAATCAAGAAAAGAATCTGATAAGCATCCAAACTCCTAGAGACTAAACAGAAGTTACATGCCTGTTGAGGTTCATCATCACTAGCTTTTAGGAAATGGGGAAATGGGGAAATGGGTGATTTTGGAATACTGGTATGCTAAAGACACTATAAACGAGACTTGTAATTGTTGATGTTTTTCAATTAAAATAATTTTAATCTAAAATCACACTAAAATTACATATCGCTTTTCTAAAGGCCTATTTTAACTAATCATTTATACAGTGTAGAAGGAGTTGAAGGTTGTATCGTTTTAAAGAAATTGATGGTGATAGGAAGCTGTAAGTGTACATATGCTGCCATCTCCTGGTGCAGTTAGTGGCCCGCACCAATCATTTCTTCAACTTCTGTACTAAGCATATGGTGAGCATACTCTCTTATAAGCTAATTCATAATTTGATTTATTTTTTTTTTCAACAGGAGTGTGATCAAGTTCATATAGATGATGTTTCTTCTGATGATAATGGACAAGACCTAAGGTAAGATACAGCATTTTTTCTTTTTTTTTTTTTTTAATTCAAAGATTAAATAAATTGAGCATTTACAGGAATACATTGTATTTATTTTTACTGTATTTTGGGTGTTTGCAGTACCTACAGTTTTGCAACTGATGGCTTCCATGCAGCTGCAAGTAGTGCAAACCTTTGTCTGCCAACAGGTGTAAGAGGAGGGGTTGACTGGATGAGGAAGCTGGCTTTCCGTTACAGAAGAGTAAAAGAGTTGTATAATACTTACAAGAACAACATAGGAGGTGAGTTTAATTGTCAAAACCAATTTAGAATGCTGCGCAGGTTAAACCGCATGGCGATGCACTCCCACCGAGGGAATGTGCCTTGGAAGCCACAGAGTGAATGGAAAGTGATGTGACTGGACCTTGGGCTACTGAAAGCTATTGACTGGAATGGCAGAGCCAACATTGTGCTGTTGTGCAGGAGAACCAGAGATGGGGAAACTGAGCAGGCTTCCATTTAGCTTCCGCAGAGCCCATTTTTCTCCTTCAGACCCAGCTCACCTCTATCTGCTTTACTGATTTGTTGAGCCACTTTACTTCAAATAGGCTGTTATTCTAGGACAGAGGTTCTGTAGTTTTCACAGCACAAATTGGTAGTGGCTGGCCGTTTCCATCCTACATTTTCATGATCTGATGGGTAACAACACACTGCCTTCTAAACTCTCTGCTGGGTACCTGCTAGTCAATTTTCACCAGTCAATGCAAGAAGACTCTAGCAGTGCCATAGCACTAGTCCCTTTTGTTTACTCTGTAGCTGGCAGACTTAATTGTGTTAGCAAGAAATCTGATTCTCATTTGGGCTGAGAGCTTTCCTGTTACTGTTTTCATTCACGGACTCGCTCGTGTCTATGCCAGCAAGCTTGTAGGAAATCAAGTAGCAGAACTGAAAGACTCTGTTCTGGAGAGTCGTGTGTGACTTGAGGCAGTCAGTCCTCTTCTGAGGAGGGGAATATGTTAACTGACTCCCTTGATAAGAGGCTGCAAGAACAGGGAGTACTTACAAGTCTTCAAGCATTGCTACAGCCACAGTTGAGGAAAAGATGAGGCCAACCCAACCAGAAAGGAGTCAAAGTGAACGCTCTCCCATTCTTTTCAACTCATCTGAAATTTATTTCAAAGGAACCTGAAACTCAAAGTAAAGCTCACCTTCAGCAAAACCAGACGGTTTGGTGTTCACTTACTGCAGTCTCTCAGAAATTGGAAAGAGTACTACTAATATGGACAGTGAATTAGTTGTTGCCTTAATCATTTTCTAAACGATGTAAACCTGAAATATATATTTTTCCTTAGAAGTTCAGAGTCTTTACTTGCTGCAGGATGAAGCAATAGAAGAAAAGGATGATAGTAAATGGTTGGCTTTCACTTGCCCTGCCTTGCCTTTCATTGGTGTAATGAATGGAGTTTTTATACATTAAGAATACTTGAAACAGTATTATCCAAATGTTTACTGGGTTTTCTTATCTCTCCTAATCCATCTAAGATTCTACAGCTGTTGCATTTCATAAAACCTTTGACATTAGTAAGAGCTGAAGTCCAAGAGCACAGCATAGGGAAACACACTAAGAGGAACAATCATTGCACAGGCAGAGTGCAGATATGTGGTCCATTGTATTAAGGTTTTTATTCTTTCCCACATATCCTGCTTCTGAAATATATTCCCTCCTTAGTGGGCATCCATCCTCTACTTCTTAACTTGTTTAATAATCTTTTTATCACATATGTATCTATTTATTTCAAAATAGTTGTTAGAAGGCAACAGAAGGCTGGATCAAACTAGGTATTTTTAGGTTGCTTCATTTCAAATTTTTGAAGACAGTCATCACCACTTTTTGGGAACATGGAGTGTGAAAGAGAGGAGGGCTACTAAAGGTCATGAAACCTGCTTACCAGCTCTTCCAGGACCAAATCTAAATTTAAAATAGCTTGATTCCAAAGAACTCATGTTTCAATGTTCAATAAGCTGGGTATTTTTTAAAATCTGATCATTCATACCCAAAAGGAGATTTTAAGGACTAACTGAGATATGAGAACATAAGATGTACAGCTGTTTCAGGGCTGTAAATGATATAAAAGGATTTATATCATTACTGTCTACAACAGGACATGAAAAGTAAGCCATCAACAAACAAATGTATTTCCATATGTGTAACCTGAGGTTCCCCTATATACAAGATCACAAGCAGGGCAGTTTTAAACATATGCAGATACTGCAAAGGCAAGTTTATTCTAAAGTCTCTTTTTTTGCATCTCCACCTATGGCATGGATCTCCTTGTTGCTGCCTCTGATGACTAGAGAGTAAGATGCATGTGAGGAGTTGGTTTAAAAAATGTGTATTTCTGAAAGATATACTTGAAACGTAGTAAATAAGTTTATTCAGAAGGCTGAATAAACAAAAACAATCAGATGACTAATTACTAGTATCTACAATACTCTCTGACATTGCTTGATATAGTGGAGTGCAAACAAAGACAGAGAGCAATTTACTCAATTTCAAGATCTAGTAGAATTTAGAATAGAAACAATGACCATAAAATATATATATTCCAGCTAATACAGAATTTAATTTTGTTTTTTCTTTTCTTGCTCTTTTACATAAAAGGCCTCCTGGGTCCCGCTAAGAGAGATGCATGGTTGCAATTAAGAGCGGAGATTGAAGCTCTGACAGACTCCTGGCTAACAAATGCACTTAAATCATTATCAATTATCAGCACAAGGTATGTATTTGAGTCTACTGTAAAAAAGTTTCTAGTTCTGGACTTTTAATGGCTATTTTTTGACATTTTACGTTACAATAATTTAGTGTCTTTGAAGAACAGAACAGGCCTAATATGACTTTTGAATAGGACGTAGGAAAAATTCCACGGAAAGTTATTTCATTTTCAGTGATTCCAGCATTTACTAAAGAGAGTATGAAGTGTCTTCTAAAATGTAATAAGTGTCCCTGTGTACCTTGAAAGAGTATTGTAGAATTCTGAGCCAGCCTTTAATTTATTATCTTCTGGGGCAACATCCTCTGAACTCCACGTCTGTCTGTCCTGTCCTTCAATGTTTGTGCCTATTCGCAGTGCTACCTGAATACTGTATAGATGATCCCAGAACACAAAAACATCTTCCTTCTGTCCTGCCAGACAAGTCACTATGCTTAAGCATATATCTAAGTTTTCAGAAAAACAAAAACCTGTTTTAACTGAGTTAAAAGTCTGGGTTCCCATTAATGAGACATAAAATGTATTGTTCCTTAGAAATAGGAAGCATAGCATGCTGCTGCTCAGTCAGCCATGCAATATGTATCTCATCAGAAATCCTCAAAAATTCTGGTTTTAAACCATAAAATAGAACAATGTTCATTCATCTTACCTTCTGAACATGTCTGGGAACAGACTCAGTGTCAAGTGGAAAGAACGAACTTGGAAAGACATGAAAAACTTACTTTAAATGTAACAACTTTTGCAATATGTTTATCTCTTGTTGTTTATTTAACAGTGTCTTAAGCACCTTGAGAGGAAAAAAAAAGTAGAAAATTTGTGTAAGCCATTCTGTTTAGCTCTGCATTTCTTTCCAAGTTGCTAGTCTTCAAAAAGACATTTGTAATGAAGGCCAGTTGAGCATTGGTGGATGAGTCTGGAAAACTGTTACTCAAGACTGTTAAATAATAGTCCTTTGTCTTGTCTTCAAAGAACTGTACAGCTGTAAATCTTCAGAAGCTACCTGTGAGGCATCTAAACATCACCTCTATGTTGCTGGCAGGAAATTGAGATACATTAAGGCAGAAATAGTAGCCTGAGGTCTTTCTTGGAGTTTGTGGAAGAACCAGGAGGAAATATCACAGCTATTTGCTCTTGGCTCCATGTTCCATGGTCATGCTTATGTTCTAGCCTAAAGTAGCCTGGCTCTGAGTTTTCTGTTGTTTAACTGCTAGCACAACTTCTCCACTCAAGTTTTCATCCTCACCATTTGATGCTAGCTCATTAACATGATTATTCTTATCTCTCCCTCTTCTCAGAAATATTCTTACTCTTGAAACGTGAAGAAAGTGATGTCATTGTGCAGAAATGTGTACTGAATGTTCATTTTCCCTCAAGACAGGAGTAACGAATGATGTTTTCACTTTCTCCTAACACTTTTATTTGGCTGGTAGCTTTCAAAGCATTAGAATGCCTATTTTTAGAGGTAGTTGGTGACCTTAAATGCCTGTAGTTTAGTGAACCCATCTTCAAGAACTTGTTTTATATAAACCACTGTGGAATATTTCCTACAAATCAGGCCTGCATATTTGTTAAGGGATTTTGCCAAAAGCTTTATGTACATTTTTCTGGAATTGAAGGTGCTGAGCAGAACTGCTGTGTGAGTGAAAGTAAATGTTGAGGAATCCTGAATATGGTCTCCACAGCTGGTTCACCTAATCAGCATTTGGGTAATGGTTTTAGACTATTTAAACTTAAACTATTTCTGTCATTTTAGGAGTAACTGTGTAAACGTATTGGTGACAACAACCCAGCTTATCCCAGCACTTGCAAAAGTTCTGCTATACAGCTTAGGAGGAGCTTTTCCTATTGAAAATATTTACAGTGCAACTAAAATAGGTAAGAAAATGATTCTTTCGTCTATTCTGACTATACTGCACTACCAAAATTTTTTTGCCAGTAATGGATGGATTCCAAGCTGCTTCCCTGACACAGTGTTTTAAGATTTAGGCATTGCATATGTTTAGAGGTGTTTATGTCAATAAATTCCAAATTCAGCTTATTTTCAATGATGCCTGAAGGAATAATGGTCCCCATACTGATTAAAAGCCTCACAAACTCCTAAGTGTGGTGCAGAAAACATAAAAGGTGCAGAAAAGAATGAAGAAGAGTGTTTTGTGAATTCAAATCTAAGCAGAATTTCTGTTAAAATAGTCTCGGCTCTGACCTTCAGCTCTATGTAAGCTAGCCCACCACTTCACAAGCCTTTTCTGGAAGCATAGTACGTCAGTGATGGTCATGACAACTGTTACCAACAGAGGCTGTGTTGATGGATGCCACAAGGGCACTTCCCTATTCTGTTGATAACTGTGTACCTCTTGTGTATTACAGTTTGGACATTCATGGGTTTTGGAAATGGTATCCAAAATTTTCTTGTAAACCAAGACAAGTTATCATTCCTGTGGAATCTGACACAGCCTACAATGACTGATAATTTTGGGAGATTTCATGATTTACCAATTATTCATTCAAGAATGCTTAATTTCTATACCTATGACACCTTATATAACATGGAGTGTGACACTTAATTGACAGAAGTGTTACAATATATTTCCTAAGTGATTTTCACAAGTGAAAAAATAAGGCATATTCCAACAGTGCCAGGAAAAACTATTACCTCAGTCATCCTTTAATTAGCTGTAGCTGTCCTCTAGACAGAAATCATAGAATCATAGAATGGTCTGGGTTGGAAGGGACCTTAAAGATCATCTAGTTCCAACCCCCCTGCCATGCGCAGGGACACCCTCCACTAGACCACGTTGCCCAACACCCCATCCAACCTGGCCTTGGACACCTCCAGGGATGGGGCTTCCACAACCTCTCTGGGCAACCTGTTCCAGTGCCTCACCACTCTCACAGTGAAGAATTTCTTTCTAACATCTAATCTAAATCGACCCTCCTTCAGCTTGAACACATTACCCCTTGTCCTGTCACTACACTATCTCATAAACAGTCGCTCACCATCTTTCCTGTAGGCCCCTTCAGGTACTGGTAAGCCGCAATTAGATCTCCCCGGAGCTGCCTTTTCTCCAGGCTGAACAATCCCAACTCTCTCAGCCTGTCCTCACAGTAGAGGTGCTCCAGCCTTCTGATCAGCTTCGTGGCCCTCCTCTGGACTCTCTCCAACAGCTCCATGTCTCTCCTGTACTGGGGCCCCCAGAGCTGGACGCAGTACTCCAGGTGGGGTCTCACAAGAGAGGAGTAGAGGGGCAGGATCACCTCCCTCGACCTGCTGGTCACACCTCTTTGGATGCAGCCCAGGACATGGTTGGCTTTCTGGGCTGCAAGCGCACACTGCCGGCTCATGTTGAGCTTCTCATCAGTTGATACCCCCAAGTCCTTCTCCTCGGGGCTGCTTTCAACCCATTCCTCGCCCAGCCTGTAGTTGTGCTTGGGATTGCGCCGACCCACGTGCAGGACCTTGCACTTGGCCTTGCTGAACTTCATGCAGTTTGCACGGGCCCACCTCTCAAGCCTATCAAGGTCCTTCTGGATGGCATCCCTTCCCTCCAGTGTGTTGACCACACCACACAGCTTGGTGTCATCGGCAAACTTGCTGAGGGTGCACTCGATCCCACTGTCCATGTCGCCGACAAAGATGTTAAACAGTGCCGGTCCCAGTACCGACCCCTGAGGAATGCCGCTTGTCGCTGTTCTCCACTTGGACATTGAGCCGTTGACCACAACTCTTTGAGTGCGACCATCCAGCCAATTCCTTATCCACCGAGTGGTCCATCCATCGAATCCATGTCTCTCCAATTTAGAGACAAGGATGTCGTGTGGGACAGTGTCAAATGCCTTGCACACGTCCAGGTAGATGATGTCAGTTGCCCTTCCCTTGTCCACCAATGCTGTAACCCCATCATAGAAGGCCACCAGATTTGTCAGGCACAATTTGCCCTTAGTGAAGCCCTGTTGGCTGTCGCCAATCACCTCAAATACCATCAAATCAATCACCAAATACCTCAAATACTTTAAAACCTTCAGTCAAGGCACAACGTATCCCAAATACCACATGGTACTGAGCGGCCTCTGGAATGAATGTCATCTGTCATACAGCCTGTACATGTTGGACTCAGTCACTGAGATTGCACTTGGACCAAAGGAAGGAGCATTAAGGAATAGTGCCGACAGCACAGAAGTGGGTGGTGAAGTGAAGCACAGTCTCTGGAGGCTCTGTCAAAGTAATTCTGCACCAGGAATTCCTTCTGGGAACAGTGTGGCCCCTGTTACAGCCCTGTCAGGAGCACAGCAAACTCTGTTGGGTACAAGATCTCTCTCTACTTTTCATCACAATGATCTCTGCACTGTGCTGAGCACAGGACTGTAATTGCAGCTGTTCCTTGCACACACTGAAATCTAGTCCTCACTCAACACTTAATACATTTGATGCTTTTCCTAATCATACGCCCTTTTTTGTGGGACAGCTGAAAAAACACGGGAGGAGGGCAGTAAGAATCAGAGATCTAGAAATCATGAGCTTGTGAGAAGAGACTATCACCCCCTAGGGTGGGGATAGACATAATAACAAACAAGGGAAAAAGCTATTGCAGAGAGGAAAGAAATAATCTTACTCTACGTTGAGTTGGGAGGTATGATAATAAGTGATTTCTTTGCAATAGGGCACATGTAGGTTGCGTGTCAAAGAAAAACTTCCTAATGGAAAGGGTTCATTAAATATGGAGATTGCCTGTGGAAACAGTGAAATCGTCATATTAGGACAGTTTTAGGATCGATAGCACAACCATTTGTTGATAAAACTGAACCTGCAGTATAATGAGAAGATTGGTAGATGACTTTGCTTGGTCCGTTTCAATCCTGTTTACTGTTGTTACTGGCTTAGCCCGCTTGCTTCCACATTTCTCTGAAAGAGCCAAATGTTTCATGGAAGTTCTCCCAGGAACCTGTTGTCTAATTTCATTTTGATTGCTCATTGTTCTTTTAATACTTTTTCCATTGCAACATCACTCATTGTTGCAGATACATTAGAAGTAAAATCGCTGCTTTCCTTGAAAAAAAAAAATTGCAATAATCGGGAAACAAATTATTAATTCACTGACTTATTCATTTTTGCAGCACTGCTAATTCCTTTATCTTAGTGGCTTTCCTGTAACTCTTAAGAAAGATATTTAGTTTTGCCTGGAGCAGCCTAGTGTCACTGAGAGAATTACTTGCTTCTCACCAGTTTTAGCTCTAAATCCCAAGGCTGGGAACTTTAAAAAAGTAGTAGTAAGAATGTCTTACCACTGCAATTATCCTTTTTAGGGCTTCACCATAACTCACTCGATAGCTTGAATAAGTAGTGCATTGTTTTTCAGGCAAAGAGAGCTGTTTTGAGCGTATAGTTTCCAGATTTGGCACTAACATAACTTATGTTGTGATTGGAGATGGCCGAGATGAGGAACATGCAGCTAATCAGGTAACTTCACTCTGAACTCTTATCTCATTTATCTTCCAGGAAAAGAAAGTTGCTTTGAACGAATAATGCAAAGGTTTGGCAGAAAAGTAGTATATGTTGTAATTGGGGATGGTGTAGAAGAAGAACAGGCAGCAAAAAAGGTAACCTGTCTCCTGAAATGTTGGTGTGATACATAGCTACTAATGCAAGCCTTTCTGTTTGCATTTCTGTCAGTGTTGCACAATGGCAGAATGACAAATAATTTCAGTCCACAGATGCAAGGCAACAAGAGCATGATGAGATCAAAACTTAGAGTAAAATGAACCATTTGGATCCTAGCATTTGCTTCACTTCAGTTTGGAAAGAAAAAAAATTCAATATTCTTTTAAAAATAAATGAAAAATGATTGCAGCGAAAATCTCTGACTAGCTTCAAGCAAATTAAAGATAAAAAGAAGAGATAGAAAGGCATAGGACATGATGGTTGGGTGGTGGTTTTCTTTAAATGGTGACGTCAGGGACATTTCAAGGGAAGTGTTACAGAGAATGTGGAAGAAAACCTAAAGGACTGTGCAGATTTTTTGCTGACATGGATAAAGATCTGTAGTTTACTGGAGCCAATATGGTGAACGTATAATTTGCTTCAAGAAAGACATATCTGCAAAAGGAAAAAGAACGCAAATGTGTGTTTCTAAAAAAGAACTGTTTCTTTAGAAATACTCAATTTTCTCATGTTAATAATTCAAGTCTAAATTTTACCAGATAAGTTTTCAGTGTTCAGAAACAGATCAAATTAGTAATTTGCACCATACTTCCCAGTAAAACCTTGGAAGTGTGCAGAAACTGAAAATTTTTGCCTCACAATGTCTGCACAAGACAAGTGATGTAAATACCATTGTGCTAGGAGTAGCAAAATAAAGTGCCCTTTTAGTATTGTAGCTGGAATGGAAACAAAATACAAAGAACCAAAATGCTCATTCCAAATGGTTCCTTAATATAGGTACAGTACTGGTGATGGGTCTTTTATACATTGTGCTAAACAAAGGTGGTTGGATTGTGTACTTTCCAGTTTGGCATGCTTTTTTCTTAACGTTGGCTATATTGCATGGATAGATACAGAACTCAGAGAGATGGATGAATATAGCACATTACAAATAGATCTGAACACACCATGAAAGTATGGGCTTTATTCTGATGAATTGCTGAAGGAGAATAGTGCATATATCTGCATCTCTCACAGACACTGATGCTTTCTGCAACACAAATGATCATTTTTTAAACTGGAAATGTGTTATGTTCTTATCCAGAGAGATTTCTTTTTTTCCCCCGAGATGGAGAAAAATGTAATTCAACTCTCTCTCAAAGTGTTGTGTATGAAGCCTCTTTTAATGAAAGTCCTACAGCCCTTTAAACGATCATTTGGTGTTTTGCAAAGTCTAATAAATGGAGCAGAAAAGGATTTCCTATTAATGCTCCTTCGTATGGGTTTGCATGCTAACAATAAACAAATAGCCCCTACTAGATAACCGGCTCTTTCCAAAGAAACTGTTAAGAAAGACTATTGAATTATTTTAACTTCAGTTGAACTATAAAGCTCAGATCTATTTTGGTCTGATTTTTGTCAGTACTTCACTAGCAAAAATCAATCCAGAAACACAGTGGTGTAAAATACGTGGTGGTATTCTGACTAGCCTCGTGTGTCATGTACCGCCCTGTGTCACAGTGTTCATCTTTCCTGACCTTTTCCCCCCTCTAACAAACACAGCACAACATGCCTTTCTGGAGGATATCCAGTCATTCGGACCTCTTGGCTCTCCATCAAGCACTGGAACTAGAGTATTTGTAACTGTGTTCTAAAGTTGGCAATCCTTTTTTTTATATATATATATATATATTTCAAGTACACTGAATTTTTATGTGTGATTCAATGCCTCTGGCTTTACACATATGAATTGTCTTAAGAAGGGAAGAAATCTTTGGAATTAAAAATTCCAAATTGAAGAATTCAGATTGCTGAATGGAGTTAAAACGTTAGTGCTACGTAAGGAAGCTCTATGGTCTTATATATGCAACGTTTTTAAATGAATTAAAACTGTGGAGGTTGCTGGTACACACCAAGTGAGCCCTGACAGGAGTGAACAAAGGACTCGAACTGGCAAAGCACCAACATGCGTTTTCCAGCCGACAAGGTGGTGTTCAACAACATTCCTCAAAATGGGATATATTCTCAGCACTGAGGTTTGAACCAGACTTTAGCCTACCTAACCCAGAAAATCTGAATTGGAATGCACTCAGACTGTATAATGACAATCCTGTCTAGACCTGTAATTTGTGTAAATTATTGATGAAAATAATTTACTGTGACTTTATTAGCAGCTGATTTTGGAAGTGGATGCAATTTTTCTTTCTTTTGGGGGGGCAGGGGAGGGAGAGGGTTATATAATATTGTCTCTTTTATAAGTTTGGCAAACAGAATGTGCATAATGATGTGTTGTGCCTTAAAGCGAAGACTGTGTTCGTGTGTTATAATGTAATTTTGGTTAAAAACTATGTAGATAAACAAAAAAAAAAAAAAAAACCTTTGTGATAATTTTTGACATGACCAAATTTGAAATTCAAAGAAATCAAAGAGCAGGGCTGCACCAAAGCATTTAAGTATTTGTTGCAGTAAGAAAAAATAATAAAGGAAAGTTTGTGTTTTTATTTGGATTCTGAATAATTCCACTGATTGTTTGAGGAAAGTTAAGAGTATGTTGGGAGGTTGATACTGGGGACCGCTACCTTGAAAACTAAAAAAAAAAAAAAAAAAGTGTTTAACACCTTCAGCATCATTTCTTGATTCTCCAGCAAGAGAACTAAGAGCCATATTCATGAATTACTTAGTCCACTGAAAGCCATACAGTGAGTGCATCTGCTGTGTATAAAAGAACAAATTCCCACTCAGCAGACAAAGTGTGCAGGTGGCATTACTGGAAGGTGAAAATGTGGAGTTAAGCCCAGATGGGGAATAAAACACAAGATTGTTAGGAACAAAAAATTACTAAAGAATCTCTTACCAGTCAGATGCACAAATGATGCTACATTTAGCATATTCAGGATCAACACAAGCTGCTGAAATTGCTGGCATGATGACATTGGCCATTTCAGGAGCACAGTCCACTTGGTAAATGTAACAGCATTTTGGTAGCTTTTCCATTCTGTTCCACATTTATGTGTCTTCTTTTTTTGGGTCAACGTGATTTTCCTCACCCAGTTTTGATTCTACAACGATATTTCACAGGAGCAACCCTATAGCACGTCAGGCATCTAGAGGAGAGGATAAGGAGGGGATTTTTATGAAGAAACATTGAGAAATATATTACCTTAATTTTCATCATTACTTTTAATAATTATGGTCCATACAGTGATAATTACCTGGCAAGTTTTGAACATGCTACCTTTCAGCTTTGGAAAATGAGCGAGGTCCATATTGCACACAGGGTCCCTAGTGCTCCACATGCAGCTTGAGCACTCTGAAACAACAAGTGGTTTGTCTCTCATGGCAGAAGACAGAAACTGCTTTTTGATTTTTAATACTGTGCATGGAAACACCTGAGATTGCCATGCTCTGACACGTGTGAAGAGAAGTGTGCAAGAGAAGATGTTAAATGTACGCTCCAGGATGCCTACACAAGCACTGTAGTCAGCACCAAGGTGAAGACCTTCCTTCTCTGTGCTGTGAAGCCACCATATGTCTAGTTACCAGGTAGTAACTTTGTTGATTTAAACTTTGTAGGTTATATGAAAGTTAGTTGGTAGGTGAAAGCCTGGAGCTACTAAAAGTCCAAGGCAAAACTCCTCTATAAATTCATAAAAATGGGATTTCTTTGCTGGATTTTCTTTGTTGGAATTGGATATACAAGTCACCACAAAAAAACCCTCTAATGATAATTTGTTATCACTGGGCAGTTTAAAGCCATCACATGAGACTTGCCACATATGAAATCACTATACACTAGCTATTTGGGTGATTGATTTGTGTGTCCAAAATGTAAGAATGATGCATACCTTCTTTATATTTACAGTACCTGTCTCGTCAAATTTGGCCTGGAAGTACATTTTTCATAAAAAGCTGTAGTACCAGCTTTTTGTAGTTTTTCAGGTGGGAAAAAAGTATTTCTACTGGAATAGGAAAATTGTTCAAAGACCTTCTCAAGTTCCAGCATCATAACATTGCATGAGAATCTCAACATAAAAGCCTTTATAAAACAAAAAATTGGTATGGTGAACTAGCTTATTTTACTTTCTTTTTTTTTTTTTTTTTGGACAAGTCATAGTGTTATTTAAATGCATGAAGCAATATTACTTCTCAAGTTATTTGTTCAGCTTTTCAGTGTTCTTTTCCTAATAAGATGTAAGAACAAAAAACAGCCCAGCAACAACCATCGGTGCTTCTAAAAGGTTTGCAGTGCCTTCATTGGAGTTGTGCTTAGCTCTCTGTGGGAGGTATGGCTCAATTAATATATTGGACTTCAAGAGAGGAGATGGAGGCAAAAGGAGGGAAGTTTTACAGAGCATGACGAAGTTCTGATTTTAACTTGGAGTCTGTGTGCTACCATAGCAGAAGTTAATTATAAAAATAAATAATCTGCAAAAATGTGCATCCAAATAAAATTCAAGGATTTAGCTGAAAAGCCTTCACAATACTAAAATTTTAAAACAAAATTGCAGAGCACAAATATTCTCTTGCAAAGCAAAGAATGTGGTGTATCTTTAAATAACAATGTGTAGTACATGCCTGCCTTGTAGAGAAATCACTCTGATGCATTTTCCTGCATGAACAATACAGAGGAGAAAATAACCAAGGCAGACATGTAGTCACGCCAGACTGTTCCAGGTGGGCCGGAGCAGATTAAACTGAAGGCAGGTCATTTTGACATTGAGTGTATTTTAATTCAACAGCATATTAATCAGAAACTGCCTTCCCTTCAGCCTCTCCTCAATAACCAAAACTGAGCACAATGTCATATTTGCAACCATTTGGGGCAAATGAAGTATAGAACATAATGCCATTTGCTGATACTCTAGCAGTTTTCAGCCAATGCAGAACGTGAACGTTCATTCGGCATTTGAATAGTCAGCTTGCAGAATGCAAATACAGCGTGATCGCAATCACAAAGTAGTATCTTAAACAGACATAACTCCGTGCTGTTCAGTATATCAGTAAAAGAGAACAGGAAAAACTAAAAATGGTGCTTCTTTTTAGATGCTTATGGAGATTGTGCACAAAGATACAGGTGACAGCCAGCTCCCAGATCTCTTTTCATTAGAAACCTGTGAGAAGCAGCGTTTGCATCTAAAGCAGATGCAGAGTATGTTCCAGTGTAAGCACTGACAAGGGTGATGAGGCCGAATCAAAATCCTGTATACAAGCACACTTCATCTCGGGGCAGATGAAATCCTGCAGCCTATCGGAATTGCAGAGTTTATGGAGAATACAGACTTGGCCCACAATAGGAAGACTAGAATTTAGCTGTGAGGTTGTATCCAGATCCAGGGTTTTGGTTCAAAAGTCATCTCTACTTTACAGGATTGATACCAGGCATATGCTCTAAATGAATATGGTATTTAATATCTCTGAAGAGGAACTGAAGTGGCATGAGCCAAAATCCCAGCAATAGCAGCATTTTGGAGACATAATTGAAGCCAAGGGTCTCTGTCATGTATTAGCAGATTATAGTTTATTAGGGCCTACATAATTTAAGAAAATGTAAATTAAAATTAAAAGCTTGTAAAATTATGTACATCTTTACTATTTCTCAATAAATACACTTGGAAATGTCATTTTCTGCACTATACCATGTTGTAAGATGTTTGATTTGTGGTTGAAACCCCCTACACAATGTCTCTTACGAGTACCGAGCATGACCTTGGACTCCTTTTAAGTATGCCTGTACTGCCTTTGTGGCTCATGCCTGGAGCAGCACTGTGCCCATGTGGTCTGGTAGCGACTGGCTCACCTGCGTGGGGCCGCTAGAGGGAACCTCCCTCTGTTCCTCACCAAGACCTGAGAGACAACTAACAAACACCTTTGTTGTGGTGTCCTCCAGACAAATACTGAGCAAACCAATTTGATATCTAGACATACAGTGTATCCATTTAAATTCCCTTACCATTTCACTTACTAATGTTACGCTAATATTCTTATGGACATGGGTTGTTCAGGAGACAGACTGGGCTACTGAAGGGAAGCAGCCATTCCAGTTGAAGCTGAGCCTCATGAAACTTCGTCTTTGGGAGCAGTGCTTCATGTCTTAATGACCATGGCTTGAAGGAAGCAGTTCCCCCACAGTCTGCTTGCACAGGCTTAACCAAAAGTGGGACTGCAGGTCTATCAACACACATAGACATGACATTATGATCTTGGGTACAACATAGCAAGTGGCAGAGCCTTGGTAATCACAGCGCTGCATCCACAAGAGACAGCATGTAAATTGTTTGGGTTTTTTTCCCCAGGAATTAGATTAAAGCATGTCTGTTGAAAAGATCACAGAATCATAGAATCCTTTAGGTTGGAAAAGACCTTTAAGATCATCAAGTCCAACCATTAACCTAGCACTGCCAAGTCCACCATGAAACCATGTCCCTAAGTGCCACATCTATGCCTGTTTTAAATACCTCCAGGGATGGTGACTCAACCACTTCCCTGGGCAACCTGTTCCAATGCTTGACAGCCCTTTTGGTGAAGAATTTTTTCCTAATATCCAATCTTACCCTCCCCTGGTGCAACTTGAGGCCATTTCCTCTTGTCCTATCACTTGTTACTTGGGAGAAGAGACCAACACCCACCTGGCCACAACCTCCTTTCAGGTAGTTGTAGAGAGCAATAAGGTCTCCCCTCAGCCTCCTTCTCTCCAGGCTAAACAACCCCAGTTCCCTCAGCCACTCCTCATATGATTTGTACTCTAGACCCTTCACCAGCTTTGTTGCCCTTCTCTGGACACGCTCCAGCACCTCAATGTTCTTCTTGTAGTGAGCGGCCCAAAACTGAACACAGCACTTGAGGTGCGGCCTCACCAGTGCCGAGTACAGGAGGACGATCACTTCTCCAGCCCTGCTGGCCACACTATTCCTGACAGAAACCAGGATGCTGTTGGCCTTGGCCCCCTGGGCACACTGCTGGCTCATATTCAGCTGGCTGTCAACCAGCACCCCCGGGTCCTTTTCCGCCAGGCACCTTTCCAGCCACTCTGCCCCAAGCCTGTAGCATTGCAGGGGGCTGCTGTGACCCAAGTGCAGGACCTGGCACTGAGCCATGTTGAATCTCTACAGATAACTGTTCTTGTATGTACATTTGCCTTCTACTCCAATTTTAGGAATGAAAAGGAAGATATATCAAATATATGGCAGACAAAATACAAAGAAGGCCCATCTACTGAGCAGACTGACCCATAGAAAACAGTAGTTTTAACTTTGTGTCTCCCAGATGGGTTTGCATGTGACTTTACAGAAGAGGAACCAATATTCAGTACCATTTCAGGAGACTGAGATATTAGGTAGTCACAAAATGGTTTTCCCCAATTAAAACTGTGGGAGATTTCAGAACCTTTCCCTTTTCACATCGGAATAAAAATTAGATATTGGGGGGTTTTACTTAAAAGCTTTTGCCTGGGTTTTAGCACAGTCTTAGCTTTATTTCTCATTGCTGAGAAACTCAATGTTATAAATGGCTGTCAGTATGCTCTGCACATGACAATTCACAGCACTGAACTAAAGTAAAATCATTATACTGAGAGCATTTATGGTTGGAGAAATAACTCTTCCTCATTTGGATGCAAAAATACCTCTTCCTCATTATCCACTACCTATAGTGAATCCCCAAGGAAAACCCAGCAGAAATTCAGAATGGAATTGTTACATGTCTTATCCATTGTTTGCTGATGTATTATTATCTCCAGGGCATGCATGTTTGAGGTTGACTTCTTTGATCCATTTTCCTTTTTTCCAAACAAATAATGGATTCAGAAACATTTTGCACATTTTTATAAACTTGGGGGAATTGTTTCAGTTGTCAAAAGCCCAGGCAGTAGGAGGAACGCTGAGAATGTCAATAGTTTATTTTTGAATGTTATTTTTTCTATCAATTTCAAAGCTTGATTTTCCAAGAACTGAATCTCTGATTTGAAACCACTAATAAAAAATGGAGAAGGATTTCTTTTTTTTCTGGTTGAGACGAAAAGGGAGAAAAAATTGATTTTTAAGTGGAAAAGCAAAGAAAATCCTTTGTTGCACAAAGCACCGTTTCTCAATTTGCCAGATGAATTAGTCATCAAGCATCCATCTAAACATGGGTTATTAGAAATTCACATATGCACTTCAGTAATTATGAAGCAAGAGAGCAGAGAAGCATAAAGGACAGGATTTAAATGAACTGTATCATATCAAGGAATCAGGCTGAGAATGGAGGTTAATAAGACTTGATTTTTCTGTTGGGCTCTCAGTGTCTGGGAAAATAAAGTGCTGCAGAGGAGCGGCAAATGGAAAGTGATTCATGTTTCCTAGGCTCCTATACAACCAACTGTGTCCTTCACCAGGAAGCACACACTTTTTCTACATTAAAAAAAAAAAAAACAACCCACAACTGGAGCTATTTGGAAAATATTAGAAATTGTTGACTCATTGAAACCAAAATATGTTTTGGGACTGCACACACCAATGTTGATGAATGGAACATTTCTAGTCCTGTTTAGAGAAAGAGTGAATCAGGAGCCCACCAGATCAGCCAGAAAAAAGTCTGAGCCATTGCAGGACTCTGGTGAGCATCTCAGCTGGCATATCAAGCCCCTGTTCTTTGCTTTCAGCTTGTCTGGGTTAGGATCTTCATTTCTAGCTTTCTGACTCAAGAAGGTCCCAGTTTAGTCCCAGTAGTGAAGAGGAATATTTCTGAAATTAGGAAAAAGAAAAAAAAAAAAAGGAGTGAAAGGAAAGGGAAGAAGAAATGAAAAAAAAAAAAAATCTCCCTTGTTACACAGCACTAAAACCACTGTGCCCGTTGTAAAGGGTTTTGGAAAAAGAAATCTTCCCAGAAAGGATTTAGCAGCTGAGAAGCTGTGGTTAGTTGGTTGGTGGGCTGCAGGGTGAGGGCAGGCTGACAACACGTGGGAAAAGCCCAGCAACCAGAAAGGGTATTTTCCCTGGACAGTGTGTGTGTCTCTCTCCTGTTTTACAGCACAGCCTCATTTATCTTCTTCGTGCTCTGAACTCCTACCCCATACAGCTAACCCCTCCAACTGTCCCACCAACTCTGGACCATGGGGTTTTTGCAGGCTGATCTCTTTGTTTCCTTGTTTCTGTCTGGTTTTACACCTTTCTGTCACCTCATTGCAGCTGCAGCCCTTTGCTGTCTGTGAATTTGCTAGGATCCCAAATAGCTTTTCAAGTGCAGCAGCTCCTTACAGCTTTCACAGGAAAAAGGGCTCCAGCAGTTATGCTACACGGGCCACAGAGGTGAGCCAGTCCCTGCAGCCAGCTTCCCTTACCACCTGGGATACCAGGGCTGCAGGAGCACGAGATCCATGCATGGGACCAGCCATAAGCAGCAGCCCAGCCAGACGTGCCTCTTCCCTTTGGTGGGCAGCGCTGCAAACACTTCCCTCTGCTGCTGTTGGCAACCAGCATGGCAGGGAGCGACTGTCGCTCTTGGAAGAGCAGGCAGGCAGGAGATGCCATATGCTTTTACAGAGCAGCAGGATGCAAGGCAAGCAGAGTTGTCCTTCCAGGGTGGGAGCAGAAGCAGAAAACTGGCAGGTAAGGCTTATGCACAAAAATAAATGTAAGGGGTTTGTGGAAGAAGCATACAGAATGAATGCATCCCTTTGTGGAGTTGGGGGGAACGCACTGAGTACAGCTTGCTGGATTAGCATAAGGACATCGTGTCTAGAATTGTGAGCCTCAAAGATAACTGAGCAAACTCTTGGATCTTAGCAGCAGGACTTCTTTGCAGGGTTTTTTTTGGGGGGGCACAGTGGGTTAGCCTTCATTAGCAGCCAAACTCCCACCCAGCCGCTCGTTCACTCCTCCCCTCAGTGGGATGGGGGAACTAGGAAGAACAGTAATGAGAAAGCTTGTGGATGGAGATGAAGACAGGGAGAAAATTAATTTATTGCCCTTTAAAATAAATATTTAATCAAACGTTAAACCAGCACCTTTCCTTCCCCCA
Source organism: Balearica regulorum gibbericeps (assembly GCF_011004875.1). Classification (NCBI taxonomy): domain Eukaryota; kingdom Metazoa; phylum Chordata; class Aves; order Gruiformes; family Gruidae; genus Balearica; species Balearica regulorum. The sequence goes on from NC_046186.1 coordinate 62,798,785, forward strand.
TTCCCATGCCCAGCTTCACTCCTTCACTGCCAACTCCTCTACCTCCCCTGAGCAACAGGGGCAGGATGGGGGAGTATGGCAGCTACAGCCAGTTAGTACACAGCAGTTGCTCTCTGCTGCTCCTTCTTCTTCATGCTCCTCCTCTGCTCCAGTGTGGGCTCCTCTCCACAGTCTGCAGTTCCTTCAGGGAATGTCCATCTGCTCTGGCACTGGGTCTTCCATGGGCTGCAGTGTGGTTATCTGCTCCACCATGGAGCTGCTCCTCCTCCTCCTCACCTGGCCTTGGCGTTCCCTCTGCTGCTTCTTACTCTTTTTGTTCCTTCCTCCTCTGCCTGTGCGGTGTTTTCTGCCCTTTCTTGCACATGCTTTCCCGGAGGTGCTGCCATCTTGGTGGTGGGTTGGTTGGAGCTGACTAGAACCAGCTGTGTCTGGCACAGGGCAACCCTGGCCTCTCCTCACAGAGGCTGCCCTGCAGCCAAAATAGGGTGGGAGGGGAGGTGTATCTCAAAAAAACTCAAACACAATGTCAAATCTCTAGTTCTGCATGGTTTTCATTAATGGTAGAAGGCTGCTGGAAGAGGACAAGTCTTAGCAGGAGGAGACGCACAGACCTAACCACAAGCAGAAGAGCAGAGGGAGACACAGGGTTTTCTTCTGCTGCCCAAATTAACACAGAGCTGAGGAAGACATCCCAGCACCTCTGAAAGCTGTCACTGGAGAACTGCCAGATTAGATCTCAGCAGGTCTAACTCCTGATGTCTGGCTGAGACACGCATGGCCATACCTTTTCCAACTCCTGCCCATCATGCATGCCTCCCACTCACCTGCCTCAGCACCATGTTGTCTCCATCCCCCACCCCAACACCATCCATTCCATCTCCAGCCCCAGCCCCACTCCCAGCCCATTTGTAGGCGGCTTGCAGAGGAGCAACTCGCCTGCCCTAAGACACCAGGCACACCTGAGGTCCCATTGAAATGCCCACATGCCCAAGATCCTCTTCATGCCCTGCATTGCCTCCAGGTCATCAGAGAAGCTAGCAGGCTGTTTGAAAAGTGCCACCCAAGTCCATAAAAGCCATCCCAGCATTTGGCAACTGAGCTGTTTGCTTTTAGCAACCCATGAGGACATGGCAATTCACAGCCTCATGATGTCTGCCACATGCAGACAGTTAAATAAATTAATTCTCCAGGAAATAGTTAGCTGCTATTGTGAAACCTTAGTAACAATCAGCTGCAGTTGATTTAATCCATTGCCATTGCAACACACTAATGGGCTAAAAAGATGGTTTTCATTTATTTATCTGTGTGTATATATATATATATTATTTTTCTCCTGGTATAAACAGTTTATTTGGTGGGAATGGGCAGTAGTGAACAGGGAATGTAATGGATACCTTCTAAGTGTGGTTTTTAACAACGTATGAACATTCTCTTTCACTCATGCAGAGTGCTGTCCCAGTGATGACAAACGCGTGCATATTGCTCTGTGAATCCTGCTTCAGCTGAAAAGCTGTTGCTTCTGGTGGCAGGATCCCTCCTGCTCCTCTGTGGGTCTCCCTGTGCCACCTCCTTCAGACAGTCCTGACCTGTCACCCTCCAGCAGTACTTTGCATAGGACACGTTTCGGACATGACTGGAGGTGCTGGTCAAGCTGCCAGCTTAGTCCCTCCATACACAACTCATTCCTGCTGGCTGGAAATGAGAGAGCAACAATGAAATGCTTTTTTGTTCCTGATTTAGCCACAGGGTGTGGGAGCTGCTGGTGTAGCCTGGCGTATCCCTATGGTACCTGATCCCATCCCTTTTATTCAGGAGCCCTGTTCAGGGAGGGCAAGGTCTTCACAGGCTGTCCCTGCCGCTCTGGCCAGCATGCCCAGGACCATCTCTCCTGCCAGAGCAAGGCTGCATGTCTCTGTGCTGGGGAGGTTTGGTGCCGTGGGAGGCCTCTGCCTCTATCTCACCACCATATCCCATGAGCAGCCTATAATGCTTTCTCTACAGGAGTGCATCAGCTTCAAATGCTATCTTTCTCACATGGAAATCTTTTAGTTTGATATGGTTTTATGGTACAAACCATGACTGGAGCATGTGTTACACTCCTGCAGCCATGCAAAGGGGCATTTACTGGAAAACCTTAATGACATCTCTGATTCACAATCACTCATACTTAAAGCAAAACAAAACAAGGAGAAAAAAAATGAGTGAGGGAGGAGAATGGAGCCAAGTGTGGGGGTCTGCTCCGCTCAAACAGCATATGGACACTGATTTATGAAATGCGATCCTATTCTCAGCAATCACCACAGGCCACTGACACATGTCAGCTGATGGAGGTAAGGTAATTAGCACAACTCAACTTCTCGTGTTACTCAGGGGGAGCTAAAATGAGGGGTTTATCGCAAGCCCTGAATAGTCTTGATGAAGAATGTGTTCATATTCAACGTTGAACTGCCTGGTGGCCAAAACAGGGCTGCGTAGCCACCCAGCCCCCCAGCCAGTTGAGAAGGGAAAGAGCCAAACCTGCCTAGGTCCTGCTCAAGGTGGGCACCCACCTGACTCACCTGGCCCCTCGCCTTGCCCACCACAGCCTCACTTGCCACCATCCCGGTGGGAAGAGGGCAATGGCCTGGGCAGCATTGCCTCTGGGGTCAGCCCCCAAGGGAGCAAGGAGTGCAGCTCCCAGTGCTTCACTGATTATTTCTGAGTTAGGCTAACTTCTTAGACTAAGTTGGTTCTCTGGAACAGGAGTTCTAGCTGGGAGGAACCTATTCACAGAGGGAAAAAAACAACACCTAATTTGGGCCCTCAAGAAGTCAAGAACCACTCACCCCAAAAGGCATCCAAGCACTTGCTAGTGTTTTTATTTTTTCACTTTACCTAAATGCTCACAGAGAGTTTTCTTCTCTGGTTAAACTGCAGTTCCTTAAAAGCAGTTTATTTATAATGGAAAGGCTGACTCAACCTTCACTCTAATAACCAGGAAAACACAACAGTAAAATGAAACAACAAATCATTGCTCTGACAGTAATGAGGCGCTTGCTTAGACATTTATCTGTCCTTTTACAGGGCAGTAATTTTATGGTTGAAAAGCCTTGTTTTTAAACTTCATGTCCGGGAAGAAATTGCCAAGCCCTGGCCACAACTGCCTCGTTTAGCAGATGGTAACATTGTACATAATTAATGCATTCATTTTCATTCTTAAAAACTAGTAAATGCAGCTTATTTGAATTTCCTCCTGAAAGCTAAATTTATTAGCTACAAAACATACAGACTGTGCCAACTGTTTCAGGGAGATTATATCCTGCATTTTCCCCATTTTCTAACTGTTTTCCACCAATATCACCTGGGTGGCTCTTCCCCTCTCTATAGGAAATTTCATAGCAGGCAACAGCTTTCTCCTGTCCCTTTTATTCCTCCATATGTTCTCATGATAGAGGTTTCTTTCCTTCACCTCCATTTACAAAGCAGAAAGCCTGCCACTTGTTCGCTGAAAACGACTTTAAATTCATCAGCTCTCCCAGACCTAATAAAGTGACATGTTTACAATGTTAAAGGAAATCAGGTGTTTTAATGCTAAATGAAAAAAACATATTTATGTAGTGTTATAATAATACCGTTTGCCTGGCCTTTCTCAGTCTATTCATCATGCAGCAATCTCCCCACAAGATGCTGTGGAGTCTAGCTGCTGGAATGCCATGCAACAATAAGCCCAAATTCACCACAAATAACATATCGCAGCAGCCTCCCCCCTTGCTGCTGGCAGCCACAGCAGTGGGGCACACGTAGGGAAAGAGTCGGCCCCCAGGCGTGTGGCAGCATGGATGGAGCAAAGGAAACCCAGTGGCAGGTGGGTACCGCTGCTACAGGGCCCTTGTGCTGCTCAGGCAAATCCCATTCATGCTACTGGTCCCACCACAGAGGTGCTGCTGGTCCCTTTTGTGCTACTGGTCCCTTTCATGCTGCTGGTCCCACTGCAAAGAGCTGGAAGCAGAAAGCTTGGGCTGTAGCTGGGCTCCTGGGTCACAGGTGCTGATACCCCCTTCATTTTGAAGGCCAGCCTCCCGTGCTGCCACTGAAGCAGGGGCAGTGCGCACAGGTGGGCTGTCACATTTTTTCTGGCATTCAGCTGTGCCATTCCCAGCTCCATGTGCATTGCTAGCTATTTTGTTACCTAAGTCCCTGGTGCTAAATAACATTACTGCCCCAGGTGAGAAGTGTCCACACTGCTTGTGATCCTTCCTTTAAAGGACAGAAACCTGTCCTGTCTTGGCCAGTGACATAGGTGATGGGAACCTCCAGTTTTATGATTGTTTCTTCTTGACAACAAGGTTTTTTAATCTCCTAATCTAGTTTGTAAAGTCAGTGGATAGATGTGCACCTCTCAGCAAAAAATCAGGAGGCTTCCATCATTTCCATTGAAGTGGATAACAGCAGAGTCCCTCTGGCAAGTAGCACTTGCTAGGCTATGTTTTAGATGTGGTTTCCCAAGCCAGCTCCTACCTCACTGCAGCTGGGCTGAACACGCTGCACTCTGGATGTAGCTCTGCAAGAGAAAGGCCTTGTTTAACTCTTTGTGGTGGGTTGACCCTGGCTGAGGGCCAGGTGCCCACCAGAGCCGCTTTATCACTCCCCTCTTTCATTAGACAGGGGAGAAAAGGTACAATGAAAAAAAAAAAAACTACGGGTCGAGATAAGGACAGGGAGAGATCATTCTCTAATTATCATCACGAGCAAAACAGACCGGACTTAGAGAGGGAATTCATCTTATTTATTACTAAGCAAAACAGAGTAGAGGAATGAGAAATAAAACCAAATCTTAAAAACACCTCCCCCCACCCCTCCCATCTTCCCGGGCTCAACTTCACTCCCGGCTTAAACCTCCGCCCCCCTCAGCGGCACAGGGGGACGGGGAGTGGGGGTTACGGTCAGTTCATCACATGGTGTTTCTGCCGCTTCTTCATCCTCAGGGGGAGGACTCCTCTCAGCGTTCCCCTGCTCCAGCGTGGGGTCCCTCTCACGGGAGACAGTCCTTCACGACCTTCTCCAACGTGAGTCTCCTCCACGGGGTGCAGACCTTCAGGAGCAAACTGCTCCAGCGTGGGTCCCCCACGGGGTCACAAGTCCTGTCAGCAAACCTGCTCCAGTGTGGGCTCCTCTCTCCACGGATCCACAGGTCCTGCCAGGAGCTTGCTCCAGCGTGGGCTTCCCACGGGGCCACAGCCTCCTTCAGGTGTCTCCACCTGCTCTGGCGTGGGGTCCTCCACAGGCTGCAGGTGGAATCTCTACACCCCCTCATCCTCCCTCCATGGGCTGCAGGGGGACAGCCTGCTTCACCATGGTCTTCACCACAGGCTGCAGGGGAATCTTGCTCCGACGCCTGGAGCACCTCCTCCCCCTCCTTCTGCACTGACCTTGGTGTCTGCAGATGTTCTTACATCTTCTCACTCCTCTCTCTGGCTGCAAAAGCGCTCTCTAACTGGTTTTCTCTTTCTTAAATATGTTATCACAGAGGCGCTGATTGGCTTGGCCTTGGCCAGCGGCGGGTCTGTCTTGGATCTGGCTGGCATTGGCTCTATCAGACACAGGGGAAGCTTCTGGCAGCTTCTCACAGAAGCCACCCCTGTAGCCCCCCCGCTACCAAAACCTTGCCACGCAAAACCAACACACTCTTACACGTCACTTGTTCCCACGCTCTGAAATACATCATCACTCATCACCATGTTCACAGAGGTCTACTCAGAGGTGTTAATGACATGGGTGAGTTTAGCCTTCTCCTGGCACACTTACTCACTGCTGGGTCCCAGCGTGGTTATTCTCACAATTCCGGTAGAAAACAGCAGTCACAGTAGGCAGGTAGAATCTTAACGGTTGGTATTTAACAACCAGAATCTTTCCTTTCTTTTCTTTGCCTTTGTATTAAATTACCCTAAAAAGGAAATCCTCCAGCTTCCCAACAAGCTGAAGCCCTTCATGGGTCTTCCCACCAAGAGATGTGGTGCTCTACTACTGAGAAGCCTAGGGAAAGAGCTTTCAGGGAGAGAGGCACAGTTTGCTTCTTCCCTGCTGAGTGGAAAGGTGCTGTTGTTTTGTTCTAACACATAGGTAACTGAGCCACTAAGTGATTTATGGTAGCACAGCATGGCAGGATATGAATCACACATCCCAGACTAACCTCATCTCTCTGCCTTTACCTGTTGCTAAATCCAATATCTAGTCTTTTCTGGCCAAGGCCCCATGTGACTTCTTTTATCCTTGTTGAACTTTTCTATTCTGCTCGATGTGCAGACATTGGCGTAGATCTATAATGAAAACATGTTTTTTAAGAGAAATTCCTGAAGGACATGCTGAATTTCTATCTAGTAATTCAACCCCTTTCACAGAGGTAGGTAGAATATATATATTTAATTAGAATCATAGAATGGTCTGGGTTGGAAGGGACCTTAAAGATCATCTAGTTCCAAACCCCCTGCCATGGGCAGGGACACCCTCCAGTAGACCAGGTTGCCCAAAGCCCCATCCAACCTGGTCTTGAACACTTCCAGGGAGGGGGCAGCCACAGGTTCTCTGGGCAACCTGTTCCAGTGCCTCACCACTCTAAGAGTGAAGAATTTCTTTCTAACATCTAATCTAAATCTACCCTCCTTCAGCTTAAGGCCATTACCCCTTGTCCTGTCACTACGTGTCTCTCTCCAGCTTTCCTGTAGGCCCCCTCCTTTTGGTACTGGAAGGCTGCTAGAAGGTCTCCCCAAGCCTTCTCTTCTCCAGGCTGAACAATCCCAACTCTCTCAGCCTGTCCTCATAGAAGAGGTGCTCCAGCCCTCTGATCAGCTTCATGGCCCTCCTATGGACTTGCTCCAACAGATCCATGTCCTTCTTATGTTGGGGACCCCAGAGCTGGACACAGTACTCCAGGTGGGATCTCATGAGAGCAGAGTAGAGGGAAAGAATCCCCTCCTTCACCTGCTGGTCACGCTTCTTTGGATGCAGCCCAGAATACAGTTGGCCTTCTGGGCTGTGAGTACACATTGCCGGCTCACGTTGAGCTTCTCATCCACCATCCAGCTTCTCATCCAGGGCTACTCTCAATCCATTCTCTGCCCAGCCTGTAAATGTGCTTGGGATTGCCCTGACCCATGTGCAGGACCTTACAGTTGGCCTTGTTGAACATCATGAAGTTCATACGGACTCACCTCTCCAGCCTGTCAAGGTCCATCTGGATGGCATCCCTTCCCTCCAGCATGTCAACTGCACCACACAGCTCGGTGTTGTTGGCTGTGTAATTGGTAGCCATCTCTTGTCCCCCCTCCTGCTGAACCACCATCAGACTCGACTCTGTGATTTTTGCTAGAAAACATCTGGACAACATGTTGTCCCTTACTTACTTCAGCTGGCTGTCTTTGCTGAAGGCTAATTTCCACCTTCCTTGTAACTCCACTGGTAATCCTGAGTTTAGTATCTTTTCTTGCACCTGTAGCTCTCAGAGCCAGCAGCTCCTGCATTCAAATATGCAAAGCTACAGACACTCAAACTGGCTGCTGGCGTTAATAAAGGAATCCTATCTCTGCTATGAAGACTCTGCAATAGTGATCTCTGCACTGATGCGATAGCAGTGATCTCTGTGGTGATACAATAACACCACAAAACAAAACATCTGGCTATAGAAAGCAGCCACTGGACCCTGTGACAATAGCTCCTTTTAAATGGCTTTAAGAGGATGAAGTGTGTAAAGAAGTGGATGACATTGTTTTGGCATAGTTCTGAATTAAAAGATGGTGAACCTCTTTATCTCTGGTAACCATTGATTTCAATATTGAGATATATTACGAGAAAAATTTTGTCATGATAAATCATCACATTATACTTCTAGCCTTGTAACCAGACATCTTTTTTGCCATTAAACTTTCTGTCTGGACTCTCACAGTATTAAATTGACAATCAGTCTCTATGATGCTTTTTTATATGGAGAGACAACACTTTCAGAGCTTTTACCTTTGTGGATTTCACGATAATGTAATGAATAGAAGAACTCTTGTCACACTGTTGGGATTTATTAGAACAGTCAGGAATAAAAAAAATGTGTTGATATTTGCTTCATTAAAAGCAGCAAACTGAATCACAGAGCATGCAGACTCTGTAATGTGATCTTGGCTGATATCCTTCTTTCCTGTTTCTCCACCTTTGTACTTAATGCAGAGTTCCTCGCTGGTTTTCAGTGTGTAGATTACTTCCCAATGCAGAGCTTTTCTCATGGTCCAGCTTGCCTTTTCATGGCTGATCACGTACCTCCCCTTTCACAGCAGCTCACTGCTACGTAACATTAATGCCTGGTTTGGAAAAACCATGTTTAGTCATGTATTTTTAGCTTCTTCAGTGTAATAAGACTGAACAAAAAAAGAAGACTGCCTTGTTTTTTACAGATGTAAGCTGGTGCTTGGAACACCATCAGCAGTCCCAAACCTGCAGCTGTGGGAACAGCCACTCGCCACTTGACTACTTGCAGCCATTTCTTCAGATAAACTGATCTCCCCTGCAAAAGACTCTTTATGTTACTGCTCTTAAAAACACAGAAGTCATTACATCAACTGTCCATTGAGAAAGCCATTTCAAATGAGGGACAAAGCCTAGCAATGAGATGAGTGAAAGGCCAGTTCAGTGGCTTAAAGCCCAGGGACAGCACTAGTGAGAGCTGCACTCCCTCACCAGCTCCTTGGAGTCTGCAGTGGCCCAGATGTTCAAAGCTTGTCCTACCTTGGGGGCTTTCCTGCTTCAAGGCTCTCTGGAAGGTTTCACAAGTGGAAGTCATTTTGGTCTTTCTTCAAAAGTTAATCAGAACTTAGGTAGGTGCCGTGTGTTTTATGAGAAGCCATATCAGATCTGACTAGACCAACTGTCCTTCAGGTCTAGCCTGTCTCTGAAAGGGACCAGTACCAGGTATTTCAAGGAAAAAGGAAAAACTTTCAGGAAAGATGAAGACACTGTGACCCATCTTAAACAAGTTTCTTCCAGTCTTTCAGCAGCTACTGATTTAAGAAAGCTGGCTGGCAACTTCTATAACTAACTACTGGCACTGATGGAATTGCTGGTATTATTATTCATCTAAAATCCCAATCTTTTCTGAAACTTGTCATGTTTTTTCCCTCAAAACTCTACTTGGCAGTCAAAATTACAGGTCAGCTATAACTCTTTTGAAAACATATCTTTTTCTGTTATGAATTTGTTCTCTCAGTTTTATTTGGTATTGCCTGCACAAAAATATGGGGAAGGAAGAATTGTAGAATATAGGGAAAGTAAAATAACAACAATTATTGTCTACTTCTATTAAGTGGACATGTTGTGTCAGAAAAGGGTAGTAGTACTTGGCAATGGCACTGTATTTTTTCTGGGCCCTTCTTCCTACTCCCACCTTTCATAAGGTTAATTATCTTGCATACTCTGTAACACATAGCTGTGCATTCAGCAAAGATGCCTGGGATAGTTGAAACGACATTTAGATATTTCACTGTTTCTCACCCCTTCCTGATGGAGTATCTCTGTTCATACAGTTTTTTTACAATTTATTTTGTTGCTAATCCCTAACAGACTTTCTAGTCTGTTTTGTAGCTATTGTGCATTAAAAATTATCTTTCTTCTACTTAATTCTAATCAAGCACTTGCATTACTTCAACATTAGGATTTTCCTTTTAAAAGCAATGCTAATCACCTCTTTCTATTGATGTGTGTGCTAGCTGCTTCCGGTCAATAGAGAACATTGGATCCAGGGATTTAAACAGAATTCCAGCTGTCTGATAATGGCCCTTACAGTCTAAGTTTGAGGGATGCCAAAGAATAACCTTTTCACAATGTTTGAGCAAGTTTGGGGGTTGAGGAATTAAAAATTCATTTTGCTTCAGAATTAGCCCACCTTTGGGACTAGTTGGACATCTCCCTAGGAAGTGGCAATAATGTTTTGGAGGCCATTTGAAGAGAAGATTACGCTGCATGGGACATTACTGAGAGGTAGCCAGTGTCTGAGAGAGTTACTTGAGAAAACCTCCTGGAATTGTTATCTCTAAAGCTGACGGTCATCCAATAAACTGAGATCACACATGTGTAACATTACAGAAGTGACAGCTCCATAGCACGCTATCTGCAGTGAAGTTTTCTCAGAGTTGTGTAAGCAGTCTTGTGGATTTGCTTGAGAGATGAGAGGAGACATGTGCACCGTAACTTTTGGCCTCGGCCGGAAGACGATGACTTCAGTGATGGTAGACAATCCAATAAGTACATTTGTTACAGTATGCCTCTCAGCCAGGCAAACGCTTCTGCTGTAAGCCAAATTTATGTCTCAGATGAATCACGTAATTTATCAGCAAAACAGACCAGACCTATTGTTGCCTACAGAAGTAACAGAAAGAGCCTTCAGAGATGACAGGAGCATGGTCCAAAGAGTTAGCACTGCAGCGTGTGGGGCTTTTCCAGCTCTCAACATGTTAGAACAGGCAGAGATAAATGGGCCGATTGGGATCTCTGTAACTTTATCACCCTGTGCTTAACAAGGCAACAAGTTGTCCATAGAGATATTCCCAGGAGATATTCCATAAGATCTCTGGAGCCAGGACTGGATTTTCAAAGAAGCCAGGAGAAAAACACAGTATTTGCAGTGAATGAGTTTCCTTTCTACTGAGATCATAGCATATTGAGAGTGGGTAATTCAGCTATCTGCAAAATGTTCTTGCAGTCTCCCTGGCTTAGAAAAAGAATCAGCATTTCCATGCCCTTCCTTTTAGAGAGGCTTTGTGCAAAACAAATTGCCAGTGACCTTAAGCAAGCTGTGACCCTGTGTTCTTTTAGATACCTATTTGAGGTCACAAATTTTCTCTGTATTGATTCATTCTAGGAGAAGCAAGTGAAATGGAGCTGGTGGGCCAATCTCATAGGTATCTGATACCCTCAAATTCCTTGGACCTCAGCCATTTAAATAGTAGGCATCATCACAGCATTATTCACAGTAGTTGATGGTCTCCAAAAGGCTTTGCCAGTGCTGTTACATCTTTCAGCATAACTCAGTTCAATTGATCGAGAGCATCTGTTGGGCTGAGGAAAGATGTGAGGCTACATATAGTCGTTTCCTGAAAAACAAGGTACTACCAAATGCCTCTCTTCTAGCTATAGTTTCTTCTTGAAAGGTTTCTAGCTATAGTAACTTCTTGAAGTCTTTTCTACTACTCAGCATTTTGGTAAAACTGGTAGAAAGAACACCAAACCAACGTGGGCTACAGTGTTGCAATGGCAATCCTTCCAGAGTTCCTTTAAAAAATTTGTAGCTGTTCCCATGCTTTCCCATTGCCCTTTTTATTCCAGAAGCCGACTGAAACTTACTGGTAATAGCAGAAATCTAACTGTTCTGAAATATAGAATAGAATTTGTATTTGTAGGATATAACAAACTTTTCAACAACTACCTCAATGGAAGACATCCATATAAGTTTGGGGTGGATGTTTTACAGATCCCTTGATCCTTTGGCCTCACCACTCTTCAGCCCCTGGCACAAAAAAGTTGACACAAATGGCAAGCAGATTACAGCTTTTCATTTTGGAAGTAGAACTGATCTTACTAACATAATGGTCCAGCACAGGATTTTGTGAAATGCTTCACCACATCAGACACTAGAAAAAACATTAATGGAAGCACTAATGGCCCATTCGCTTTCTGGGCAGACTAGGAGTCTCAGGTAGATACGCATTACTAATGTTGGACAGAAAATGCCAGTTCTTTTTCTCAAAGGTGATTTGGACTATCTATAAGAGTCCTGAAAAGTCTGGGGAGAAAAAAGGGACTGATAAAAAAAGACTAATCCAGAGATACATTTCCTGCTTTTGAAAAATAATTCCAGGAAGAAAGGAAAGACATTTGCAGAAACCTTTCTGTTGTCATTGTTAGAGAAAAGAGAAACTAGAGGGTCCCAAGGGACCCTCTCATCTTCACACTGTGAGTCCCTGGGACCTAGGTGCAGGGGATGCAGGGTAGGGAATGTGACTTGGGACTGGCTAAGGGAAGAGAGACACTAATGGGGAAGAAGAGGTTTGGAAGTGGGGCCTCTCCTCACTGCTGGATTGAACCAGGTGCATAGAGAGCTCTGGGGGTGAAAGTGGGATGGGAAAAGCACAGACCAGAGCTGGGACAGGGCTGGGCGCTGGTACAGATCAGGGCTTGGGATCCATATAGCAGCTATTGTGGCAGCATTTGGCACATGAGCTGTTCCTGAACTGCTGTGCTGCTGCAAAGCAGTTGTCTTCTCCATCAATGGACTGGTGTTGAGATGGAGAACGCCAGCCTCCCTTTCTGCCTCACACTGAACACTCCCAGAAAAACATGAGTTATTTCTTCTATCATTCAGCCCCTGGTAGCAGAGATAAGCCATTATGGGTGACAGGTGAACAGCTATGCGATTGTTCTTGTCTAGAACAGTGAAGCCCATGAATATTTACACTATTTGTCCACATTTCCCCTTTTTTCATACAGGCTTGGGAAGCAGGTATTGCTGTGATTCCTGAAACTGTGATTCTCAGTACTCGAACTATGGGAAGGTTTGGATGGGAATGTGAAACTTGTGCTGCTCAAGCATCTATCTGGTTGTATGTCGTATTTATAACCAGTTGCATTTTGCCTGCTGCAGAAGACAGGAGGTACTGCTCGTGTGCCCGCCTGCCTTGTGCCAGCTTCTCGCTTCTCTGTGCCCTGTGCAGCAGCAATTGCTGCCTTCAGCTCACCAGCTGAAGGGAATTTCCAAAGCTTTCTGCATTGGTCTGACTTTGGGCAGACCGGCGTCACCAGTGCAGAGCTCAGGAGGAGTCATTTCAGCCTGTCTTTGGACCTGCGTAGGTAAGTGTAAGAAGCAGGGAGCTGAGTGTCCCTGGGCTCCAGCACCCAGCCCTCATCCCCGTCCCGTGGGCAGTGGCAGCAGGGTGGGCAGGCAGCCTGAAGGCGGGAGAAGAGGGAGCAATGCCCCGTTGCGTGGCAAAGCACAGACTGATCACTCCAGCTCAGCAGGTGCCACAGGCTGGTCCCGCTGCTGCTCCCCAGCCTCCAGCCACCAAGTTTCTCCTCCAGTGCCAGCTTATCAAGCATGGGTTGTACAAACGCTCAGATGAGCATGTTTCAGGGGAGAGCAGGCTGAACGCTTGCTGTGGCTATGGTTTGTGCTGCCACAGCCGCCTTTGCTCCGGCTGCTGGTTGAGACTCTGCGCGGCTGGAGGCTGCGGGGCAGCCGTCGGCGGGGAGACACTGCCATCTCCCGACACTGGGCTCCTGGCGGATGGATAGCTCTGTACCTGCATCTCCTGGGGATGTTGCGGGGGGTAAGGTGCCTGGGACCCCAAGGCTGATTCATGCTCATGTTTTGGTTACAGAGGGGTTTTGGAGACCTGGCTGCAGGCAGCCTAGCAGCCAGTGGTAGGGGGTCATGTGCCGCGCTGCCCAGGCTGTCACGGGCTGATGTAAAAGCACAGTGAGCCAAAGGTGATAAACCCAAATGCAACAGGGAGCTTGGAAGACATGCAAAAGGACTTGTAGCTGAAAATTGAGTAGGCTATCACAGGCCATACCAGGCACCACCACTAACAGCAGGATGACAGGAATCAGTAAATTGCCTGTGTCTCTTCCCACCTGCACCCTCTAACCACACACCTGGATCCCTTTCCTGAAGGAGGAAGACATTTAAAGGAGACAATGGCATAATTTTCTCCTCTAAACCAACCCTAAGATGTGCTGGAAATCAGCAGAAATTCGTGCACCTTTACATTTAGCTGTTAAAAATGCCATTCCACATTAAGCAACCCAAAGCTTGTAAATACTGTCACTTTTTTCAGAGTGAATTTGGGAAAGAGGCAAAAGCACGTCTGCTTTGCCTGTGCATGCAGCCTCTGTGCCTGCCGCTGCTCCGACGCGCCGGACCGTCTGGGGGACGCCACTGGCAGTGCAGTTTGGTGCTAGTCTGGAGGGCAGTAATTCCCAACCAAAGCACCAGGGGTCATTCCACTCTTTATCTCCACCTTAGCCCAGCTTCTCAGCACAACAGCGCTAGCAACACCTCTCCCCTTCTCTTCTCCCTTCCGACTGCCTACGATAAACCTGAACTGCAAATAAGGTTGTGTTTAGACAGGAAAGTGGTGGGAATTTTGTCTGAGTAAAGACAGGAGGATCTGTCCCGGTGGAAAGGCTGAGTAGTTTACAGTATTTGCCTGTAATTGTACACATTCCTTGAACAAATCACGTCCACTCATTTATTATCTGTGCTAAACAATGCAGTAGGTCTAGTACACAGGTGTGTCACTCACCCTGTTTCAGGCTAGAGACATCCGCAATGGAATGTAATTTTTCCACCCAGAGATTAGTTATGTTAATGCAACGTCAGAGGTGACCACTTTGGGGAGATGGGGAAAGAAGGGAATATGGGAGGAAAACTGAGCTGAACAAAATGTTCACACAAACTTGGAATAAAATTACCGAGAACAGGTGTTTGCTTTCTCCCCTTACATGTACAAAACAATAATGGATTTTTGTTTTTAATAATAATTCTTATTTAAAATTTAAGTAATTCTCTAGCTGGTCATAGTTTGATCTAAAAGGCATGGAAATCAACGGGAATTTTCCGTGGGCTTCGGATCTTGCCACATGTGTCAGTTGGATTTATTTGTCACAGGCGTAGTAATGAGGAATAGAATGTTTGAGGCTAGAATACCTAGGGCTTTGTTTCTGGTTAAAGCAGGTTACACATCTAACAAATCTGCACCTCCTGTCAACTACTGTGAGTCTTTTCCATGTTAAATGCAAGGTGTTTGAGGCCCAGAATCCCACAGAAACAGAGGTGCAAGTTTAGGGGAAGGTAAAAGCTGCATGTGTGTGTGTGTGCGCGCGCATGTGCGTGCATACACATACACACACGTACGTTGTGTGACACTTTTCTATGGCTGCAGATTTCATCTTATACATGAGCAATGCAGTAACAGGACTGATGTGCTTTGGGCAAAGAACTGAGCCCTAAAGCCCTACCATACCCATCAGAAAGTTAACCCCTCCCTTCCTGACCTTCCTCTGTACTTCCCCAGGAAAGGGTAGGTCACTCTTCTCATGCATCTTCTTTTCTTTTTTTTTTTTTTTTTTTCCGGGAAGAATGGCTAGAAAGAGAGAGATATCCTCAGTTCCCAATGTATATCAAAACATTAGTTTTGCTGTTCTCACAGCCTTAACATATATTTGCTATAACAGGCTCTGGTGCTTCAGTCCACATCCGTCCAGCACTCACACTGATAATGTAGCCTGAAACCTTTAATGGATGCCTAAGATTACACCATGTCGGCACTCACTCCCTGGCTTGTCTGAAAGTTTTTCATCATCTTGGCCAAGAGTTTCCATTCTCTTTAGCCCCAGAAACATCAGGCAACCCCTGTGCAATTTATTGCAGTTTATAGTTTCTTCACATGGACGTCACTTCCAAAATATTCATTAGAAAAATTAGTCATTTACAATAAATGTTACATTTTTACAAGAAAACGCAGCGATTATTTATTAAGCATCTGGATTTTTTCAGCACCACTTCATAATGGGGATGAGCCTGAACTGGAACACCTGATCTAAACCCTCTTCTGACTTTTGGAGAATTTCAGATCCAAGTTCTTTAGGGCTGGGATTGTCTTCATTTCGAGTCTTCTACAGCTCTGAGCACATTGTTGGCACTTAACAAATAAACAATAGTAATCCAAACTGGACCAGACATTAATGGCTAGGGTGTATCTGTAATTTATGAAAAAATGTATACATCTTCCACGTTACCCATGCTACATCAAATGCAATGCCTTCTTTCTTTTGTAACCATAAACAATAGTGATTAGAAAATACATCCGCCAGCCCACAGCTCAAGGGGTTGCCAGGGAAAACCACCATCCTGCATGCTAGCTCCAGGCATAATCCAGAGGTGTGAATTGGGGTCATGAAGTGGTTTTTAGACAAGTGCCTCAGGGCAACGATAACTTGAACTGCGGCAGCACCAGCTGCAAAGCCCACCCGGGCTGGGGCCCAGCCTCTGGCCAGCAGGCACGCCTGGCAGGGGAGGAGAGACCTGCTCCTGATGGCACCAGGGAAACGTGAACTAGTGGCTGTGTCTCATCACAGAAATGGAACCGATTGTCTCATTCATTCCCAGCTCTCAGAGAATACAGAGAAGGTGGCTTACCCAGGCTGCATTTACAAGGTTATTAGCTTCACACCAGCACTCCTGGGATAGTGAGCACTTCATATAAGGAAAGGGATCTTGGGGAGCTTCCCCTCACAGTTATTGTCTGCCAAAGCCTTCCTGCTAACATCACTTCTGCTTTACATGAATAGTGGACCTGGGGTTTAGGCCGCTGTTTGGAAGTGTTCAGATTTGTAAACTGAAAAAAGAATGACTGAAAAGTATCTCACGTTGTCCTCCCTCAGGAAAGAGAAGTGCCCATATTTAACAGGGACAGGCCCAAATGCAGTAGTACAGTAGCATTTATTATAATCTGTATTGCCTTGCTCCAAAAGCTATACTATATTTTCCTTAGCATCTGCTTTGGATATTTGGCCTTCTATGTGCTTCACAGTGGAAATGAAGAAATGGTGAAAACTTCTGGCAGTTTGCAGAGAACAGAAGGAGAGAACATAGATGGAAAAGCACTCCAGCAGAGGTGGAGTAATGGCAACTGATATGCAAGGGGAAGTCATAGGAAACAATGCAATATCTAACTTGTTCCAGCTGCCTGAGCAATCACAGGGACAGTGCCAGATGTAATATAGCTCTGGTTAGCATGAGCTGAAACGTGGGATAGCCTCCAAAAACAAGGACAGGGAGAAGAGAAGCAGCAGCTTGTTTGTGAACAAAAGACTAAACTATTTGGTTGCTAAAATACATGCAAAGGAGGTAACCTCTCCCTTTGCCCCATGTGCAAATTGCATCTAATCTGGGGAAAAGGCAAAGGAAAAATATAATCCAGTTTGTGGTTGTGCTGAATTCATATGGTAAACACTGGAGGCCATGCTAAATGGAAAGGAGAACTTGGGGAGTGTTATTTTGGTCGCGCAGAAATTGAGTCCAATGTTTTAACAAACTACTGCTGCTCTGTTTGAGAAACTGCATTTTTAAAACGTGAATCAACTGGGACAATTCAGAACAAGAGAGCAGCTCTGAGAGACCCTTCATTAGGTGGTCAATTCCTCCCATAATTATGCTGTTGGACGGAGGGCCTGAGTTACCTTGGGACTAGTTACCGAAGGTACAAATGGCCAAGGACTGTGGTAACTGAGCCCAGTCTATATGGCCAAGAAAGGGGACAAATAATCTTATTCTGAACTCCCTTCTACTGATATTTAATCTAAATCTATCTCAAATCACTTTATACTATGTTCAGTCTATGTGTCTATGACTGTGGAGTTTACCTTTCTACCAGGCCATTTAGATGATGAAGGAAACCCAGAAGGACAATGCAGATCAGATTGCCTCATCCATCCCATCACCTGCTTGCGACTATTGCCCAACCAGCAAGAGCACAGGCAGAGCACAAAGTGGGCAGGACAGGCAGCATTGAGTGCTTCTCCACAAGCATTTTGCAAAAGAGCCCTCCTGTAATGAAGGTTCATTCTGCCTCGGTTTCCAGAGCACATTAAGAAATACCTTCAAGATGTCTTTCCATTTTTAACTTGCTTGTGTTGTCTCCATGAGGGTAGGATCCAGCTGTCCAATTTGCTCGAAGTAGCAAGTCAATCTATAATGTGGTTTGAAGGAAAGGATGCTGTTTTGGCTCCACTGAATTTCAAAGCAACTTGGCAAAGATTGCCATTATTGTTCTGTAGTAAAGTGACAACGTAGCAGGAGATAGGAAGCATTATTATCCTCACTTTACAGAAAGAAAGGAAGACTTGGGGAACTCAGACAATTTACTTACTCCAGGGTCTTTATCCAGCTCTGTTCTTTCTCTGACACAGAAGTCACAGCTCTGAGGAGGGTGGCAGGTGCTGGACTAGTGTGGGTCTGCCACTCATTACCGTTCTCAGCTAGGAAAACAGGGCAGGACCAGATTGCTCAGCTTTGCAAGACAGTGAAAAAACCTGAAAAGCAGAGTTAATCCTTCAATGAAACAACAGAACAGGCTTCAGCAGCAAAATCTCCACTCTGCTCATAGTTTCTGAGCACTGCTGTGGTTGTCCTTCCTGCAAATATGATCAATTATCATATACTTGTTAACATTTATAGATGTTGCCATGTAATGTAGATAGGGCTGTTCCTTCCCCCACAGCCACAGTCTGTTTGAGGGATAAAAGCTGTTGCTTTCTTACAATCAAAATGCCATCAGTCTTACGAGTATCAGATCTGCGTTGAGTTCTTGTCACAGAAACGCTTTACATTTATCACCTGGCATGTGCCACCTTTGTGCCCTTTTTCCCAGGGATACCACTTCTGTGGAAATATTAATAAATGACAAATCGCATTTGTGTAATCTTGTGAAATGTTTTGACTACTAAAGTTGTTCCATAGCAGTTCATTAAAGGACACATAAAGTATTTAAGTTTACATTTTATAAAAAGATCAGGAATGCTCTGGCTGATAGCTTTCTTTCTATTGAGCATCTGTTTCCTATTTTTTTAACGGCTTACAGCAGTGGTTGGCCAGTTCTGTACTAATAGTTGATCTTAACTGGATCAAAACATTGTAATTTCTTAACAAAGGTTAGAGAGTGTCCTTCTAACACAGCTTCCTATGGCTCCAACCAGCAATGTCTGTGCATCAACATCTGGTTTCAAAATATTAAAAATGATAAACACTTCCAGATACAATCCATCTGGCCTCCCAAAATTCTACATCTGCATAATTTTGCTTTCCTTTTAAAAACCAAACACTGACTTAGTTTGGCCCTGCTACATTACTGAAGAATCCTCCTCCTTCTAAGTGCGGGACAAAGCCCATGGTCGAGTTTTTTTGGAAGCGGCCATCTGTATCTGGCCGACTGTTGTGTCTAACGTTGGCTGTGTTAGTAAGTGATAAGCGGAAATTGTTTGCTTGGTTAGCATACGGTATCTGATTGAATCAGAAGGGAGCTGCAATGAAGAAATCATGGTTAGCTGAAGGAGCAGTGAAGTTTGCAGTGCTGGCTGAGATCGAGGTTTTGAAAGTTGTTTGCTTGCTGCCCATCTGCATCATGTCAGTCCCCTCAAAGACAGCACCAAGCCTGCAGGATTGCTGCCCAGTGCAAATGCAATCACGGTGTGTGATTCACTGCTTCGCTCCAACATCTCAGGCTTCCTTCAGCAGCATATTCCTTGGCTCTAACACCCTGCAGACAGGTCTGCAACATTGCAAGGGTCAGAGTAGTGGAAGGGGGACAACCCCTCTCCCTTTTGGCCAGAGATACTTCCTGTGGGATGGCTGCTGCCGCTGTGACTAAACAACACCGCACTACTTCCTCTGGCCTCTCTTCCCTTCCTTTTCATTTTCCATGCCAATTCAAGGAGCTCTGTACTGTTGAGTCCCTGCCTGCTTTACCCAGATGGAAAGATGATTTGTATTTCATATGCACACAGAAATAACAAGTCATTCTTATGCAGATAACTGTGTGCAGAGTATGAAATGTCATTGGTTTCATTACCTTTTAATTAATGATGCTACTTAGTTTTCAACATTATGTATATAAAGGAATGGTGAAATTAATAATAACATATGGAAATTAATAGAGGTGTGGGAGATAAGTATTCCAAGTTCAGTCAAGGTCAGAAGTTCATCTTATCATTTTTGTGTCCCTCAATGGTCTAATTTGCAGTGAAACAGTATTTTTCCCTGAGCTTTTCAAAATCTGAACAAGTTCCAGTAAGCTCTGAAGGCAGGACACTGAACAGGCCTTTCACCCCAGCTGGAATGCTCTAGCTTAAAGCTGAAGAGGTAACCAAGATGGGAATTAACACTTCTTTCACTCTTCCAAGATTTTACTGTCTCTAATGAGAGCATCTTTACGTTAAAAACAGGAACAGACAGCATCTTTCAGACCAGGAGAACGTCCCAGAGAAGTCACTGCAGATCCATACTCAGCTCTTGGTTTGTAGGTACCTGGTACCACACTGTTTGTCACATAATACCCCAACCAAAAACATACTGAGGATCATGGCCATACCCTGGATGGGATGGTTGATAACGGCAGCCATGAAAATCTGAACCACATAGATAACTAAACCGATTACGGATATTCATTTCATTATGGAAAAAATTCCAGTCAGGCCAGCCACTCTAAATATTTAATTGCATTGTCATGCTTATTAGTTGTACTTCTAAATACAGTTTGAGACCAACTTTGCTGTGTAAACCAGAGACAGCTAACACCATCCTAACACCGTACCTAATCTGTCATGACTGATGTGGCTGTTACTGATGTTTCCTGTAGTGACAATGGCTTGCCAGGTGCTGAGGAACAAAAGCACAGTCAGACCATACAGTAAGCTGAGTAAAACAAATTTCTATGGCTGTGCTAGTTATATATGCTCCTGTTGTCATCTCTTAAATGTAACTGCATCCAGAAGTATGTGCCAAGTGCATCAGTCGGAAGATGCCCTAAAAGGTTTGGGAATGACAAATCAAGGAGAAAACTCCATAGCAAATTACCAGCAGTTGGTGTCTAACAACCCCCGCTCACCTGCAGCAGACACTAGAAAGCCAAGGCGGAGAAGGCAACTCGTTCCTTTCTTGACTGAGATCTGAGGCAACTCCTTTTTTCACTGTTCACAGCTAGAGCTTCCTTCCCTTTCCACTATATTTTGAAAGAAATTCAAGCAGAGCTTACCTTCATTCTGAGAGACGTGATAGTTTAATCTTGATAATAGTTCTTTTATTTTCAATCTAGGCAGTCAAAATAGAGTTTGCCATCAGTGAAAGAACTTCTCAGGAAAATGTAGGTATTGTCTTGGGTTTCTTAATGCCCCTGAGCTGCCAAAGTCACAAAAGACAATCATCCCAGCAGTATCCCTGTGCCACAGTGGAGTTTAATTAATTTGATCATTTGATAACCAAACAATTTGATCATTTGATAAACATATATCATTCTTAGGGTGGCAAGTAACATCATCATATGCATCATCCCTGGTTTTCATCACCTACAATGAACTTTTTTTTAATGTTAGTCTTCAAAGTCTCTCTTTCCTTCTTTTTTCCTCTTCCCTACTTTCATCTCCCCCAAGTTCTTTTGTCTTCCCTTTTCTCAAAAGGAACCTTTTCCTCCATTGCAAAACCAATAATTGTACCTTGATAAGGGCAAGTGGTTAGACAGAGATGGTCATGACCCTTTTGTTTTTCATCATCAGCTGAGGAAAAAGAGCTCTGAAGATGTCTGAATTAATTTATTTAAAGTTGTCTGTAAGGGAAATCAGAACCAAATTATGTTCTCTGGGGTTTTTTTTTAGGAGGAGGGAGCAGATACCCAGTATGTTCTTAAGTTGTGACTGCTGCTTCTGAACACCTGCTATCCTGCCTCATTCCCACTGCTCGGAGGTGCACAGGGTTCCACTCTCTCTGCCTTGGCTGAGCAGCCATTTCATAGAATCATAGAATCATAGAATGGTTTGGGTTGGAAAGGACCTTAAAGATCATCTAATTCCAACCCCCCTGCCATGGGCAGGGACACCCTCCACTAGACCAGGTTGCCCAAAGCCTCGTCCAGCCTGGTCTTAAACACTTCCAGGGATGGGGATGTAAGGGAAATTTCCCTTCAATAAAAGGGAAATTTCTTTTCCTGAGCAAAACTCCTGTGGGTATGAGAGGCTAGTAAGGAGTGCGGTGGCTGTTGTCAGACCTGTACTGGAAGGATGTTTAGGGTTCCTAAAAGGGAGATACTGAGGGCTGAAACTGGGGATAAGGCTAAGAGATGAGTCAGGGTGCAGGATTTAGAAGAAACTAGAATTTTAAGCATTTATTTTATTATTGGCATGAGGCTGCAGAGCCTGTCTTCCCAGGTGGAAAGCAAAGGTCTCACCCTGTGATTCCTGAGAAGTAATATTGCAATGGTGAAGCAGTTCTTGCCTTTACTTTAGGACAGTCGGTCACTGGAAAGGAAAGATTTTGGAGAAGGCATTTTGGGAATCCTAATACTTCAATCTGTTTTAAAATATAGGTAAAATCATTAAAAATAAAATAAATAAAAGATCAAATTGAATAATGTAGTTTTTCCCCTAAAGTCTGCCTCACAGATACCATTATCTATTTGGAATGACTTCAACAAAACATGATTGACCTGCATAGAGGCATATGCCCTGTGTTGAGACAGAAAGAGTACTGCCGGGAGCTACAAACTTACTACCAATTATTTTGCTTGTGTAGACACTTAGATAAAACTGAATTAATTTGAGATGAAGTTTGGCCAACTTTATGGTCATGATTTTTTCTGCTGAATAAATTTATTACTACCCCTCTTCACTGAGAAAAGGATGTAAAGGCAATATTAGATGTTTTATTAGATATCAGAGAATAATCAAGTACATTGCATATTTGATTGTATCAACCTTGGAAACAGGAGTCTGAGGATTCATTGAATCAAGTCAGTGAAACTTTGGCATGATCTCTGTAAGAATAAATGTTATCAACACAGCTTAAATACTTCAAAGAAGCTCTAATGAGGCATAAATAATTGCATAATTTAATGTAGCAAACAATCTAAGAAAAAACATCCTCAGCAAATAATTTGATTTTCATAGGCAACTCACAAAAGGAAAATAACCAAATCAGATCATTTGCTGTTACTTGTACTCTAGCTCTTAAAAGGGTTTTTTTTCCCCTTTATTAAACAAAAATAGTTGAGTCAGAATCTGGTTTTGTTTCTGTTGAAATCATGCTATGATTTCCATAGTAAGGAAGCAAATCCATTTTGCCAGAGCAATGCTATAAGAACTTATGCATGTTCTCTGACATGTAGATAACATTAGCATTCACTTTTCCTATCTGATAGCATTGTTTTAGTATGAACTTCATATTGCTTTGGAAGGTTTCTTGGTCTGACCTCAAGATCCCTGAAGAGTGATGGCCTAAAATTATTTCAAATAAGGTTGTCTGAAAATAAAAGCAAGCAATAAGAAAATTATACTGGCTTCAAATTCATCTGCTCAAGTGTCCAGGTTACAGCAAATCAATTTTAAATTGTGCAGAAGCATTTAAAAAAATAAATAAATTGCCTCTTTAGTTGTAATTTCCACGGCCTGCTTTCACTCACACTTTAGTCAATAACTAAAGGCTGGGAGGCAGAATAATATTAATATACATCAGGTAAAATCAAAAAAATATATTTCAAAATATATATTTTTTTATATATATAAAAAAATATTTCCAAGCAATAACTAGAGGATCAGGTTATATATGCAAATACACAACCCAGTTGCTGGGAGACTTTATGGTTGCTCATGGGTATGAACACTCAAACCAATATTAAGAACTAGAGGCCTTAGTTGTTCAGTGATGTACTTCATTAAGTTCTTCAGGTCCCATTTAGTAACAGATTTCTGTCCATTCCATTTGAATTACATAGTACTTCAATTGTACAAGTTCTGTCTTACAATAAAGGAATGCATTTCCTTCTCTGGGTAAATACGCAACCTCTTAGGGATCATTTACACTTGAAAATTAGCTTGGCACAAATGCAGGTGGGAAACTAAACACAGTAACTATTTCAGTGTAATTCCACACGTAGTTATTGCTATTGCACGTTAGAATTTTCTGCTCATGGGATTATTCAGGAATGTCGATCCAGAATTGCTGCTCCGGAAAAACTGTTTAGGTGCAATACCACATTTGGAAAAGTCCTTCTGATCTATATTCAAGTCACATAAACCAAAAGAGGAGTCAAGACAGAAGAAATTGTGATGCTTACATTGGCTAGGCTGGCAGAAAATCATCAACAGAGATGCCCAATGCCCAGCCAAGCCTTGATGCTTTAATTCCAAAGGATGTAACTAATTTTTGCAGATTACTGCAACGAGCCTGTACCAGTGATGACATCAGAACTATGATTCCTTGAAACCAGCTCTGCACTCTCCTACTCGCATGTACTACAGGACAGCTAAAATAAGTAGGTAAAGTGCTTGTACCTCACACACAGAAATTATATTGACCACTACATTAAAGCAGTCAAGGGCTGCAATTTAATCTCACGTTTAGAGGCAATTGATGAGAGAGGTGAGGAGGGAATCCCCTTGCAACACTCAACTGGTCTCAGTTGCCTGCCATCTTATCCAGAGGGAGGGCTTCCTTTTCCTTCCCCCCAAACATTGGAGACTGATCTTGTCTGAGGACAGGACAGCTGAATCAGATCAGCTCTCTGTGGTGTGAAAAGGGTTGCTGAGATTTCACGTTGATGAATCTCGATCGTGTGCTTGTGGTCAACCCCTGGACCAGATGAATTAATGATCCCTTCTGGCCTTAACCAGAAACTGGGAAACTATGCAGCTCTCAAAATGCTCCTTTCTTATAGGGCCCTCGGAGAATGGTGTGTGGCACAGTGTCTTCTTCAGTTTGTCGCCATTCCAAAATGCTAACACCAACTTAGGGCCTGTCCTCGTGACCGCATTGAATGCAGACATCTAGTTAACCACTGAGAAGTCCCGCAGAGTTGCAAGACTGTGACAGTTGTGGAGAAACAAGCGTTGAATTGAACGTGTTACAAGACCATAAATTAAGTACTGGCAATTAAGGCTTTACAGCTTATTGCTGGTCACATGTACCCTTCTTCTGCCCGTTTCAGGCAGGAAGAGTTACAGGAATATGTGTGTGTTTGCTTTCCTAAAGACAAAAAACTCTTTGTAAAAATATAAAATCTGGAAACAAGCTGGCTGGTGAGGTCTGAAAATACCGGCTGCAAATCAAACACATTGGGGAAGGCCATGTCACACACAAAGAAGAACACAATGATATTCAGCTTTGCAACCTTCCTTGGGCTGTGGAAACAAATCAAGTTTCACTTAGTCAAAATACCTTCACAACTAGACAGTGTTCTGCTTTGGTTTTGTATCTATATCTTAAATCTAAGCATCAATGTAAAAGGGCATCGATGACTAAGTGAAGCTGTACATTTGGTTTTTGTACAAAAAGACTATATTTTCCTAAGACCTATCTCAATCACATCACTCAACAACACCCTTTACAAATAGTGTCTCCTCTTAAAAATAAAAAAGGTTCCAATAATATTCATATGGTCACTCTTGCTTAAGATGATGCTTGCCCCTACAAGTACAAAGTGATAGACTTATAAAACTAAGAGTTGTACAATAAATTGACCTTGACCTCTAAAGGTCAAATTCGACATTATCTTAACTTCTCCGAAGAACATGCTCACACCAGCTATTATTTTTCTTGCTGAGAGCTTGCCTAGGCTGAGACTGTGGCAAATCTTTAAATCTCAATGAGGTGACTCTAGGATTATCACGTAGGTAAATATATGTCATCTTTACTCTCCATTAAGAAAGAGTTAAACAAAATGTTTGAATGGAAAGTTTAATAACAAAAGACATTTATGATGTTTACTTAAATTTTCTGGACCATTAAGTCTAAATGACATGAGTTATTGGATGCTATATCTGGCCAAAAAATCTTTTTGACCAGTCTAAGTTTTACTACATGCTGAGCTGCCAACATCCTTATTGGGGGAAAAAAAAAAAAATATCTGTGGTCAAATCCTAGTTTTCTCAGTGAAATCTGGATTCAGAATAGCCATTCATGCCAGAAAGTACCTTTTGAAGTTTACATTAACATGGATATTTATTTATTTTCCCTCTGTAACAATGACAGTGGTTGAGATAAACTGTTTAATTCTAAATAGAAAACACATCTGCTGTTTCTGCATTGTTTGTGGTTGCTGGAGGGGTGACAATTTAAACCAAGTAGCACACATGACATTTTAAGTGAGATGTTGTATGAGGATTTGCAGCTGCTGCACTTTCCTATTTTCTTCTCGCCTGACGGCACTGCTCCATTGCAGGGCCTGTAAACTTTTTCATCCCCAATACGGCTCGCAAAGGGAAAGTTTATACATATCCTTACATACGTGCATGCATACATATGATATCACACATATGATATTTTTGACACACTCATTTTAATTTCTTTTGAGAAGGAGAGCATTTTCTACGCTGACAAGGATTTCAGGGGCCAGCACAGCCCTAAGACGATCAAATTAGGCCAGACTTTGCTAACGGCTAGGTGACGAGCAGGTGTCTCAGAGCTCTGAAAGCAACCTGCAGTTGCGTCCTGACCCACCAGTGCTGGACAGCATGGGCTGCATGGGGATCTGGCATCTTGAAGTACCCCTGGGCTGCGATTCATTTGGCGGTAGAGAGCCATGAGGCTGGCCCCAAGCTGGCCCCGTTCTCTTCAGCAACATCCCGGTTATCTCAAGGCTGCTGGACAGTGTTAAACAAACAGAAAGTGCTGTGGGATTGGACTGAGCAAGGTAATCGGAGGGTAGAAAGGCAGGCCCCGCTCCAGCCAGGGGAGCTGTGAGAATGGAC
The DNA here is from genome assembly GCF_011004875.1 of Balearica regulorum gibbericeps. NCBI lineage: Eukaryota > Metazoa > Chordata > Aves > Gruiformes > Gruidae > Balearica > Balearica regulorum. The sequence goes on from NC_046186.1 coordinate 62,825,305, forward strand.
ACAAGCACCGTTGTGGCTCCCCGCTAACATCCCCTCCTGCCTGCAGAGGTTTTAACGTGGGGCATTATATATCCCCTGCCCCAGGTAAATGCTGGCTGAGTAACAGACTTCATTTGTGCCCAAGCGACTCACAAGTATAAGCCCTATGTGCAAAGGTGGGTGCCTCTGAATGGCACGCTGCACTGCTGACACCTAAACTAGGCTTAAATGATCTTTTTTTCTGTGCCTGAAGTGGTTTAGTTTCAAGGACATACTGCTCCTTTCAGGTTAATTGACTTGGCCCTAAGTAAATGGGTGTTACATTTCTAAATACTTTTGATAGTTTGGAAATTTTATGCTGAGACTGTGAAACTCCCTGCTTCCTTCACTCCAGTGTTTCTACACTGCTATAAGCTATGTAAAACCGTGGGGTTTGACAGTGCAGTAGTGCAATCCACGAACCATAAAACCTGTGTGGGTTGATATTGGACTCCTATATTATGGCTGGAGAGACTAAAAAGCTCCTGAGTGGTGTGAAAATCTTGGGTGAGCATCTGAAGGAGGGCTAGGGCCCATGAGCTCCCGCAGACAACCTCCACTGCATTTCTGCTGACTTTTTCTTTTCATTTCAAAGAAGGGTGTTGATATTTTATTTTGCCGTAGCTTGCTAGAGAAGAAGCTTCCTCTTTCCCTTCTTGAAAAATCCTGCCTTGGATCTGAAGGGAAAGTTATGACGTTTACTTTGCCATTGTGGGATATTGTGGTTCCTCCTCTCTGTCGTCTCAGCAAAGCAAGAGCTTCTCTTTGGAGCTTATAAAATGCATTGAGTAGAGCAAGTTATTTCCCTCGGGAGGGACCAGATTACAACAAACTTCAAATATTAAAAGAAAAAAAAGTTCCCAGGGAGGAGCCTCGGTATCGACCTCCAGGTCATTTCCCCGCACAGCCCGCTTTGCATCATACAAACTGAACTTTGTCCTGCGCTACTAATGTGCCCAATGCAGTTTTCAGAAACAAAGCATAAGCACACCCAGCCAAGTGCAAGCTTAATATAAATATGTTGCCTCTTCCCCTGGTTACAGTTGTGAGAAATTGCTTGTGTTTTATGAGGGAGGACAGGGAAATCGGTTCCTGGGTTGGGCCTCGCTGCAGCCACGCAGGCAGGGAGGAGAGGGGCCAGCTCCGGCGCGGGCTGCACACACACGCTCACTCGCCCTCAAGCTCTGTCAGCAAGCCGCACGCCGACAGGGATGCACGGGCCCATGTGCTTTCGCAGGGTCATGGCGTGTTTGGGTTTTTTTGTAACGCTGGCCCCCGCTCAGCAGCCACGGGGAGCAGGGCCATGGTTTTCTGTCAGTTCAGGGAATCACTGGGCTGCCAAAGAAACCACATAACAGCTATTCAGCAGATGAACTCAAATAATGCCACAGCACTTGGGTGGCCATATTTATACTGGGCTAGCCAGGAATGTCAAGATTTCAGCATTCACAAAAAATGCACTTCTGGCACAAACTATCTCTGTCATTTCAGCTCCACTCCTCAGTCTCAAATGATCCATATTGTTAGGAGAGCCTTGGTGTTTGGACTAGCATGTGTTTCCCCACTCCATAGATTTCAGGAGCAAGGAAACAAGCCCTGCCCAGCCATCCTCCTCGGCAGTTCTGCTTTCCTCTAAGTAAGCAATGGCAAATGTGAGATGGAAGAGAGATACATCTGAACTCATGCAATCTGTCACACCACAGCGTCTCCCCAGCACAGGCTTTTTACCCTTGGATCTATCCCATCTCTGTCTGCACGGCCATATTTCAAGGATTTGTCACGGGTCACATCTGCCAGCAATCATGTGGAAGCAATGCACATTAGCTCCACGCTCTTCTTCCTGCAGCCCTCCTGTGTTCTTGACAAACGGACAAACTCCCATGCTGAAGACAACCAGCCCAATCCCCACCCCAGAGAAGCGACGAGGAAGGTACCACAAGCTTCAGCAGATTTCGTACCACAGGATGAGAAACCTGCAAACCCCACTCACACAGGAGGAGGCAAGGAGCCGAGGCACAGCCCCACAGCTCCCCAAAAAATTCAGCTCAACAGGGAGGCTCTGAGCATTGCAGCGGGCAAGGTCATCAGGAAAATTGTTTTACCACTCACAAGTGTTGTCTAGGAAGAATAGTAGGGGATTTTAGACTTCTTCAGGATTCCTGGGCATCTGGCAGGCCAGGGGAAGCAGATCTGTACTCTTCCTATCTAACTGCTTCATGCTTCAGAGCCCTGGGCCTCCTTGGCAGTGCAAGAGCAGATCAGATGCACCAGCCCTCCCTGTGACTCCAACAGCTCCCGGCAGTATCAGTTTAATTGCACTTGAGCTATACAGCTCATTTACACTTAAACACATAGTCCAATATTCTTTGAAAGCCTCAGATTTAGTAGACATGTATAATCTATCTGCAGATCGGACATCTCGTGGGAAAAGCATTTTCTTCTGTACCTGGTTTCTAGGCCAGGAAATCCCACGTAGGAATATAGGAGCTCTGATTATGGTTAAAATGGACAAGTAAAGATACCCCTGTAAATTGAAAGAGGAGGGGCATCACCCTTTCATAAGCAAAAGTAGATGAGAGCATTCTTGTGGATCTTCCAATCTCACTGCCCTGACCAGTGGGACTATGGTCCCAGGACTGCTTTTTCAGAATTATTCCACTTTTCTGTCCTGTCCATACACTGGTATTATGGGACAAAACAACCAAGGAAGTTTTGTAAAAAAATATAAAAATAAAAATCTAAAATCCTGTTTTAAAATAAATACAAACCTAAATATCAGAGTACCAAAATCAAGCACTTCCAAGTTAGGATTAATCCATGCCATTTAGTCTTTGTAAGTGAAGTTCTACTATCACACAATACCAGCTCTGTAAAATAATGCTGATGTTCCCTCTCATCATTTAGGAGCATTAACCACATCTGGAGAAATCTCTCACTGCAAGTTTTTCTAAAGTTTTAGAGGACTTGGTGGGATCTTTTCCTTTTGTGTGATCAATGAACCACCAAAAACAGCTGGTGCTGACACAAACATATTTTGAAACCTGGAGGCCTAACACACAAAAACATCTCTCTTCAGCCAAGGCAGTGGGCCAGGTGTTTAAGATAGAGGATTTGCCAAAGTGCTTGGAGTTGAAACAGGAGCAAGACCAGTGAAACATTCAATCTTTTTGCAGTACTTTAGTGTCTTTTTTTACAGTTTTTCTGTTTGGTTTTTTTTTTTTTCATTTGATTTGGCAAATTCAGTGCAGAAGAGAGACTTGTACAATTTCCATTGAAGACCTCCCTCAAAACAAGGAACAGTATCTTGAAGAAAGCACCAAAGCTTATTGAAAGATTCATACCAAGGCATTATTTTCTATTAAGATTTTTCATAAATACGCTATGAACACGAAATATTGAACACAAATAATATACCAACAAACAAACAAAACGTCCTCAAAAATCCCAGTGATGAGAAACTGATCCCAGCTCTATTCAAGTTAGTGGTAAGTTTGCCAGACATTCCCAAGGAAATCTAGATCTCGTCTGTCTCGTGGGGGGTCAGTCCTGAACTACAAAAGATAGTTCACTAAACTCTGTGGACACAAGGAATGACAAATGAAAGTCAGGGAAACCCATATACTGTTGTGTCATGTTTACGGGTGGTATTCTGGAAACAGGGCAAGGATAGGAAGGCTGACTGATTCAAGCCAACCGTGTTCACTAAAAGCTGGCGTAGACATGCTCATCAGTAAGAATCACAAGTCAGCTACCCACCTCATAACCGACAACACAATTTGTAATTTGTGTTTTTTGCCCCTTTGAGGTGGCTTCTTCCAGCCAGTAACACTATATTCGAAGAGCTGGTGGGCAGATGTTAAAAATAGGGACAGGAGCACATTGCACATGTCAGGAAGTCCCTTAAAAATCAATCCTCAAGAGCATTCAGTGGCCATACACACTACCCAGCCCCATAGACTTCTTCACCTGCTCAATTCAAGTTCTCTAAACAGAGCTGCACCACAAGTAATGCATGTGGTATGTGAAGCTGGAAAATTTTGAAACATTTGAACTGCTATTAAATCTCTGATAATATTTAGATTAAAACCCCTTTGAGGTATGGACAATCTCCTGCTGTATTTATGCAGTGCCTAGGGAAACTTGGGAGGGAGTGGAGGCAAGGCTGAGGATATGACGACTTCCCTGGGTCTATTTCAGTAAGAATTTCTGTTTCTATTTCTGTTGCTCCTGCATCTAATGAGGGTGACTCAGACTATGCTGAAAAAAGCCTAGGAGCAAAACTGGCTATCCACGGTCCTTTTCCATATATAGGTAGGATACTAATATGACCTAAATTTTACACACTCCTCTGAGTAAAGGAGTATCAAATAGAGTGTTTGCATGGCACCAGGATTAGCCACAGGAGCTGCCTCCACATGCTACTTTTCTTTTCCCAGGGCCCTGTAAATTTAGGGCTAAGCCAGAAGTAGCTATTGCCTCTTTGCACTGGATCTACAGTGCTAGTGAGAGCAGAGAAAGCCTTGGACCTTCTTTGTGATACTCCTCTAGAGAAAGCAGATTTCATGTCGGAATGCAGTCAGTGTCCCAGGAAACTTGTCCAGGATCCAAAAAAACTTCAGCTTTCACACTCGGCCTCCATGGTTTGGTACGGTGAAAGTGGTTTGCTCCTCCATGTTACAGAGGGTGGGAAGAGTGGGTGCAATCCAGCCTTGCAAACTCCTCCCTGCCTGCTGCTCGTGTCTCATGAAGAGAGCCTTGCTGAAAGGGTGCAGTAGTCATTTGCAGCCCCAGATAATGGGAGCTCAGGGCATGCTATGGAGCAGCCTTTCAGCTTAATACAGAGGGCTCCAAGAATTTTTCTAATAAATCCAAATGCTTGTAATCTCTTCTCACCCTAGTACCTCTTTCTTCAGAGCATGTCACCTTCTGTGCCAGCAGTGTGGAAATATACTCCTCAAAGTCACGTCAGTTCTTCTAGTGATTTCATAATTGTCACAGAAGTGGTAATCCCCTCTCTTACAGATGATGAAATGTCTGAGTGGTACTATATGATTGGGAGGATTACAGCGTTCAAAAAGTTTGTGAGCCTCAGATTTTCTAAAGCCCTTCAGTTTTCCCTGCACCTGCCTCTATCCATTTCAGATGACAGTGTGTTTTTAGGCTTGGCTGGGTGACTTACCAAGGTGGGATTCATGGACAGTTGCGGTATCATTTGATCAGATTATCCCCAGCCCTGTCCAGTTGTCCCTTGTTCTGAGGTTTTACACAGTACATTACACTACAGAGACTGTAGAGCCAGTGAGACTCAAAAGGTGTATGTAATTGTTTGGATATTACTTGCATGGACATGTGTATGCAAGGGATTTGATACACATTCCCAGATCTAGGCAATGTCATGATGATTAAAGGAGAGACAAGACTCCCAATGGTGGTCCTTTTTTGCTTGATCTGAATTATGTCACTGCAAAAATGCAAGAATTCCTTCGCACCAAGGTATTTTCTCTGGTAACTACAATAATTTTACTCTATAATATACATTTCTAGTCAATGGAAGACATTTGCTCCTGGATGGATGCAGCTGCCAGAAAGAAACAATGATACATGAAGGTCCAGGAGAAGACTTTAAATCCTAACAGAACATGCCCAGGAAATATCAATCAATTCATATAGTAACTGATTATCTTCACCCTTAAAAAATCAAGCTAACAGCTGTGCACTGTCTCATCTTCCAGAATAAGTCCAGATCCCTTTTGACCTGATGTACACTATTCATTTCTATTGTAGATTTTGGCAGTTTGCTTCATTCTTTTAATTATACCCTCTGAGCAAGAAAGTCATCCTGAATAGTTTACAGGCCGTGCCTCATCTGCAAGCTGTAATGTCTTCCTTTGGAATTAGCAACAAGTCACACAACTTTTTATTTGAAACAACCCATTCCTTTCCTGGTGTATACTGTACTGTATTTCCTGCAAATTCCTATCCCTTCCAGCTGCAGTAGAACTTCAATCTCTATTGACTTGAACCCAATGCAGTCATTTACTCCACGGTTCCTAGATTTTTAAGGCCTGAAGAAGTAATTGCATTGTCTAACCTAAGTTCCTGTAAAATTAAGGCCATAAAATTTAATTTAACTACTGCAATGTGAAGCCTAACACATTGCACTGACTAGAATGTATATTCTTCTATTTTTACTAAAAGTTAATATGAAATACAGCAGTCATGATTGCATTCCGCAGTTTCATATTCCCTATGCATGCCTGTAAATGACTCCACAAGGTATTAGGCAATGAAGAATCAGACCAAAATGGTCAAATGGCTGCAATCTTTCCTGATCAGTTTTCATATACCCTTATACAGAATGATTTAATTATCTCTTGTTTCGGGTTTCAGTAGTGTCTTACTGCAATCTGTGTGTACTTTCTAGAATAGCAAACTAAATAGTTACATGATAAATACAATTATCATACTGTCTATGGAGTTTGGAAAGGATCTTGCTAAACCTTGTTTTCAATAAAAAATTATTTTAGATGGAGATTATTTTTCTGATTATTTGGTTAAACAAATTGCTGTTTATTGATGAAAATATTCACCTTCAGATGGCAGAAAGCCTAAGAAAAGATCCATTTATTGGAGGTGAAAAAAAAATTTTAAAAAGGTTCCAAAATGGGAAAAAGAAATATTAGAGTTGCTTCTGAGGAGGAGTTTCATGTCTCTTATCTGAGACCTTGCTTCGTGAACAGCACCTACAAGGGTGGCAGCTTTAGATTCCTGGGCTGACATTACAGACTTCATGAGAAATTTCAGAATGCCTTTTGAAAAGCTGTCTCAGTGTGAGATATCTTTTCCTAAAAATGCAGAGACAGTTTATGTTGAAGACAGAATTGAAATACAGGAATGGTCACTCCCTGGCCTATATTTAGATCACAGTTCCCAAATATCCAGCTTGAGTGACAGAAACAAGTCAGAAGAAAACAGTCAAAAGCAGATTTTTGCAGAACTTGGTATTTTTGCGATATTTGCCGTAGAATTAGAACATAAAATATTCTTCATCCCCCTCTATCTCCAACTCCTGGGTTATATGTCCTACTTTTGCCTAAAAAATGAATGCTTATATATCTGTTTAAGTTTGATTTTAAAAGTTGCTTCTATTTTAAATCATTTTCAATGCTTGAGAAAGTTGTCCCAACAAGCTGGAACTTTGGAGATTATGCCCTGCGCAATTTAATAAACAGAACAACAGCACAAAAAAACCTGCTTAAATCTGCAAGAGAAGTAAATACACCATTCCAGCTGAGGGACCCAGAGGGCTCATCCGGTATGATCAAGTGAGTGTATTGCACAATCTATTTATATATCTGAAAGACATGCTTGTCCTAATTTATTTAGAAACTTGGAGTGAGTAGGCAGCATTTTGGTATTGACTGAGGCATAACAATCTTTACCATTCGCTATCCAAAGCTGTAGAAATCTGACGCAGGAGTGGCTTAGTCATGCAGTATTAGAACATTTTCTTCCCCAGAGGAAACATCAAACGCAACATAATCCCGTACAAAGATTCTGTAGAACAACCATTCGCAATCCTGTTATTTTTTTTTTCTTTTTTCGTACTGATATGAACTGGTCCCCCCAAAATTATCATGTGATTAAAAGAGAAATGTAAAGCCTTATACAGTATTAAATGATTATAGACTGAGTCTTGCCCTCTATCCTACTTGTTGTAAGCCCTGTTACGCAACTGAGTGTAGTGACATAAATAGGATATAGGCCCTCTTTATCTTTTTGGAAGAAGTTATAGTGTATTCAAAAGATTTTTGGTATGTGTGTTACTTTATCTTCATTATAAAAACAACTTGGATGTGGGCTCTGGGGGAAATTTATAGTCTCTCCATGACACAATTAAATTACAAATGTCTCATTAGAGACTGCCAGTGTACCTCAGATAATGACTCTAAAGCATTCATCTCAAAGCTCATTTCCAGACTGTTTTTCTTTTGAACTCATTGTACTTGAGGACTGTACTAACTTTTATGAATATATTTTTAAGGGGCACTGTCCTTTAGGGCACACCATAAATACTGGTGTGCTTGGAGTAAAAGTTGTTAAGAGGCCAGAGAGGAGAATAAGGAGAGAGGCTGCAGAAGGGAAGCATAAAACCAAACAAACTACCTAAGCCCAGTTATGAAAACTTTTATCAAGCACATGATCAAGAGAAAGAAGTCTTGAATACTCAGATACTTTATCCATTGCAAGCTACAATTAAATCACAATTTCAGATGATGAAACAAGTATAACAAGAGAATATATTTGCTGTGATTCACTTTAGAAAGGAAGTTTGACACCAGTTAATTCTGATACTGACCCAGCTTTACAAAGTAGCCCCTTTGGTGAACACTTTCTTATATTTTGGCTTTTTGCCTTTGGCACCAATAACACACTTGATTACTGAAAAAGTAAATATTAATGAATTAGAAGTTAACTCTTTTACCCCAACTCTGGCATTATGTAATAAGTCTAACCATCTAACTGATAAACTTAGATTAGACTTAGATTACTTGTTGGTCTTTTTTTTTTTCTTTTTTTTCTTTTTTTTTTTTTTTGTCAGTTCTTACAAAATACCACAAAGCTGTATTATTCTGTCTTTCATGAATTCTGGGAGATGGATAAATCAGATCAATGCATTCTTTGTATCAAAGCTCAAGAAAGAATTTTTGGTCCTCTTCATATAAAACATCATTTTTACAAAAACTGATGCCTTGTTTGTAAAGAATTAACTACAGTTCAATGTTAGGTAGAGGTAACCCACTTAAATTTAGTTCTCTTTAATGACTGCACTGGTGAGGGTAGACACTGGTCATCCTGAGCTGCTTTGCCATCATGTGTCTATCCAAAGGGAACATAACATAACTGTTTCTGTAGAAAGGAAGAAAGTGGTTCTAGCTTCCATAGTTCACCTGGCAAGTGAAGAGGCTCTTTGTGTCCTAATGCCTCAGCTTTCTTCCTCCTGGCCTCAAAGACTTGAGCCCAGTAGCAGTAAATTAAAGCTGCAAACACAGAGATGAAAGTGTATTTCTATTAACTCCCAGGATGAAAACATAAGCATGTAAAAGAGCCTTCTCCCTCAGCCTTCCAAACAAGTGGTTCCCTTTTGGTTTTGTCATGGTGTCATGAGGTACAAACAGAAAAGCGTTTGGCTCTTCTCCTGCTTCTGACTTTCTCTCTTATATTGGATGACCATGCACAATTCCCACTTTGGAAGAACTGGTTGTAGCACAATCTATGTCATCATTCATTTCTCAAAACAGTGATAAATAAATGTGAGGAACATTATGTGTTAAAAAAATCCCGCCTGTGTTAAAAAAATCCTGCCAAGGCATATACAGCTGCTAAGGTTATGATGTCTCAATTTTGTTTGAAATTTTCCCTGAGTTCATACACTTTTCAGAACACATGGGCTGGAAATTTTAGCAAAATTTCCTACTGTTAACTCCAGGTATTAGTTATTTTCTGAAGAAGGATCTAACTATAGCTGTGAGAGAAGAGGCACTGCTTTTTGCAGTGGCTTATGACCCTATTTTTCATCCATTCTTTCTATTTCCAGGAACACAATGGGACACAAATGTTCAACCAATGTGCCAGGAGAGAGTGTCAGCATTGCTTAAACTTATCCAGAGTGCACAGATATGAGAACAGAAACTCAGAATATAGATATGTGTGAGTGGGGAAATGATTCATGAATAGCTAATATGCAGTACTCCACTATCCAGTAACTATTCATTTCTGGTGCACTCAAGCCTGCACGGCTGTGGAAAGAGCTGACACATACAAACATTAAAATCTCAGAAATCAGCAGGCAAACGGAAGGAAATAAAGGTATTCCAGTCTCAGAGTCATCTGCGAGCCTGACGCATGAATACTAGAAGTCAGCAACACTGTATCTTTATCTCTTAACAGAAATATAGCTTTTCTTTCCCTCCCCTACATTTGGCAATTCCAAGACAGGTTGCATGCACTGCATCAGATTATGGCTAGTAGTGACAAGTGTGATATAACAGTAGGCTTTATTAAGGAAGTTAGGAATGTTTAAAAGTGCTAACTAGGCCAAAAAGGCATTTAAAATATCCCAAAGGCAAGCTGAGAGAAATGGCCTTTTGGATGCTTCAGAGCAGACACTCCAAACAGCTCAGTATCTAACAGCTTCTTCCCAGGCACTTAACGGCAAGGCTGGGTTTTCAAGTGTGCTAAGCTCCACAGCCTGATCACTGTGATTAGGAGCCCAGCCCAGCTGGAAATGGAACTTTAATTTTTCAGCCCTGGATTTCTTTGCAAGTCCAATCTTGAAATCTCAGGGAAATCTTTTCCTAATTTATTTTATTAAAAAAAAAAAACAAACAAACAACATTGTGTTTCCTGGAAGTCTGGCAGGTCTCACACTGTAATAGTAGATAGCTAACATCTCTGCAGATCAGGCCTTTCACTGTAAAGTAAAACTAAATGAGATGAGTTTTACCTGTACTACCCACTGCAGTCTGATTACCTGAATATTGTATTTAAATATTCAGATACAAGCAAAAAATCATCATTTAAGTAAAGGAAAGATTTATACTGCTATAAGTGAAACCATTCTTCTGGAATGAATATGATCCTAAAGTTTAGAAATCCTCAGACTATTCTCTAAACAAAGATGTGGGAAACTATTACTGTTTATATTAAATATTCCCATGTGGATCTTTTGGCCCGTGTGGAATATGAATGGCAATCTCTTGTAAAATCCCTACTGGAGCTGTCAACACTTTTTATATGAGGCATCCCAGATACAGAGAGGAGAGGAGCATGCATGAGGGTGGACATACCTGTTTCTTAGGAATTGCTCACTCCTTTGGTGGCAGACAGGTTTTCTGAGGCTACCCAGATATCAGAGCAGTCACTAAAGAGATTTTTCATAGGGGAGGAGATGATACACTCTTCTTTATTACCACCTTTGTGAAACATTTTTCAGCAGAACTACTACTGATTTAGAGCAGAGGAATTTGAGACTAAAAGGATGGTCCTGTGCCACAGAATGGCGCAGTCAGTGCACACACTTACCAGGCTTCACCTTGAACCTTCCCGTTTTTATCTGCTGCCTTCATGGAAACCTGACCCAGAAACCACCACCTGCCTTCAAGCCTAAATTAATTCCTGGACTCCTTGTGACAATATTTTCCATCTGTTTAAACTTCTCTTCCTATGTCTTTTTTTCCCCTCTCTTCGTTAGTCTATTTGTGGAAGGTAACCTTGTCGTCCCTGAGGTTCCATTGTATTGCTAAACGATGCCAAGCTCTTCCGGTCTCTTCTTCTAAAACAAGATCCCCAGTGGGCACTTTGGTAGACCTGTTCAATGAGCTCTTAATCACTCCATGAGCTCTTCTCTGCTCTTATCCCCTGTGTGCAAGCCTGGTCACAGATAGTAAAAAAAAGACAGGGTCAAAGTAGACCAGAAAATCCCCTGCCACTACCTCGGAGAAGGCCAGTCCTTACCAGAAACACTTCAACCGATGAACTGCAAGGTTGCATTCTCATGGTCAAGACCCCATTACAATTTCAACAGTATTTTTTCATTCTTCTATTATTTCCAGATGATGAGATCTGACTTTTATCACTTATAGCACTTATACAATTAAGTGAGAGGTGAATCAGGGCCAGGTTGTTTGCCAAAAAAACAAGTAAAAGCCAAACACTTCACGTCACTGTTTACTTTCACTCCTCTTGAAGAAATATCTAGGTCAGCTACACCAACCTTTGACTTCAGGATGCCTTGGATAAGGTTCATACTCAAGCTACCTTGTTTATACCTTTTTGAATGATTTCTCCAGAAGTATTTGTAGCCCAAAGTATACTTACCAGTGAGAATTAAAACAAAAATCAAGATTAAAACTTCTCTGTTATTTCTGTATATGGAGAAATGAAGCAGTAATTATACTGTGCATATCTGGTCACTATAACTGAGATATTAATCTTATTTTACACCTACACAAAGAAAAGTTATTATTTTATAGAGCTACAGTGAAAATGCTGCTCCCTTGAAATCAATGGCAAAATTCCCACTGAGTTCAATGGAGTAGGATTTCTTCCACAGAATCTGATTTACTACTTCACTTCATCAGTTGTATGCCAGGGTAACCTTACTGAAATCACTGGAATTCCCTTGGAGTGAAAGCAGTGAAATCAGAAAAAATGTGAGTCCAGAGAATCATCATAATTTTTACTGGAATAAAAGGATTACAACTGAGGGATAACTGTTTTGGTAAACATAAATTAACTGAGATGTTCTCAACTGGCTTGTTAGACAGTTGCATACTGCTATAAAAGCCAAATATAAATAGATTTCATGTATTCATACCATTTTATAAAACTGGAATCTTGCATAGACAAAATAAGGAAATTGCAAAGACTTACATCACTGCTAAATGAGTTTCTCTTAAAAAGTGCTCAATGTGTTTTAGACCAAGTGCCAAATTCTGCCCCTTGATATACACATGCAAATTCCATTAAAGTAGCTGGAACTGCACATTCATACTTGTGGGAATGATTTGTCTGTTTAAAGGCAATTCTGGGAGCATTGACTGCTAGGGCTGCTCAAGAATTTGCCAGTGAAAATGCTTTTTTGTTTTATTTTGTTGTTAAAAACTGTTGATCTGTCAAAACTAAACATTTCTGCACAAATATATATAGCGTGTTTGACAATGATCGCATTTCTGGTCAAGGAAAAAGAGAAAGCTAATGTCCACAGCACAGCCAACAAACACTTATGCCAAACGGAGGGCTCTAAGTCGTCATCAGTCTCCCTCACTGGAGCTATTTCACACAGTTCTATAAATTCAATATTAATTGGGCAAAAAGACTGCCTAATCATCACTTCCCCATCTGGTAGCTTTGTGTTCCTGTCAGGAAAAGCAATTACTTGAACCCCTCCTCCCTTCCAGGGGATTGTCCTCTTAACAGACACTGTTGCTCTTAATTGAACAAGGCATCGGCTTATCCAACGCCTGCCGCGAAAGGAGTAATGGGAAACCTTTTCACTCATCAGAAATAGCCTTGAGATAGGATATTTGTTTTCCTGTAAATTCCACCCACCCCCAAAAAATACTAGTTAAACAGTACTTGGTTTTGGTTTTACTTTGAAAATGCATATTTTTGTCTATATCAACAACTTTTGATCTATTTGCTTCCCACCTCTAGTATTTCAGGAACGGAATAAACACTTCATTAAGCACTTACTTACCTTTCAAGGTACTTGGGTATACAAACTAAGCAACAAACTTCTTACATGCATATATGTAAGACCAACAGCAGGAGAAACACCATGCTTCTGCTGTGCTGTTTACCAAAGCAGCTGACAACTCAGGCAGCGAAATGAGTTGAGAAGAGGAGAATTTAACACTAATAGTGCATATTATGGATGGCTTATCTGGCTGGCCCTTGGAAGGCAGCATGATAGAGTAAAACACCCTTGTCAGAAGTGTAGCCAGTGGCTTGGGAGCTAAGTTCATCCCCATGTTAGGGAGTGAGACTAAAACAAAGCCTACATGCCAGTCCTGCTTAGTCCTTTCTGTGGGACTTTTCCAGCATGTGAGCCCCAGGGTGGTGATTTCATGGCCCCGCAGGTGGGAACCCCCTCGAGGGAAATGCAGAAAAGGTTGTTATGAGACATGAATATCATTGCACATTGCAGTACTTCTTTGGCGAGTGAAATAGTGGTGCAATCAAAACTGTCTCCCATTTCCCAGTTCTGGCAGCTCAGAAAGGAAGTCTTGGACTCCATGAGCAGCTTTGTTGGCTGGCAAACAGAGGGGATGGGGCTTACAAAAAAAAAGCTTAGTGCTAGCTCTTTGCACAGGCTGAATTTCACTCCATGCCATTAAAAGTAGCACTGGTGACTTTTGACCACCATCATCCCCTTTAGGAATCATTCCTTAACTGGTTTTTGACAAATCCTTACTGCTTGTAAATGGGGTTCAAATTAAACATTTTTCCCTCTCTGTTTTTTTCAAAACTGTTCTCTTGCTCTAGAGTAATAGAGCGCTGCTTTTTTGTACTTTGAATTTTCTTTTTCTTTCTTTCTCTTTCTTTCTTTCTTTCTTTCTTTCTTTCTTTCTTTCTTTCTTTCTTTCTTTCTTTCTTTCTTTCTTTCTTTCTTTCTTTCTTTCTTTCTTTCTTTCTTTCTTTCTTTCTTTCTTTCTTTCTTTCTTTCTTTTCTTTTTCTTTCTTTCTTTCTTCCTTTCTTTCCTTTCTTTCTCTCTCTCTCCTTCCTTCTTTCCTTCCTTCCTTCCTTCCTTCCTTCCTTCCTTCCTTCCTTCCTTCCTTCCTTCCTTCCTTCCTTCCTTCCTTCCTTCCTTCCTTCCTTCCTTCCTTCCTTCCTTCTTTCTCTCTTTCTCTCTCTCCCTCTCTCCCTCTCTTTTTTTCTATTTCTTTATGTCTTTATGTCTTTTTAGTTTTAACAGTTTCACTTCTAACCAAAGTCCAGAGCCTGTAGGAAAATGCTTTCCCTTCAGATGGGCCTCTTCGTATCTTATCAAATAATATTAGCTTGCACTCCATTTATACCACATAGAGCCTTAGAAACTCTCATAGCTTTTAACCTGTCATGTAGATTAAGACCTCATTAAACTTCATACTACCTTCAGCATGATCATGTTACCTAATGCTAAAGATTTTGGGGCAACATAATCAGTACTGATACAGAATGAAAGCAGAGGGATCTTTCATCATATGGCTGTTTGTGGCTTCATTTTCTAGAAAGATAATTTAATGTCTGGTAAATTCAGTTCAGTCTGGTCTGCGTTTCTGCCTGTGCCCTGCCTGGACAAAGCATGCCTTGAATTTCCCCTCATGAACTGATTGCATGTCCTATGCTTCTGCATTTGAATGAACGTGTCCATGCTCATAGATTAAAAATGGATATTTGAGAATCAGTAAAGTGTATGTGTGCGTGTGCATATACAGACATGCATACACGCGTACGTCTTTACTTTATAAATAGGTATGGGATGAATGAGCATGAGCAGGTACAGGAATAACGTTCACCTATGTTTCTTCTGGCAATTCTCACATGTTTGCAGAAAAAGCTGTTCAGAGAGGGATAACTGGAACCAAAACAGGGAATACGCTCTTCTCCTGCTTCAGTGTCTGCAGCATGATAACAGCTATAGATGATTATTTCCACAGATTGGAAATTTTTGGTGTGAGCACTGTGTACACAGTGTAAAAGACCAGCCCTGGAACTTTACAGTTGAAATAGGTTAAACAAGATAAAATGGCATTATTCCAGTTTTATTGGTAAGAAACAGGAATACCAAATGTCTTCTTCTCAGTCACATAGGAGATCAGCGACAAACTCCTCTCACAGCTAATACCTCTGCTACTAGTCCTGTCTTTGAGCTCTACCTTTCTGGCAACATTTCTAGTCCCCTTTCACAGATAGAGAAGATTGTGACAAAGAGAGAAAAAAGAGGTCTCAGTCTTACGCAGCACACGTCCCTCAAGAATATGAGCATCTCACAACAGTTTTGAGTCTGCCCTAATAACAAGCCCCTCAACTGAGATGTTACTCACTGCTGATGTATGGACGGGGAGGGGAGGCAGAGAGTGCGGACAGGAGCTGCCCACAGCAGCTGAGGCAGTGCAGAAGTTGAATGCAAGTTTTCTCCAGGTTTGACCTGGAGCTATAGCATTGGGTTCACCTAAATATCCAGAAGTTCTTATCAGGGCATTACAAGACCTCCCTACAGGAGAGCATTGATTAGCAATCACTTTGATGAATTTCTCCACTTATTTTCTTTCACTTTTAAAACTACTCTTGCTGTTGCAAAGGATTAGGCCACATAACAACATCATATCATTTTCCTCTCAAAAGTACACCTTGTTGGGTTGGGGAACTTGTTTAGGGAGAAGGAAGGGGTGGGAGAGGAATAGGAGCAACACCAGCTCTCTCCCCGTGCTCAGTGCAATCCCCTTGCTGATGGAGGCGGGAGGGACTGCCCCTTTCGACCTGCCCCGTCCGAGGCCCCATCTCCTTCCCCGCTGCCTGCCTGCCTGCCCAGCATCAGCGGCCTTTGGAGGGGATGAGGGGATCTGGGCAGGATGAGGTGCTCCCTCTGCGAAGCCCAGATAGCCACTCAAAAGACTTCCCCGTGTCACGTCTGTTGTAAACTCCGCCATGCTTTTCCTGTGTCTGCACAACATCTCAGCTCATTAGGAAGACACGAGATAGCAGAAGGCCCAATACAGTGCGTTTCGGATCCCCCTAGCCCGGGAGATCCTCCTTCCCGTACCACGCATGGGACCCTTAACTTTAACCCAGCCGTGCCTTTTGTCTGAAGGGGAGAGACTATTTATGAGGAGTCATACAAAATAAACACAAAGAGTTCACCATAAAATATGACAACCACTTTAAATAATGTTGACTTAATTAAACTTTAAACTTTATTTATATATTTTATGGCCGTAGTGTGAGCTCTTCTCGGATGTTTACTTCAGTGAAAAATCCATCATGTGAGGGCCTTGAAAGGAATTAATCCCCTTACCCCTGGCACAGAACTCAGCTCCAACAATTCAGATCTAAATATTTAGTGATGGATGATACATGTTTATAGAACAGAGGGCAGCATGACATTTAAATGGGATCCGGGGTTGCTATAGTGAGCGGACGTTGTTGAAAAGAAACTGGAAGCTGAAGCCTTGCCAATTATCGGAAGCCGATAAGCCAGCCCCTTTTTGCCTGATTTTTCCCTTACATCTCTCTCTTCTGCATTTTTGAAGGCTTCTTCACAGAGAGTTACAAGCAATTTTCAGAAGGAAAAGTTCTGCTGACTCTTGTACATTTGGTAGTGCATCCCATGGTTAAACTAATAGCCTCGTTGGGTGTCAGCCAAAGGTTACAGGCCTCTCAAAATATTCTTGGAAAAAAAAAGAGTTTATCACTGAACTGAAGTTTCTCATTAGTAACCCTGTGTTGTCTAATCTGTGAAATTACATGATTAACTCTTTTGCAGAGACAGCTTCAGCCAGAGTTTGCAATCCCACAGGAAGTTATTAAAAGTATCACCGAGATAATTTCTCTGCTTTGTACTTGGCCCTTAGGGTAAAGGAAATACATCATTAGATGAGTACTTTATAATAAAGCTATAGATCACTAACAATTATTAAATGGCTGTCAAGAATGATTATTATTTTAAAAGTTGAGCACTGTGCAATTTGAAAAACAAATAAAAAACCTTGAAAGAAATTACTTCCTTTGTTTTTCTATAGAAATTAGAAACATGCCTTCCCCCCCATTCTCTTTGAAGTGATTATTGGAATATAATCTTTCCCTGTACACAGCCATTTTACCTTCAACATTTCTTTCTGGAACTCTAAAAATACTCTTACAGAAAGCAGCCACTCTCTATTGAGACACTATTCCTCGGTGACCCAGAGGATAGCAGAATTTTTTTGCATGCGCTGAGAATGACACCTTAATGTAAGAGCCCTGAGCCCCTGATGCTTCAAGTCACTGAAGCTGAGGTGGTGGTCTTCACCCAGGAGTGATCCTTGCTTTTGGTTAAAGTTGAATTCAGGGCTATCTGGGACACAGAAAACCCTCCCATCATGTATTTTATCTGAAGTCACTTGCAGATGTTTTCCATGATTTGTTGCGCTTGGTTTTGGCTTTGTAATGAGTTCCTCCCAGATCAATGGGTGGTTTAGTTTGCATCTTTTGGGAGTAGAGGCAACAGTTCAGATCTTTATTAGCTTCCCCAGCTAGTTACTCAGGCTTTTTTTTTCCTTTTTTTCTAAACCGTTAGTGAAAAAGTGGAGTGGTGAGAAGAAGGAGACGCTGGCAATGCCTGTACAGTCAGGCAGGCTGTGAGCCTCAGCCACGACACAGTTACCCTGCAGGGCGGCAGTGGAGTGCCTGACTGGATTGTGGAAATGACAAATAGACGTGAGAGGTTTGACAAAGGTGAAGTGTGTGGAAGCAAGAGCCAACAAGCACTCTGTTGGTCCTCAAGTCATATCCATCTATATGATTTTGCATTATGGTGTTCAGCTATAAGCCAGCAGAAAACTGAGCTAGAATTTTAAAAATATCATCAGATTGTTCCTCTGTACATCCAGAAAAGGAAGACTGCTACAAGACCACTCTAAGAAAGCTTATTCATGTTCCAGAAAGCTGGATCTTTCAAACAAGTTGGGTTTAGGAATCAACCATGCAGCTCTAAAGACCCAGCCATAAAGTGCTGTAGGGCCATCCTCGCGGCACAGCTTTTGTGATTTCATCTCATTATGGTGCCTCAATTGACTAATGCACCCATTTGGTACAATCTAGGAGTTAAGAAACAGTGCTTTGAATCAGGAGAGCTGAAATCTAGTCTCAGCCGCATAAATGTGCTACCAGGTCAAGAGATTTGCTCTTTCTAGAATGCTTTTTTTTCTTTCCCTAATAACTTCTTTCTGACCTTAAATAAGCCATGATCTCCTAGGAGAGAAGTCATTTGACTGTATAAACATGATATATGTTTATACATTTTCAATATAAGTGCAGTTTCTGAAGAAGGAAGAACTTAGAGCTACCGTGTAGCTGACCTTTTTCATTCTGTATCACTTGCACTGGTTACAACTGGTATCCTCTTTCAGTGTTTAGAATAAAATTCACTCCGATCTGCTCATTCTTATTTTTGAAAAGTGATCTGAGAATGGCCTGGATTAATCCTTAATCCACTTAATGCTTAACCTAAGATCTTCATGTCTAACTCTTTTTGAAAAGCTTAAAAAGGGGAGGAGAGTTTGTCTAAATCAGTGTATACATATGATAATATTCTTCTTATTTTAGTTCTAGTGTCTAAAAATAATACAACTGGAAGCCATTCTGAAGTGCAAGATAGGATAACTGAGTCTCTGCAACCTTCCACAATCTGCAAGTGACAGAGAATATTTTTTACTGTATTTTGTAGTTTAAAAAAAAAAGGAGACTGATAGCATTTTCCCTGATGTTTTTTAACCAATTAAAAAGGGACAACCTATTCTTTCCACAAAAACTTCAGATACAAAAGGTTTCGGAATATATTCAGATTCATGATGCTTAAATAAATGCAATCTAAATCTTTTGAAGTTTGTTGGTTATTACCAGTGTAAAGCCTGAGCTTTAGTGTGAGATCAGAAAACTCTTGAAGATCCATGGGGAAGAAGGTTACTATGGGATCTGCAACAGGTAGCTTTGAAAAACAAACCTGTAGCCAAATAGGAATACTTTAAGTCATCTATATGCACGTATCCATAGTTCCATGGGAAAACTTTCAGGGGTCCACAAACTGCAAAACATTGAAAATATTGATGTACATGCTACCTGCATAGCTTCAGAATGGAAAAGGATTACAAAACAAAAGGCATAAATGTTAATAGAAAATCTCTCACTCGTGTCTCTTACTTTGAACTGCGCTTTTATAACAGAGATCTCTAAATTTGTAGAAGATGACCAAGTATGCACTCCAGAGCTGATCAGGAAAACAGTATCAGCACAATTCTGACTTGGGAGATGAGTGCAGAGTGCAATTTTCTTCCTGTAGTTTCTCATTCTCAGGAGATGTGTTCTGGCTGATATTAACGATGAAACACTGATTATATGACTAGAGAGATATGCAACTGTATACGACAGATTCAGTGCACTTGGTGACCAATGAAATGCCAGTTCTTGCAGCGGCAGGTTTGCCATCATCACATGGAATGGCAAGTACGTAATTTTGCCATTCATTTCTGCTGTGCATGGGGTATCTCCAAGAGATATATGAATGTTCCTTTGGTTTTACTGCGAATTATGCCTTTACTTCTCTGGGAGCAGCTGTCATTTGGTTTTCATTTGAAAACCAGCTTGCCACAGATGAGAACTGAGCAATATGCTCATTTCTGCAGTATTGACTTATTTTCCTTCTTGCACTACTGCGTTTTCTTATTTCTGTCATCCAAGACAGAGATTACTTTTTACACATAGAAAATATAACTGCAGCATCTGATCAAAGTTGTGTTTTAAATCACTACTGTTCCTTTTTAGAAGTCTTGTATAACCGTCCTTTCATTAAATAAAGTGTATGGCCTTATTAATTTTAAATTGTTTTTGATGGTTCCTATTCTATCTATTTTGAGGGATGTTGGCCCTGGCTGCTCTTGACCTAAATGCGATTTTATCAGCTAGTGAAGGATCATGCTTTGTATGTATGCATGCATGGCATTTGCAAAAAAGTGATATCTGACTGTTTCTTGTGCTGGAAAAGGAGGAGGAAAGCTGACCTGTCAGGGATGGATGTTTCCATGAACATTTCCTTTCCCCGTCAGCAAGTGGCTGTTCCACATTGCTGGAAGCAGCAGGAACGCAGCGGATTCCAGCTCAGGGTGAACATCACGTCTTCTAATCACACCACTTCAGGTGAAGGTGAAAATGCTGTAATCGCATCAAAGGCTCATTCCCTAAAGCGTTAACATCCTTGCACCCAGGGAGGTAGGAGTGGAGGGCCTTTCTTCTCTGCTAGCAGGTGCTCCACGCTTTCTAATGCCATACTTTGAGTGAGACATTGGAGATGAAAAGCAGTGGAAGAGGAAGATTCAAAGCTAGAACAGATGTGCAAAAAACTCACTGAGTACTTGTTTCACACTTTTTGGCTTTACAGGCTACCCATTTTTTTAAAGCAGAAGTAGCGGTTTATTTCTGCACATCATTGCCAAATCAGAAAATAGAATCACGCAAAGCATTATCATTGCTTGTATTCGTATTTGTAATTATTCTTACACTTCAGATGTGGGGAAAATCCATTATTCATAATACTATGTTTTAGTTGGTAGAGCACCAGACTTACAGATGATTAGTGATAGCTGATGAAATGAACTTTCTCTGAAGTTCAGGGGTCTTGCATTATATAAAATTGAATTTCTAAAATCAGCGCCTTTGATGTCTTCCCAGGACAAATATTTTACTCACAATTAAGTACTTGAACAAAAGTCTGGGAGAAGGGGGAGAGAGAAGAGGAGGGGAGATGTAGTTAAAGGCAGTCCTCAGCAGGACAACTTAAAAATATGACTATGATTTCTCAATAGCTGCTACTGACTTTCCGGTTTACATGAATTTGCCAAATGTATTTTCTTTGGGTCAGATCTTACTTGTATTTCTCACACAAGTATTCTTACTGACTACCTCTGAGATTAAAGCAACCCTAATTTTGCTTACTCTTTCTGTTTTGCTAATTCCCTTAGGATCAGTTCAAATAAACTAGGGTCCTATGTTACTGGATCAGTTAACAGGCTGTGAAACTATACCAATGTTCATGTTAGCTAAAATTTTTCAGGGGAAATACTTGTGTTATTTTCCTTGGTTCTCTCAGAACAAAAACAAGAAAAGAAGAAATGTTTGTCTACATTTACAGTAGAAGCCCTGCTACCCATGGGCCGGGCTAATCCGCACACTGTGATTAGCTCAGCTCTAAACAGATGCTGCCTCTGCAGTTACTGCCACTTTTGCTGCTGTAATTTTGTTTGGAGTTTAATAGATTTTTTTTGTCTCTTTTGTTTAGTCTTTGGCCAACTTTTTCATTTTTGGTGCAAAAGCCAATAATGGTCTATCTGGAGGCTAACTCTTTATGCTGACAACCACAAAGCTACAATGAACTGAGCCTTTTGCGAATCCCAGCACCGATATAGCCTTGCAGTGCACCAAATAGCCGTCACTTGCATTTATACCCGAATCTGTATCTGTACCTGCATGTCTACCTGTACCTGTATTATCAAAGCTCTTTTTCTACCTCTGTATGCTCTATTTCACACATAACACCAGTCTCAGACAGTTCAGGCTATACCGCTGAATCTATTTGGGGTGAGAAGAATTTGTAAGGACATAATATATTGCCTTCATTGCAAAGTAAACTAGGAGAAAACATGATGGATGAGTTGGAGTGTGAGGCTGCAGAAAGCTGTGAGTCTGTTCAGGAGGGAGCTGGGTTGAGATTCCTGGCACATGGGTACTATTTCTAGGGCTTCTGGCAGCCTCCTTGGGGAGGCTGGGTAAGTGGCTTCCCACATTGTTTTAAATCTTACTTTGCATGGAAATTGGACTATCTCTCATTCTATAAGCCTAAAGAAGTGTCATGAACACCCAACTTCCAGTGCATGTCCTAAGTGACACTATGATATATTTTTTCCCCTCAATATCATCATCTTCTTTCCAATGCATTGTACAATGTTTTCAGCCCTTGCTGATTCTTTACTAAAAACTTTTCATTTTTTTCTAAAACTTGATTTTTTTTCCATGGGTTATAAAAACTCGTTAGCAGGAACTTTTCCTCCTTAGGTAGATACAACTCTGAACTGGTTAAGACATCAATTTATATTCAAGGATATTCATCACTACCTGCAATTAGATCAGATCAAGGACTTTGACCTTTACTTGAATGTGCTGCCTTGCCCTTGCATCCCTTGGCTAGTGAGTAGGTCTGCTGCAGACAAGTGCACATCTGGAAGAAGGCCTCTTTTCCTTGGGTAAGAAGTTTCCCCCTTGTGTCACATGAGTGGCCACATGGACATTGTCAAAATCCCACAAAACTTTTCCTGAAGAAGAAATGAATTCATCTCCCAGTCTTTCTCCTGGGGAGCTGTTACTGAGCTCAGGGCAAAAGAGTTTTTGGTCTATAAACAGAAAGTTTGACCTGCTCATCTTAGCCAACTCATGTAAACAGATCAGTTCCTCAGAGAAGTGATGCAGGTTTCAGTAGAAAATAGTGCACCCTCTGCACATCTGGGACAGATCCTTCCTTGCTGCCCTGCTCTCTACTGAGTAAGTGACAAAGTTCTTGAGATGCCTCCTCCTTCAGGTCACCCAGTGCACCGTGGAAGAGGAGAAAAGGGGACTCCCTACGGGTGTCTCTGGATCAGTAGGCACCAACTGACTAATGGCAGGGAGAGGGAATAACCTCAGGGTACTTGGCTTTCAGCAGGCTCAGAGGGAAATGGTCACAGAAGATGGAAGAGGGGGAGTACCTGTTGCCAAATGGCTGTGATTACAGCGGTGGCAAACTTCCAGGAAAACGGAGCCTCAGTTCTGTTTTATCAGGATCTTTTGTAAATTGCTATTAAGAAGTATTTTTCAACAATCTCATTTTTATTAGCCGTTTGTGCCCATTATAGTTTTCTAGTTGCTAGTTTGTTATGGCTGTAATATAAATAAAGTTCTAAAAATGTCTCATTTGAGGAACTGCAGAGCTGGGCATGCCATTTAGACACAGATAAAAGTAGATGTAAAGGGCTTTCTTTGTAATGGGTCTATTTTATATTTAATAGAACTGTCATATAAACCTATACTAGCATTTAAAATGCAGTTTCTAGGCTATAAAATAAACACCATTTCTAATATTGCTGTTGGCTTTCACCTATGAGATACAGTTCATTAAAAACTCTGTAAGGCATTTACATGGGGTTACCATATGATTTACATTCTAGAAGCCACCCAAAGCAACAAATGTGTTTCTCTCCCACCTTAGGAACCAATTCTTCAAAAATATTAATGATACCTGCAAGATCACCCAGCCAGGCAGGACTGGTATGGTCAGTGGTGCAGTGCTGGTGGAGACTGGCACACATTCTTATGGCAGGAGCTCGGCTAGGTACAAATGCCTCCTTCAGGAAAAGTAAACCTGAGAAACATTTTGCATTTGGTTCTCTCTACTGAAGTTTCTAAAAGACAAGTGTTGCCACAAAAACAAATGTACCTGGCTCAGGTCTCTGTGGGAGGTAAGGCAGGACTGCCTGTGCTGGACTGAGGGATTAGCTTGTTTGCTTGCCTGAGTTAGGCTGAGTGACTCTCTGGAGGAGCCCTCTTCTCTTCTTTGGCTATAGAAATAGGCATCCAGGTGAAATGGCTAAAATAAGGTGGAAGCACCTGAATACAAGTTCTGCATTACTGATTTAATACGAAGCTGTAAGACAGCTTAGGGACATTGCCTCTGACACAGTTCCCAGTTTTGTCCCAGGATGACATGCATTTTTCCTACTGGAAATTCAGATTGTGAATTCTACTGTGATTCAAGAAACCCTAAAACAGTGAGAATGGATCCTCTTGGACCCCAGTGTCCTTCTGAGACATACCAAGAGTGTGCAGTACCTTCTCTCTGAACTTCTTCTGTTAATAACATTTTCTCAAGTCTCCTGGGGAGGAAGACTGGGGAAGAGGAGAAGCAATCTGTTCCCCCACTCTGTGGGGAGAGCCCTGATTGATCCCCAATGGTTGTGAGCTGGCATGCACTGACACCATGCCACTTGTCACTGCACAGCAGCAAGTAATACCTACACTGAGACACACCTGGAAGTTTCTGTGCCCTGTGGGGACAGCCCACCTGTTTGCTGTTATGAGAGATGAAGCTGTGCGTCTCCCGTGAATGTTCGTGAGATCTCTAACTCTGTGTCTGGCTGCTTATAACTTTGTCAGACTTTCCCTGACTGTACTGTTATTATGCCTCAAGCTGATCTTTATTTGCTTAATGGAGCAAAATACTTCAGCCATTTCTGAGCCAGGAACTAGGGGGGAAAAAAAATATTGTTTCATTCTTTCTTTCTCTTTTTTAATGTTGGCAACTTCTTCTCCAAATGCCCCCATGCTTTCCAGAAGGCACTTCAGACTTATCAGGGAAGGGGTCCTTTGCACTAATCAGGTATGTACCATTTTCTGCTTTGACTCAAATCTAACCATATTCTATTGCTTTGAAAAATCAGGCTAAGTGTACTGAATACAGATTTTGATTTTAGCAGCTAAAATTTTCTCAGAGATCCATTCTCACTAAGTATTTTGACCTCTTCACAGCCCATGGATGCAGCTGACCCATGCACCTTGCCCAGTAACACCAGAACTTCCCCAGCAATGCTGGTCCATGCCTGGTGTGACCTGAGCTGCAGGTGGGATCCAGAACACACTCAGTGTCTCGGGCTTTCACTGGGCAAGAAGATTGGATAAGGATCTTGGAAAGGTAGCCTGACACTCAATGAATAGAAAATTGGTTGGGGTTGTGGGGGGAAGCAGGGGGCTGACACCGTGCATGGGGACTATTTAAGCAAAGAAACTGGAAGAAAAAGGAAGGTCTGAGAGATCTGGACCAGGCAGGTGTGCAGAATAAAACTGAGAAGAAGAGGCAGGTGCATGCAGGAGAAAGGAGAGGGTCTAGCAGGAGCGAAGCATCAGACAGGAGGAGAGGACTTCAGAGACTGGGGTGGAAACCAAGTGAACTGAGGTTTACTATCCTACTGCCTTAGATAAATATTTCTGAAACCCACTGGCAAGGAATTTATCTCATCCTCTGCTAATAGTGGTCCACAAGGAAAATAAAAAGCAACAAGTTATGTCTGTTCCTCTGTTACCACAAATAGCTTAAGTAAACACAGTGAAAGTAGTCTCCAAAAAGCAGACACACATCAAACTATATTGGTCTCAGTGTGGTACTTCAGAGGTTTTGCAATTTGAAGTAGGAATGCCTCCCCACTTGAACTTTATAAAAAGACTTGTGAAATTGTCACAGTATCAAGCAGTCAGAAAGCAGAAAATGCTAAAAGTAAGGTGATCCATGAAACTTCAGCTAGGTTCCCCTGTGCTTGTACCGTGTAATAGGTTGCTAAATACATGCTAGTGTTTTAGCAAGGCTTTCTGAGTACATGAGACTGGTGGGTGAGTGCTACGTACATGTACATATGTGTGTGCATGTGCATCTGGCTATCTTTATGCAGGTCAGTTACCCCATTACACAGTAACTTTCCAGTCCCTTGGCTTATTAAGCTATATTTGACTGAGGAACAGTACCCCCGAGATAATTAGCTTCACACATTTTGTGGTAGCGTGTGACTTCTGCCGTAGCATCTACGGCATGCTTGAGGAAACACCACAGGTCTCTCTAAAGGTGGGCTGAGCAATTTCTGACTCGCTGTGACAGAAAAAAAAAAGAAAAAAAAAGAAACAAACAGAAAAATCAGGACTCGTGTGTTTCGCACTAGGCCCTGAAGATGAGTGGAAACTCATGAGTTTCATCCCCTGGGGCCTCAGTTCCCTATCTGTCCATTAGGTCCTGCCACTGAACAGGTGTGTTGCAAGAATAATTTAACATTTGTGGAACAATAAACAATCAAGACAATAAACATTTAAGTTAATTCACAAAGGAAGTCATGGGGGGAAATTCATCATTATCTTTCCGTAAGAGTATTCAGTGTATTCAGACGTGTAGATAAATAGTTAAAAAGCCCGCTCACTTAACCTTAGGCACTTCACAGAAGCCCTTATGTTAGGATCTAAGCTGTTTTCAGCTCCCTTTAAAGTAGGTGATGAAGTCAAGTGTCCAGAGTCACTATCTGGAGATATGTTTCTCCTCCAGCTACAGAAGGAGCCCATGGTGACCAGGCATCTCTCTGGAGTGTCAGAAGTGGGCGGGATGAGCTCAGAATGCAGCGGCCGCTCTCCAGGCTCTTCTTCTAGTGTCCTCCAGTTGTACAGGAAAAGCCTGGGCAGTGGTGCTCGCTACCAAGCGAGAGGGAGGCAAAAAGGGTTTCCAGCAGTGGTATCCGTCCTGCTATAACATTTAACCTTTTATCTTGGGAAGGATCTTCCTATGGCATTTCTTTGCAAGTAATATTTATATTACAAAAGTTCCTGAAAGCCTCCGGCTCAGTCGTGTCAAGCATTGAACAAACAGAGTTGTGAATTATTTTCCACCAAAGACAGCTATGTGTAATTCTGAATTGGTATTTGGATTAAGTATCTTCATCAAAAATGGCCTGAATTTTACTATATCATGCACCATGAAGGCTCAGAAAACTTAGCTGTCAGGATCTTTACAAAATCAGGCCACTTTCATTAAAGATTGTATACACCAGGAAAAGAAGCATGTGCCATGGTTTTGGCGTATCTTTAAGCCACATTGAAGTTAATGCGCCATTAAGAGCCTCGCTCAAGGTCTTAACATAGGACTGCCTGGCAACCAGGCAAATCGTGTGGAGGCCAGGAGCGCTCACGAAACTGGGGAGAGCTGTAATGAATTCCTTATGACCCATCTCCAAACTGCACTGAGTGGAGCTCTGGCACAGGAGAGAGTCTGGCCTATAGCATGTAAATAAATAACAAATGAGCAAGTCATAGCAAAGGCAGAGATGAATGAAGTGGTTCACACAGCACGGCTATAGTTTTACGCTGTCTCCAGGCTATGGAAGGCAAGCCATCATAATTTGGTTCAGGTTCTCAAAATCATTTTTAGTGCCATAAAGGGTGACTTTTGTTTTGTTGGTTTTAAATGAAAGCCCATATTCTGGAGCTGTCTTCTGAAGATAAATAGAGCCAAGTGGGATAGTACTTTTCAACAAAAACATTAATAAGTGACCGTCACTACATGGATAAATGTAGTTTTGGACTGAAAGCAAAGTATAATTCATTTTAAATTAATAGGTTAATCTTTAAATTGATTAATAAACTTCAAAAACAGCTTGCACATTGGATTATTCTAAAACCTACATGAAAGTCCATTTTCTATCTAAAGAGATCAGGAATACAATTGCCAGCAGGACTAAAGCAACATTTATAAAAGGGCAGGTTTTAAAGCAATTACAAATCAAAGTTGGCAATTTGTTCTCATGGATTGCATTAATTGCATGCTGTATTCAAAAATTAAGCTCTCAGACTAATGGAGCTGGGATGTTTACCTTTTGCTAGCCAGCAATGGACAAACTAGGTCCAGACACCTGCCATAATCTCACTAGCATGTACAGGGAGGGGTTATGATCAAGGAATATACATCAAAATGTTATGAACAGCCTGAAAAAGATGGCTGGGGACAGATGGCAGACAGCTCAGTTGGTAGATGCCTGGTATCCTTCAGTGTGGAAAGAGGGAATATGTGAAAGAGTCTAGGAAGGTGGGTGGTGAGTTCTTCTGCATGAGAGAAAGTGAATTTAAATATGTGTTACCTTAGTAAAAAACTACTGACAGAAGGTGTCATGTCATATAGTTCTGGCTGAAAGAGCATCAAGGGGATATGATGCTCCATTGAGCACCTAAAAATTTCTAACCGCAGAAAGCAAAAATGTGTGTCATCCAATAGTCAACAGGTCCCAAATAACCAAGATCCCTGAAATACCAGCAAGTTTTCTGATTTTGCTGCCTGGTGGCTGGACAAGGAAATAGCTTAATGAAAGAAAACTATGATAGACCAGGTGACTGCCAACCATATCCTGGGCTGCATCCAAAGAGGTGTGACCAGCAGGTTGAGGGAGGTGATTCTGCCCCTCTATTCCACTCTTGTGAGACCCCACCTGGAGTACTGCATCCAGCTCTGGGGGGCCCGACATAAAAAGGACATGGACCTGTTGAAGTGAGTCCAGAGGAGGGCCATGAAGATGATCAGAGATCTGGAGCACCTCTCCTGTGAAGACAGGCTGAGAGAGTTGGGCTTGTTCAGCCCGAAGAAAAGAAGACTCTGGGGAGACCTTATAGCAGCCTTCCAGTACCTGAAGGGGCCTACAGGAAAGATGGAGAGGGATTTTTTTATCAAGGCCTGTAGTGGCAGGACAAGGAGCAATGGTATAAATTGAAAGAGCACAGATTTAGATTGGATGTAAAAAAAAAAAATTTTATGATGAGGGTGGTGAGGTACTGGAACAGCTTGCCCAGAGAGGTTATGGATGCTCCATCCCTGGAAGTGTTTAAGGCCATGTTGGATGGGGCTTCAAGCAGCCTAATATAGTAGAAGTTGCCCCTGACCACAACAAGGGTATTGGACTAGATGAACTTTGAAGGTCATTTCCAATCCAAACCATTCTATGATTCTATGATGATTCTATGACTCTGGGGACCATGTTGATAGATCTTCACCCCAGCAAGCCAGAGCTGAACAGTACGTTTCCAGCCTCTATCAGTTAAGTCAGTGGTGAGAACTGAAGCCTATATGGCAGGAATGACTGAAACATTGGATCAGAAAGGGAATATCCCAATAGAGAGACCATCAAGGCAGCATGTGCCTGCTCAGGATGCTGCCAATCAGTCTGTTGAGGAAGATGGTGAGGAGGATCCCCAGACCACGATGACCAAAAGAAACCTCCCAGCTGTTCCCTCAGCTCCCCCAGTGTAATGGCAGCTTGGTGGTAGGGGCTGCCATGAAGAAGCCACAGGATCACTTAGGAAGGAAGGGACCTCAGGAGGGCTCTGGTCCCACCTGCTGCTCAGAGCTGGCTCAGCTGAGATGCAGACTGGTCTGCTGGGTCTGCTCAGACTACAGAAAGGACTGTCTCCTTCTAAAGGGAGGATATGCAAACTGTTCCTGCCAGGGAAGGCTGCAGATGGTCTGGACAAGAAGAGGACAGCACAGTCAGCAGTTGGTAAGGGGGTACCGATGGCTGGACCGGTAAATTCAGGGGGAAAGGGAATTGCCTCCTGGCTTAGCAGATTGACATGTTCACCAGTGCATCTTTTATGTGTTTACCAAAGTGTTACAATCTCCTTTCCCGGGCTGGGTGGAAGGTAGAGAGTTTACATTTTCACCTGGGTGTTTTTTGAGGAAGACTAAGACAAATTCAAAAGAAACCTGAAAAGGCTTTCCTCTGTGAGCTGAGGAGAGAGGATTACTGAAAGGTTGGGCTGGGAGACGATATCTGCTTACCAAAAATAATGAGAATAATGAAACGCTAATCTGACTTGTCCATACAGATAGATTTCCAGCATAACGGAACAATGAAATAGCACGTGCCCCCAAGGGGAGCTCCTGAGGAGTGAAGCATAATTCTTGCCTGAGAGTTAAATCTCGGTATGGCTCTTTGCCGTGAAATTACTGCACTGCTGAAAATACACACACAGACACACATGCACACTGACACTGGAAGAAAAGCTGTGTTGGCATTTCTAAGATTGTAAGGTCAAAGTTAATTTTGTCAGATTTACTAATTGTTTTCAAACTGTGTCTTTTGTTTAACCTGATTTAAAAGTAAACTCTGACTTACTGTGATTTGGTTTTAAATACCTTTTGGTAACAGTCATTCTGAATTATAAATAGCTTCATCCTTCTTCCTTCTTATCAAACTTTGACATATGCAAGATAATAAGAGGGATTTTAGAAATATTGATGCAAACCAGCCACCACTGAATCATGTTAAGTCAATAGTCCCTAAGAGTTAATGTTCAGATCACGGAGGGAGTGTGTAGTAAGGGGCTGGGGAAGTGAGAGAGACTTCTATGGCTTTTGAGCCAGAACTGACTCATTCACTCCATTTAAAATTGTCAAAGACAATTTTTGTAAGCATGCATCCATTTCCCTTCTGTTTAGAGACGTATATGGCAGTATGACTACAAGTGAGCACAGTTAAAAGAAGATAGTCACAGCTTAGTGCATACTGTAAGTGGATTGCTGTCATCACTAAAGCTAAACTAAGGGGACTAGAGGGAAGATGCAATTTCATACTAGCATTTGTCTGTGCTTGTGTTCCTGCAGGTATTTCTGTGCTCCGCTTTGTTCCTTGAGATAATAATGTTTTCATTCTCTAAATAAAGATTTGTTAAATTTGCTTTCCTGGAAGAAATTTTCCAGGGCCTGGATCAGGGCCTCTCTGTCCACACATGTCCCTGTCCTTAGAAATACTACACTAGATTAACAGGAAAGGGGTGGCACAAGAGGCAGGAGAATTTCAGACTCCTGCTTGGATTTTTTTCATTGTGTTTTCTCTGAAACAGCCTGGCCCCAATCATTAGTTATGCTACCAAATTTTGTACACATGAGAATGATCACTGACTTCAGTAGGAACGCTCCCATGGGTAAAATATTTCATATAACTGAAGTATTGGAAGGACTGAATCCTGTGTAAAATGGTTGCATTTTCTGCAAGTTCTCTGTCCCGTGTGTGTTTTCAAGTCACAGCCTGTCATTTTATTGGCATGTCAGTCTTTTCCTTAGAGAACCAACAGAGTTAGGAGACAGCAAGTTGGTTCTTTTCTATTGCAAAAGACATGTGATGTATCTGCAGAAACATAGTGTGCAAGACATGTAAAATAATCCTTCTGTCCTACCGCAGCACTGATACAGTCTCAGCTGGAGTACTGTGTCCAGTCCTGGGCATCATACTTCAAGAAGGCTACAAACCAAATAAACAGAGAGTTCAGAGGTGAGCAAGTAGAATAATCAGAAGCCTAGAAAACATCGCTATGGATGCAGAGGATATGGAGATGGCACAGAAGAATTTTGTTTAATCTAGAGAAGACAGAGGGATACGTGACAACAGTCTGCAAGTATGCAAGGGGCTATCACAAAGAGGGAAGGCTTAATATGTTCTCCATGTGCATAAGACAAAAAGAGATAAGTCTTACTTGCAAAATGGGTGATTCATGTCCCTTAATATTTGAATAACTTTCTAGTTTTAGAAATAAGAGATCAGTCAGCTTTTTGTCTGGAAGAGAAGGATGGAGATGGTGGAATATCCTTCACTGAAGGCCTTCAGACCAACATCTCCAGCTATGAATAAGCTGATCCTGTGTACTGGCAAGGGAGTGGTTAGAAGACCTCGTGAGGTCCTCTTCAGCCCTATCTTCTGTTAATGTAATCAACAAAATTCACAGCTACATTCTAAGGGCAGGAGACTTATTACTGAGAGTAGAGAAAAGGCAGAAAGAACCAAACCTGATCGTTTTCAGACCTTAAATGGGGCTTGTAAAGTGTTGATAATGTTCTCTTTTTATTAGTGAAAAATAAAAAGACAACTTAAAAAGAATAAGCACAAAACTGTAATATGACTCTTTTGGGGAAGGATTTTCTTCCTGGTCCAGCATCCCTTTATAATTTTTCTTCCTGATCTTTGGATTTTATCTTGAGGTGGAAAAATGGAAATGACAAAACCAAGATGTCATTAAAGCAGCTTCTTACTTCACACCCTTTTTGCCAACATAATTTTAAGACTATTATTTGTAACAATAATGAAATGTATATTCTTTGCCATGTCCAAAGTACAAGTAGCAGACCTGAGAACAAGCAATACCCTCTTTCATTCTACGCTAATTTGGCAGGAATAAAATCTTGCGAATTCTGGTGGACATCTTTTCAAAAGTGAATGGAAATGATATATAATGACATTCAAGTAATCTACTCAAATTGCTAAAGTTGAGTGGAAGATACTTTTGATGGAAATCTGAGATTGAGTGGGTATATAAAAGTATAGAAGTGAAAATGTAATTTTCCTTTGTTTTATCATGTGAAACAGCAGCCTCATTTTGCTTATGGAAGAAGAAAGCTGCAAAAAACTTGGGGGAGAAATTAATGCAGAAGACTATAAAGAAATGGAGCTGTCTTGCTCCTTAAAAAAAAAAAAAAAAGAAAAGAAAAAAAGTTCAGCATGGATCCATATGGTGTGAGATTTCTCTTCTGTGACATTTTTATTAAGGTTATGTATATGACCGTTCATCTTCATTCTGCTGGTGCTAATTGCTGTCTATTGGACCCTTCGCTACTGTGTACAGAGAACACATGCTTCCCCTCGACACTGCCATCGCTGCGGGTGCACTGGATTGTTCTGCTGTCCTCAGATAGGAACCTGCTGCTGCTGCCTGACCGCAACAGCTGGGAATATTCTGCTTTTAAAAGCTTATCTTGTTGATACTTGAGTTGAGCTATTACACAGTGGAACAAGCAAACAGAATGAATGGACCCTCTGCGGGCAACTTATGGTAACAAAAAAAGCTTCCATGTGCTTTTGAATGTGTCTCTTGTCTTGGAATTGACAGTGATGTTTAGCATAGATGTTTCCTGCGAAGAAAACGTGATGGTATAGAGCCAGGAACAGGCTAAAAAGAAACATGCACAGAAGATATGTTCAGCACTTAAGCTTCTTTGCAACTCTAAGCAACATTTAGAGACTAATTTTGCAAAGGTTACTCATGCAAACGGCCCTGCTGAAATGCAAGGGGCTGCTTTTTTTCTCTAGAATAGCTAATTTGATTAAAAATTACTTTTATGCACAAAATGAATATGTAAAGCATATCCCCTCAATCTTATATGGAGCGTCTAAACAATCAGACTGAGAATAAAGTTAGTTATTTATCAGCATTAGGTCCACGCACACACATATATATTGCATGTACGAGCAGATCAGAGCAGAGAAACACAAATATTCTCATGTTATGGATGGACCACCCAGAGAAATACAGAAAACTATTAATTTTGCTTATCACTTAGACTCCAATTTAACAAAACATCTAATAGTGTAATGAATTTTTCTGTCTTGAAGGAAGTGTTACAATCATCTAATCTGACTTCCTACATAATGCAGATGTAGGATTTCCCCAAGCAATTCTGACTTGCACAGACATGCATTTTAGTTTAAACTGCAAAAGTTAGTAGCAGCAACAAAGATAATTATCAGACTTAGGTTCATGCAATTAGTGAATCTTAAACTGTTACCTTTTTAACACATTGCCTTTAGTGAATGGTGCTGTGCTTAGCCATGCCCCGAACTACACACCAGCCTGACTACAGACTCCACATGACCTCTAGGCAGGAAAATCTCTCTTCTGAAGCCTTAATGGAGGTGTTGTCTGAGCAAGCACAGACCCTGAGTGACATGTGCATTATTCTGTGCGTGGACGAACATCTGAAAATTTGGCGCTCAGACCACACTGGGCAATCTGTGAGAGCTGAACTTGACACCTAACAGCCAGACTTACTTGTAACTTTGGTCTCACAGCAGTGGTGATTCTTGCTATATGACCGCTGTTTTAACCCATTAACCTTAGTTAAGTGGCCAGTTCTGGTTGGCGTAGGTGACGCGTGGATACACAATTCTTTTTCCCGCATTCTTGGTGGCAATTTTGGCTTAAGGAAAAGCTATTCCCCTCCCCTTTCCCACCACTTCTATCTTGTGCCACTTTTTCATTCATGCTTATGAACTGTTTGTTTCAGGGTTATGAAATAAACTGGATGAAGCTTAGAAGTAAATCCATCTATTTTCCTCTCCTATTAAAAAAGGGAGAGACCTTCTCCAAGGGGCATTAATATATTCAGAAAATGAATGGTAATCTGGAGTCACTATGAAAGGATTTCCTATTTTCTGCTTTTATCACTATAATGAAAAATTGAAAAATATTTGCAAAAAATAATTTCAATAGGTGTACAGGCTACTTTCGCTCCCTGGCACTACTTAATCACTTTCTAATTATTATATATAGTTCATGTTTGAAATGAAACTGTTTCCAAAGAAAGAACTGAGAACACAGAATTTTGAAAATAGAACATCCCAATTATCCTGCAATTTCTTAGCTAAAAATATTACTTCAATTCAATGAAAAATTGTTAATTTTTGGACACTTTTTCTGAAAATAATCCATTTGCATAATTTATATTTTTATTATTTTTACTATTATTTGCCCAGACCTCATTAAGGGTACATAGCACCTCAAGAGGCTAGCCAGCAGTAACAAATATGTATATTTGTCCCCGTGCACAAATAGTTATAGTTAGGCTAGAGATGGCTTAACAGGTTATTCTGAGGAGAAGCTCTCACTTACTGGTCAGAGAGATAAATTTATGAAGGATACCAAGGTTGCTAACAACTCCAGAAATCATTACCAAAACAAACAAAAAACCCCATCAAAAAAACCCTAACAACAAAAAAATAACATCCTATCCATTTTAACTGAGATATAAACCTGCCTCTGGTCAAAAGACTTCCTTGTCTTTTTAGACACTGCTCTAAGTTCTGACTAAATTCCTTGTGGCACGTTCTGATTTTGAGGCTGTGATGCTGCCCTGATGGGGCTAGATGCAGCATCCCACACTTTTTTTGCCAAAACTAGTTGTTTTGTGTGCTGTCCATCTTCAGGTTTGCCCCAGAGTTGGCTGCATTTTAGATGACCTGGGAAAGTGGTTCTTTTGTTTACCATTTCTCTAGGATAATGCTATGTAATCTTTAATTTTTTGTGGCTACAAATGCACCTAAAAGTTAATCTTGAGTAATATTTTGCTGTCCTTTTCTTCATCTTCTCTTTTTCTTTCTTGTTCCTACCATAATTCTTTTATTCTTATTTGAACACTTCTTGCCGTGCAGGCTTCTGGCATGACAAGTCAAATTATTACCTCTCTTTGTTTCCGTCTACAAGAAAACAAGGATGCTGTCCTTACTTGAGGAAGGGAGGACCAGACAACACATTTGGATAAATGCCTTGCCAGCTTTGAAATGTCTTGTAAAATTCTGTTAATACTTCTCTGCCATGCATGAGGCTTGCATCAAGTGCCTTTTTCAACAGCATCACTGTAGACAACCATTTATCAGGTGTATATTGTATGGCAGCACGGTGTTTGGAAATTCCATTTGCCATATGTTATTCATGATCCTTGCTCACAGCCTTCATTTGTCAGGGGATTTAGATCTCAGCTGTGTTTAGTTTTTGGGGCTTGAGAACAAGTTGACCCACAGGCAGACACCTAATGATATAATTTGTTCAGTGCAAAAGGTTTGACTGCCCTCTATCAACCTTTATGCAGACAACTCCTTTGAATACAGTAATGGATGACAATATCAAAAACATAAATCTCGGCAAACTTCAAGGTTTCCTGGAAAACATGACTCTTAAACTTTAGGCACATAGACATTTGGCACAATGTCAGAAACTTTCTGGACTATTCATTTATCCAGTTCTGGCCAAAAATAACCAAAGACTCTATGTGTCTGTTGATTTGTTTTGAAATCCATTCAAAACGGCAACGAAGTTAAAAAGTAAGAGACCGGCAATTGAGAAACAAGACTTCTGAAGTATGAAAGATCCTTTTCTGTATCTTACAACATGTGGTGCTAACAAGCCAGGTCATGTCCCTCGTACAAAATGCTTTCTGTGAACTTAGTGTGGTTAAATTAGCAAGTAGAAATGACACAGTTCAGGTTCTTTATGGTTTTAGAAAGTAGTAAATAAAGGCCTTGCTGGAGGAGCTGCTTCAGAGAACGCCACTCTGACAATGGTGGGCTCACCCTCATGGGCAGGACAGCGTAGCCAGGGTAATGGACTTCTTAAGCCTGTTGGATTCAAGGGTCTCAGTTTCCCTTTTTTTTTTAAATCTGTCCCATTGTTAACTTTATGCCTCCTGTGTGACATCCCCTGGCTTTTTATTCTTCCTCTTCTATGTATGTTGCTTCTGCTTTCCCCTGCGCTCCCCCTACTAGTGGGAGGAGGAGAAACCCATCCTGCTGTTCTCTACTCAGCTTCCCCTTGTCTTTCCCCTTGGCATGCATCCTCCTCTCCTAAGCAGAGAGGATGGTCAGGAGACACCACAACACTGCACTTTCTCCTCCAGTTTTGTCTTGTCATTCAGGCCTTTTGTTGCCCTGCCTGGAAGGACCTGTTGCTGTGCCAAAGAACATCCTCAGCTCCAGACTGGAGATGTGCCCTTGATAGCGCAAGACGTGTTGTCACTGTTTAGGTGGACCTCAACCCTTCCATCACTGCTAGGTTCCATTTTAAATTATAAGGAAATGGGAGAAAATTAAGCTTATTTATTTATTTTTGTCAACACAGTCTCTTTAGCCAACGTTAGTAGCACCATAGACATGTGAAGCTGGCTGCGTTGTTCCTCATCTTTCCTGCTACATAATAGGCATCTCTTTGAACAGCTTGCGGTTTTCTTCATTCAATCCTTCTTCACTCTCATTCATGCCAGAATGCTTACATATCCCAACAGCAGTGATCAGAAAAGAAGGGCAATTATTATAATTATGAAAAAATAATTTGCTTTGTTACTGCTTCATGCTATTCCTCTTGTTATTGAGTAGATGAAGGAGTTTTACAGTATTTTGCATCTGCAACAGCCTTTTTGATTTTCATCTACACAATGTCTACTGAAAAAAAAAAGCGCCCTTATTTTGGTTTAGAGCCCTAGGATGCACTCTACAATCCCTGTAATAGTGGCAATAGCAGTAATAATATAACAAAGCACAGAGCAGGTTAAAAAAAAAAACAAAAAACAAAACAACACAGTGCACAGACTGCACAAGTCCTTGCAAGAGATTTGTGACAAACTGGCTTGCAAAAGGAATGGTATCTTCTGAGTTTCAGTTGCCTCTACAAATGCAGATCTGAAGATGCAACAAGGACCCTCTCGGAAAGCCAAGCTGCCTATGAAAGAGGCAGGAAGAGAAACTATGCTTTACTCTTGGACAGAAAATATTCTGTAGACTGCAAACATTGGAGTATGGCTTTTCCTAAGGGAAGTCACACTTTTTTCAGTGTGACTGTTCTACATACTAGAAACAAAGGCGGACAAGGAAAACCAACTGGCTTTGAAGAATAGGTAGTCGAGAAGAAGTAAAGACAGGAGCAGAACACATTGGAAGGGAGATATGCAGTGAAGAGGGAAAGCAGGCAGCAGGTTTTAACTTTCAGAAGACAGTAACTCCCAGCCTATATGTAGCTTGGAGACTGCTGTGTCTATCTCAGAAACACATCTTCAGCATTGCCAAAGAAAAGATTCTATGTTCAAGAGCTTTTCTGTTTTCTCCAGCTATAGGAGCTCCTTTTCTAACGATCTAATGAAAAGTACTTATTACTTCTCCCAGTAAAAGGTGTTTAATTTTTTAAACAAGCAACAAAGATTATTTCAATAAACATACAATGGCAATACACATGCATGAGAGATGGTTACTCTTACTTTTCCACATCAGGTGCTTACTGCAGCTGCCACGGCTGTGTTAACAATTCATGAATGTAGCAGGGCTTCTGCATGAGTGTGACATCTTCACTAAAGGAATGGTCTTGTACATTGGGCCCAGAAGAAGAAACATCCTGTTGCCAAACAAGCATATCCATTTTGCTGTGTGGTCCTATCAGGTAATTCACTCTTTTACCAAAACATCAGGTTTTGAGGAGGGAAAATAATGAACCCATCAGCCATCGTAAGGATAAATCAGTTGTCAAATGCTTTCAACATGTAAGTAGCTAATTAAGAAAAAGCATCATTGCTGCATTTTGACATTTGCAAATGGGAGATGTAGAGCTCCAGAATTTGGCACATCTGAAACTGCAGAACATGTGTGTAGTTTGGCTCTGCTCAGAGCACAAGTTCTCCCAATCTTCTTCTGTGAATTTTTTGGCAGAACTTCTTCCCCTGCCCCCACAAAACTGTCAATTTTCAATAGTAAATCTCAGCTCTGAATACTCTATCCTAATTCTGCATCCAGGCCTGATATAAATCAACTAGTTTCCTCCAGTGGACCGATGCTGGTTTCTGCCAGCTCAGCATCCGGCTCCAAGTATTTCCTCATATGCATTGTTCCATCTGGTTTGACCAGTCCTTGCTCCCCTCTCTAACTAGGCAGAATGATAAGTTGTAGTGGGCATGCTCTGATTTCCTTATCACAAAGGAAACTCCTTCTTTTCCTTTCGGATTCCCTGTACAGTCTGGCAGGACTACCCTGCCCTCATTCATCTCTGTCTCATCTCAAAACCCCCACTAAGGCACAGTATTGCCTGGCAGTTTCATATGTTATGGGGAAACCTTATCCCAGAAAACAGATGAATCTGTGGTAATTGGTTTTGGGTAAAACATTTCTGTCCTTAGCTAATCTGTGTCAGGGCAAAACCGAGATACACTGAGGGGGTCCATTGCAGAGCTGTGTCCGCTAGCCCACTCTCCTGTAGAAGGCTCTGGTCCCTTCCAGAGAAAAGGGGAAAACTCATTGAAAAAAAAAAAAAAAAAACAAACTATTTATTCTTGTAAATGTGAACGGGAAAGCTTTAAAGTGAATCAAGATGAGACCTGAAAGGCTCTTGCAGTGTCTTGTTCATGAAAGGTATTAGAAGGTCATATTCATTCAAAATATCAAATACTGAAAGCTGGTGGAGTGACAGCTGGCAGCAGAAGGGATTGTGTCTACTGCCACTTGTGGAGGTCAGGCCAGATCCTAGCCCTGGCAGCGCTTTCTTTGAGGGTTGACTACCTCTGCCTTCAAAGGGAAATGATGGAAGTTACCACCTGCATCATATAAGAAGTCAAAAGAAAAGAGAATCTTTTTCTGAAACAACCTTTGGGAACCCTGAAGTGAGGGAGGGGAGTGAGCACAGTGGAAGTGGAGGGATGAGAGATAAGAAGTACAATCCTCAACATTTCTGCTCTGGACTTAGTCTCGCTAATAGGCCTAAAAAATCTTGGATTGGGGCCTATTTGCAATTCTAAACAAATATTTACTCTGTTTTGTCAAGTTCATTAACTCTTCCTGTAGGTATCCTTATGCAGCATACAGTCAAATCATCAGAAGCTGTTGGCTGAAGACTGATAAAATGAAGAAAGAGCTCTTTTTTAACAGACATTTATATGTGTCAGGAAAGTGTAAACTTTTCATTTCATCCAGCTTTTATTTAACAGATTTGGCATCTTTGGACTACGGTCTGTAAGTTGGCACACCAGCACTGCAATCAGTGGACCTAAGCTGAGAAGTTCTTCTCAGTAATGCAGGCTTTGGCTGTTCTCCTTCCCGTGTATAGTTACCATTTTAAATTCCTGATGCCTACTGCACAGTAAATCCCATCAAACTTTCCTTTATTTTTCAAATCACTAAGATTGTTACTTTAGCTAAGAATCGTAAGTCATGAGAAATATGGTGAATGTGCCATTATAAAGTAATCTATAGAAAATCACATGAAAATATTTTAAAAGAGCCAGAAACATGCAATTTTAACACCTATACATTGAATGAGAGTGCCTAGGAACAGACTGTTAGATGGGAGGCTAATAAAAAAATCCTCCAAAGGAAAGATTTCATATATCACGCCCTACCTTAATGACCTGAATCTGGGAAGAAGTGAGCATCAGGAAGACTTGCTTTGGTTGCTAGCCATGAAAGAAACTCAGCGCCTCACCCTGTGGAAGGATTCTATAACAAAAGAATATTGATTTTTCTATGTACTTATCTACATATGAATTCAATCGGATGCTAATTGTGTGAGCTGTGGAAGGCTGAATATATTATGCAGTTAGTATCTGTTGACCACTAGTAGCTCCTGCCTTTACAAGAATCCTCAACTTCAATGTTTCTTCTGATTCATACAAAACCAAGTAATTTTTTCCTTCAGAGGTTTGCTGCTGGAAGGATGCATGGTGAGGTAAATCCTCAGGGCAGTGACACACAGAAGTTTACAACCACCTTTACTAAAGCAATGAACTATGGGCAACTTACCTTTCATAAGCTTCCAAGAAAAGTTTGGAGGACATTCCGTGGGATTGAGTGATGTTTTCTCTATATTTCTTCTGACACAGAGATCTGAGCTTGATTTTTCTTTTTTAAATTGCTCTTCATCTTGTTTGAATTGGCTAATTCTGTTGGAAACTGCAAGGATCAAACATATATTCTCTATAGAAGATGCTCTGTCTCCCTCTGTGTCTGAAGCCAGACAAGTAATAGGATACACACACAGGCGGTGAACATTTTTTGAGCAATGGCTGTAGCCACTCTAGGAAATTTAGTATGGGTTCCCTCATGAAGACGACTTTCAGTGGGACATGTAATAAACAACAGAGCTCTTGTGTTCAAGCTTGTTCCTCTGCCGGGAAGTCCCTGTCTCTCTCTGCAGCTGGTGCACCTTGCTCCTCCTTCCCTCACCTTTTAGAGGACAGTGAATGCACTTTAGAACACAGCTCAGAGGATGGAGGCAGTCCTGCCATGCAACTCAGCGGGTATCCTTCACATCTGAAGGTATCAGTGACAGGGAAAAAGGAATACTTGGGGCTGGTGACTGTAATTTATTTACCCTCCTATTAAATCTGAGTCTGAAGTATACATATGTGCGCATGCATTATGTGATCAAAAACCCTCTGCAAGATACCTATGGCATTTGTGGCATCTAGTCAAGCCCACAAGAGGAGATCTGTGGGGAAACAGGGAGGGAATGTGTGTGATGAGACTAATGGCTGTGCTTCTTGAGATGGACCACTCCTCCCCACAGAGAGAGCGCAAAGGTGAGTAACCGTAACTGAGTCCATTTAATATCTTGGGCAAGGCGAATTTTTTCATCATGGCCTTCCACGAGCTTCTGACTGCCCCTGTATCCTCACAATGATCCCACAAAAAGGGCAGCCGCCCTGCTCTGCCCTGCCAGGACACGCAAACACCAAGGGCTCTGCCTCCTCCGGCCAGACTGAAGGGGAGGGAGCCGGGAAGACGACACACTGATACAGGGGAAGCAAAGGAAAACAGAGGGAGAGAGATGTGAAACCTGATCCATTTAATAACATCAAGACTGATAGTGATTTTCCACTCTATCTAGTAGGTCAAATGATCTTATAATGCAGTGTTAGAGACAAAGAAGATGGAAATATTTTCATTTTCTCTCAGAGTCAATATTTCCCTAGT
Organism: Balearica regulorum gibbericeps; assembly: GCF_011004875.1. Lineage (NCBI taxonomy): Eukaryota > Metazoa > Chordata > Aves > Gruiformes > Gruidae > Balearica > Balearica regulorum. Next base: position 62,866,702 of record NC_046186.1, read on the forward strand.
TGGAAATTAATCACCGTAAAAGAAGTTTAAGGGGACTCTGTCAAGGTTTATTTAGGCTTCAAAATAACTTTTTAAAACACTGGCTTTTGTTGTTGCTGCAGGTTTAGAGGTCAGAGTTTCCCTCCACAGCATTCTTCTCTTGACAAATGATCTTTGCAGCAGCCAGCCAGGTATTTTTTTTTGTTTTAAAGTGACTTCTTGTGTGTCCTGCCATAAGCAAAACTGTGCAGATGCAGCGGAAAAGGTAGAGCATCCACAGTCAGCTCTATTAATGTCTTATGAATCAAACAAGATGTCTTCTTTTTTCTGATTTTTTTTTTTAATATCATTGCAGTGAATCTTCATCTACCTGCCTGCCACCTGATTCTGAAGGAATTAAATTTTGAATTTAGGTAACACCTTATGAAGTTACTGTTATTAACTCATGGAAACCTCCAGTAGAATGCCTGGATGAATGGCAGCTGGACGTTACCTGTGGATATGCAGGTTACTGAAGTTTGCCATCTGGAAACTAGTTGTAAATTACAAGCTGAGCCTGGAAGAATGTATCTGAAGAAAAGGTGAGAAGAACTTTTCTATTTACAAAATAGTATTAATCAGTTTTTTCGCTAGACCCTTTGTCCCTTTCAGACACAGAAATTCAAGATGAAAAAGATATTCCAAAACAATTAGCCTCTCCCCATCAGTGACGTCTAAACTGGATTACTCAGGCAAAGTTTGGGCTCCGTTACGCGGCCGCTTGTAGAAGCCTGGATCTGAAAATGAAGGGAGTGCGTCGAGGAAGCATCAAATAGCACAGCTTTCCCTTTGCCACTTCATTCATGAAGCTGCATCAAATTCTGCCCCACACACCAGAAATAGCCCTCAAACATCTGAGCAATTCACCAGGAGGGCTGTCGAGATCAACAGCGGGAGTGAAGCTGGCTGCGCCTCCCTGTGACTTAACTGCAGTGGAAGGCAGGAGCCTCACTGAGGGCCTGCGACTCCGAAATGTTATTTCTTCTTATCGTACATCAGAACACATCTGTAGAAGCTTTCTGGCAGAGGAGCCAGATATTTTGGTTCCCTTTATCATCATGCATTGATTATTTCTTGTTTGTTCAAGGCTTGTTTGTGGTTTTACATTTTGTTTCTTCAGTGACAACTTTAATTATTCAGTGGTAGGCACTTGTTATTTTGCTAGATGCTTTTAATGCTCTGCTGTTATACTCCAAGGGAGCCTTGCAAATTAGCAATAATAAAAATATTAATGAGTAAATAACGTTTTAACTCTAGCTATTGTTGCTGTAATTTTTTGGCACTCCTTATTTAAGGAACAGCTTCCTTTAAGAATTTACTGAAGAACTACAGATTTTGGTCCATGTCTATTATAAATTTGCTTCACTGTAAACGTAATGGTCTCTCTCTATCCTATATACACTGGAAGACAGTAGATCTTTCCCTAGGAGGCAACTGGAGCACATCACTATGACATCTCTTATCTGGAGGCTCAGAATCAAACTGGGACACAAAGTGCCTCCCAGACTGTCAGAGCCTCCCTTGACCACAGCACTGCACAACTTCATACAGGTTGATATAAAATCTGTTTTCTACAACTGAGAGCCACTGTTTTACGCTAAGGGCTTAAAGTCTAATCTACCAAAATCCAGCTACACAAAAGATGATTGCATCTGCTTCCGTGTGTGTGTCATTTGTTTTGTAAATATTCGTCTATCGGTGAATTGCTGACACCAGGCAAGGAGGGCTCTCTGTCTCAGAGGCTTCAGCAGAGCATTGCCTGCATTTGCCAGACGTGCTCGGTGGCTCCGCACGATGTATGGGTGGGCTGTTTGCCATAAAGCACCGTTACTCCATAAGGAACACAGTTTCACTTTCTGCAGTTGGGTGCAGGCAGGGAAGGGTAAAATGGGGAGCAGGGGAAGGGTTGAAATGGAGGACCAGACTTTGAGTTCTCTGGAAACCAGGGATCATAAGCCATGAATCATGCAGTAAATACAGAGCCAAACGTTTGGATGAACAGAGCCCTTAACAATTAATTAATTGTTGACTTTAACTGCCTGTGCTGCAGATGTGCTATCATCTCTACAGAGCAGTCCCTCACCAGTCTCTTTAAGTTGTTTACAAAGTAATTGGTAAATGCAAAAAAGAAAAAAAAGTTTCTTGTATGAAAGTTGCTTCCACAAATGCACGGATGCGTAGGCGTGCACACAATGAAAATAGGAGAAAGGTTGAAGTCTGCATGATGTTTGATTTTATGAGAGTTTATGAATGTCCCTTGGAAAAGATTTCATGTCTTACTCTCCCATGCTTCCTGGATTTTGATGTTTCCCATAAAAAAAAGCAGAATATCCCTTCATTTACAAAATGAGTTGGATTTAACTCTATAATTTGTAAATATTTATACATATTTCCAAAGAATACATGGGCTGAACTGCATTTTTTCCTGATTACTTATATGCCTCAATATATCATCTTAGCTCCCACATCTTGTACTTGCAAAACTGAACTTTCAAATGAAAAGCCTGTACAAGATGACAACAAATTGGCAGACTTGCAAGAGGAACAATCTAAGTGGCATGCAATTCAGACCTGAACAAATGTGATACGAATTTATTTTCCATTACAGTTGTTCAGGTTTGTGGCTGCAAAAGAGCTTTTTGATATTAGACCCAAGTCCTACAAACACTTATGCGCATGCTTAACATTTTACACTATATTCAGAGATAAAGCTGTCCCACTGCATTTGGCAGAAATGCTGTTGTGCAAAGTGCCTTCAAGATTAAATCTCAGGTGACTTGAAGCTTATATGCAACACGGACTACAGAACAGTCATTTCATTTTTTAGAATACATTTCTTCCTTTGATATTTCCTATGCCACTACAGCACTGAGGCATAATTGCTTTTTTAACTTGTAACACACTTATGCAAATGAAAAACGTTACAAACAACAGCACGAGGAAGTTGAAACACCCAAAACTCTTTGAACGGAAGCTGAGGCAGGTGTTCAGAATCAAAGACATCACGTATGCTTGATCCAGGATTTGCACATAAACTCTGTTACTCAAGACAATGTCTGCTTACACTATTGGGTACCATCTGAAAGATCTGAAGGCACTTAATTCCTTTTTCAGTGAGTCACTCTGCTGATCCTTCTGAACAGGATAGGACATGGTAATCAAAGCATTTACTGAAATGCAAAATCATTTCGCTTTGATTTTTACATCACTGACCTATGACCCTTTGTTCACTCCAGGTTTTCTATTTCACTGAATTCGTGTGTTTTCCCTCACTCCTAATCATTAAAAGGGTATCAGTGTACATGTGCATAAATGTGTGTTTCTGCTAGATTACTAAGAAATGGGTAGAAATTTGAGGAGTTTTGATTATTCAACTTGAGTGGTATTCATGACCCTGACTTAATGGAAGCATGATTTAAAGAACGTTCACAACATTTGGAAAGTCAGATCATATTTGCTAGTCAGTTTGGAGACATTTAAAAATAGATTAGGAACCTATGTTTCTAACCACTTCAGAGAGCACCCATCATTATCTCCCTCTTTCTCCCCCTTGGTACATGTGTGCAGAGGAGGAGATGTCTCATGACTCACCACGCTTGCTCCTGTAGCTCTGGACTGCAGAAAAGTTCACTGGTATTTAGAGGATGTTTCTAGTGACCCCCGGGATACACTCTTGTAATGAATTTCAGACTGTCTGCCCAAGCCTTTCGACTATCTGTCCAATCTCACTGAATTCTTAACCTCACATTTCCTCCTACTGCACGTCCTTCTGGGAGACACTGGATACTTGGGATGAAACATTTTAAAGCCAGTGCCCGCAGCCTTGTCAGTACGTCCAACACAAGACCCTACTTTGTTGTTTATTTTAGTGTAAATCTCCATCCCCTTCACTTGCTCACAGGAAGAGCTTTTTCTTACAGATCGTAGCCCTGCACTTGAGAGAAACCTTCCTTCCTTTCTTTTTCTGGGTCTTCTTTGTTTCTCACCAAAAGAGAGAGAATACTATGTAAGAACAGTTTCAGGTCCTCTTTCAGGTCCTGGGATACAATGAAAACTATACTTTTTCTGCTACTATTTTCACCCCCAGAGTCAATTACTATGATTTAAAAATGAAATAACTCCTACATCCTTACTTCTTCAGAAAGCTAGCCTTTAGTAAGCTGACCTAGCAGAAACTGGAAGCCCTAACTAACCCCTTGGCTGATTCATGATTTATCTATGCCAGGGTGAAGTGTTCCACATATTAGTTCGACAAAATACACTTCTAGTTTGTAATCTTGATGGATTGTTACTGAATTTATTTATTTATTAATGCTCATTTGAGTCGTTCATCATTATTTTGAAGACCTTTTACAAATATTGCCTTGAAACTTCCAATGAGTGATGTATTTGTAAAAAGAAAGCTGCACAAATGAGCAAAGTTAGAAAGAAAAATCCCTCAAAGAAAAGAGCTGATGCCATCCCACCAGACAAATGAACTCTAGTGCTGGACAAAACAGACCACACATAAAACACATTAACGTTGCAGGTGCTTTGCTCTGGTCATACTTCATGTTATGTGCTTATTTTACAAGTGTCTTATGAAGTGTTATAGGTCTACTGCAACAGCAAGCCCATGTAGCTCCCTCCCAAACCCAAAGCCAGTGAACAGGAGGGGAGTGTGTGAGAAGGGAAGGTAGGTGACTCTGGCCTTATGGAGAAGCATTCATGTAGAAATGATTAAATGATTTCTAAAGCCAGGACTATCTATTTTTTTTTTCTTAATGGTTTGTTAATAAACATTCTTAGAGCATGGGCCAGCATCACCCAATTTCCGTAGAGTACTATAAGCATCAGTAATCTGTATGATCAACTAGCAGGTTTTTTTTCCTGTGAAGAGCATGGATTTGAATTGGGTCTACTATCCCATTGTTTTTAAAGCAAATGATGCAATGAGGAAGATGAAAATGCTGAATGACACAGCACGATATTTCGGTCTCTGTCAAAAAATCAGGTCTAACCTATTTCTGTATATGAGAGAGAGAATTTCAAAGTACAGAGTAGTGGAAAGGTTCTCAGGTCATTATTTCCAGGGAATACTTTGCTACCTGATATTTAAAAGGTGGTGATAAATAACTAAATCATTCTCTTTTAATCAACTCTGAAATAATAGGGAGAGAAGCTTAGACATTAGGAAGGACTTTTTTCTCCTCCACTGAGAATAATGAATTGGTGAAATGACCTCAGGGGCAAAGTTGTTGGGACAAGGCAGAAGGTCAGTCAAGGAGCAATTAAACGTGGTCCTGTGGGAAAACGGTAAGTGCAGTCCCAAAGAATGAGCTAAAAAAGGGCTGAGAGTAACAGAGCTAGAGGAGGAGAACATCCCCCTGCCAGCACCATTATGTAGTCTCATGATCTTGCAGGAAGAAGCCACAGAACAGGAGGTCTATTAGGACTGTAATAAATACCGAGTTATCAGAGCAAGAAGGAATTTGGATATAAACTCCAGATGGATTTAAAGCACAGGCTCATTACTCTAACCTCTCACAAACTGTGTAATAAGCCAATGCACATGAGTCCAGGATATGTCAGCTGTAACTGTTCATGTCAGCGTGCCACAAGCAGGTAGCTGTCTGCAAACACGTGGTCTGTCTCAGTCCCTTCAATGTCCGTGACCCTGCCAAAGACAGCATCCATAAATCCAGAATTAAAAAGCATAATGTAGCAACAGATACGGCTTCTGCTGTGAGGGAGATGCTAAAGCAAGTCAGCCTCGTTTACAATGAATTAGCTTACCCCAGTTACGCATCTATGCAGGGTAAGGAATACCAGAGCTATACAAAGTGCATGAGGACTCCACAGTCTGTGCCCTCAATTACATGGCTATATCTACATTAGTAAAACAATGCCAAGGACAGTTCCTGCAAACATGAGTCCCATCAGCCAAGCTCTTGCTAGAGCTGTTCCTGGCCATTTGCAAGGGCCTGATCTGGCTAAAGTTATCCCTCTCGAGCATTACCTGAAAGTCAGTATGTCAGAGAGCACTCCTAACTAGCCTGTGCTATGGGGTAAGGGAATTCAGCCACCCCAGTGCTCCCTGTTGACCTCATTGCCAAGGACTGGGTTTGCACACTTACAATCTATCTGCACAGGCATCATCAGAGACTCTCTAGGGGATAAGGCATTTTGAATTCTGGTCTGAAGGCAAGATTAACCTCAGTCAGAATAGAGTGAGCACTCTGTCTCTCTGATGAATGACACAGGGCAAGAGCAAAAACTCAATCTGGAGGATTTTGTTGGGAGCGTTTTCTAGGGGTTTTTTGTGGTTATTGTTTGGTTTGTGCGGTTTTGGGGGTTTTTTTGGTTGTTTTTTTTTTTAAGGATTTTGAACCACCTGCAAACCTTTCTGACTGGTAACTCTGGTACAAGGCTGTCTTTTTAAAAAACAAACAAACAAGAATTACTTTAAAGCTGAAGGACAGCAGGATGGGCAAGAACACCACAGCCCAGTATCCCTACTATACCACCTCCAGGTGGACAGCAAGTCTACCTCTCTCCAGCCACCATGCCTAGTTAGATCCACAAACCAAGAATTAGGTGAAGATAAACCTGCTGCTCAAGCAAGGTAGTGCATTCTCTGTTGCGCTTAGCCTAGCGCAGAGATGCTGATCTAATAAATAACTGTGATGGCACAAAGCTTGGTATAAGCTGCAAAGCCCACCTGAGAAGAAACACATAGAAGCTGTGACTAGTCCACTCATGAGCAGCTAGCAGGGCCTGAAATAACCTGTATCAAACTAGGTCAAGAACATCTCCATTACACCGCAGTACTCATATGCCTCAAAAGCTCTGGGTTTCATCAAGCCAGTTAATACTTGGAAGAATGAGTATAGCTACACTTTGGATGAGCAGAACCCTGACAGCATATTTATTTATTTCTTCCTATTTCTCCCCCCACCTCCACAAACCAAATCAAACAAACAAAAATACATAGCTCAGTGTTCCCAGCAGGCTTCTTCCTTCCTATGGAAGAGGAGAAGGTAACCCAGGAGTTCTTGAATTCAACTGCTCACTACATTTTACCCCTAAAATTCCAGGGGCAAATAGGTACCTGAAGAGGTAGATGGTCACCTACGTGTTGTGAAAACCCCTGTCAGGTTCTTGATGGCATAAGAAAGCACACAGAAGAGAGAGTAAGAGCTAGAGCCTCTTCCATGCACAACTCTGGAGACCTTCTGTTGATATCTCCCACTTTTTTTCCCCCATCATTTTTCTGGTGAAGGACATGCCAGTCCCATACTACTACAATCCTTCTAGATCAGATTACCCCACCTATCACTCCCACTTATGACCACGAAAACTCTACCAATAAAGACTTATCCTCACACTTACACATCTAAGCATACATTTGCCAATGCACCTTCACAACTCTTGCTCTTCTAGATTTCCAGAATTTAAAACCAATTAAAAAAATTAGCACAGAGAGCAGCCAACAAAGAAATCCAAACTCCCTCTATTATCTGAAGCCCCTACAAAAGCCTAAACAACAGTCCTCCTAAACAAAAATCCAGACTCTCCCTGCCAGCACTCAGCACAGTTTCATCTCTTTCCTTTTTCTAATCCTCTTTTATGCCCATCAGCTGGTCCTTTTAGTGTAACATGGCCCAGCTGCATCTGCACCGCTACTATTTAACCCCTCATTGTCTGGTTCCATGCTTCAGCATATACAGCAAAGATGACAGAGGTAGAGATCTATGGATTACTATAGGCAGTCTTATTTGAATTATCAATATTTTTTTTAGTATCTTGAAAGTATAAGATATTTTCTCTTTTTTTAGTATGTGTAGGAAGAAAGAACATCCAGTGTCTTTGGGCATAGACAAAAATCACCTTAGATCTGACCCACAAGCATAAGAACAGTGCATTAAGCTAGCCAGTGTTTGCTCACAGGCTGGTGATGTCCTCAAAACCAGGGGAAGGTAATTGCAGATTTGACTTCTTGATGTTACCATTAATTCAGTTTCACCCAAGGTGCTATTTACTTGCTTACAAATTTCTGCCCTCTTTCTCTACATTACAGATTTAACAAGTAGAAAATAATCATAAACAGCCATTATAATATACTTGGACAATGGATTTTAGAGCTTTTCTTCCCTTCTGAGCATTCACTAGGAAAATTAGGTCCAGTAAGGCTCTTTCCTGGGAGGAACCATTTGAATAACTGTTGAACTGCATTTAACAAGTTTTAATTATACTGTAGTCTATCCAAACTAAAGGACAGAGAAGTAAACATTTCACATATTGCTACAAAGCGTTGATGTCATCTCATGTCATTCTTGCTTTATTGTAAGGATTTTATTAGTCATTCAGCAACAGATACGATAGCAAACACATTAGATAAATGTATTGGATTAACAACAATTGAGTAATTAGATGAGGTGAGATGTGAGGTTTCCTGGGATATGAGTATTAAAACTGATGCTGTATGCTTAAGGGAAGTCTTAGGCAGTTACGTAATTTGGAAATATTTACCACCAAGTAAAGTGATTCATTTTTGGGTGCAGGGTTCATGCAATCCCAATTCAGGGAGCAAATTTTCTACGTTTCATTATTATTATCTCAGAATGTACCTCTGTTTTTGTATTTTGACAATGCTAGGATTCCGTAGCACAGTTTAAGAAACATTGAACACATCCAGAAATACAGTCCTGGCCCAGGGAGTGTTAGTTTGAGTTCCTCACTGTGTAAAGATTCATTCATTTGCTTAACATGTGGGTTATTAAAGGTAATTTTTACCCACCATGACAGTTCTCCTAACTTGCAGAGTAAATACAGATATGAATGTAACCAGGACTCTAGTAAGATAGTCAGAGCTACTGACTGGACTGAGCTCTAACTGAAGATTGCTGTTTGGGGATTTGCACATTTTTAACCATCAGGGTACCTGAAGCCAGGCATTATTTTCACGAGACTCCAGCACTGTTCTCAGTAATCTAAGTTGAATGTTCTCAAATTATTCTGAAAACTAGACAATGCAAAAATGCATTTCCCATGTATAGGTCCTGACTTGTGGATTTTTAGGCATGAGGGTGTTATTTTTTTCACATTATTTTTCCCTCTCTGCACTGTACAAAACCCCATATAAACAAGGGAGACCTGATCATCTTAACATGTATAACAGTGACCTTTAGATACACAAAATGCTCTCAAATGTATAATACAAAGAATTTAAGAAAGATATTTCTTAATTATCTAAATTATACTTATCAGCATTTTTAGTTGTAAGATAAATGTTATGTTTGTTATGTTTATCTTGTGTTCTTGATAACTAAGGAGTTATACTAAAACCTTCAAATAAACTAAATTTAATCCCAATCAAGAAGTCATGCTTTGAGTCAGATGTGATGTCAACTTTGTAATAGCAGTGTTTCATTACAAGGTATTGTTTATGTTTTACAGAGTGCATAGGATCTTTGAGAAAGCAAAAATCATGAAAGCTCTTTTCTGAAAGCATTTATGTGTATTGTATTTATTCAGGGCTAAGCTTTTAGTTGCTTTCCACTGCTCTTTTCATCAAAAAGAACAGCACACTGATTTGAACAGCAAAGATGTCATGTTGCCTGAAAGGCCGGCTCTAGTTTTCCATTTGGAATGGGTAGGACAAAGTCTGTTGCAAATGTTCTTGTGCAGAGATTTAATCATGTCTTTCCCAGTAAATTATGAAGAAAGATATTTTCAACAAAGCTGAGATATAGTATTAGACTGTGATCCACCCACTCACAGCTGTCTTTTAAACCGTGTTTCCTGTCTAGAAGCTACTGTTCCATGGAGTTAGCATGGCTTGATGTGAACTACCTTTTGTTATTTGCCTTTTGTGATTTGTCCTGCATTAGAAAGGAAGTGGAGATAGCAGGAGTCGGTGGAAACCATCCTAAAGCACGCAGGATCGCAGTACCACCACTGCCTGTATGTTAATAAGAACTCGGAGTTAAGATAGGACTGTTACAGAACTAACGTTTGCCCGTGTTTCTGAAACAACCGCGTATTTAGACAAACATGAGTGTTAGTCTGTAGAGGTGGAGAATGCCCAAATGTTTGTGTAATCCGAACAATTTAGAGAAATTTCTGAAAAATAAACCTTGAAGAGGTGTCCTGGAGGTTTCTGTAAGCAGAATGGCATTATATGCTATGCTGCATACTCTACCAGGCTTTGGCCAAAAAATCACACAAGATCAGCATATTTTAAGGACTTTTTTTCTTGTTCCGTGTTTCTTTTTCCTTCTAGGACCAGTAAGCCAGCCACCAAGCACTCGTATTTTCACTTCTCTGCCAAGAAATGCCCCTAATGAGGAGCACAGAAACAAAAGATAGCTCTGAAGATCTGAAAAATAGGTGAATTCTCTTTAGATATTTAATGAAGGTTGTGGTTGACTGGGATTTCACTCCCCGGCCTAATTCATCCTCCTCAAAAAAAACAATGTGTTTGTTATTCTCCCTCTAACTACCACTTCCAAGAAAGAGAAAATAAAAAAGGCAACAGCATCCTCAAAGGGAGGACTATTACATATTTTTGGCACTAATCTACTTCCAGATTGCATCTATTTTTTAAGTATTTTCAAGGTCCAAGGGTAGGGGGACTCCCAGATCCCACATTAGTTCAAAGAGTTAAAACGTTCAGCAAGCTAAACTCCTTGCTTTGGCATGTCTATCAAAGTCTTTGAGCCTTTAATGTAATTGAAAACAATTGTCCCAGTGGGGAGGTCTAACACTCTGACCAGTTGCAGTTAAATGCCTGAACTGCCTGAGAAAACTAGAGGGGTTATAAGAATTCAAGGGTAAACTACATGACACTGTTCTGGTGATAATAATGTTCCAGAATTTATATTTATTAATATTGCCTTCTTTTGGTCAGACTCCCACAGGAAATCCTGAGGAGTACATGTCTCTGGCATGTTTTATCTTAGATAGTCCCATCCTTGTGGTATTGCGTGCTGATAGCAGGACAGAAGAGTACCTTTGAAAATCTCTGGTCTTTATAGAAGCTGCGGATGACAACAAACAGGACCTTCAACACTCTGGGAAGACAATCCATCTACTTTCCTTAGTTATCATTAAAATGTCTTTTAGACATAGGTCATAACTGGAAACCTATAAAGGATGTCTGTGTATTAGGCACTTCCCACAAAGCCTGGTCCCTTGCGATTAAAATTTATCACATTGTTCTTCTGGTTACAAATACTGCTGATATGTGTCATTACTGTAGAGCACTGCTCATAACATTTTGACTTTACTCCAAACATTTTTTTTTTTTTTTTTAATTCTGGGTTTCCCATAAAGAACCCACTCCTGAAGTTTTTAAAGACACCCATTACTTGAAACTTTTTAAGCCTATTTTAAAGGTTGCTAGCTATTTTATTTTCCTGTTAAACATTCACTTACACTGACAAATAGCTTGATGGGAAACTTCACGTTTCCCCCTGTGGTCCCTGGGATGTAGCAAAGAGCAATTATGGTGCACAAAATCATACAGCCTTATCAGTTTATAGGGCAGTTTATAAATACTCCATCTTCTTAAAAGCCCTGTCTTGACCAAGACCAGTGTTGCTAACATCATTGTATCTTCCTCGTGTTCTCTTCAAAAGACTTGCTGGTTTTGCTTTTTTAAAAATTTCAAACAAATTTTTAATTTGCATGTTTACTGGAGAGGAACCACAGCATAATTATTGTTTTACTCTTGCCTCCTTGCTGGAGTGAGTGTATTTGCTGCGAGCGATGCTAGATCTCTAGCCTGGGGCAGCGAAATCCCATTTTTTGCCAGTCTTTCTAAGAAAAGGTTTACAACATCACACCACATATTGCTTTTCTGTGTAGGTGCATATGCAAGTGCGTGTGCCTCTGCCCAACCCCTTGCCCTTAGCCCTTTAACAAAAATTGACTGAGCAGCAGCCTCACAGAGAATAAAAAATAATAATCATTCAAATTTCATGGAAAGAGTCAATTAGGTAGAGAAAAGAAAGTGTATTATGCTGCTCCTGAGGAGAAGTTTGACGCCTGACCTTGTCTCTCGTGGGACATTGTAGAACCCACTTCACAGCACAAATCTTCTCTCTCTCGGCCGCTCCTGGGCCTTTGCTATCTGCACAGCTGGAGCATGTAAAGAAGCAGCACAAGTGCTCCCTTCGCCTGGTTCATCCTGGTGGAGACAGGGGGGTGTATTTCAGTACCGTTTACTCCATCAGTACCAATTTACTTAACCGCACACATGGGTCACAGACTTTTACGCCCACGCTGTGGCATTAGACCAGACTAGGTTAGGCCTGGATGCCATTAGCATCCAGACTACGCTTCTGCATTGTGCGAAACGCAGGGCTTCATTAAACCACCCCTGTCCTGAGCTGTAACTGAGGCATAAAACACTTGAGCATATGCTCAGGATGACGCACCTGGATCAGCCCGCTTTAGGGAGTCTGTGCTGATGTGTCTCAGGTGGGGATGTGGACAGCTAACACCTTGTGTCCTGGGACCTTGTCCCACCGGCCACTCTGTAAGGAGTAGCTGAGTCTGGCAGCGAACAGACAGAGGACAAAATAAGGACTGATGCTGGAAGGTAACATTCATTTCAAGAAGTATCAGTTTGCAGGCATGAACATATGTGAAAATCTGACGTAGAAACCAAGTAAAAAAGCCCATATTTTGCATTCAGCACTCGGCATCTTATTCTGAGAAGCACTATAGTCAATTTATTTCTTAGAAACCTAACTTCTTTACTTGTCACTCACCTTCTCATATCTGCTACTTGCTGTCTCATCCATCTTTCCTACTTCTCCTTGCTTTTCTTCCTTTGACCAAAAGAAGTCACAGTTCTCATCAGAAAGACATCTTGACTTGTGCAAGCTAGGGAGTGCTGCACGGCAGAAAAAAAAAAGGCTGAAAATGACAGAGATCTCTGCCCCATCTGTCTGATTCTTCTCACTAAACAATATATTTGAGAAATATAGGAAAAATGAAAAAAAAAAGATAAAAGTTAAAAATTAAAGATAAGCTTTGCTTTCAAATATCTGATCAGAGAGAAAACTGGCTCTTCTTGCATCTTTAGATTTCACAGCATCTTAAAACAAATGAGCAAAAAAATCCCTTCACCTATGCTCAGGAAATGGAGATATTCCCTCTCCTTTTTCCCAGATGGCACCACAGCAGTTTCTGTAAAACTAGTGACAGAAAAAAAAATCATTTTGTTCATTTGTGAATAGGCTGAAGCCTGATCCAAAGAGCATTAAAGTCCCTCTGGCAGGACTGCCAATGCCTGCAGTGGGCTTTGGATCAGGCTCCACGGGATACTCGAAAGCACTCAGAAGGAAATTATTTTCCCCTGTCATGCCCTCCTCGCAGCAGTTCCCACAAAGAGCACAGCTCGCTGCCTGTTTTGACAGAAGCCCTGGAAACAGCATGTATAGTGTTAGAAAGCCAGATGATAGAAGGTGCTGGATTTTGTCCTTTGATACATTTCCAGTAGAAATGTGTTGGTTCCCTTCCCCTAAATGTTTTTGGATGAATTTCATGTAGAACTGGGGGCCTTTACAGGGACAAGCATCCCCTCTCCCTTTACACCGAAGGTCCTCCAGCGCGATGGCCGTGCTGAGCTCTGTTGAGAAACACGGTGGATGGTGCCTTGGGGACAAAGGCTGCCTGATGCTAGGGCCAGGCGGTCCAAGCTTCAACTCCACCCAGAAACTCTGGGGACTCCCAGTGACTCAGACTGGAACAGGACTGTCTCAGAGAGAGAAGAAAATAAGGTGGATGTAAAGAAGAGAGGGAAACTCTGATCTAGGCTGGGTTGCATGGGGGCCCCCAGCACATGAATACAAGAATTCCACTGGCCTTGTGATGTTTTGAAAAGTAAACTATGGAAGAAAGACCAGAAACTTCAAAGAAATTCCTGATTTGGAAATTGTCTGATGTAAAAGGTGTTAGTGTAGAGGAGGGTAGAGAAATAGCCTGTTCTCAAAGGCACTCTACAAGAGGTCAAATGTTGGTCTGGCTCATATGGCCATTTTTTCCAGTTGTACAGTATATTGTGTAAACTAAATATAATGTAAAGATGCAAAAGCTTCCAGAAATGTCATCTTACAGACATTTGCTTGGATGCAATCCATGATTATGTGAAAACATTTACTTTGAGATCTAAAAGCCATGGGTTACGTGGGTGTTCTGTACATTTTGCACTGGAACTTACACCATAGAGCCAGAAAAGACTGAGAGTCTTAATTTGAAATTATTTGCATTGGTATACTGGCCTGTGCTGTACCCAAATGTAAATGTGGGTGAGTATATGTGACAGAAGGAGAGGATAGTTCATGACCTATTGGAAAGAACTGCCAGAAAGCTTTACATGTGGCTGGGACCTCAGTCAAATCTCTGCTGCCAATCTCACACTTGCAATTGCTCCCAAGAATGGGTTACTAGAAAATCTCTAGACCAGATATGGGTAGATTTTTCAAAAAGGATGATACTTTTTTCTGACTTTTGAGCTGGGCTTACCAAATAAGTTCTCACATGACAGGGCACGCATGACATCAGGCTCAGGTAAGGTTGTGTCCTTCAAGGGACAGAGGCTAGGAAATGCCTTTTTAGAGGTCACTAATGTATGGTGGAGTTATTCTACTAAATCATTTCCCTGCAACTCCTGCAACAAGCACCAAAACAATCTGCAATCCAGACTTTGCTATTTCTCAGTCTTAAGCATGTACTCGTGATAGGCTGGACCAAGCAGCTGTGCTGCAGGAGCAGCAGGTTGCAGGGAGTGGTGTTCGTACGTATCAGGACTCGGTGATTCATCTGGCTCTACTCTTGAGACTATTTAATTTCTCACTTATAAAAGTATCTCAGTATCCCTTTACTGTTTATAATTCGCTTTATATTTAATCAAAGAGTTAAGGAGCTATCCTCCCTGCACAGTCAATACAAAGATGCCCTAGAGCTGACTCTGTGAGCTCCAGAATTGCAAGCTGTATAGCCACATCCTTTAAAGCTCAGCTAAATAGATGATGGCATCGTGTAAACATACTCTCCGGGGACCTCATCTAGTGTGATTATACAGAGTTGTACTGCTCTAGGTAATGTAACAGTTCTCTCGTAGCCAGCTGGAGGATCTGCAGCACCTGGTGTAAAGGTGCCCTGAAATGTACTCAGTAGTCTTCAGCAATGGCCAAAAGCATGTCCTTGCTTCTCCCAATGGTTTTGGACATCAAATATTCTTAACAAAATCATGTCCACAGATCATCTGTACAAATCCTGAGAAGTTTGCTCCAGTAAGTGAGAGTAAAATGGGTCTGAAGCCGGTGTGCATCTCTGTCATCGTGAATGAATACCAGACGTACTGGGGAAAGAGAGGTTGTCTTACAGCCAAATGTATTTCACCATTACACCCTCAACCTGGAAACAGGCTGGATTGCTATGCAGCCAGTGTACCCAGCTGTGGCATGGGAGAAGTGAGAGTTTAGGGTTCCGCGGTCTTTTGAAAGACTGCAAATATAAACAGCAGTTCCAGAACACAGATTTTTTGAGTGACATGAGCACAATAGTAACTACTGAAAACTGAAAACAATAAAAGAAATGGGAGAATCGAATTAATTAATTCCCACAAAATATCCACAAATCTCATTTGGATGAGGGTTTGCAACCCTTACTGCTGGTGTCAGTGCAGCTGCGTGTGGGATAAGCTGCTACACAAACTGAACCCAGGGGCTGGGATCCTGGCCCTTTGCTATCTGCATGCATGGGGCCATGAAGTTTTAGCAGGATTCAGACTCTTCCAGGCATCCGGACACAAAGCAGATTTTAAAACTGCAGTCTCAATATCCTGATAATTAAAACATGTAAAGGTCACATATAATCTATTTATAGCAATAATCATATAAAAAGGTCAGGAATAAATTTTGGCTCTCTTCTAGTCAAAAGATTCTTACCATTTGTGTTAGTAGAGAGGGATTCACACAAGGAACATATTTCAACTTAAGACAGTCACATGGCTTGGCCAGTGTATACTCTTAGTATTGTTTATGCCAAAACAAGAATCAGACAGTTAGGAACTGAAATTTATGCATTTTGTTTCTTTCAACATCAGAAAGCATATTTTCCAAACAAAAACCTACGGAATATAAAATCAATGAGCTAATACCTCTTCTGTCGTATCTAGAATTTATGTTAGAGGTATGAATTCAGCCAAATAGCTTTACTCAAGCTGATGAAATAAATGAAATAGCATGTGACACAGTAGGGAACTTTACTGCATAAAAATTGATCACCTCTTCAAATGCTAATTGTCAGGAATTCCTATTCATGTCTTACTTTTTCCTTAAAAAATGCCACTGCGCACAGATCTCACCAAAGGCACCTCTGCACTTACTGGCAGCGCCTGTACTGTATTGCAGATATCTGTTTGTGAAGAAGAAAGTCAAAATTGATTCAAACCCTAAAGTCATTGCTTTAATGCATTAACCACTTATCTTTGCAACACACTGGGGCAAACATAGTTTACTTCACATTCTCAGAAACGGGTCCTGGATTTCCACTGGAAGCTGTGTGAAGATTTAATCATAACTGCGAAAACTAGCAGTGTAAGTGTGCCCTTTCATTTAGTAAATGTATTTGTGACAGGAAAGGGGGAAAAAAAGGGTCCAACTGGCACAAGTTAATGTTTTGAACTCCCTTTATACTCAGACATATTTGTCTGATTTGGTTTCTAACAGAGCAGGCTAAAACCTCTTCTGAGGCCTTTGTTTTATGTTCACTTTAACATTTTGAGCCAACATTAGCTGAGGTTGCAGCTGAAAATAAAAACAGCCCCATTCTTCATCTTCGCTCTTTGTACCAAAGATGCAACAGAAATCTATTCAAAATTAAAAACTTTTTTTTTTTTTTTTTTTTTTTTTAAATTAAGCAGCAGGGGCAGGACTGCTGGCTTCTGTGGTAGTTCTGGCTTATTTGGGTTTGGTGTACATGCAGCTAGAGCCTCAGTTACACCAGCTTGAAATCTCTTGATGTCACAGTGCCTGCAGGGTATTCTCATTTGCTGCATACTCTGGTAATGACCTCTCCTATTTCAGGAACAGATGGCTGCTTCTCAAAATTAGTATTTTCTGTGGGAAAGGTTCTACTTAGGAGAGAAAAAAATTACCTCTAGAAATTAAGAAATTCATTAATACCTGAAGGGCTCGCTCACTCTCTGCAAGGAAAATTGGAAACTGAGATATAAAATTTGATCATTTGGACTGACAGTAGCAACACTGCTGATGGATATGAATCTCAGAGGGAAGTTACTGCACCTCTATGTCTAGTCAGGACCACTAGTAGAAACATAGGAAACAGCAGGGGGAACTGGGTGTAATTAAAACCTTGATTAGTTGAGGGTTTGTTTAGTTTCAGTTTTCCAAACCACAACACCCACTTGGCTTTGAAATTGCATCTGGATCTCGGTTCTGTGTAATTTCATCGCTTCTTAATGGCGCCAACCTTGTCTTTTCACTACCTGTATTGTGAAGTTTGGCATTGCTATCAAAAACCCAGTTCTAGAGATAGATTGCAATACAAACAGCTCTCATTAACACTAACCAAAATAACTCTTACAGTGGCAAAGAGTAATTTGTAAGCGAAATGTATCTTTGAAGGTTGGAGACCTCAAAGCATATAAGGTAATGCCATCTAGTTATCACAGCAGACAATTCCCTACAAAATACAGCAACTCAGATAACTACTAATGATTCCAAGCTGTATTTTCTTTCTAATTTAAAAGTGGCGTAGAAAAATTACTCTTAACTTTTTTGCAGTTTATCCTCTTAAATACTACTGATTAGGCATTTTTTACGTTTATTTTCCAGTTATATATCAACACTACTACTTTGTGCTTTTAATGATCTCTCTGCCATTTCTACATTTTCATGCATTTTACAGTTATAAGCTTTCATTCCTGGCATTTCCATCTGCTTCCAGACATACACTTCTATTACCAATGCTAATAAATCTTTCTTCTTCCATTGACACCATGGAGAGGTAGTGAATTCCTTTAAGGAGCACCAGCCCAAGACCTGTGAACCACCTCTGTTCCCTTATTTTAAGGAAGCTTTAGAGGTTATGTAGTCTTGCCCTCTTGCCTAAGATTTAGATCCATGCCTAATATTCAGTGCGAAAAGGCTGCATTCATATCAGTCAGTGCAATCCCACTCATGTCCACGCTGGCTGAGGAATGCACATGTTCCCTTTCTACAGTGGCATCATTACGCTACACACAAAAAAGAAAAGAAACCCACCAGACTTCTTTCTTATTTACTCAGTTACAGATCTAGGCTTACAGTTTATTGCAGGCCACTCATCTGTGACTGGTCTCTGAAAGGATGACTAGGCTATGAACTAATCAACAGCCAGGAGACAAGGTCAGGGCAGGCCCCTGATCATCCACACAACTTAATTGCTTGCTCTGTCCCTAATTTTGGTTTTAGATGACCCCAGTGTGCTTTCTCCAGGGCTGTGCCCTGGTACAGTTGGTCACCTCTTCACTCCAGGGGCCCCTCCTAAATGCCTCGGGATATACCATTCCTGCCCTGCCTTCCATGCTCTAAAGCACCAGCCAGGTGGCCATCAAAACAGTTTGGACTCCTGAAATGAAAAACTATATACAAAAGGACATTTGTATTTTAGGGCCATAGGAGACCCATAAAACTGTTATGTCATGTCATGTGGATGTGGTCTGTCTAATCCAGAGCAAGCGAGCCCTGAGCGGGGCAGGCACAAGTTTGTGCAAACTGCTTGGATTCCTGACCCTCTTTTACTTAGCAATATAGATATAGCCTACAGACTATACAATTCAGCGCTGAAGCTCTCACCTTGGATATCTGCAGCACTAAGAATTCTAAGATTTTTTTTGTACCCCATCAGAAACCCTTTTTTTTTTCTTTCACTTTTTTTTTTCCAAATAGAAATGCTCCCTATCTATATACTTAGTACTCTTCTACTCCAAACCCTTGATTTCCATGACTCTAATGGATCATGTTTTTCTCAACTCTTTCCTGAGCTTCTGTCTTATCAGGCTTCAGTGCAGGTCATTAGTCTCTAATGAATTTTATAGGTATTCTGGAGAATGTTTCTAATATGTTACAAAGATTCTGATAAGCTCTTTATTCATTATCCATTCTAAAGCGTGACTCTCCAGGGGTGAAACCACTTCTGAAGGTTGTTAGGTTGTTTAATGACCACATATTTATTTCTTAAAGGTCAATAAGAGCAAGCTGGCTAGCTTGTAAAGAAGTAGCATAATTGCACCCATTGTTTAAAACCTGATGCAATACTGATTGCAGTTAATAGAAAGACAGAACGCTCCAGTCCTATTTCGGTGAATATTTCTGAGTACAATCATGAGTGCATGGAGTTTCACATAAAATACTAACTGCTCTCCTTTCAGAGAGATTTTCACTTCCTTGTGTTACATGCTGTACAGAACAGACTGAAATAGTCAAACGATCCAAATGACAATAGGTGATTTTTCCCTATGTATTTTTTTCGGAACAGTCTACACTGAAGTGGGGCAGCACCACTTGTTTTTTACCCTATTCAACAAGCTTTCTTGGTGACTTTTTTTTTTTTTTTTTTTAAGTTCTGAAGCTTGAAGCTGTGAATTGGGGAAAACTGTAGTTAGTAACAAAGAGTCTCTAACTGATCTTGGCAGGGAAAGGAAAAGTTTTTCAGAGTTTGTTCTAGTGAGACATCTAGCTGCTCTTGTGTGCTAGTATCAGTGTGAAGCAAAAAGAAAATGGTTGCATCCAAAGCTGAACGTTTCAGATGCAATTAGGAATAATTATATTTTTTATTTATCAGTAAGAGTTAACTGAACGATCGCATCCTTGTCGGGGGCCCTTTAAGTCTAATACATGCCTAAATTCAAATGCGCAGGTTCCAGCAAAAATAATCAGATTATTCTCGTCCTTAAGAGTTAAGTGCTTTCCTGGAGTAGGATCTGTGCAAGAGAAAAAGGGCCAAGTCTACCCAGCTGCAAGCCTAGCAAGCTTACGCCAGGTTTGAATCTGCTCCAGGAAAGATAAATGACTGCGTATCCATAATTTACAGGACTATAAATACCAAGAATGCTGTTGATGTCATACTGGAGTGCACAGTCCTCCATCAGGTAACGTTTCCGTTGGCTGTGAGATGAGTGTCTTTTAGAATAGGACTACAGGACTGAGCTGTCACAGCTTATTTTAAAATTTTCTCATTAAAGCTCCCTATGTCCCAGTTAATATCAGTTTTCCCATTGATGTTTCTTAGTTTATTTTAACAGTGCTTTTTTATTACACAGGGTGACTGTACCAGCTTTGGCGGTCAAAAGATTAAATGCTGTCTATCGTGTTATCCACATGGGTCCTTGCAGTGGACCCTTTATTGAGATTGCTAAGGGCTAAATTTTGGCCTGACCCATTCAGTTGGGCACACAACAGAAGCATGGCACCTGGAGGGGAAGACAGGCACAAGAGGGGCAAATGACAAGTAATGTTTGGAGCTCATTCATGGTCTGATGATTCTAAATCTTTATTAGTTAACAACTGCTTTGGTTCCGGTTCTTGGCATGTTCAAACTGTGCCTCCAAAAGAGAACGTAAGAGGTCAAAAACCTAGACATTACTTCTTCATTATAAGGATGAAGTTTTAAAAACTCCAGGGCTTTTATTCTGAAATTTATTATGCATTCTTTATTTTGGCAGGTCTGAGATAAACCAGCAAACATACTAATGAAGACAAGAACTGTCCTGAGGAAATACCTCCTATTAGTTAGTAAGCAGACACAGTGGCCTGGATTAGGAAGGAACATGACAACATTGTTGAAAATGAAGATGTGTATCCTAAGTGAAGCCAATGGGTTCACAGAAGCCAGGGCTGTGTAACCTGCTGCTGCACATCAGGATTCCAGGAGAGGAAATGAACATTACGCATGGTGAGAGCAATGATACACCAGGGTGAGATAAATTTACTTCTTAACTGCATTTCATCTTAGAAATTTGAAAGTGGCATTTCTGTACTGAGAAAGACTCCAGAAGATCGGCTATCCGATGCAATGCTGCCTTCCAAATGGAAAGATGATTGTCAGCTCTCTGGTTCACTAACTTTTATCTTTGCTGATAAATGAACGTTAAGTGGTCAGTTGTTGACAAAAGCCCTTTTTTTAATTGGATATGTGAACTGGACCTTACATAACCTGGCAATGTATTATCATCCCTGGACCTTGTCACTCAGATAAAACCATCTTGGCTCCTTCAGGAACGCGAGTGTTCAGTGTCTACATTTTTGCTATTTGGAGGGGAAGATCACAGACATATATGCTCTGATATAAAGACAGAAAATCTTCCAAAGTTTTGGTTCAGTAGGAATTTGCCCAAAATAGGCAATAACCATGGAAAGCACATTTGAACCCAACCAGATAAAGTTGCGTAGTTCCCACATTGTCCCATTGGAACTGATTTGTCCATAGGTCCGGAGGAAGATCTGACCAAGCACACTGAGAGCTGTTTGTAAGAGAACAGGGAAAGGCCAAGAAGCCCCTGCGCTGAGGAACACTGCTGTCACTGAATGTCTCCATTGGCCTCCTGGGGAAAAGTTGTTTAAGAGGTTACTAAAGAGATTGTGCCAACAGCTGCCCAACATTTCTTCACTTGTAGTGGGTCCACTAGTAGAAGGAACTTGCCAGCATTGTCCCTTTTTTGAACAGAGCTCCAAGATACATTCTAAGAGAATCTCAACTGCCGTGAAATCTAGAGTTCATGAACTGCATATTTCTCCTTCCTTTTTGTTTTGTCTTCTGGATTTCTTTTTAGCTGTTGATTTATCTCTAGCTGGGAAATCTCCCAGTCTTTTTAAATACTTAAATTTTTGTTGTGGAATTGCTGCAGGTCTATATGAGGGTCAGTCAAAGTCCCCATCAAAACAAATAATACTGTAGACACTCCTCCTTCAGCCTCAGAACAGCTTCAGCTGTTCCCTACAGGGATGACAGTTCCAATCTATTCCCAAGTCCTTGCCGTCATCCCATTGCTACCAGTGCACAGTCCTACACAGGAGGTGGCAGGCTGTTCAGTGAACTCTCCTCACCCAGAACTACTTAGGACAGCCAAAATAAAACTGGCAGTTTCATATATATGTCATTCCCATTTCATGGGAAGTGGTCACACAAAATGAGCCAAAAGAAGACCTGAAAGAAGCATACCATTCGAGGCGAAGAATGGTGATGAGCAGCTGGAGGACAGGAAAGGCAGATCCCATCTCCCTTAACACAGCTGGAACTGGAAAGGATCTATGTCCATGGCTGACTGGTCTCTCCATTTGAAACCATCCTAAGCATTCACTAGAGACAGCTCAGCCTGTCCCTCACTCACAACATACTGTTGCCTTCTCATGCCTTATCATGATGCTTTTGTGTTCCTTGGTCCTCTATCTGTAAACTACACTTCACAAGTTAAGAAGGACCAAAATAGGACTTGTTTTACGGCTTCTGTTAATAGTCCATGGAGTTCTGAAAAGACAGCTTCTGGAAAAGAAAAGTTACCAAATTCTGCACATCAGGAGTGCTCTCCTGGTGTCTTTTGTGTAATACCACTGCTTGATGTGGTTCCTGGAGGTAAAATCATCATAACCAGAACAGAGTTCAAAGACAGTTGGCCTGGTCTTGATTTGATAGCTGCATCGCTTAATTCCTAATTTATTTTGATGTTAGCTTTAATGGCCCAGATTGAGTGATAGTCTGGGGCTTCTTTGCTGGGTGTTGATGGATTTAAGTGTTGCATTTTTCTTTTTGTTTTTTTTAACTATTTTGTTATATTTCAGTTTGTTTAACTAACAAAATAAAGTTATTAATCAAGTTAAATCATTCCTGTCATTGAACAAAATGGTCCAGAACCTTTAAAGAACTGAGTAGATATCATCCAGCCAACTTAAAAGCCTATATTTAAAACTTACTTCGTAAACTCATTTAAATCACATGTTCTTACATGTTCTGTTGTTTGAAAGTTGTTTCCTTTGAAACTTTCCTCTTTATGCTTCCATGAAGGAAGTAAGATAAACTTGTTTATTTCATTTGTCAGTTTTGTGTTTCTGAATTTCTTCATCAAATCTGTTATCTTTCTTAAGTATCCAATCCTTGCCTGAGTTATGTGTAGAAAGGGGGATGATTTTACTGCTGTACTTGTAGTGCTGGAAAGCAAGACGAGAAAAGAGCAAGCAGAGAACTACAGAAAGACAAAAAGAAGACATTAAATGAGCATTTTATTTTGGAGACAATCCTGCAGGATGAGAAAGCCAAATATTTTTAGGATCATGGGATAATTCAGGTTGGAACAGACCTCCAGAGGTCAAATGGTTCAACTTTTCCAGTCCAGTGATGCATCACAGTCAAATACTTGCTTATCACTTACTGCTTTTCCTGTCCTTTTATTTTACTTTTAGTTAACTATACCTTCTATCATTTCTTAATTTGAACTGGCCTTAGCAAGTCATTAGTATTTTCATAATACAAGTACATTTTATTTATCAATGAATTGGAAGCAGCTAATTAGACACAAACAGTCTGTAGGCTGCAGATCTGCTGAAATCAGCAATAAGGCTAATTTTTAAATGTGCTTATGAAAGGGACCCCAACACATGTGGAAGCCTCTCTCTTCTTGAGCCATGTGGAGTTCTTAAATTCTTCAGGATTCACAAAGGGGAAGATGGTGATAGGACTCAGACAGTAACAAGCCCAGATGAAGAAGAGCAACAACAGCTTTTCATAGCTCCAGTTTGAAGGGGAAGGTAGGTTGGAAATCCCTAGGCTGTCTTCAAGCAGAAAGAGTTAGGTTGAGAAGAAGTAAACGATAACTGGTTGAGAAATGTGCAATTTCAGAATGTTTTTGTTATGCCATCAGTCTCTAGCAATGAATCTCTCCACTTATTGTCCTGAAGAGGGGAGACATTTTCTACTATGGAAGTGCTGGTAGGGTTATCCATAAATTTTATTCTTTCGAAAAGTCAAGAAATGCTATATATAGATTCAGAAAAAGCCAGCCTTGTTTGCTAACGCATAGGTTTCACCAAGTATAGACGTCTTGTCTTTTCCAAGGTCTACTTTACTAGTATAATTTCTTCTGCTGTAATGCCTCTAGTGAGTTTTCAGAGATGAATACCAAAGTTTCCATTTTCATGAAAGCAGCAGGGAGCAGCAACAACTACAGTGTAAATGACCTTACCAAGCTCACTATTGACCAATGCTAGGAAGAAACTTCCCGGCAAGTCTGTGCTCAAGCAGTTCACGAGCACATGAAAGGTACCAGAAGTGTTCAACAACATGTGCTGACCCTCAGTTAGTTAGTGAAGCAAGGCTGTCAGGCAAAACTGGGCAAACTGCACCCCCATGATTTTATTTTGTATTGTGTAGGTCAGCTTTGGTGTTTCTGTTTATGTGGCTGCCAGCCAAAAGTATTTAAAAGGCCTTTTCAGTGTGTAGCAAGGAAAAATATTCCCTTCCCTGCTTGAACTCGGGGGTCTAACAGACTCACCCTTTCTGTCTAGTTGGCAGAAATTTGGGATTAGGACTGCCCATTTCCTTAGTGCTTGCACAGTTTATATCACAAATACATATTGATTCATGCCCAGGACTCTACACACAGAACCACTCCAAATTTAATAATGATTGTGACAGGATTTTAACAGTCATTAACCATGAGTATTTATTTCTACTATAAGTTTTCTTTCCCATGCAAAATGTACATACATGTGTATGCATTTTTAAGGAGTTGGGAACTATTCAAAACAAGAGTTATTTTGAGGGTTAGGAAATAGCTTGTCTTGCGGCTGCCAAGTGATTTTGGAATAACTTTTTGCATGATGGAGTGGAGGGAAAAATGGAGATAAAAACATCAGTCCTTCAGTTCAAGGAGACTAGACACTTAAAAGAAAAAGAAGAAAAGAAAAAGAAAAAAAAAAGAAAGAAAGAAACCATTTCCCCTTCTTATGCTTCTGCATCCCGTTCGCCCTTTATTTTCCATTCTGAGGCTGGGTAGAGGAGCTCCAGCCACATTGTCCTAACTGTGCCCATCAGCAGGCTAGACAAAAAAAAAGGCAAGAAGCCCTCTCCTGTATTTTCCCCTCCTCCACCTTGAGCAGATTTGAAAGAGAGAAGGAACATGTTCAATGATGGGCATGTGGAAATGTCATTAGTCACATTTAGATAAGTTTATAAATGTACAAAGTAGCTCTCAGGGCCTGACAAAGGGTTGAGGTGAAACATCTGAGCCTCATCCAAAACTAGAGACTTTCAGCTGGTATAAATCAGGTATTGTGATATACCCCAGCTGAGATTCCAGTGCCAGGACTCATCTCCACAGCCTGTAAAGTTCCTGACTTATATTTAGGGTATTATAAAATGTTCATAAATAGCTGCAATATGTGACCAATGTGTGAAATGCAACCCTTCCTTTGACTTATTTTCTGCTTGCTTTGTATTTTAAAACAGGAAAAAAAGAATCCTTGCTTTCACCTTCAGCACACTTTGCTCTTTCTCCACAGGGTGAGTAGCTATCAAATTGCTCACAGGGGCAACTGAGAGATGGAAACTCTTAGGATGGGCAGAGCCATCCATGCTGAACACTTGCTGTCTCCAGCCTTGCACAAAACAAATGTTGCATACAGGTACCGAAGTTTTTATAAGCCTTGATGCAGCTTTAACTTAATATCTTGGACTAAATTAGGGAGTAAACCAACAAAAACAACCCATCACACTTCCTCTCCTTTCTTCTTCCTCTTGAAAACCAACAGGCATTTTTGAGAGAAGACAAGATAAAACTTGTTCTTTAGTGGTGCTTACCTGAGGCCAGGAGAATACATTGGAACTTCCTCAGAATATTTTCATCTTAAATCAACAAACAATATAAAAGATTGGACATTAATAGTTGTAAATATTACAATATAAAAGTGTTAAAAGTCAAAATCATGCCATCTGTAAGTCTTTTGCTTTCTAGGTATTATTATGCAATCTGAACCAAATCTTGGTGACTTCTTGTCTCCCAAAATTATCCTTTTCCCCCAAATATTATAATATACTTTCTGAAGGTGGATGATACATTTAGGATTAAGCCAAACAATCCTGTGGACAGGTTAATTTTGAAATACATATTTAGGCAGTCAGATATCCAGATAAATTGGTTTTGAAAATACTCTCTTCTCCTCCTCCAAAGTTATCTGGAAAATTATCAAAGGAAAAAAAGAAAGAGGAAGAAGGAGAAAGACTATTGGACTGAAAGAAGAATAAGCAAGAAAGCCTTTTAAAATTGTGCTTGAGTGTAAGGTGAATGACCATTATTTGGTCAAACCAACCAGTCATCTCTACTCCTCCTTGATATCAGGGCACATAATTCATGGTTGTTGCTGCAAAGCCAAAAGTCAGGGAGGAGAGATGTCTTCTAATTCTGGAAGCATGTAGGAATAGGCATACAGGGCCTCAGGAGAAATCTCACCGAGTCCTTTCACCTGCCACTGTCAGGCCAGGGGAGATGCTGCACTGTGGGAAGCCCACTGCATGGCATTTCATGTCATCAGGACCAAGGCCGCACGTGTGACATCTGGCCTGTGGCAGAGAGAACCCTGTCAGACATTGTGGGGTCTCGCTCAGGCCCAGTGTGCTGCTTACATGGTGAAGCACTCCTAGCCCTAGCAGCTGCAGCCTATTTTCACAAATATCTGACAAGTTTCTTTGGCTCCCTGCCAGTTTGAGCTGTACCCGACACTTCGTCTGTCCTTCCCCTAGCTCCACAGTCCTTTGTAGCTGCTGCTCAAAACTTAGACATGTACCAAATGAAGCTCTTTTCCTCCCCTCAATGTGCAGACATCCCACCCCAATTAATTAACCCAACAGTGGCTTCATCCCTATGAAGCTGTGACTTCCCACACTTTATCCCCCTCATTCAGCTTAAAGACATCAGCACATTCCTGACTTCATCACTTGTTAACTCCCTTTTGGTAATGGTGAGTGCATCCTCTCTCACTGGCCTGCTCTGATTTGATATGACTTGAACTCTCATGCAAAAAGTTTTCAAGGCTCTTTATGTGCTCCATTGCTATTGTGGTACATAAACCCCTCCAAAATTGTAGTTTAGCACTGCTGCCGTATCCAGAATTGAGAGACTTTCAGACCTTCTCAGACTGTATTGCCATGCTGTCCATCTTGCAAGTGCCTGATAAGGAGCAGCAAAGCCTGAGTGAGAGCAAGACGTCTGCTGTTTACTGTTTAATTAACAAAGGTTAATCCTTTGGCAAAGTTCCAGAGGATTTAATGAAGGTGGCAACAGCATCATTATACAAAAACATCAAGTGAAAAGTTTTCTTCAGCAGCTATTCCAAAAAGAAGAAAAAAACATGCGATGTAGCAGAATGATGCGTCTCCGAACAGATTTTTAGCTATGCTACCAAACTCTAGAAATTATGATACTTAAAAAAAAAAAAAAAATATGGACTTTAACTCCTTATTTATATTTTAGAATGATAGACAGTATTTTAAGAATCAAAGGGTTCCTCAGAGATCATCTGCAACAGTCTCCTGCCTAAGTACAGATTCAATTGCATCTGTTTCATTCCAGACACTTGCTTATTCAACAGGTCCTTAAAAATCATCACTAATGAGGATCGCTCAGTCTTCTTTTGATGGAAGTCTCCCCTTTTCTTGAAATAGATTGCAAAGTGTTTAGCATAGAGTAGCATTGCATTCAATAGAGTAGCATTCAATAGCATTGCATTCAATTCAATTCAATTTCATCCATTTACTCAAAGAAGCTAGTGTGAAGGTAGACAGCAGCAGTAGCCTCCTAGAAAAGAAGTCTGGAGGACAGGAAACTAGGAAGCTGTAAAACCATCAAACACTGAAAAAATCAGGGTAATAATATTCTACAAAATGTCAGGCATATCCAGCTTGGAAATTCAGAGCAAGCACAGAAATGTCTAGCTGTTGACTCCAAACCTCTTTGATTAAAAGTACTTAGTTGATAGACAATAACAAGCATTCCCATAAGATTTCTTTCTGCAATCTTAACATTCAACTATAATAAAAAATACTCTACATGATGTAATCAAAATGAAAGTTTCTGGATTCAGGAATGTTTTAAGGTAAAAAATGAGGTCTTGGTCCTTTTCACACTATGCAAAAATATTCCAATAATTTATTCAACTGATATAACTAAATATACCGTGCTCTGATTTATATGTATATGTGATGTTATTCTAGCTGATTTTTACACCCATTCACAGGAAAATTTAAAAAGTCAGTATTTGTTTCTAAATCAACAACCTTGAGTTAGCACAGCTATACAGCCCCATAGTCATTGAAGGCTGTACTTAAGCAAAATGTTTGCTTTCCTCATTTTTACTTCTTACAGAACTAATTGTATCCACACTTGAAAGTCACTTCAAAATCAATTGAATAGATGGCATTTTAAAGCTGTTGCTAGAGCTTATGTTTAATAGATATTTTAGTATATGACCTGCTGCTCTCCAAACCAAATGGTCCACACTACTCCAGTGCTTTTCATCACTCCTTATGTCCAAAGGGCTCTTCATTTTATACAACATCACTCTCTGTATTTCTTGGCTCTCAATATTTTTTGCCATTTTGCAGGTATTTCTCATATCAATGTCACCAGACCAAGTTGGTACTGTTACTAGCTTTCCTTTCTGCTGCGGGCTCCCTAGGCTGCTTGAAGGAGAACAAACTGACTCTGAATAGGATCACCTCAAGCCATTCCCTTTCTTTCCTTTAAGCCTTAGTTTCTGCCAAGGGCTGGATTGGAAGGAGGAAGAAACACATATGGGAAAGCTAGCAGTCCTGCCTGCTGGTTGCTAAGAAGCCTGCAGACAGCTGTAAATTAGAACAGCCCCTGCCTGTTATATTTTACAGCAATGTTCCTTTGAGCAAGCCAAAGCCTGAAGATGAGAAGGTGCTGCTCACTTTGGGTTGTGGATAGAGGGGTATCATAGAGTTTTAACCCAAAGATCCCGAGCAATTTTTTTTCTCCTTTCTTTCTAGAGAAGAGATTGCTGTGAGGGTCGAATATTTACAACTTTTACCCCAAAATTCCCTCCGTTTCGAGCATCTGCTGTGACATTCCTCAGAAATGGTTGCACTCCTGGTGCCACCAGTTGTGACAGGAACAAGGACTGCAGGAACAGGTCAGCAGTTGCCATGCAGTTTGAGGGAAGCTTCTGAAATGGAGAAGGTATGTCCAGACTGAGGTCCACATCCCAGCTCCTAAACACTAGTTGTCAGGTATTAAACATGGATCAACTTTGTTTCATGCTCCAGGCAGCCAAGGCATTTACCCCTCCAGCCATCTCCCTTTTGAACTGTTGGAACATTCAATTTTCTATGTAGTTACTAAAATTGTATTTTTCATGTGATACTGCCGAGAGGACCAGTCAATTTTTACTGATGGGCATTTCACATCTGTACAGTGAAAATGAAGCCCATGCCCCAAAAATGCTTACTTTTACAGGCTAGGTAGTCTTTGCCCTATGAATAGTCCTTCACATTTGTACTTCATGCTGCTTCCTTTGAAACCAACGGCAAAACTTCTAACTAACTGAGAGTTGTATACTGCTTGTGACTTGTGTGCTTTCTGTCAGAAACAATTGGGCTCAACAGTAAGAAAAGCTTTCAACGTACCTGTAACTTATACATTTGCTAGGAAGCAAAAGCTGAGTTTGACTTCTGATGGTCAGTATGTTGCCTCTTCATTGTAAAATTTAAGTAACAATAACATAAACCAGCCCTGTTTAAACTCTTGTTTATAAAATTCAAGTAGTATTACATTTTTTTGGAATAGCTGGCCTAGAATAAGCATTAAAGTAGCTTTCATACAACCCATAATGCCAAAAAATAAATGCAATTCTGCACATTCTTTCCTGAAAGCATCCACAAATGACGTGCAAGGCATACACATTGGCTGGAGGCCATAAGCAAAAGCATTGTGCTAAAATTTTGTATGACATCAAGCCAAAAAACTACTTAGCATTTGTATCTCAGATCTCAACTGAATTATGAATTAAATAACCAAATCAAAACAAAAAGCATAAACCACACTACGTCGTGCAACTTTGGTTATACACACACAGAGACACACATGCACACACACACACGCGTGCGTAACTGGTGTGGATCTGTGATGATTGATACAACCTCAGTGCACGTGTGTGCGTGTGTGTGTGCACAAACACACAAATACGAGACAGAGAGAAAGAAAAAGACAAATATTTGGAGGATATATTCCAAATAAAGTATACTCATTTTCCCAACGAGTGGATGATATCCCAGATGGGCTCCCTCTGGTGTTGAGAAGATAATATATTTTCCCTTTCAACCTTATTTCTTTGTGTCCATCTATAAGGGTGTTAAAAACTGCCAAATGTAATCATGGTATTATTATGGTAGAGTCCATCATTTCACATAGACCCTTATGGATGGGATAGTATAGCTTTTCTATATGTTCATGAATACTATATATGACATATGCATACACATACACATATATATGTATATATAAATCTGTGCACTTTATTACACTCAAACATCTCTCCATGCATGTACAGATCACTTCTAACCCTGAGAGACACTGAAATGTCGTACAGTGAAATTTGTCACCCATAAGCTGGCAATGTAACTGCTCACAATTAAAGATGAGAAACTGAACGCCTGGAGAGTGGCAGGCCTCGCAACAGCCACAATCTGATTTGCCAATGTGTGGAGCATTTTTTAATGCCTCTTAAGCTCAAATCATGCCAAGACTCTTTTCTGAGACCTCTGTGCTTGTGCAAGTGCAGCCTAGGAACCATGCATCCTGGCAAGTGGGGGAATACGCAATTATCTATTTATCTATCTTATCTAGGTGCTTGATTTTGGAAACCTAGGACCCAGCGTTACTTAGGAGCATTGTGGCACAGGCAATGGGTAGAATCGGTTTTGCCATGAACATTAACTAGGCATTTTAACTCTCATCTTCTTCCACCTTATTTATCACCCATTTACAACCACCTGCTACACCTAAGGCGGTAGTGCCATAGACTACCCCATCCTGTACTGCACAGCTATCATTCAACATGAGAGTGCAAGTACCATCCTTTATGGTATTTCCCAGATGGTAAATGCTTAACTTTGTCACCTGGATGCCCTTTTGACATAAGTCTGGTTTTGTTTTTTGATGCAATCCCTTCCTTGGAAAAACATCACCTCCGGTTTTGTCCTGAGATGCCAGGAGGTGGAAGTAGGGTGACCCCAGCTTGAGCTGCTGGAAAAGCATGACCCCCTTGCAGCCACAGCACATCTCTCCCCGGCTGCAGTTTGCAGTAGAGCCGGGACACTTTTTGCAGAATAAAACAGAAGGGAGAAGGAGACAAGAAATACACATTTCCAGTGGGTGTTGACAGATGTTTACTGACAGCAGAGGAGTACGGAGACCAGCCTCAGCTCCCAACCCAAGAGACAGTATGTCCTCATGGTCCCAGACCTCTGCTTCTGCTCCCAGCTTGCCCAACTTCCCCTCTCCTCCACACCAGTTCCCGTGAGCCTTTCCTCTCCCTTTCATTCCTCCCTTCCAGCCCTCAGCTCATTCATTGCCACCCACGCCCCTGCTCCTGCCTCCTGCATCCTCACACCCTGCCCTGATATGTGTTAGCAATACAACGCTTGGGCCAGATCCCAGGCCTGGTAAAAGCAGAAGAAAAACTCACATTCATTCTAGTGGCCTTCTTGGACTGGGTCCTGAATGCACAAAAGCAAAGCTGGTGTTAATTTTCCTTTCCCTCGGACAGTGCTGTTAGAGTTGGCACGTTCTCCTTCGACTGGTGAAACAAGAAGCGGGGGGTGGGAGCTGGGAGAGCAGGAGCAAGGGAAGAACAGAAAGCATACGTAAAAGGAGGAATGATTGCACACATGTGCTCTGAATTCTTCATCTCAGATTAATGTTTTCCTGTGAATTTAATTGGCTGCCTTCTGGTTTCGGCCAGATGACCAGTTATATTTCAGGACAGCTATAAAGTTGAATCTAAATGAAATATTTGGACAACGGGAGCCAATGTCTGTGAACTATTCCAGAAAATTATTAAATAAACAAAAAACACTGGAACATCTAACTGCAGAGCATAACAATTATTATTGTTCGTTCACATGTACTATTAATTCCTACTGCATCAACTTGACTGACAAAAAAAACCCCAAACCAGCCCACTGTGACTTTAAAAAGTAAGCTGTCCTTGCATCTCCATCACATGGATGGAAGTGCCATATTTCTCAGTGAATGATCTAGGATCATTATCTGGAACATCTACAGAGTTTCATTGCAAATTGGCTAAATTTATATTTGCTTTTTATTTAAATGTTCTCCATCCCCAGCACCAAGCTGTTGTCGAGTGACACTGAAAGAAAAACTATGCTAGTGGTTAGAGTGGTAGGACAATATTTGAGTCCCAAAAGTGACAATAGGCTTTTTACTGCCGTCTTCACTTGGATGTAGATTTAGTCTTTTTGCACCAAGCTGTCTGCTCAGTTATGCTGGTGGAGTGCCTCTGGTGTAGCCAGTTTATCCTCATGGAAGTGTCAGCATGATCCACCTATGGCCCAGGTTCTCCGCTTCCTGCCCCCCCCCATGTGAGATGATCTTAAACAGCTACTGGGAATTCATCATCCGCAAAGGGAAACTCCCAGCTGGCATCAACCCAGTACGGCTCCCTCCTAGGCCAGCTACTCTCCTTGCTCTGCGTGGGAGATGACACACGGCACAGGGCATTTTCTCATGCCTTGCCAATTCCTCACTGGCTTGTGGCATAATCCACTGGGAAAAACTTCCCAGATCCAACTCACCGTCTGTCCTGGCCTCATGAGCTAGCAGGACTAAGCGACACAAGAGAGCAATGTGGAAAGCAGCTCTTCCTGCCTGGGGACAGCTACGCATGGGAGTAAAGAGGTCTGAATGCCTATTCCTGCGTCTGTTATGGAACATCCTATCTACCCTGCACGCTAGGTCCCCAGAGGTCTAGCAACCAGGGCAAGGCAGCTGATCCCTGATGGCTCTTTTGTCCCTGTTCTGGCCCTCACAAGACTGTGGCATTGTGAATTAGAAAAATAGACCAAGAGAAGAGATAGTGCCATAAAGGGTTATGGAGTTGTGTTTCACTGTTTAAATACTCTCACTATTGCTTTTCTTCCACAAAGTCTTTTGAAAATCTGTCTTCAATTTCCAGACCCATCTCTCCCAGTGGAAAGTGCACCAGTGCCTACAGCAAAACCCAGTTCAGAGATCAAGCATGCATGCTTTGTTGTTTCTCCTGGTCTTTGATCTTTGATTCACTCTTTTTTCAGATTCATTAAGATCTTCCCATTCAAAGACTCTTAAAGAATTAAGTCTCAAGAAATACTTGGGAAACTCTTCTCAGTGCCAATTCAGTTTCTGTTACAAGAATGAAACACTGCAGGCTCAAAACTTTCTGGTCTTCCCTTCACCTCAGCTGAGGACAGAAGGAAAGGAGCCTTCCCACAGAGGAGATCAGCCAGCTCAGTCGCCAGGCAGTGGTTGGCTAGATAATCCCACATTTCCCAGATTACACGGAAAAAAAGAGCAGAGTATTTCTGATCAAAGGGGACAAGGTTCAGGAGAGAAGTTATTGATGTATAAGATGCTGGCAGTAGCCAAATCCAAAGGCCAGGGACCATAACAATAGTTAGGCAATTAAAACATTATACGTAACCAAAAATGAAAATACTATATGTAATCAGAGCAGAAAGTGTCATCTGAGGTAAATGTGATACAGTGCTGATGGATGTTCCCCTAGAAAGGGTGAAGTTACATAATACTGTTAGAGAGCACAATTAAAAAGGCAAATCATGGGTACTTGGTTGTGTTTAATCATCCCAATCTAGCTCTGCCATCTTCTCATACTTCTCTGGGTCTGGACAGTGTTTGACAGACCATCCTCAGGAAAGCGGTCATCACATCAGAGAAACATCTGTAATATCATGAAATCACCTTTCAGAAACAGATCTCAAGTCCCTTTGTCAACTGTAATTCATAAGTTCATAACATCAAAAGTACGATATCTGAAGTCACTTTGGCCTCTCCTACTTCCTGAATTCTCTTTGCAAATAAAATATTTTTGTTTAATTCAGTTAACAACAATGGTAAATGTGATTCATCTGCAATTCTGGGTAACAGGCCATTTCTCATTTAAAAATTTACCCAATAATCTTTAAAAGCATCTAGTGGGAGTTACGTTTCCACAGGTATTGGAAAATTATATGCCTGTAATTCAAAAGGCAGCAAATGTAAACAGTTGTATTTGGAATGATAACAAATGATAATCTATTTCTCAGAAAACCTTTACGTGACTCTGTTCAGACCCCATTTCTGCTCAGGAGGCAAGCTGACTGAAAATATCTCTGAGTGATATATATGTGCCTAATTACCGCCCTATTCTCTGAGCTGACTCTTGATGGAAATCTAGGGTTACAAAGGCGCAGCAAGGACGAGAGCCAACGGCTGGGAACTGAAGCTCAGCAAATCTAAACTGAAGTACAATGGAAATTTTCTAACAGATGGGGTAACTGACCATAAGAACAGTTCATGGAGAGCTGTGATGAATTCTCTCCACCACTCGCAATTCTTAAATCAGGACTGGATGTTTGTCCAGTAGATAGACCAAACAAGAATTAAATCAGAGAAAGCTAATGGCCTGGGTTGTAGCAGAGGTCAGACAAGAGGATACCAAAGGCCTCTCTCGGCCTTATAGTCTTTGAGTCTCCTAAATAAAAAGTTCAGGGTTTGCAGATCATAGCATAAATCCTATTCTATTTCAGGCTGCTTTCAAACTTGGGCAATTGAAGAGGAGGGAAAATAAACAGATGCTGCAAGACAAAATCATCTGAGTGATGAACAAAAAGCCCTATCCATGCATCAAGTGTGGCAAAACATCTTCCCTGGGGTCTGTCTTATCAGTGATCTGGTTTACTTTGGCCTATTTGTCAGTGGCAGAAAAAGAAAACAGCTCCAAATCCTGATAACTATATAGGACTGATTGTATCACGCAGTGATAATGAATTTGAATAGCTCTATTAGAATAGCAGTCTGGCCTGAAATATCCCTCCCCTTTTCATGGATGGTGCTTTTCTGGGTTGCCCCTTATCTAACAAGAGGGTGTTTTTCCAGGGCATGAATTCTTTAAAAGCAGAGAAGTGTTAAGGGATTCCTTCCTTTCTTGACAGGGCTTACCTCCCCTTAGTCATGCCCATTCGATGGTAGTGGTGGCTGAACTCCAAACCAGACCTGGGGAATGGTCTGATTTAAAAAAAAAAAAAAGCAAGAAAAGAGATATCTTTCTCCGTTGTTTTGAAAGCAGGCACTATGACAAATGTGGCTGGGAGCACAGCCACCCAAACAGTTGACTCATCACAGCAGAGCAGACCGTGAACTCCGGCACTGCAGGGAGGAGGATGGGACGGAGCTGAGAAGGCAAAGAGGGTGGTGAGGATCTCGTTGAGTGGTTCCGCCATCATAGGCTTTGGCATGGGGAAGAAGCATGTTCAGGGTTGCAAAATGCACTGCTTTATAAGAGTTCCCTCAGAGGAGGGCTCATTTTGGACTTCTGTGAAGCCTTAGAAGCTGATGGCTCATGGCCCATTTCATTTGTTGGTGTTTTCCTGTCATAAATTCCCTGTCATGCATTATCTGAATGAGAAGGACTTGCTCAGAAATGTTATAAAGCCTGGGAGAAGACATGGAGGTTTCACCCAGCTCCCTGACAACCCCTGTTATCCTGCCCCTTGTGTTCCCACCTCCACACCACCAGCATGCACAGCGAGGAACTGTGACATGTATGGGGCTGCTTGGGAGGGGAACTCTTCCCCAAAGAAATTCAGGATGCAAGTTGTGTCTTTATGTCAGATATTGTATAAAATTACTATAAAAGTCCTCATCTAGCCAAGCTGAGATGGAATGGCTGGGACAGAAAGACACTGGATGAAAGAAAACCTATTCTAACACTCATTTTGAGAGGGGAAGATAATGTGCAATGCAGCTATGCCTGACTTACTCATGATCACACTGCAAATTTCTGGGCATTAGGATGAGAATCTACATTTTAAATGCCAACACAGTGCCAGAACCACAGCACTCACATTCAGAAAACTTTTCAGGAATGGTAGATTGACCTCATTACATTTTCATCACAAAAATGACAAATTACAACCCATTATTGGCATCGAACCTTCAGACATGTCTACATGGAGTTCAAGTTCACATCAAACACTTGAAATATTGCCATTGTCTTTGGTGGGAGTGGATACAAGCAAATAGTCTGGTACCCTGTGTCTAATGGTGCCCTGTCTCTTAGGTGTCAGAAGAAGGATTAAAACCACCTATCAAATAACTAGTCAATTATCCAGTCTTTCCTGTGTCTCAAAGGGGGTTCATTCTATGCTGGAAAATATGAAGTTGGATTACTGTTATCATGGTCTTCGTTTGCATAGTTGCAGATGTTGCTGATGGTCATAAAATCAGCTAGCTCTTTTAAGAGTCCAGCCACAGTATATTATCTTGATGACCACTTATGGCAGCGAAATCCACAGATTAGCTAAATGTTGGGAAAAGTGGGGATTTCCTTTTATAGGGGCAAAATTTACTACCTTTTAATTTTATTGGGCAGGAGTATACCTTTCACGGTTTAGATTACATGAGAAGGTATGTCTCATTTCTCTGCCGGATCAAAAATACTTTCAGAAACCATAAATGCAGTTTGATACTTATCAGACCAAAACCTGCACTCCTTTGCCAAAGTACAAACCAGAATGAGACTTACAGCTCCTCAGATGTTGATGGCCTCTTGGAATGGGTTTTCATCTCTGACACCACAGCCCCCCTGCTCCCTCCCCCTCACCGCCATCCCCTCCGCCTCCAACCTTTTGCTTGTCAGCACTAAGCTCTGTCCAATTATTCACCTTTTCAAAAGTGATTTATTTTCAGGATAATCTAATAATGTCAAAACCAACACCATTATGCTCTATCACCCACCAGGATGGGCCAGAGAGGGAAAGGGGCAACCATACTGATTCACTTTGCCTTGCACTTTATACCTGATGGGCCGATGAAATGTACGACCAACAATTTAGGAATAATTTGGTCAGGTTATCATAAACAACTCCCTTGTACTCCTTCACACATCCTAATAACATTGCTCTGTAGCAGTTGCAGCACTGTTCCCTACCTCCTGTTTCAGACGTAATTATTTTTTTCATGCAGCTCCGTCTCTGCTGGTAAAGCATTATACAAGCTGATAAATGTTTTGTGCCACTGAAGCAATTAGGTGGAGCTTGTCAGATATTGTTCGTTTGTCTTCCAAAGGTTTTGTTAACAAAAATGAGAGCCCTCTTGGCATATTCTTGTTTCTCATTTTCCAAGAGACTGGTTGAGTCTCAAGTCTAAGATGTGCAAACTAGGAGTTTTACTTCCCAAAGAGGTGTTTCAGGAAAATCAAGGACTTGCAGAGACACGGTGCTTTCTCTGCTCCCGTTTTCTTCCTTGGAAGGAATAATTTCCACCACTGGCACAATCTCCGTCCATCTCTACTACATGCATCACCTAGCTGATGCTGGCAAAACCCAACTCAAGACTGTTAATTTCTCTTCTCTTTTTGCTTTTGGCCGGTGTCCACCCAGTTGTTGAGGGGTAAGCTGACACACAAATGATGCAGCTCATGCTCCCTCTGCTCATTTCCCAGTTCAAATGTGGCACATGGAGGAAAACCTTGCTCTCCCCCTGCTCATAGCTGTGCTAAAACCAGTCAAGACTCTGCACAAAAATATGTGTTGCTTTAAAAGAAAATTGTAACTGCAGCAGAAAGAGGGCAGGGAGAACTTGCTAATGTTACAGTCATTTATATATACAAGCAAAATCTCATGAACTCTTGTTCCATGACTGGGTTAATTCCTGTTTCAGTGCAACAGCCAATTCACACAGTGGCAGGAGTGTCCTTAAGGCTCCATGGATATAAGAGCTTGCAGCTCCTGGAGAACATGTAGAGATCCCTGTGCTCTGTTTTAAGCAGGAGTCAGCAGATGACTTGGGATAATCTAATTTGTGCAAGAAATATATTTCATTTACATTTTGCTCTCAGAAAAAGCGAAAGCACAGTAAACAACATCTTATCTACACCCATATATTCAGCTCAATTCCATGGAGTTTTGCCATTGACTCAACTGGAACAAGATCAGTCCTTAATCATTAAAAAAACACATTTTTACTCTCGTTCTCCTGCACTTTATGCAATATATTATGTCCAAATGGAAGAAATTTTTTTAAGAAGCGA
This sequence comes from Balearica regulorum gibbericeps, assembly GCF_011004875.1. Taxonomy (NCBI): domain Eukaryota; kingdom Metazoa; phylum Chordata; class Aves; order Gruiformes; family Gruidae; genus Balearica; species Balearica regulorum. The sequence goes on from NC_046186.1 coordinate 62,905,095, forward strand.
ACAAGCATTCTGGCAGATTCTGCAGGATTTTGAATGACAAATTTCTAGTGCAATAAATTGCCCACTCTAAAGCAAAGTCTTACATGCAGCCATTTAGTAAAAATTTATTTTATAGGTTTTTTTTTTCAGTCATGAACAAAAGAATATTTGTTTCCTGACATTCTCAGTATATTATTTTTTATGTAAAAGATTGAAAGGAGAAAAAAGTCGGCTATTCTGTTTGTTTCCTTCATGAGGAAAATTTAAAAACACAAAGTTTCTTAAATAAAATTCAGTTGCAATTCAATTATAGGGACCTGAAATGAGTCCTTGTTATTTTATCCATGCACTTAGCTGCATTAAACTTACATAAATTTAGGATTATCTATTTTATATAAGTAAATAATCTTAACTTTTTTCTTTAACTGTCATCCTGGAATTATTGCCTATATTACGTATTATAAGGCTAAATGAGGAAATGAGCACCTAAAATGTGCCTTTAAAAGAGTGCTTATTTTCAATCCTTTCTGAAGAACTCCTTCTCATGTATCCCATATGATAATTAACAAAGCTCATTATATCACAATAGATTAATATAAAGCAATTTGCTGATTATCACATAAAGTGTACGAATGGCCAGAAAGTACAAATAAAAACCAAAAGTAGAACAGGATAAAGTGTCAAACCAAGAAGGTCCTGATCAAATTCCAAAGACTGATCCATTTCTTATTGCCAACACAATTCCCTAAACAAGTGATGAGGAACCATCACAAATGAAATGTTTCTGCCTTTTTGTTTGCACATGAATGATACCAAAACCTGCTTTTTAATTAACAGTTTTACCTGGGACTGGATCCTAATGCACTCACTCACACCCTACCACTGAAAGATGCTTCTTCATTCCATTAGGCCTTTGTATTAGGTATTAGCCTATCTGAAAAGGTGTCACCAGCCTGATTGTCATGAACACTTTGGGTCAGGTTAAATTACTCTTTCTCTCTCTTTGCTGAACTGTTAGCAGAGGTATCTGCCCAGCAGCCTGTTAATCTGACATAAATTATCAGACAAGGCTACCACAACCGGAGGAGGAAGCTGAGGAAATGTGTGGGTTAGCAATCACCAAGCCTATTAAACTGCTCCGAAATCCCACCCTTTGGATTCACAATTTCTCATGTTTTGGCTTGACCAAAAGGCAGGTTGGTGAAGCAAGAGGATCTGTGGGGGTGTGAAAGGGATGACCCTGGAAACAAAATATTGGTTTTACATCGCAGGGTATCCGTTACAGGAGAATTTCCTCTGGCGCCAGCAGGTATTTGAGTAGGCATCTGGATGGATCCCAAAGGGGGGAAGGAAATGGAGATGGAAGTTTTTAGAGGGGATCAAGATGTAAAAACTTAGAACTGTTTCAATGACCCACAATGACTAACCTGCAAGGTTTTATCTATGTGATGACTTTTGGTGGTGCAGGATTCTTGGGTTGATTTCTTTTTTTATTCTTTTCTTTTTTTTTTTCTTTTTTTATTTTTTGCGTTGGTGGAGAGTTCCAGACAAAAGTGCAGAAGGGCACTAATAAAGGAATGCAAAGTCCATCCCCGATCACTGATGAGGAAAAATCACCCAATCCATAGCAGCCTCCTTTTCTCTGCACTGGGCACACTGATCATACTGCTGATCCTGAGAGCTCTTTGCTGCATTCACAGTGCTTTTTAAAACACTGTTAGTGGTATCGGTAACTGCAATCACAAAATATCACAGGCTGGATTGATAGAGTTTTACCTTGGAAGCAAATTTTGGCACTTATTTGTTCCCCTTGGGCTTGGGAAAGAAAATCTTCCTTGGGGGTCTGAAGGCTGATTCATTAAATCTGAGCTGTCTGCTGAAGTGCTCAGTAAAAGTGACTCTGATTTATTTGGTTTTGTCACTATAAAGGTCTCTGGAGACAACTATTTATCCTATGGGATTCTTGACAAATTGGCCTAGTGGTCTGAGCAGTCCAGAGGGAGGATGGTCTTCTCTGACCCCTCACATGGCCAGAGAACAGGTAATCACTCCCCCGATCACAAACACGCACAGAAACCACATCGTTGCCAAGAATTCTCTAACCACCCAGAAGTCGGTCATCCGTGGCTCAAACTTCTGCTTGGTCTCACCAAAAGGCAAATCTGAGCCAAAAATATAGCCTAGAGCTATAGGGATAGGCAGGTAACAAAGAGCTCATGGGACGGATTTATGGTGATGAGGGTATGTCCTGCTAAACTGGAGCCTGGCAAAGGTCTTTGTCCCACTGCAGACAGAATTTATAAAACACTTGACTGTAATGCAGAAGGATCAATTTGTCCCTAACTTTAGCAGTATATTTTAACTCCCTCCCAGCAATGCACACTAGTCAGACAACCTAACTGCAAAAGAGAAGAGACTGAGCACAGCAAAAAGGAGGAGGAGGGAATCTGCTGCTGTTTTCTTATGATCCCACTTGTGTGACTTTCCCCGTGCCGTAGTGCATAAGGTGGTGTAGTGTCTAGGGTCAGTTCTTCCCTTTAATTATCTGCTAGCCTGGCTGAGAGCTGTATAAACACATTACGGTCACTTGCAAGTAATAGATACTGCAACTGCATCCATCTTTCCCTTTTAACTCTTTCTGTCTGTCCTGCCTTTTGTGCTCCTCTGAATTTTATCAAACAGCTCAATAATGTGCACTTTAGCCCAGTTTCTTTGGAGCTGACTTAAGCTACTGATCCATTTATAGTTGTCACGGAAATAAGCACTTTCAGGGCATGATTAAGTCCACTTAAGCTCTACGTTGCCTCTCAGATGCAGATGGGATAAATTCAGGATGCCATGTCCAGAAGTATCGTTCCAAATGACTGGAATGGAGGTGATAAGAAAAACACAACTAAAGGGAAGTGCAGCAAAAACCTGGGAGAATCACAGCCCTCCTTGGAGTTAGCTGGCTGTTACTTAGGGATTTTATCCTCCTGGCACACAGTTCTCCTCCCCGTTCACACCTGTGCAGTGAAAGAGAGGTTTGGCTGATGCCAGTATAGTTGGGCAGCCCTGAAACATTCAGACTGGAGGGAACCAAGTTCAGTGGCAGCTGAAAGGAAGCATAGGGGGGATTAAACACAGCGCGAGGGGGAATTCTGCAGCAGTGACTGTCGTTTGCAAGGGATGCACGGGGATGACATGGTCTCAGCCCGTCTAACAGTGGATGATTCGGGCCCCGAATGAATTATTCCAGATTGCGTTCAGCATAAAAATGGCGTGAAAGTAGCTAAAGTTCATGTTACAACCTCAGAAAGAAACTCCATAGACTTTTAAAAGGCACTGGGGGTGGGGGTGAGCCCTGGAAAGGTAACAGCAGTGGTCTCTTTACTCTACTTGGTGGTTGGATGACTTCAACCCGGGGGTTTTGCCTGGCAATCTGTCTTGCTAAAAGTCAGGGTAAGATAAACTGTACTCTGTCTCTGATTTCTGCAAGAAAGAAAACAATTGAACGACTGGTCATTCATCACTGAACCACCCTCCCCCCTCTCCAACACCTTGTATAGAGTTGTATATCCTGGAGCTGTTTAGCTTTCCTCATCCATTTCTTAAAAGGAAAACAAAGAATTTCAAGTAGCAAGATATCTGTTTTACAACTTTTCTGTTATAAAGATAGTTCAGAATTGGAAGGGACAGATCAATAAAGAAATTACTTGGCTATTGTTACAGTTGCTATATTCAACACATGTATCATCACATGCCACTTATGTTAAAGTAAGTTTAATACCAAAGGATCTCCTTTTTTTAGTCCTGCCTCTACAATTGTGCTCATAAATATTTACCTATTCATAAAAAAATGCATTCATTTTTGTGTACCAAGGAGCTCAAACTTAGCTTAGATGCAGCTTATGAACTTACAAATGTGTGCTCTTAATGTTCAGTTGCGGAAAACGGAGATAAATCAGCTATTTAAATCGCTGAGAAACAACTCCACATAGAAAAAGCTGCAAAAATTACAAATCTGCTGTGAGACAAGCAGACTGAAAAGGGGAAGGGTGGCATAGAAAGATGGGAAACAAAAGTAGTGAAGGTATATACGGCTGTAGGAAAAAGCAGTACCTCGGGTGAGAAGAAACAGCTAGGCTTGCTCTGACGAGCTGAGCGTGTGCTGTGCTATCAGGGAAGCAAACGAAGCTCTACTCCTCCTTCTAACAAATCCAGCCACGTGCTGCTTGTGGTGCAAAGCGCTCTGCTTCGGGCGCTCAGCCGGCCTGGCTGCTCCCCACACCCGTACGAAGAGATGCTTCAGAGCACGTTATCCTGCACACGGCTACTGCACAGCTCAGTACCGAGGGGGTCTCAGAAACCAGTGAGGTGGAGCGGCGGAACTTAAAAAGAGGACACCGAAGGAAGATGGCTTAAAAGCTGACTTCTCTGCAGCTCCATTGCACCTTGAGCGTCCCCATTAGCTCTTGATTCAAGGAAGTAAGGCCCTTCATGGAAGAGATAATTAGTTACAAAAAGGCATAAAGAAGCCTAGTAATGGATTTTAACTCTCCTAAGGGAATCCTGTGTTTTTACTGAGGAAGGATTACAGGAAACCAAAGTAACACTTTATTTTTCTTCACAGAGAGCTGGGGGACTTTGGTGTAATTTAGTCAATGGTGATTTGCTACTTGTGCTATAGTGTTACCAAGGATGGTACTCGTGGTCTGTTTATTAAACTTTCAGTTTGTCACTCATCACTAACACGATCAAAACTCATTGTTTTTCTTCCCATAAAAGCAACTTTTCTATCTTTCAGAATTACTATGAGGTTGAGGGACGAGTGCTTTCATCTAAAATCAAAGTCAGGCGAGTATCCATTTTGTAAGACATGTGAGCATAAAAATGTGCCAATGTAAACATCAGGTATCTGAGTGAAAAATGTTAATTGGCATTTCAAGAAATGGGGAGACATCACAAAGATATTTTAGGCTTTCAACATATTTGTAGTATTCTAACATCAATCATTTTCTTGCAACTAACTATCAGGTTATTTATCTTAGCTACCCTCGGTATCCATTACCATAGTGCCTAAGCCCCTCATAACGTTTCTGTAGGGCAGGGAGGTGTTCTCATCCCTTTTTCACCACTGAGGAAGTGTAGCAGAAAGGATCCCCCTTTTGTGGTCACCTAGAAAGCCCACAACATAGCAGAAAATCAGCCTACATACCCCGGGTCTCTGGCTAGCACCTTAATCAAAGAAGAGTCTGTCTCTTTTAAATTAGCCCAGTTTGCACATCATTAATTTGCACCATAAATTGTAGAAGCAAGGCTGTGTTACACATATCACTGAGCCATTAGCTGTAAGACTAATTCCAACAGAAACACAGGAACAGCCTAGGGCCTGCATCCCAAAAAGGACTCTGGCTACATGCTGCCAAGAAGAGGTGAAAGACCACAGTGAGCCAGGACATGGAGGGAGGAGAAAAAAAACCATGACGGCGTGTATTGCTATGGGTGCTGCACCGGGCAGTTCACAGAGGCTTTCCCTGGAATTGCTTGTTCCTCAGGACAGAACATGGCTCTCATCCTGCTAAGCCCAAGCTGGCCCCAGACGCCTGATGTGCACTGGCACCCTATGTCAGTTTGCACCGTGACTCCCCTCGAAGCCTCCGTGCTCGAACAGACTGGCTGAGCAGGTCCTCGGTGAGGGTTTTGCATACATGGACAACCTTTCTGAAGAGTTCACCCACAGTGTTGAGAAAAAACTTGTGGATGCTATGTCACACATATATGTCATCTTTTCTGCTCTGTGGAAATTAACAGTCAGTACAGCTCATAGTGATCACATGTACATCTTTGTTCAGTCCTCACAGAGTACACGTCAGGATATTTCTGCCACCAAATTTTAGTATAAGCTAAACGGTATGGCATGTGATATCTGGTAAATGTGCTATGTAATCCAAATGGCCTGCGTGACAAAGAAAGGTCTATCTTATTTTGATGAAAAATTTGGCTAATAGAGATCTGTTGTGCAGGGTAGAAGAAGCTGAAATGAGATGAAGATTGAAATAAGGCATCAAAATGAAAATCCCTCAGCTAGCCACAAAATCCTTTGTTACTGTTTTAAATCAGGAGGTTCTGGATAACATATCTCTCTTCACACCACCCTCAGCCATCATCCCATCTGAGCTTAAAACATAAGCAGATACATATCTGAGTCCCATACCATTCTTTCTAAACAAAGGCTGCTTTAATGGTTGGTCCCTTGGAACTGAGGCCTTATCTTGCCAGCAGTTTTTAAAAACTTGGCCTTTCTGCTTTGGGTGGACTCAGAGCAGCTATTAGGCGTTGTTTTCTATTTCCCCTCACCAAACTGCACAAGCATGCAGGTCCTGCTAGTCCTGGCTAGCAGAAGGTCTGATGGCTTGTCTCTCTGTTTTCCTCCTTTAACTGGCTTTCCTTCTGGGTTAGTCCCATCCCCCGGTTAAGAACTGAATGCTAGGCAGTCTGAGCATCACCCCGGATCTGTACACATAAGGGATAAGAGAGGAGCAGGGAGGGGAAAGGGAGCAAGACTGCCTGCACAGTCTGTGCTTGGGGCTTTTTGTCCCCTCATTTCTGTAGTTTCAGTCCTTCGGACTTTTCCCAGTCTCGTGGGACTCCACTACAACCCACATTTATGGTCTTCTTTTTACGTTCTTCCCATGCTTAATTTTTAAAGCTATTTATTTCCTCCAAATTGCTTAAATAGACTTTTATTATGTGCTTTTGCAATACCACTTTCTAAAACAGCACCGTTTTCTATATGTATTATGAACTACGATACGCACCATAAAACCAGAGGACTGCACTGTGGCAAAGTGCCATGACCCCACTTTGGGGATGTTCCAGGAGCTCTGAGAGTCACAGTTTGTGAAGCATGTATAAGGCCTGTCAGAGTTAGAAGAAATGCACAGTGACTGTGGTCTTTCCATGTCACTTGAGTAGGACGTGTAATCTGCTTTCTCCTTTGCCTTGCTAGCTAACGTTCCCATTTAAGACTCATCTGCAACACATGCTGTCTTCAGCTAACTGCTGTGTTGGGTGAATCCCTATAGGCAATCGTACATGTGGGTAGCCGAATATTACCAGTTTTCTGCTTTATTATATCAGTATTTTTGGCCCAAATATTTTTCCAGCTATGTATGGCCACTCCTTTTGATATTACTGCACTTAGGCATGCATATTTAAAGGTTTAATATGGCCACCTATTAGAACTGGTAAAATACAAAGCCCCCATGACAAATGGAGTGCAGGGAGTCCAACAGCACAAACAATGGCCAGGTCGATCTGTAATACCGTAAAGCAGCCCATAAAGACGCTGGGACTCAGCATGTGATGTTTCATTTGGATGGGAATGGAGGACATAGGCCGACCTACTGCATTTAATGATGGATGCTGTAGGAACCCGACTTTCAGAAGCTGGGAGCACTTTAAGTGAATAGAAATTTCAGAAAATCTATGTCTATGTGCACACATATCATGCCATAAACTGTACAAGTAATAAAAGCTCACCAGAATAGTTGAAATTCTTCCTGCCACTCCCCTACAAAGTGTTCTTCTTTTCCAAATTTCCCTCTGAAGCAAAAATCTTTTATTTTCCAAAACTTTATCCAATGTGCTAATTATTGGAAGGCAAAAGAGAACTTACTTCTTATCAACAAATTTCATCATGTCTTAAAACCACAAAAATGCAAAGGATTAGCCAACAAAGAAACATCACGGAAAGAGATATTCAAAACAAACTGGTTATGCCTGCACTTTAATCCTTCAATGATAATTTTGCATAAGATATATTGGCTTTTTTGCATATTTCTCTTTTGACCGCTTCATAAAAGAGTCTGCAGTTTATAATGTCAACTATCTACTAATATTTCAGAGATGCATCGTGGAAGCAGTGGATAGTAATACAGTCCCTGCAGTAGAGATGGAAGAGGATACTTCTCCTCACTGTCTGTGAGTCTCCTTTTCTATAGGAATAAATGTACATTATAAACGAGACATGACTCAGCCACTTAGGTTTGCTTCCTACAAGCATCCAGCAAAAGGAGGTTCACTTGCATCTCTGTGAAAAGTTAATTGGAAGTTTGGGCTCAGTGCTCATGTCAAGGATTAGCTGTCCTGTTTCTGCTTTGATAACTTCTGCATGCTTCTTGTTTCTGTTGTACTCAGCTTCTAGCTGACAGATCCTCTGCAGGACATTGCTTAATGCAGCAGCAGTACCACAAACCCTCACCAGAGACCTGGCATAGGAGGGGGAAGCGATTCACACCCAGATTTGATGCATCCTTCATGATTAGGACACTGACCTTATCGTCAGCATCTCTCTTCGGTCTTAGGAGATTTAATCATGACTTCATTTCTACAGAGGCAGCTTTTGCCATTCTTGTTCATACAGTCTGTTTTACTCTGTGAGCAGCCCTGCTGATTTTTGTGAAGTTACTCAAAGGGAAAGATACCAGATGGCATAAATCAGGGTGGTAGAAATGATCCAGTTAGTACCTGTACAGGTACTCCCTGCAGTAGACAAGAGCACTACGTATATGTGTCACAGATTTTGCCATCAATGTGACAAAAAGAAATAAAATATAAAATCTGGAATTAAATATTTTGAGTTTCATAAAATATTTTTTTTTCAGTATCCACTAAAGGAATTTTTTTGGAACTCCATTTCCCAGAGTTTCAAAGTTTTGGGGTTTGCGACATTTCAAGATTTAAAAAGTCACATGAAATGGAATTATGGCTGCTGCGTAATTTTCTACATAAATTTTCTTGAAACTGCAGTTTATTTCCTTTTAAATGTTCTAATCTGTAATCAGTAAGACTGATTTTATTTTTCCATTCTAGGTATCAGCAAAACTTTCAGATATTTCTAAATGAGAACAGAAGGAAATACTGTTGGGGTTTTTTCCCCACAATAAACTATTCTAACAAACTATTCTCAAAAAACTTTGATTTCTTGGGGCTTTGAAGCAAGACATTGGGATAGAGGGGTAGTGATGCTGGTATCACATACAAATACGTGCCTCTTGGGCCACTTCTCCAGGACAGCTTTTTTACTGTCTTGGCAGTGACATTATTTTTTCTCTTTGTGTCTTGCTTTATGTTATTTATCACCATGTCTTTTACCTTTCAAACCAAAAATGTGACCAGAAACAGATACGCAGCACTGGAAAGGAGCCGTGGGAGGGTTTCAGTGCCCTGGCCTTTCTGAAAAGCTACCCCACTGCTACAAAAAACTTTGATCCATTTCCTCAGCATTGTCCATCCTCTACAATGGACAAGACAGAATCCTATCACAAAAATAGGATTATTATATTAGCAATAGTATTATATCATTAGTATTAGTTGTTAGTATTATTCATATATAATAGTATATTAGTAGTATTATTTCGCTTAAGGTATGTAAAAGTATGCTTCTAAAGTCCCTCCACCATTTTATTTAGTTTCCAGGTGAGAACAAGAGTGAGCAGGAGAAATCTCAGCACAATATCAGATTTATTTTTTTTTTAAATTGCAACTTGAAAACACTAATCTCATTGTACTTTTATTCCTGATTATTCTCAAAACTGATTGAACATGATTCATGATCAGCTGGCTGCCTGTAGGTGACTTCCTTGGTTATTCTCCAAATATAATATAGGAAAACACCTGTATTATAGTTGGGCATAGAGTTTTAAAAGCAGCTACTGATTATGTTTTCCTCAGCTGTGGGTGATTTGAGGTTTTTCTTGGGTGACTGTTCAATGCACAGTGAAAATATGGTGCCTTGATAAATGACATAGAACATTAAAAAAACCACCCAAGCCATGCCATGCAAAATCATGAGACACTTGCAGAAATCTTGCTCTCAAGTTCCAAAGCTGTTCTCAAATTACGGTGTTATTCCAGCCCAGGGGAGGGAAGGTTGGAGGCATAAAAAGTGGGGCTTTTTTTCCAGCAGGATATCTGTAACCAGCCATAGACCAACATAAGCCTCAGTGTGACACGTTCCCCGCCTGACTCCCTTCAGATCAGGCATCCCAAATCTCTGCCCCCAGCACCTCTGGCATGTCCTAAATAACCTTATGGCTTAGTGGGTCTCAATTAGAAGTAAAAGAGAGATGCACTTTCCTGTGTAGCCAGAGCAATGCAGAGGAGAAAGTCATCTACAGGACAAATCCACTGATTTCTACTGATGTTCCCCATGCCAGTATTTCAACTTCCTTTTTAAAACATGAATGAAGAAATGAATGTAGTGGAAAGACCAAAAGGACTTTAGCTCCATCTGTCTTTCCCAGCCAGTCATTAACCCAGTGGCTGCTGGTCTCTGGTCCCAGTCATTTAACAGGAGAAGCAAGTGGCCACACCACCCCTGCGGTGGCTGCAGCCATCCCAGCTTTACCCTTCCCACAGGATTCGGCTGGTCTCCACCCCATCGGTCTCCACCCCAACCCAGGGCTGCAGTTCAAAACAAGAGCCAGGATGACGGAGTGAGGCAATTCGGGTGAGGGCAGAGGCATCGAAACTGGGAGCCAGGAGGGACATAAGGAGCAGGAAGGTTGGAAAAGGAGAGGTTCAACTCATGTAACAAACAAATAAGGAACCAGGAGTTACCCAGAGATGAGAGGATACAGTTTTTTTAGGTCTGTCCATGCTGGCCCCTTTGGAGAGGGAAAAAGGAGGTGACTGTGTTGTTAAAAGAGTGTGTAATAGTCTGTATGCATAACTGACTCAAAGTACATTATGCTACATGTATGTGAGTATATATCACACACACACAATAATCTCCACAAAATGAATACAAAAATGTGTCCTGTGTCTTCACAGAAGTGTGTCGTCTGTATTAGATCAATTTTACTGGCTCTGAGGACTCAAAAATGTATGTAAGTCAGTAAAAGCTACAAATGTGTGGCAATTCTAAAGGCTCCTAACACACATGTATGCATACCTTGATTTTCAGAACACACATGTAGCAGCATACTAAAGGTATTTTTAAGAAGCCGGATCATTCCTTCTGCTTTTTACAACAATTTTTTAGAAATTACTAAAGTAAAGTTAAGAATAAGTGATAGAAAGGATGTGAGTATATAAATTTTTTGTTGTTTTGTTCTTTTGGGAGCTTCTGATGCTGAAATTTTGATGGGATTTTGTGCTCTCCGGTCATTCGTGCTTAGAGACACAAGCAACTTCAACTTGCCTTTCTGTCATCCTTGCTCCAGTAGGAGTCTTGTTGCTCATTTCTAACATCAATCATTTGGACTATAAATCTCTGCAGTGGATATGGCCATTTAAATCTCCACCTGCACAAACAACAATCAAGTCTAGGAAATAAGGAGGCTCATAAATCTCCATGCCGGTGATTAGCAATATTTTGGATCTGCAACAAAGATGTTATAAAGAAAAAAGAAAAAAAAGCAAAGCTAATTCATTAATTAGGACTGATATGCTGACAATCTGTTTAGTTTATACACAGAGAAAACACAAACAGGGCACAGTTAACATAACATGACGTTAGAGGTTAGTGAATTCCCAAGAGCCCAGGGCTTGGAGATATGATATCTTAATTTACTTATCCTATTGTGAGTGGGAAGGTGTTATCTTCCAGCCAAATGGTAAAGAGTTGGTTTAAAGTTTAGATCTGCCTTTTTTCTTCTGGCTTATGTGAGCCAAGGAACCAAGATGGATCAAGAGATAGGAAAGACTTCCTTGCTAGTTATCAAAAATGACACTCTGCCTCCTACTGAAACTTTAATCTGCAGACAGTACATAGCACTTGGCAGACATATCAGTTTGGCCCTCCACGATTTTTATTTGTTTGGTTTTTGTTTGGTGCATGCAGAAAACCCAATGTGAAGCTCACACAGATCAGTAAGAGACCTTCCTGTGGCTCCAGCGACCTTACTCCGATTAACTCCGAAGCCACTGTGTGCCATGATGACATCTCAGTCTGTACATTTTTGTCCAGAGCTATGTGAATCCTCAGGTAAGCAGCTGAATAAGTGGAGTTGTTCCTGCATTCAGATCAGTCACCGTGTCCAGAAAGGTCCCATGTGCAGATCATGCCCAGTTCTTTAGTCCCCTGTGTTCAAAACCCAGGCTGCGGGGGGACCTCTGAGGATTTGGGAAGTATGTGAGGAGGGAAGGAGCTACAGGAGCAAGTTGATGCTTCACTGGCCTCTTTGGGCCCCACATGTGGGTTTAGAAGATTTTACACAGAGAGGAAGAAGAGCTAGGCCAAGGTTAACCGCTTTTAAAAGCCTGCTCTGCAGAGACTGAACACACACATGCATAAAGATCATAACTGCAGCAAACGTCTGCCCACTCAAACTACACAGCACCGTGCTCATTCACACCAGCAGTGAAACAACTGGGGATGTTTGGCTTCAGTGGTTGCAGAGTATGGCCTAATGCCCTCACTCCCACCACTCCCACAGAAGGACCCTTATCTTGCCTCTTCATTCAGGCAAAACTCCCCGACTTTTGAGTATGCATGAATCAGCAAAGCGCTCCATGAGTACAGCAGAACGAAACACTGACATCTGCTCTGCAACAACACACCAAGAAAAGGGGGATTTTCCGTCCGATCTCTACCATCCAATAACCACCCCCCCTTTTCCTTCATTTCAGTGCACATCCTCGCCGCCCCATCCGCAGCCAGGCTGAACCTCCCCGGCAGCGCAGTGCGCTCTCCCTCGGCTCGGTGGCGGACCACCGGGATCTCGGCCACCCGGGACACCTGCGGACAGGGCAGCCTCCTGGGGGGGGGATTCAAAGAGTGAGAGGGGACTGGACTTGTCGGAGATCACCCAGGAAGGCTGGAAGAAGTCAGACACTCCTGCCTCCAGCCCCTGGGCTGTGACGGCGAGGTCCATGCTGCTGGCTGGGCAGCAGAGCACTCTCTTCCTGGAATACACTAGTAGCTGGACAGGATGCGTTCGCAAATATAATCATTCACAAATCTCCCCCAGATTAGGTTACAGGACAGCGTTTCGACGGTACGCATTACAAAGCTCCCTGGAAGGCTTGGCTGGTGGATCTGCTGCTTGCTCTGCTCATGACCCATTTTGGCTTTCTTCAAGAATCATGACACCAGCTGCCTGGGTCATCTAGGAGGCAGGGAGGGGGAGAGCAACCCTGGGCTGGAAAGGGAAGTGGGGAAGGAGAGGAGGAGGAGGAGGAAGGGGGAGGATAGAAAGACAGAGAAGGGGGAGAGAGAGAGAGAGAGAGTTGCTTTGCTCCAGTTGTGAAGATTTGAATCCCAGTTCCGAGCTCTCAGCAAAGGCTTGCTGGGATACCTCATTCCCTGTCCTGTGCAAAGGTCTGTGATTGGGGATGTGGTGTGCTCAGCGGGCAGGGCCCCTCCCCTGGGCTGGATCCGCCTCTCTTATCCCCCAGATAAATTACTAGTGTCCTCACTAAATTCCTCGGCTTTCTCTCTCTCTCTCTCTCCCTCTCTCACACACGCTCACTCCCTCCCTCAAACACGGGCAAAGCGGGGTTGGGGGGCGGGAGGGCGGGGATCCTTTCTGGACTGGTATCGCCTTAGAGCTGGGGGGGGGAGGGAAGGGGAGGAAAATACTGGCACCCCTTCTCTCCTCTGCCGCCTTGAACTAGATTTGAGGAGCTGCCCTTCCTCCCCCCGCCCCCTTCCCGCTGGTCGTCCTTTGGCATCTTCCAGACCATGTCCACTGGGTCCCTCAGTGATGTGGAAGATCTGCAGGAGGTGGAGATGCTGGAGTGCGATGGCCTGAAAATGGATAATAACAAAGAGTTTGGGGCGTCCAACGAGAGCAACGAGGAGGGATCCAATGGCGAGAATGGCTCCCCTCAGAAGGGGAGAGGGGCCTCGGGCAAGAGGAAAAAAGCTCCCCCCAAGAAGAGCCCTTTAAATGGAGTGAGCCAGGAGGGAAAGCAGGTCCAGAGAAACGCTGCCAACGCCAGGGAGAGGGCGAGGATGAGGGTCCTTAGCAAAGCCTTCTCCAGGCTTAAAACCACCCTGCCCTGGGTGCCCCCAGACACCAAGCTTTCCAAACTGGACACCTTGAGGTTGGCCTCCAGCTACATCGCTCACCTGAGGCAGATACTGGCCAATGACAAGTATGAAAATGGCTACATCCACCCAGTCAACCTGGTAAGTGACGGCCCGCTGGGGCCAGGCACTCTGTGTGCGTCTGCATGGGGAGAGGCGGGCAAGGAGCCGGGATGGGGCATGTGCGGGGAGAAACCTTTGCTGTGCTTCTCACAGAGAGTCTGATGCCACTGGGGTAGAAAGGGGTACTGTGTGAGGGGACAGGCTCCCAGCTGCCCTCCTGCTCTGTGCCCCAAGCGCTGAACCGCCCGGGCCCCATCCGCTGCTCCTGGGGACAGGCAGGGGCCACGCTGGCCACGCTGGCCACAGATAGGCAGGGACAGGCTTTACTGCCCCAGAAATGCCTGAGAAACCTCAGCAGGTTGATGGAAGCTTTCTACCTGCAGGCGGGTGGGTATCAGAATTTAGGCAGGGAAAGGTATGGTTTAGGAAGGACCCAATCCAAGGACGCAGAATTTATTCTTATACCTCCTGTCTATCCTAATGTTTCCTGCCATAATAATCCTCAAGCCCTAGCTTTTTAAAGACAGAGGTCTTGGGGCTCTGTGCTCAGCCACTTAGATTTGCTGGGTCCGGGACACTTCTCCTATCCATATAAACTGGCAAAGGAGAAATAAATACCAGAGCAGACTCCCCAGCGGGGTGTCTGCCCCAGAGTGCAGACTCCTCACGGGGGTATCTGCCCCAGGCACACTCCTCAAAGCCTCCCTGGACTGCGTGGCATCGCTCCTGCTGCTCCCACTACCCACAAAAAGTTTTCCCAATCAGCCCAGGGTCTCCCCTCCATCCTTGGCCGCCAGAAACATCCAGTTTCCAGCTCTAAAAATATGTGCGACTTGAAGTAAACTGGGGGTGGGCAAGATCTGCCTGGGCTCTTTTTAGACATGCAGTCCTTACATTGCCCACCCCGCCAGATAAAGGGATCACAGAGGGGATCTGGACTCCGGCTCTGCCTTTTGAGCCCTGGACTCTGGGGAACAGTACATTACCCGCTGTGTCAGCTGATAAGGGCCTGGGAGATTTTTTTTTTTAATTTTTTTTCTTTTTTTTTGCTAAAACCAAAATCCTCAGCACAACAACATGGGAAAAAAACCAAAAGTAAACCAAACCCAACACCCAATCCATCTATAACCCCCCCCCCCGCACAGAGGCACACCGGTCAGGAGCAAACGCGGGTGGCGGCGCGGTCGCAGCGGGGTGCCCGCGGTGGCCGTGCCGGGGGACGCGGATGTGCCGGAGCCGCCGCGGCTGCCTCCTCCCTCCGTTCCTTCCTCCCTCCCTCCCGCCGCGGATCAGACGGGCTCCGCCGCCCCGAGGACGCCCGGGGGGAGCCCGCCGCGGCTGGGAGGCGAAGCGGCATCAGCCGCCGGCGAAAGGCAAAAAGGGTCCTCGCCGAAGCCAGCGGCTGCCCGAAGCGGGCTCAGGCGGTGGATGGCGGGCTCGATGCCCCGGGGCGCTCCCCAGCTGGACCCGCTGGCGAAATAAGCGTTGCAATGTGCATTTTTCCGTGTGTAACCCCCTTCCCACCCGTGTCTTTTCCTGGCTACAGACTTGGCCTTTTATGGTAGCCGGCAAACCCGAGAGTGACCTGAAAGAAGTGGTGAACACAAACCGCTTGTGCGGCCCGACGGCATCCTGAGCCCCGGCGGCCAGGCCAGCAGCGTCCCGGCGCGGCCGGGGAGCGGGCGGCGGGGCGGGCAGGGACACGCCGCGGCCCCGCCGCTGCCCCGGGCCCCGGGCAGAGTGACGGGGAGAGCCGCTCTCCCGGCGCAGAGGAGACCAAATGTGCCCTAGCAAAGACTTCACCCCGAGAGATCCCGACTCTATTTAACTTTATTAAATGCGTGTACAGTCGAGTGTCCTGCAACAACAGCCTTGCTGGTTCAAGCGCTACTAGAGAAAAGACAGAGATCAAACAAAACCTACCACGCGTGTATCTTTTGTCTGAGACCTGTGAAATATGTAGATGCCTAGAAAAACTGACTTTGACAGTCATCTCTATGAAGTAATTCACCCTAAAGATATATAGATATATTTTCTTCAAGCAGGTTTTGCTCTATTTCTGTGAATAAACCTTCCTTTCCACTGAACACAGAGCGGTGTAAAGTTCGTTTCCGACTCTCGGGCTCGGCAGGGGAAGGACCGCGTCTCCGCCGGCCTCCGGCGCTCCGTGAAGCGGCCGCGCTCGCCCAGCGCCCTGCGGACAACCCGCCTCTCCGCCCCGGGCCACGGGAGGGCCGCTTCCCCGGAGCTAAAGATTTGGAGTAAATCCCTGGGGGAGGGGGTGGCTGGGCCCGCAGCCCGGCCCCGCCGCGGGAGTCCGGCCCGGCCCCGCAGCCCGGCGCCCGGGCGCTCCGGGAGCCGCCCGCGCCGCTCCGCTCCGCACCGCTCCGTTCCGCGGGGACGGGAGCAGTTATCTACTGATGAACTACAGTCGGATGGAGGATCCCCCTCTGGCCCCGGTCCTCGCTGCTGGGAATTTTTAACTTAAACATCTCCCCTCTATCGATCAGCGCGCCCGTGGGAGATGAGGCTGAGATAAACAGGAGTGCGGGGCGCTCCCCCTGCACCGGCAGCGGCCGCCGGCAGCTGATGCGCCAGATCCCACCGCGCTGTTTAATGTTTCAGGGTTATGACCGCACTGTTTACAAGACGTCTTCGGTTATTTATACTGTTATTATTAGCAGAGGGGCTTTAAATTTCCGCTTCAATTGCTCTTTCAATACCGTCCCTCGGTTCCGTTTGATACCTGGGTACTTTCTGGCGGAAAGCAGGCACCGCCGGAGAGGGGCAGCACCCTGCCGGGGGGCAGCGGGGGCTGCAGGGGAGGTATCGCGGCCACCCCCGGGCCAAGCTCTCAGTCCCGACCGGGCTGCGGGGGACGGCGGCGGGGCCGAGGCGCGGGTACAGGCAGCGCAGGGGCCACGGACCCTCCCGGGAGCTGTCTCCCCTCGGGCACCCCCCTCAAGCGGGCGCTAAGCTGCCCCGGGCATCCGTGCAGGCTGGGTTATATTTCTTCTCATACCCCATTTCCCCTCCCCGAGATAACTGGGTGAGGTAGCGCGTCCTCCAGGCGACCCAAATTCACCAGTTGGGTTCGTGCGTGGGCTAGGTTTAATTAAAGCAGCTCGCTGTAAGCCGAGGGCTGCGCAAACATCCTGGCCCTCGTTACGGAATGGGCCAGTGCATGCTGTATCGTCCGAACGGTTTCAAAAGGGAGGGCTGTTTAATTTCACTTTTTCACAGCTTGATCTCCATCCCACGCAATTAAAAGCAGACCTCCTTGCCTGCCCTCACCATATGCAACTTCACTGTCACGAGCGGGGCTGCACCAGTTGAGACAAGCAGTTACACGCACGGGCTTGAGCGGCTTTGCTGCCAAACACAACACCTTGAACAGCCACAGGTCTTGCTGAAGAGATGAGCAACTCTGGTAAGCACAGCTGAAAAGGCTGATCTCTTCGCCAAATACATTGGGAAATTCAGTGGGAACTGCTGTTCTCTTAAAAGGAGACAGGATAGAGCCCCCCGACCTTAAGCTAAGTGCAAAAGACTGATACAGCAAATGCACAAATACCGTTTTACTGAATTGAAATAACCATTGGATTTAATCACTCAAAATCTCGACTTAAATCCATACCAACTAATGCCTGCTCACGAGACTCACGGCAAGGTGCTCTTTTCCTTCTAGAAAGCAGAAATTGATAGGCAACTGGGATGTGCATAAAATTAAGAGTTAAATTCTGAATATTCTCACACCTCCTTTGCAGAGCTTACTAACTGCATTCGGCATCCTTCCCACTCTTTTGAGCTAGCCACATTCACTCTTCATTTGCCACCTGAAACGCAGTCTGGAGAAAGAGAAGGGAGAAATGCAATAGTCCCCCATGAAATGTGAGGAACACGACCGTAACCATGTGCCAAAAGCCGCAATGTAAGCGGAACGGTAAGAGGAGGCTGTAGACACCGTTATTTCTCATGCTGCTATTCACTTTATCTAACAATCTAGATTGCAAGCCTCTTGGGGACTAAAATTTTCAAGCATCCTCTACCTTCCTCAGTCCTCGCCTCTGAGCAATAGTTCAGCAACAAACGAAAAGGCAAAAAGCAACAAGCAATAAACAAAAGCAACCAGCAATACACAGAAAGGTAAATAACGGCTTTACTCTGACTGTAAAACAATTAGTGGCTTTATCTCCATTTTGAAGACCACGAGCCTATTTTCCACAGGCATTTACGTGGCTGGGAACCCTTGGTCTACTGATTTCTTGTGTAAGGGCACAGCCCTGACAGTGTTGGCAGTTGGGTTCAACAGCTCACATTTCTTAGATGAATTAGGAATCCTACCATGTATCTTAGGAGAACAATGAGTGAAATCGTTGTCCCCTGCTGCTGAGTGCAATTTTACAGAAAAATATTTGCAAACAGAAAATGTATGTCTAGTCTGACTGAACCAATTGATGATTTTGAAAGGAATTTGCAAATGTGCTAAGGGAAAACAGGGGACCAGTTTAAATACTTATGTCAATGATTTTAAAGAAAATATTTTGTTTGCTTTCTTTTCTGTACAAAGTGATGCATTTTAATATTCACCGAAATATATTTACACCCCTTCTCCATGTGGAAACAAAGCTGACTTGATCTATCCTTCTGTATCTACATGGATGTAGATGCAGCTGCATGAGTGTCTGTATACATTCCCTCCTAATAATGTTTGAACTCATTGCCTGATTTCAACTGAATTTGACAGAGGTCTCAAAGATAACTAAATTGTTAACTTTTTTTTTTTTTTGGTGAAAACAGGCAGCTGAGAAAAGAAAAAAAATTTTAAATTCTGCAACTAAAGGAAAGGTTTCAACATGAACTCAGCCCATATCAGATACCTGAGCATACAGAGCAGAGTGCCAGCTCTAGATGAAGCTTCAAAAGCTGCTTCAATCACAGGACACAAGTTCACAGAAAACCTCCTTATGAACCTATGTGTTTTAAGATAAGAACTCTCTAAAAATAGTTTAGTCCCATCTGATTTTAATACTATTATTCTTTTTTTTTTGGAGGGAAACCCAGTTCCACCCAACTACTTCATGACCATTTTTCAGTTCAGCTAGAGACTAGAAAAATCCTTTATTCACAGAGCTGCACTCAGTGCTCACGCTCCTGGGTTTGGTGCTCACGTTCTACTGCTTAGCAGCAGTTTTCACAGTCCATAAGGTTTCTAGGACCAAGCGTTTTTCCACCCTTCACAAAAAATATGTTTTAGGCTTATTATATCCTCTCGCTGGGATGGAAATCTGCCAGCCTGAAAGATCAGCATAGCAAGAAAGCCACTTTGCAGACACCTGCACAATGCCTTGCTGTCCTGGGCATTGACTGGGGCAGCGAGGCCACGGTGATGGTCGTGCCCCCAAACCTGCAAGATGCACAAGGAGAACATATGCTAGATGGCTTATCTTTAAAGTGACTCCAAGTGCTCACCTCGGAAATTAAAAGACTTAGAAAATCTGTGTGGATTCTCCTGTAGGGAAGCTGGTTTGAATCCCAGATATAGTGACAGGATCACAAGCACAAGTTTGTTTGAAGCATTTGTATTGGTAACCCCACAGTTGTGTCTGCCTGGAAAAAACATGCTTCCCTGTAAATGAATCGCATATATTTTTCAAAAGATAATCTTTCCCAAAACACCATTGTCATTGCTATTCATTATTATTTGTAGTAAAAAAAAAAAAAAAAAAAAAGTAAAATATATTAACTAATTTCAGGTAATAAGCTGTCTAAAAGAGAACAAACTCATATATATCTGGTGTACAAGTGGAGGGTATAATCTAATAAAAGTGCAGGGTATTTCTAATTTCTGTCTGGATATCTGAATGTAGATTATCACTCATGGTCTCCCAAAAGGGACAGGTTTTCAAAAGAAATTTCAGTGACATTGACATTAAATTCAATGACATTGAAATTAAATTCAATTTCAATAAAATTGAAATTTGTGGTGTCAAACAACAGAGCATTCTGTAATTTCCATGCATACACACACCTAGAAAACCCTCCACACAGAATTTCTCCCAACAGCCAGTGATTTGAGTTGTCTCTATTCATTGCTAGCCATGTAGCACTGACTATTCCCGTATTAAGGCTGTGCTGCCAGGTACAGACCCATGGGGTAAACACAACTTTGTGCTCACTATTCAGCTGCGGACTGCTTCACGCTCTTCAGCCCAGCAAGCTTTATGGATGGGAAGTGGCACAACTAGTAATAATGGCATTTTTGTCTCTAGTGCTGCAAAGCTACTGGTGTGTTACGGCTTGGTGAATTTCTGCAACCCTGAGAAGATGTCATAGGTCTGACCTAAACCTTATGCCCCAGGAGGGATAGGAAAAAAACGTGTGTCACCTTTGCGAGGACTGCTGCTGGCAGACTCCAAATCCAGCAAAGCTCTCCAAGTAACTGACTTTTCTTCCGTTCACTTCAGACACTGGTGTATCTGAGCTAGCTGTATAAAAATGACTTTGAGTAGGCCTAGGCATGCAGTCATCACATTTCCCAACTGTGGCGTGGACATACCCTAGGGTCACAACAGGCCTGAGATGACGCATTTTCTTGCCTTAGGGTTTTGCCCTTAAACTGAAACTTGTAAACAGACGAAATGTGTTTTCAAGCCAATGCGCATGCGTGCACACGGCTACACCGTCCTCACATGGGGAGCAAGGAGATCCAAACCTCCTTGCAAGGAAAAAAAAAAAAGATTGTAATAAAACCAAGATAATAAAAAACAATGCAAATCCTTCCTTCACTTTAAATTCTAAGAGGCCATTTTCCTTAAGCAAGGAGAAAACCCCCAACCCTTATTTACATCCCAGGCTACTGTGTAAACTATAAGACCATATCCAACTGTAAATATGGATTATCTACACAGTTGAGTTTTCTCTCAGTTGTTTACATGCTGTTTAAGAGACAAGGATCAGAAACACTAGGGCGAAAAAAAGGGAAGGGTACAGCTACACAGCCAGAGGACAAGAGGAAGGGGGAAAAGGCATAGAATAATCCCTCTTCCATTGACTACTACAGCTCGGTGCTTGTGAAAGGACGGGCTGGGGAAGGGAGGAACTATCAGGAGCTCCATCACAGTCGGGTGGAGCCAGACCACCGGGGAGATGGAAACTGGAGGCTGAGGGCTGCAGCTGCCTTCCCTGGGAGGAACATCTGCGAAATCCTGCGCGGCAGCAGCAGGGGAGGAGCAGCAGGCACAGGCAGTGAGCGTTCCCAGGGAGTGCTCACAGATAACTGTCCCACTGGATGGCTTCCCAGGCTGCTGCAGCGGCACTTCCCTCCCCCATCAGGGATGAGGCAAAGACCATCGTGTGCGACAAGCAATCCAAGCGTCAGCGCGGTCTCTTGCTTCAGCATCCTGTTTCTTTTTGATGGTCAAGCTGACCAGAACAGGAACAGTTCTTCCTCACCAGAAACATGTTGGTTTGTTCTTACATAAGGACGTTAATACCACTGGCACCTCAGAGTCAAAGCAGATGGCAGTTACCTTGGAGCATTTGCCATCACCTCATGACCAAATGTTTTTCTATAGGAGGCCACTATCATTGTACAGATGGGAAGAAAAAGAGGTGCAGAGCTGACAAGTGACTGGCTGAAGGTTCACACCCAAGATAGGTAAAGGCTTAGGGTGACAGCTCTTCTCTTCGTAACAAACTTAAGAGCTGTTCTCCTGGGCATGCTGAAATCACCAGTGATCTTTGCTCTTTGAATTCAGTATAAAGATAGGAATGAGAAGGGCATAGGGAAGGATCCTCTCTCTCAGGCTGTATCTATATCTATATATCTATATCTATATCATCTATACTTGCTAGTATAGATAGAACAGGCTGTGGACCATTCTCTGTCTCTGACAGCCAGTGCTGCAGCTGGGGTCACATCCCCACATGCCTGCATTTTATTCCATGCTCACCAAAGTGTGAGAACAGTCCCTGGCACACGCTATTCCCAAACCGTGCTTGGATGCTTTCTGGGAGAAAGTTAGACAGGCCAAAGGCATGCCAAGGACCCTGCTAACAACCAAGCACTATGAAAAATAAGCCTTGGCCCTGTTTTATTTAGCAGTGTCACTGCAGCCTTAGAAGCTAGAGCCAATAAAGGTATTTGATGCCTTTGTCTCATACCCATCTTGTGCTCTTCTCACTTGTTTTCTAGATCAACCTGATATCTTCTTTTATGGGCCAAAAATTCTTAGTGTGGACCCTCTTTGCTATTTGTATCTCATAACTAATATATTAAGACAGAGATCACTAGAAGCAAGAGTCCAAGTTCAGTAACAAACATCACACAAGATTTAAACAATATTATAGCCTAAATTACAACATTGAAAACCTCTGTTCATTTCTTGCCCAACTCTACTGAGCTCTGCAGTACCTTTTCTACCTAATTTGTGAGTTCCCTGATGCCAAAATTTGACATGTGCCCTCAGAGTATCTCTTTCTCGCCATTGCCAAGCAGCTCCATGTAATTAGTACCTATATTTATTTTTAATATAAATACAAATATATAATATATATTCTGAAATTAAGAAGAATGTTTGAATATTGTCTAACTGGCTGAAGTAGCACTTATAGCAGGGGGGTAACAGTTTAATAGTGCCGGCATGAGTTATCAAACTGTACATCATCACAGAAGTGTGAGAAGGCACATTTGATTTTACAGTTTCACCTGATAAACCAAGCCCTGGAGCGAAGGATTCCCTCCTTGACTGATCTCCTGCCACAGGGTTAAGCTTGTTCCCTGCTGGCTGCCAGTTTGGGAGATGTCTCACAATTACCCTGCAGTATCACATGCACGTAGCTGACAACCATTCCACAAAATGTCATTCCTATGGAATGTGTGAGACACGGGTTGCTCCCAGGTACCTCCTCTTCAGGCACAAATACTTCAATACAGTCTTCTGTACAGACCCCACAGTACTTAAGCTGCAGTGGTATAAAATTCTTCATCTAGCCTTCACTGTGGGCTACCTCAAAGGGGCCATCCATCTTTCTTCTCTCCCCCCTACACTTTCCCATGGTCTACCTTGCACTGGATCTTATCTGACTGAAAATTAATCCCACAAAAATCCAGATAATCAAGCATTTGCTTCAGTTTGATAAGCTATTTCTTTGATGTAAACTCACAGTTAGATCTGAATAACAACATCATGAAATTGCATCTTCATTCCCTCTCACTGCTGTAATTACAGAACAGAAATATGTGCAGTGTTCTAAAGTTCGGCTATCCTTATTTTTACTGTGCTAATACTGATGGTCCCAAGCAGCCCACAATTCCACTCTGTAGAATGTCCAAGCACAGGAAACTGCCTCCCCACACCTCCATCCCCTCTTTACTTCCCAAACAATGGATTGAGAAACAAAGACATAGGAAAATGAAATCACATAGTAAGGAAGCGATGGTGTTAGAAATGGCCTCTGTGCCTTCCCTGTTTAATGTCAGTGCAGCATCTGTGAAGTGAGAACATGCAATAGAAAGAGGCAGATGAGGACACAGTTCCTGCAGGTGGGCAATCCTTAGCATCTCAGGCATACTAGTAGAGGAAGCCACGGAGCCATGTTAGAGTTGCATGAAGCGATGGAGACCAGGAGGGGGAGAAAATGAGGACAGAATAATCAGTTTTGTAACTATATACATGTGGAATAAAATTGCAGGCACAACTGATAAACTTACATGTCAAATTAGGTAGATGCCCAATCACCTTATTTGCATTCCATGTTAATGTGATCATAACTACTTGCACAATTTGCACATTTTGCAAATATATATTTAAAGACGCAATCTTCAAACATGTCCTAGTCTAAACAGGAAAAATTCAGGCTGACAAAGCAGCCAAAACTTTGAAATGGTAGGGGGTTCATCTCTTCATCAGTAAAAAAAATTTTCTTAATATCCCGTGATGACAGCACCTTTCTGTTGAACACTTGATAGAAAAAGTTATATCCTGAAAAAGCAAGCATGTAGAGATAGACAAGGGATGTGTATTTGCTAGAAGACATTTTGTGTCGAATTCATGTACACCTTTATGTGTATGCTAAAAAAACCCCCAGCTCAGTCAGAATTCAAGCAAAATCAGGGTTTCTAAAGCATTTCTTCATAACTTGCCTATGCGATCAACTATTGAGAAAAAAAAAATCAGCATCTGTTGTGATACAACTATATAGAACCCCAAAAGAACTGTCAGGGAGAAGACACCATAACAATCTACGCCACGTTAGCAGTGTTAATTGTAATGACTCAGAGCCTTTAGGCTGAAGCCCATAAAGAATTAAAACATCCTTAAGGCACTACATAAACATGCCGCCGAGTTACCGAACTGCGGTAACAGTCGCTGTAACTCCAGAATCCCTGATTCCATAAGCTCGCCTCCCTCGCCGAGACACGGTGGGTCCGTTTCTGTGACAAGCCGCAGGGTGGCAGCGCTGCCGCGCATGGGGGTGAAGCCAGCCTGCTAACAGGGAAACAAAACCGGCATTAGCAGGCAGTGCGGTCACTGATGTACTCGCAGCTGATTTGAAGTGAGACTCTGAAATAATTATTCTTGACAAGTGAACCTAGTAATACATTTAAAGGATTAAATTGAATGAAAACATCCCAACTCTGAAGACTTCGAAATTTAAATTTCATACTGTTCCCTCTATCCTAATTAAAGCTATTCTGGTATCACTTCAGATGTGGGAAGTACATAATTACTGAACCTCAAGTTCAAAAAATTGTCAATCCAGTGAATACTTTGCACTACACACATTAATATACATATATATACCTTTTTCACATAAAGTCTGATGTGTCTTTATAAAGTCGACCTGACAACTTTATTTCATTCTGCAGCGTGACTGCTGGGTCCTTAATTGGCAACACTGCAGCCACACTCAGTCGTTCCTGGGTTCCCAAATGAAGCACGACAAACAGCTCTTCCAAGAGAAAACGCAAGTATAGCTGAAAGGCAGTTCATCACAGGCTCTACTCCCTACAGACAGCATAGGTGAGACAGCGCCAAATTTGGAGGACTGTCCTGGACAAAGAGAACCAGCGCCATCCCCACTGTGTCCTCATGTCCCCTTCTGTCTCTCCTCAAAGCATACACCATGTGCCCACTTTGCAACGATTAACAAGCTGCATATTGGAAGAGTGCAAAGCACCAGTCTTACTTTAGTTATTTTAACATTAAAATCACAAAAAAAAAAAATGCTGAGGGCCACAGAGTCTTCAGGGGTCTTGGGAATCTTTGAGGCTTTTCAGTCACCTGCTCTTATATTTGTTTCACTTGGGGTCAGCAGTTTGCTCACACATCAAGGTACCAGAGTTCTCTGCTGTGGACTATCCCTTCAGTACCAAACAACGTTGCTCTAAGTTTTTTTAAAAAAAAAAAAAATCTTTAAAGCATTTGTAAGACAAGAGGCAGTGACTAGAATCCTTCTACAGTGCAACATGAATGCATGCAGCAGCAACAGTGACAGCACCTTGTTGCTGTGAGTCCTTACTGATGATTGCTGGATTGTGTCAAGAGCACCAATGACCACTCGGTTCAGTCAGCGTGCCTGTGAAGCTGCCAA
The DNA here is from genome assembly GCF_011004875.1 of Balearica regulorum gibbericeps. NCBI lineage: Eukaryota > Metazoa > Chordata > Aves > Gruiformes > Gruidae > Balearica > Balearica regulorum. Next base: position 62,930,755 of record NC_046186.1, read on the forward strand.
GCAAGTGACCAAGGTGTGCGTGGCAAGCTAAAGAGGTCTGAGGGCAAGCAGCCCCGCAGAAGCACAGGTACGTGCCACAAGTGTTCACATCATCTGATCTGCAAACTTGATCAGATCTCCTGCCGGTTTGCTGGCAAAGCTGCTACCTCAGATGATGTGGCTAGATGGAGCCCGTATCAGTTGGTCAAAAACCGGGCCCCGCAGGCCCATCGGCACCAGGCGTGCAGGCAGGCGCTTCTCGGGTGGCCCGCAGCCAAGACCTCCCGCTGCACGGCCGGAAAAATTCACCAGAAAAATTCCCCGCCTGCTGCGCGGCCCCGGCAGCTCCCTAGTGAGGAACAACGCGGCTGCTCAGGGGCCTTTCACGACGGGCGCTGTGGCGCAGCTGAGGGTGAAGCCTCGCTGCGCCCGGCCCGGGGCGCCGAGCCAGCGCCAACACTACAACAGGCCGCGGGCACTGGTGGGGCACTAGCGGGCCCCAGCGCCGACGAGCGAGGGCTGGCACGGTAACTGGCCGCTTAGGCCGCGGCGGGGCGGCCCGGAGCCTCCCGCCCGCCCGCACCCCTCGCCCCGGGCGGCACCGCCGCCCTCAGCCCGCCGCGCCTGAGGGGGCGGCAGACGAAAGCGGAAGTGCGCTGCTAGCGCGGCCCTCTTCCTCCCCTCCCGCCGCCGTGACTTCCGGCAGCCGCTCTAGCCGGCGTCGCGTCTATGCCCGCGGCGCTGGGGGATGTTTATTGTTGCGGGGAGTCGGCCCAGGACCCGGAACGCCGCCGGGCGCCAGCGGCGGGGCGCCTAGCAACCGGCACCCCGCTCCGCCCCGTCCCGACCGCCGCCGCCCGACCAACCGCCCGCCTGCCCGCACGGTAACGGCCGCCGCCCGCCGACGGGCCGCGCTCCTCCTCCTCCTCCTCCTCCTCCTCCTCCTCCTCCTCCTCCTCCTCGCCGCCGCCTCGGGGGGACGCGGCCCCGCCGCCCGCGCGCGCCGGGGCGGCCACTGGGCCCCCGCGTGCCCCCCCCGCCTCCCGCTTCCCTCGTCCCTTCCCGGCTGAGGTAAGGGAGGCCTCCCCCCTCCCCGGCTTCGCCGCGGCCCTGCCGGCTCCTCTCGCCGCGGTGCCGGTCCCCCGCCTTGGGGCGGGCTGGGGGGTGCCGGTGCGTGGCCGGGGCCGCCGTTTGGGGAAGGGGCCAGAGCATCCTCCCAGGGGAAACGGCCGGTTCGCCGGCAGCCGGCGAGGCTTCCCCAAGGGGCACCGGCTGCCCCGCGCCCGACTCCCCGAAATAGCGTGCTCAGCCCCGAGGGCTTTGTAACAGCCCCGTCCCCTGCAGCGGCGACCGGCGCCGCTCCGGGTAGCGAGCTGCCGAGCGGCGGAGACCGGCGTGGCCAGGCCGCTGCTGCCTGCGCTTTGTTTCTGCCGGGCTTGTCGGAGAAGTTTTGGGCTGGGGTTGAAGGGGGAAAACGGTAATTATTTGTTAAGGTGAGCGTTGCGGCACTGGTACGCGTAGGGCTTTGAGCGAGATTCCCAGCTGTGTGAATAGCAAGAGTACTTCTGTTTCTGCGATCGAGACGTGCAAATGGTCAATGTTTGACTGGGGGGAGGATGAGAGGCTTACCTGTTGTGTTAAAATGTTTTGTAACGGTAAAACAGATTTTTTTTTTTTTTTTTTTTAGCAATGTTTTATCAAGTTATAATGGCCACCTTACTGGTCGGTTCAGACTTTTGTCATACAACAATTTTCCACGTATCGTAAAGACCTAAAGGATTGTTTTCAATGCTTGGCATTCGACTGTTACTGCATGTTATAAGGGAAAGCTGGCACAAAGTAGGATGCAAGTGAATCTTGCTTTGAATATGAGCTGACCGTTTCGATGAGAAAGATTTGAGGAGAATGGCCTGTTGCGCATTATTTAAAAGCACACTTCCTGATCTTGTTCTATAAACTGTTTGACTTTATTCCTGCAACTGGATTTGTGTTGGAAGATCCCATGTCTGTGGGGATGCAGTAGGCTTTTCCAAGAGATTTGTCAGCAGGATTGGGCATTTGTGTCTTCCTTGCCTATGGTATATCTGGTATCATCATTCTGTGCGTTGGTCTAATTGGACAAATCCCTACTTTCACACTGATTTTATGCATATTTGGAGTTGTTCTCCTTCTCTGAAATATATTTATTTCATTCTGTAGGAAGTAGTAATGACTGTGCAAATCTTGAAAGGTGACGGTATTAGCTTCAAGATGGCCTTCTGGTTTAGGGACAATTTAACTTGCCACTAGGGACAACAAAAAGTAAAAGCATGCCCTACTAGCTCAGTGGCTGTACCTAAGAAAGTTGTTTGGACCAGAGGATTTTCTATACAGACAGTAGTAGCTATGTTACTCTTGGTTCTGCAGAGTCATTCGCCTGCCACCGTGATTGTATTGTATCTAAGAATTTAAGCAGATTTCAGAGGTCTGTAACCTCCGGTGTTTCATGTGGATCTGTTTCCTGAGGGGCTGAACACAAATCTTAAAAAACGCACCTTCAGTGAAAGGATGTAATTGCCTCTACTTGTGCCTGATGGCCTTTATTTTGTATGTTTTCTGTTCTCATGTGGAGGTTCCTGTTAACTTTTTCAAAAATGTTTTTCAAGTTTGACAAATGCCTGCTGGCACAGTAGTGACAGATATCCCTTCAGCTGGGCTGTTGGAACTGTTTGTGGAGTTGGTAAGTTGCTTTGGAGCAAGGTTAAAAATAACCAGTAGAAGTTGCTTATACTTAGGCTGCTGGTGAAAAAGGTGTTTATTAAACTATTCTGCATTAATGTAACCATTGTTAGATACCCCTCCATCTACCTTTATAGCTCTGAGTTTGTCAGATCAAAGGTAGCCAAAAGCTTAAAATAATACTTTGTTTATATACCCCATCCCAAGTGCCTTTCGTCTGTCTTTGATGATGGGGTGGTTGGTTTGATTTGGAACTTTTTGAAGACAAAGAGCACTGGCTTTTTTTAGATTGTAAGATTTTGATGCAGGGTGTTTGTCTTGTAAAGCAGTATGGTTGTGGTCCTAATTGGGGATGGATGGATAATGCTTTGTTTAAGAACTTGAGTGCTCATTCCTTCCTCTAAAGTATTTCTTATTCTGGGAAGTTTTCTAGTTTCAGTTTAGAATACATTACAGTGTCAAATATCCTTGAGTTAGCTTTTGTTGTTGGTTTTATTTTTATGTTCGTTATCATGGTTTACCTATCTACTTTTTCTTCCCTTCCTCTTTTTTTCTTCTTAGGGTAATGTTCCAGACGTATCCCTGAAATCTATGTTGAAAAGAAAGAACAAACTTTTAAAATTTCCTTGATAAAATAACATAATGCAAACTTTTACAGAGATGCATTTAAGCTTTTTTTTTTTTTCCTCTGTTGGAATAGATTGTGTTACGCTGGTGCAAGAGAACTTGAAATCAAAGTTGGCTAGTTTCTTGTGCTGGAGAAAGCTGAATGAAGTCCATAATTCAAAAGAAATGCTGCACATATAGACAAGTAAATAATTTTATTTTCAATTTTAGCCTATTATTAAATTAGCATTAACTGGCAAAATATAGTTTTAGAAATGAGATTTAAGCTGCTACGGTTCAAGTGAGAGAACCTTTGAGCAAAATTGTTCAACAAAACCTAAGGTGAGCTCAATAAAATCAACTTAAGCATTTGCAAATCCAGAACTGGAAAGAACCAGATGTTTGGTTTCTATTCAGTCCCTCTGTTCTGCAAGTGTAACTGCATAAATATGGAATAGTAACGGGTTTATATGTAAAGCTGTTGCTTGATCTCAAAATGTATTTGTAAAAGCATGGGAGAATTGTTTTCCACATTTTGCAGCTAGGAGGCAGAAATGCAGAAATTCAGGGTTTGGGAAATAACATAATGGGTCAGAGCTGCGCAGCAGGGGATACAGTAGTGTGTATTAGTAGCACAGAAGAGATGAGAAAACTGGGAAAGAGGAGGATCAGAATGTTGTTTAGGTCTCCTGTATTCCAGCTAGTCATGCTACTGGAGATATGTATCAATAAGATCTTTCTTTCTTTCTTTGAACATTGTTACACCTTTTTTATAAACATATTCTTCAGATTTTTTTTATATAGTGCATGTATTATTATTTTTTTTAAAACCTTTAGCTTTCTTCTATTCACATGGTTCCTATGAATTCATATTTCTTTGAGACTTCCCAAAGAAAGGCAGCAGGATGTCTTTTCTCTAGATTTTTTTCTTTGTTGTCAGTGCAGAGTGAGACGTTAAAATGAATGCTTAAGGCAGAGATTGTAATAGGTTATGCTTGCTCACTGCTTGGATGGAAGTATCCAAGTCTAGAAGCATTTTGGTTTACTCAATATTTCTAAACCATGCCTTGCAAGAGGTTAATATTATATTTGTATACTAAATGGGAATGGGTGTATTCAAAATTGTTGACACTTAGATTCAGGTTCTCAAAGAGCATGGCTAGTATTTAGCAGCAGCAAATAGATACCTTTCTCAACACAAATGAGAAAAACTTGGTAATTAATATTTGAAATGTTCAATATTTGAGTGAAAAGTTTAACAATTAAAGACTTCTGTTAGGTCAAGTAACATTAAAATAGAATAAAAGCAGTTTTCAGTGTTTTTACGCTGTATTCACATACTGCTTCTATAACAAATTGTGTCCATTCTTAACTGAATATCACAAAACATGGTCTAGAATATTAGCTACAGCTCAAATTAAATTTCAAATTGAAAAGCATCTCCCTAAATATCTGTTGTCTTGAACTGTCAGAACATGGCTAATGAACATGGGGACACACTACTGTAATGTTGTGTAATTTCTCTCCCATTGAAATCTATGCAAGTAGATTGTACTTCTAGCCAAGATACACCATAATTGCTGTAAACATCCTTACTGACAGCTCCACAGCACATTAATGTTCTTTATTCCTGTAGATCCCCCTTTAATGATAGATCTTTTCCTTTAAAATTGTAATTTTCCTCTCTTTCAACCACTTTTTCCTTTGTTCTGAATAAGCATGTGACTTTTCTCTCCGGATCTGTTTAAGACAAGCCATCAGAGTTTTATGGAGACATTATCATACAGTATTATGGTTTGCTTGGAGGTTAGCAACCTTTCAAGGGTGTTACGCGTGACGGCGTTATTCTTTCAGAATGTAGCTATTGAGGGTGCCAGTAGAAACTTGCTGATAATTGGGAGACGCTGCTGATTGGAGGTATCTTGTTTTCTTACACGGCAGTCGTTCCTGGGTTCCAGTAAGTGAACTCAGCAAGAGCCAGGAGTTGGAGCCAGGGTGGAAATCAAATGCCTCTCGGAAGATGCCACGGGTTCCAGCTCCTTGCTCTGTCCTGGCCCTGCCTGCGTGCCATGCAAAATCTGCACATGTGCTATCTTTGGATCTGGTGCCGTAAATTGCCAACCCAATCTGTAGTAGTCCATCAAAACCAGATGGGATAAGTCATTTCTAACTTTGAGGATTCATGTAATTTTGGGTTTTTAAAAAAATAAATAAAATCCAGGCATACTAATTAGTTACTGTTTGTTCTCTTCTTTGCCTGCTTTCCCCCCCACCCCCACACATAGCCTTTGGTTTCTCTGTTTTTTCTCTTGCTGTTTCTTCATCTCTTTTCTGTGTTGTCACCCATCTTGCCTTTTCTGATATTGAACAAGCCAACAATTACAGAATAATTCTTTCAGCTGGGAACAGGCTGCACAGTAGAAGCAGTAACCATCACAGCAGTTGACCCGGTATATCATGCACATCTGCCTTGTAGTTTATTACTTCTGTATTGTCAGTGAGTTGTAGTCAAAAATGCACATTGAGCGAGTTCTCAATTGGAGACTATGGCATGATGTTTAGGAAGTTGTAGTCAGGTGAAAATACTGAGTAACATTAATTTTGTATCTTGAAGATTTCTGATACAGAATGTAAGGCCAAAACATTTAAAGTGGTATAAATGCATTACGTATATTGGTTCTTCATACATAGTCTCCTGCTTCTTCCATGGTGGTGATCATGTAGAACATTTCATTTGTCTGACTATTTTTCTTTAATTTTTGTTCTTTGTTTTCTGTTCTGTTCATTTTGGATGAAATACTACTAGAATTTGAGATTAATGGATCAAGATAATATTGCCTCTATCTCTTAGGCTGTGCTTTACTGAAGCTACATCTCCTGGAGTAAAACTAAGATTTTTAAATTCTTCTACAAAGAAAAATTCCTTAATGAACTACAGTATTTTGATATAAGTCCTTTTCACTGTATACCAATGTTCATGCTCTTTTCTGCTCTCCTTTCTCCAAATACTTCACCTGAGATTTATTTGAGTTGAGATGTGTCTTAGGAGTGTCACCTTCAATGTGCACGGGCAGACTGAATGCTTTCTGGCTGCCTTAGGTTTGCGGGGTGTGCACTGGGCACCCGTCCTGTGCCTTCACAGTTGCTCATGCTTTTTCTCAGAAACACTCAGTTTTACTCTGCATGTACGATACGTTCATTCTATACAGTTCCTGTGGGCAGTGCAGAAGGGGGTGAGAGGCCACTGTGGCTCAGCCCAGGCTCTTGTTGCCACCAAGACATTTTGTATAGTTTGCGTTGCGCTGTTATGTTGGGACAGATAGGCCAAGAGTGCTGGATGAAGATGGGAAAGCTGTGGTAGCCGGCTGTCTACAGACTGTAGTTTCTGTAACCCCTGTTAGTTCAAAGTTATTCAGCAGGCTCATCCATTCCAACACGAATGTCAAGCTGTTCAGAACTATCAACTTCAGCAGTCAGATAAGTGCATTTTCTTGAGGTGTCTAATGACATCCTCAAATGAGCTGAGGAAAGATTATCCACTGGAGCTATGGAAAAAGTTTCAGTAATCTTTACTGTGTCCTAATATAGTTGGTAAGAGTTGTAACATATTTAACTGGCAAGTTTAAATATTATATATATCTATACACACTTTATTTCTGTTAAGTCTGGCAACATGGTTTCAAACAAGTAACCTATTTTCTAGCATACAGGATGCAGACACCCCCCCTTCCCCACACACAGCTCCCTTAAATGAGTCAGAGTGTAGTTGCTTCTGCTTCTTGTTTCATTTGAGGGACAGATGTATACAATGGCATTAGGAGGCAATTTTCTACTGGTATGTGTAATTTTATCATTTTTGTTTCTCAGGATGTGATCTTCATGGTGAGCTGGTGGGAAAACTGAGTTGTAAATCACCCCAATGGATGCGGACAGTGATGTTGCATTGGACATTTTAATCACAAATGTAGTGTGTGTTTTTAGAACAAGATGTCATTTAAACTTGAGGAAGATCGCATTAGAGGGAGCAAATGTGATATACAAGCGTGATGTTGGGGTAAGAGATTCAACATACCTCAATTATCTGTTTTTATGAATGTTCCTTAAGCTAAACATTCTTGTGTCTGATGTCTATGTATGGTGGATAGGGAAAAGCATAGCTTTATTTCTGTATTTGTGTCTTGATAGACATTTAGTTTGCTATACACTAAATGTACAGTAAGGGGAGTAGGTAAATGGAGTAGGTAAATATTGTCTCAGAAGACTGCAACTAGTGAGGTGAATATTTAGTATAAGGTATGTGATGAGATCTCTTACACCTGAGGGTCCATTTTGCCTCCTGAAATTTGATGGTTTTGTCAAGAAAATATATCTTAATATGGAGTCAGCACTGTAGGAGTCACTGTAATAAAAAAATAGCACAATGCTCCTGGCTTACAGCTTTTTATTCAGAAGAAAATACCTTCATTTAATCTGTTTTGTGAACACTGAATCACTGGCTGAGGTATCCCACGCTTATTTTGTTCTTCTCAGGAGCTGGTTTTGTTTTGGTTTTAAATTACTGAAAGAGATGAAGGAACAGTTCAAAGCTATCAAAAATAAAGGAATTATTATTAGTGTAACAGTTGATTTGTCTAACAGTGTTATTATTTTTTCTGGTATGAAATTGAAGTACCACTAATTCCCAGTTCTTCCACTTTTATTTTTCTTTTTAGAAAGTATTAATGAAGCTTAGGAAGCCTAGGATTACGGCCACAATTTGGTCCTCAGGAAAAGTTATTTGCACAGGAGCCACAAGGTGAGTTCATGAAGATTCTTTCTCTAGCTGTAAATTCTTGTCTATTTTTTTAAAAATAGGATGTTATAAATGAAGAAGGTGGCAAGAGGCAGTACTTTGCACTGTTAAGATTCACTCACACTGGATCACATGTAGATCCTTGCCAAGCACTGTATTTGGGAGGAAGTTTTCTATGTGAAGTGTCTGCCTCAGACTCGCTTGAAATCTTAAGCAACATCAGTTCACCCTTCTGGGAGAGCAGCAGGGAAAACTACTTTACGAAGAAAATCTTAGAGATTTCATATGAGAACTCTAAGAATTCTATATTTTTAGCCAGAATTTGAAACTGCAGAAGGAATGCCTTTTTTGAGGGATATCTGTTATTCTTTTATGAAAACCCACCTGAATTTAATCAGGTTATACAGTGTTGAGGGACTGGAGAGAAGCAAAAGCAGACTCTCAGTTCAGATACGTCTGAGACTTGCTAAACTCTTTAACAACTGAATTCCTCTAAGATATGTCTGCATTGTGGAGTAAGGATAAGGTACAATAGTAAATTTGCGTACTTTCTGTATATGATCTCTGTCTCAAAATGGAAGATGATTGTTCAGGATGTTAACTCCACACTACCTGTGATCGTATTTGTCTCTTAAGAGTATTTAGTATCGTGTATGATCACAATACATCTCCCACTTCAGCTGGAGCCAAGTGCCAAGATATTCTTCAAATAGGGCATAAAGGACTCCATTTGAGTATCTAGATAGTTAAAATGTAATAATACAGCAGGATAAAATGGAGGCTGTCCATGCACTCATGGTTCATGTGCTACGTGATGTAACGGTTCATTTTATAGTCTGAGAAGCTATTGTGGTATGTGTGCACACAAATAAATACTCTATTTCTGTTAATGCTAGATTCTTTTCTTTCTCCTTTATAGTGAAGAAGAAGCTAAATTTGGTGCCAGACGATTAGCTCGTAGTCTACAGAAACTAGGTTTTCAGGTAATTCTAATGAAAAAGGACTTGTATGACTCAAGCAATGCTGGTAGTCAATTTTTTAGAAAGAAACAAAAATGAGGGAGCATAACAATTAGCAGTGAACATGTTTTCACTTAGATGCCCCTTTTGTGTCTGCATACATTTTCCAGATGCTGGTTAAAGAGAAGCTGTTTTATTTTGTGGATTTGAGTTTCATTTGGCGGCTCATAGTAGCCAGCTTCTTCACTGGCTAATGAACAACAAAATTTGTTTAATAAATGAACCACCCACAGATGTTTCTTGGATAGAATTTACAATATCTTGAAAGATTTATTTGGAATGAATGCTGAAGATTATAAACCTAACTGTCATTTGAACATAATTTTCCCTCATTTCTGATGCAATAGCAGATACACATCCATCTTGTTAAAGGCAAGTTTGAGCCCCTTTAATTAAAGAGGGGGGGAAAAAAGTGCTTCTGTGCTGTAGGTTGTATGGCAGGAAATAAGCCAAATAAAATACTTAGGACGTGAAACCCCTCTTTTTTTCTGGGTTTGAGTTAAAATTATGAGTCAAAAACACCACTTCACACTTCACCATAGTGAAGGCTGAAAGAGAGCAATGTGAATGACTTAAAATGGCATGGTTTAGTACTCTAAAACTTCCTAGTAGTCAGTTGTGCTGTTTACCCACAGTTTCACTTTACGGACAGACAATTAAATAGACACAGTGGCAGTCCTTTGGCAGGGCGAGGCTACCTCTGATTGTAGTGTATAAAGGCAGTGGTGACAGGCTATCCCGGTAATGATCCATCAGACCCAAGCAGAAGTTAGACACTCTTACTGTTACGAATGCATGCGTTAGACCCAGCCTCTTAAAGTTGGAATGGAACATTAAATCAGTGAGGTGAATGTTGCTTCCAGGGTGGACACAACAGGTTTTATTATAAAGCAAGCAGTTTAAGTGGAGTGTATTTGAAGATTAAATTGATAGTTGACCTTTTATAAGGATAAGTTGCTTCTACTGGTAGTTCTGAAATGAGGTAGTTCCTCATTTGACTGAGGAATGGTCATTTTAAGTTTAGGAAATCTCAGAAAACGAACAAAAGTTTCTTCAGTGGTATTGCCAACACTGACTTCTCAGCAGTGCATTTCTTTGTTTAGGAATGCAACAAGGCATTAAAGCAGCTTTCAAATTGCTTCAGATTCTTGTAACAATGAAATTTAAGCTTTTCTCTGCTTATTTTGATGTTCAGTGAGCTATTTAATTTAGCTTATTTTCAGTTTGGAGGTGTTTAGTACAGCAATACAAGTTGTTCTGTGTCTCATTCTTAAACTTTACTATAACCATATAATACAACTGTGAAGTATCTAGTTCAACAGTTACTGTACCATAGAAGGATAAAGTGATTTGAGTCCATTAAGTACAGTTTCGATTCCTATTAGAAATGCATCAATCACAAGGTTTTCATTTTGAAATCTCATCAAAACATTCTAATTAGTAGATTATTTTGTTTTGGGGTTTGGTGGGATTTGTTTTGGTTTGGTTTTTTGGGTGTGTTTGGGTTTTGGGGTTTTTTTTGCAACCCGTACATCTGCCTTGCTGTAAACTAAATCTCTAATGTCTTTTTTTCCCCTCTTTTTGAAAAGGTAATTTTCACAGATTTTAAAGTTGTGAATGTTTTAGCAGTGTGCAACATGCCCTTTGAGATCAGATTGCCAGAATTTACGAAGAATAACAGACCTCATGCGAGGTACGGTAGGATTTTAATGAATTACAGTCTTGGTATACTTCTTAAGCTTTTCTTTTTCGGTTCTAGATCTATCTTTTTTTACTTTTTATTTTGTTTTCTAGTTATGAACCAGAACTTCATCCTGCCGTGTGTTACAGAATAAAAACTCTCAGAGCTACCTTACAGATTTTTTCCACAGGCAGTATCACAGTTACAGGTATTTTGATGTCAAAAATAAATATTTAACTTTTGGGGAATATTTAACTTTAGGGCCACTAGGTTTAGGAAAGGAAGATGTTTAAAACAGTCAGAAGATACATGGAAGGGATTTTGTTTCCCAGTGCTAGCACCTAGTTTGTTTTTGAGTGAAATTGCCAGAAGAGTTGTAGAGAAAGTTTTATTATTGGTAAGCTCAAAAATTACTTTGAATGTAATCTGGTTTTTGAACGTAGTCTGGTTTTTATAAAAACAAAAGTGAGATAGGACTTGAGAATGCAGTTATTTAGTGTTTATTTAAATATTTGAATTTTCTTCCTTTTTTTCATCTTCATAGTGCTGTAAACTACACTGCATGTAGCATTAAAGTCCCTTTCATAAATACATGTTTCCAAACTTGAGATTTATGGAAATGTAAAGGATAGCATAGTATTTTGTCATAACTGAAGTTGACTAATACTTGCAGTTCTTCCAGACTTGTGCTCTCTTCTGTTTATTCTCAACTGAGAGAGAATCACCACCTGAATCACAGGCATCAGTGATTTTTTTTCCCCAATGTAATTAGAGACATGATTGTCCTGAGTCTTGGAGATGCCATGCCATGTTTTTGACTCTTTCTTCCTAATTTTCATTTTCCATTTTCTGTTATGTATGCTTGTGAAGTATCCACCACAGGTTTCCAGATATGAGAAGTCGGATTTTTTAGAGAATACGTGTTAAAATGGTACAGAACCAAAAACCATCACTTTATATCACTCTAGCAGGAATTCTGTCTTGTGGTTGTTAGAGCTCAGTTGGGTAGGGATTTTTATTTTCACATCTTAATTCCTTAACAAATACTTGGCTTTATGGGGAATGTTTCTCACAAGATATTTGGAGAAGTCTTTTTTTTAAAGATGACAAACTCCATCAGATTTAATCTGAAAATATAGGGCTGAAAAGTATTTCAATATTCCAGTATATGCTCTCAACAGAGCAACTGGTCTAGCCAAAACTAGAAACTAAATTTAGGATAAATCAGAAGCTTGAGTATTACTGCAGTAATAAAAGGCTCTCAGTGTGTCTTGTCAGCCTCCTAATGAGATTTAGCCTCTCTGTAAGATTCTTATTACTACATATACGGGACAAAATCACTTTCGTATTTCCAGAATTGTCCTTTCAAATATGAAGGCAAATACAGTAAACAACAAAGTTTTACTTCCTTCTGGTTTATTTGTTACAGTGAGTTTGAAATATCTCAGACCTCTGTTGGTTTTGAAGGCTTCTGTTTTGTCTAGGCCTTTCTTCTAGGGGGGAAGAAAATGTCCACAATCTTACGCTTCTAAAAACGTTTTAAATTACTTTTCAACCTTACTGTACTCACTCTCAAGTGCATTCAGATGAGGTTCCTTTTGACCATTCATACTTCTGTAGTACTAGTACTTGTCATGCCACTAACTCCAAGAATTTCATTTGAGATGCATAATTAGAAATGTTATTAAAAAAACAGGAAGGTGGGGGTTTTTTAAATAAATAATAAAAAGATTTAGAGTTCCATTGAGAAAAGAAAATAGAAGAGCTGATATGTAATAGGAAGAAGTATGAATTTTTTTCTTCCTCCAAAACGAGTGATGAGGGGGTTGGTTTGGGTTTTTTTTGTTTGGGTTTGTTGTTTTTTTTTCTTCTCTTATACTCCCTGCAATTATGATCCAGTTTTTAGATCTCTTCCACCCATACAGGGAGTAGCATTTTCTTACAAGAATTATTTGCCTACTCATACTCTCGCTTTCTGAAGGCTTTCTCTAGAACGTGCATTTCTATAATAGCAGACAAATTTAAGGAAGGTGCAGTATCTGCCCAGAAGGCAGGTTATCTTTCACCAGGCTTGTTTTAGGTGAGTGCTTAACTCAACTTGACAAGTTTGAAAGTACAGGAAGAATCCTATTCCATTCCACTCTTTTTCTCACTGAGCGTGTAAATTAAAACAGTATTTCCAGATTTACTTAAGTAAGTTATTTATGTTTTTTGGGAACCATTTTGAACAGTTCTCTATACTTGGAAGAAACTTTTGAAGTCTGAAGTGATGTAGAAAGCCCCTTGAGTTCAGAGTCATCAGAGCACATGAGAAACTGCTGTTTTCATTTATCTGCATCACCAAACTTCTATCCCGGATTAATTTCTTCTGGCATGTCACTACTCACCTATTTGCACTCTTAATTGTTCATTGCATAAAATGGTCTAGTACCATTAGAAGGCATCGCTGTTTCATTCTTCCTTTTCTTTCCCCAAATACTCACAGATCATGTTAGATAACCTTCATATGCTTCATCCTGAGACAATAACCCTTCCCTGGCTTGCAGGTTTTGTCCTGAGATCAATGGTGGAGCTATTTGCAAAATCCAGACTAGAAAGTAATAGTCTATAATTTTAAAACATAAAATAGCCTTGCTTGAAACACACTTTGGTTAAATACAGCATTACTTAGCAGTAGTTTTTGTTGGTAGGTTTTAAAAAGAAGAGATAAAAGTGGCTAGGCTTTGAGTAATACAAATTCCTAGAAGATTAGCATAAGTAAAAGTATTTTTTACCTCTGCCACTCAGCTTCTACCTTCTTCTCTAGGCTGTTTAAACCAGTAAATCGAAAAGCACCCAAGTTGTTACGAAGTTAAATGACAGTATTACTTATTTGTAGTCTAGCCATTGACCAGTGTAGAACATCTTGCAGACTTCATGTGAGAGTCTTTTCTTGTAAGTAAAAGTGATCAAACACCTTCTTAAGTTGGGAGAAACAGAGGAGAAATTATTTTTGTCCACAGTATAAAGTTGTAGTAGCTAAAAATATTAAGGTTATTTTAAAGATACTGTTGTTGGTTTAACTTACGATTCCTTGATTTTTCTTTTCCTACTGCCTTTTTTTTTTTTTTAATATGTCTCAGGGCCAAACGTAAAGGCTGTTGCCAGTGCTGTGGAGCAGATTTACCCATTCGTGTTTGAAAGCAGGAAATAAATTTTATAATACACCACTTGATGGTTAGGTTTCCTAACCAAGCACCTTTAAAGACTGCTGCACATTGGACTAAAAGCAAAAAGGAAAACTGGACCAACCGTAGCAGAGGAATACAGACTCTCTTACTTGCTCATGGCCACAGTATAAACTCCAGTTCTTTTGGATTTTACTCTTAACAGTGCTGTATTGTAAAAACAGAAGTTTACAAGATATGAAATTGCTGCTTTTAAAAAGACATTCTATTTATTTTTGCAGTAATTTCTGTGTATTCATAAGCAAAGCTGTCACAATGTGCACTACCTTTAAAACTTTTTTTTTTTTTTTTAGTTTGAGCTTGTGTTTTATTTGTGAATAGTCTTTTACATTTTTTGTATGCTGAATATTGGGCACCAAAGAAGCTGTAAAAGTTATCTTTTTCACCTGATGAATGTGCACAAATAAAAGTTTGAAAATATTTCTCTTCATACCTGTTCTGTTATATTCCTTTCCCTTTTTCTATTACAGTTAAAATTGTATAGTTGCAAATTTAATTTGAAACAATGTAAGAATAGTCTTTTGCTGATACCTTCTGTTTCTATTTGTAGTATGTGTAAAACTTTGTGCGTGGGTTAGATCGAAATCTATAGTAGTTACGTATGTTTATCCGAGGATGAAATTTGGTTTGTTCCCAGTTCTCTTAACTACATGCCAGACTTCAAGTATTTTCTTGCTGTTATGTGAAGAGAAGACATTTCCAAATATAAAGGTCTACAGCAAGTGTTTTCCTATAGATGGTGAGGAAATCTTGTCAACTAAAGAAGCTACTGTAGAAAACCCAACTGCCTTGTCCACCTTCTGGATGAAAAGGAAAAAAGTCACTGTGTGAGCTTCAGTTTTCAGGAAAGTGTTGTTGTGCTTCAGCGCGAGAAGATGGTGTGGTCACGCTAATCCAGCCCCAGCCTATTGCTGAATGATTAACGCAGACCTTTTCTACACTCTTCTTACTGTATAATATTTTCATGACAGGAGCTGCCAGCAAGCAATGAAGCTTGATTCTGGCATGTATTATTATTGGTATTAATCTTGGACTCGGAAGCCAGTAGATGTTTCTCTCGTAAGTGCACATTTGAAGCAGAGGAGAGGTGAATGCTTAAAAGTAACTGCAAATGCTACTTTTAAAAAGATACAATAAATATGTATAAATGTATGTATGTCTTTTTTCCCTATCTCACTGAAGAGAAATGTAACGCTACCATTGTATGCTGCAGGTAATATGCAGTCTTAGTGGGTGCTAAAAATAGTAAATGGTGAGCTGTTACTGCACCAGGAGTCACAGCTGCGAAAGAAAGGTAGAACGTCCTGAGGCAGCAAGTGTCTAGCATAATGTATTTAATCTGTCTGAGGGGATGGTACAGAAGTTGGGGCTATCTGTTGTGTCTTTGTGCAGAAATTATGGAAAGGAAGGAGTAGTATGGGAAATGTTCAACCAAACCCCTCAGAACAAAAAGAAGGAAGCAACAATTTGCCACGAGCCTGAAGTGATATATTCGTAAAAGCCCTTTTAAGCTCAATGTATGTGGGAAAGAGAGGACTTAGAACCATGAAATTGTGAAGTTGAGTTCAAGTCATGCTAAAGAGTAGGGAAAGGGATGCTTGCTTTATGCAAGCTTTCCAGTTTGTATAGAAGGTAATGTGGACCTCAGCACTCTTGACACTAATGAGGATTTTGTGAAATGTCATAAAGAGCAAGGGACAAACCACCATTAGGGAACACTAGTGTATTTTTATTACAATTTAAAAAAGAAAAAGCAGAAGGCATTTGAACAATGAACAAAATTGAAATGGGTTTTCCGGGAACAAAGTGTACTCCTAAGCTGATGAATGAGGATTTGGCCATTATAACGACAATAGCTGCCTTAGATGAGGCCTGCCTCTCTTTCTTTTGGATCAAATTACAAAGCACTTGAGTGCTACCAGTGAAATGCTGGAGCTTTTGTGAAGCATATGCGTCTCCTAAATTTATCTATGGAGAAAGAGGAACATTGTGCTTTTTTGTTAGCACTGTCACGTAATATGAAATCTGCCTGTTAGAACAAAAATGAAAGGTAATAATAAGCTGCAATGTATTAAAATGGGAACTGTTTCTTTTGAAGTGCTGCTTAAACCGTGCTAGCCATTTGAGGCCTTCTTAACAATCCATAAGGGAGCCGAAAAGCACACAGCTGAACTTGCAGGGGAGTATTGAGAAAGAGAGTAATAGCAAATAAAAGATTCCTTGCAATGTGTGCTTACCTATCCTCCTTGCTCCAAGAGAGCCTCAAACTGTTTGTGACAAATATGCTTTAAAACCTCTGATGATGAAGGGCATTTGGCAGCGTACATTTATAGTCGGGGGTATCGCTCTATTCCCCATCGCTGCTCTGAATCAGGAGGTCCCTGTCTCAGTGTGGAACAAGCCTTGCTGCTGCTGATGATGATGATTTCTGCATGCATGCACGCATACACACGCACCCCCCTTCCCCATCCTCAGGTGTTGGTCTTTGTTTCCTTCTCTGTCGTGTTGTTCTGCCTCCACCTAGTCTCTCACCATCAACTCCTGCAGTCATGATGCGGACCCCAGGCCAGACAGCATGCCCCAGCGCGCTAGCTCTCGCCCCAGTGTGAGGAGCCGTCCTCTCGGCTAAACTTACTTGTCGATCAATCAGCTCTTCCCCAATGGCCATGTCTTCTAGAGCACTGTTCATCAGTCCCTGGGTTCTCCAGGTGGATTCCATGCAAAACTCTGCACGGTGCTCAGCTGTGGCACTAGCAGCGCCATGGAGAGTTTATTTCATGTCGCTAGAGAGAAGGGCTGGTTCTATTTATGCAACCCACATAGGGCTCCTTTTTTGCAGTAGAATGATAACTCTGACTCACTGCTAGCTTGCGAGTTGTCATAGCCACTAGATCTTTTCCTGCGGTCTCTAGCTCCATTTTATCGTTCTCTGACTTGCAATTAGCGTTACCAGAGAAATTTGCACTTACGCTTTCAGAATTGTATCCTCCTTTTTTCACGCCTTTCGCACGGATTTGCGAAGGTCTGAATTCCAATCCAGTCTCTCCTAGTTTAGTATTGCGTGCAAATTTAATAAGTATACTATGTTCTGTAATCCGGTCCATTAATGAAGATACTGAATAATTTTAGATCTGGGACAAATTTTTTTGTGGAGTGCTTCAGAGATCCAGGGATGTGATTTGTGAGACGTGTCGCTTTTTTCCCTTGTATTTTCATAGTTGGTGAGATTGTGACTGCCAGTTCTGTCTCATCAGATGTGCAGGCTTTGTTATAAAAGACCAGTACAATTAGGACTACATTTATAGGGGTTTATAGGGCTAAGTCTGTAGGACTACAAATAAGACTATAGCTATAAAGATTTAAAAAGCCCTTGATCACCACCTTTTGGAGGTATCTGAAGCTATTAGTGTCTGCAGTTCAACTGGTGTAGGAACTATGCCTTTGTCAGAAAGATGGTATTTTTACTTAGTTTCTGCACTAAATAGGTGTGCGCAGGGAAAGTTCAGAAGAGCTCATAATGAACCCAAAACCTGTAAGGTGGGGAGACAATTTCTATGGTATTTTCTGAGTTAGATTTATTTTTGTAAGAACACTCACAAAATTATTACAGCAGAGGTTGGTTTGGGAAGCTGCAATGCTGAGAAAGATTTTGCGAAAGCCCCTTTCACTAAATGTGATGTAATAGAAATTGTAAGCCAGTATGGGCTTGGATTGCACGTGCAAAGGTCTGCTATCTAGAGGCAGCTGTCAGAAAACGGTACCATCAGAGCAAATGGGGATGCTATTGAAAATGCAGGTAATCCACTACCTGGTACAGTCACAGATCAGGACATGCAATTTCCTGCAATACAGTCTTACTAAAAATACATTATATTACTGGATTTAATTTCAAGTACTTGATAGTATAAGAATGATGTTGATAAACTGGCAGCATATTTGGAAGACTACTACTTTGATATTTCTTGTTCTGAAGCTGATTTAGTAGAACACATGATACTGATAACCATCCTCCATGCCTAACATGAAACAGGTGGAGAGGTTTCAGTAGACATCAATGCTAAAAAACTGAGGAAGGTACTAACATGCCAAAACCCAGAAAATGGTGGGTTCAGACTCTGTTTTTTGACGAGATCATTTTACAAGTGTTCAGAACGGATAGTGGAATTTGTAGGTTTTATAGAAAGAAAATGCCACTGTTGATCTATGAAAAAAAATGTACAGTATTAGCAGGTCCAGCCTAATAAGCGCCCTTTGCTGGCGCATGAGAAGTTCTTCTAGATCTTTTGCTTTTCTTCAACAAATGCTTGCCAGGCTTCCCGGCTTGACACACACTCATTAGGCAACACATGGCACTGACAATGTATCCCATATTTTACTATTCTTTCAGCTGCCCCTTTCCCCCCATCGCCAGAGTCAATCTCTGACTTCATTGCCCTTGCATTTCGTTTGCCTTCATCCATGGCTCCAAACCCAGTTCTCCAGCTCTCCCTGTTTCACGTGGCTGAGCTCTAACACGTTTTGCATCCTTTTTCTGACTGTTTGTAGAAGTTACAGGAATACTCTTACCTTTGCCAACTCTTGCTGCTGCAGCATGGAGTAAACTCTTACTGCTGTGGTCAGGGAAGCACAAGGAGACTATTTGCTATGGGCTGTCTCCCATGTGGGGGCAAAGGGAACTCTTCTCCTGGCCTCTTGTGGTCGATATGAGAACTGTAGAGCTCAAACAAAATTCTAAGCACAGTCGTCAATTTTTATTGGAAAATTCAAAGTAAAAGAAACCAAAGGTTTTCATGTCTGTGCAAAAGGAGAAAGCACCTGAGATCCAGGGTGGAATTTTAGCTTGGGATGGAATCTGCAGCTTCCCCATAGAGAATGAGAGCAAAAGGCTTTTGAGCTAACTGCTTCTGATGGGGCCTTTGGTCTGTCACCTACGTCTCAGGTGCACAGTCCCACTGTCTGTCCATGTGTCCTGGGTGTGCTTGGTCTCTTGTTGCTTCCTGTAGACTACATTGAAAGGGCTCACATGTACCCTTATCAGATGATTTTACTTAATCTTTGGTACATCCTGTATGCCAAAACCTGTGTCTTGCTGAGCCTTACGCATACTATCATAAACATTCTTAAAAGCAGCCCAGGCTTGCGACACCCATGAGGTTATTGTAAGGACGGCAGACCCTAGGATCAGGACAGAAAAAAATAAGGCAGCCAAAAGCCAACCAGCTAGCCAGTGGCTGGTGGAAGAGCTTCTTCCAGAGTCTTGCTTGTTTCAGATGACATGAGATCTGCATAGTTAAAAATCCTGCATTGCAATAACTACTTACCTGACCTTTGTACCAAAAGTCCAACAGGGTTTTTAAATTGATTCCCTGAAAGCTCACAATGCAGGAAAGTTGTGGTACAGATTTGGCTGGTAGGATCTCATCTCGAGGTAGCTAAATTTCCGGTGACTTCTGGCAAATCATGTCCTTGGCTTCAATAGTTTATTTTCAGGTTTTGAACACATGTCCACTGTCTGAATAGATGTGCTCCTATAAATTTACCATGTCGCTATCTAGAAGTGCGACCATGTGAGAATCTGATCAGAACTGATCCGGTCTGCTCAGAAGTAAAACTTTACCTAGATCAGTAAGTTACTGGTCCTTCAGTGCAGGACACAGTCAGGTGGTTTTAACACTATGAGACAGCAAATAAAGTGGGATCATGTGCCTAGTTCAAAGTAGGATCTGCACTCCAGCTGACAGTGTCAGTCTTCTTTCCGCAATTAAATCCTGGAAGAGATGCCGCTGTGTGGCTGCTGAGACAGCCAGCATATTTTTAAAGCATGCTTTTTTTCTTTAAACAAAGAACCATTTGTTTATTTGCTAATAAATATTTATCTACTGATCATTCTAGCAAGCCATTAACCTTTTAAGAAAAAACCACTAAGTTCTTTTATGAGAGCCATATAGATAACCCTTTGTAGAGGCTTGTTGAGTACTTCAGGATATGCTTACTAAGCAATAACCAAGAATTTGACACAATTTATGATTTGCAGTGATTACGGTTTCTGAACTTCCTTTGTGCTGCCCTGTACCACACAGTTCTCCCTTTCTGAATCCAAAAATCAAAGTCTAGTGTGCCCTGTATTGAGAAATAAAATTGTTTTGACATCAACTCTGGTACCTCCAGCTTCCAGCTTTCCTGGGACTGGGAAGCCAAGGAAATCCTATCTCTCTTCTGTAAGGACATCCTCATTCCAGAGTAATTGATTATGCAAATATCCCACCATTAAACAGTTTGACTATGTTTTCTGAGGACTGTTTCCTAGGTCACTAAATCCTGGCCCTCCTAGGAAACTTTATGCAAAATTCCTCTTATAAGCTGAGCATGCTCTGGTTATAAATAATTAAGTTCTGATAAACAAGATCCTTTTTCAAGTCTTGTTAAGCTGAAGCCTAAATTAATTCATAAACAGTTCCTACCCAGCAATTCTGCACTAACATCATCCTTTACACTCCATAGTGGTCCGTTTTTGCTCCATAGTGGCATCTTCCCTAACGTACTGACAGAGAGCTGTTAACTCTTTTCAGCCCCTTTTTGGCTAGGCTAAACAGACCTGTCTTGGGTGGGCTCCTCCCAAGATACAGGCTGTTCCTTCTCTTAGGCACCCCAGTTGTTCTTTGCATCTCTTCCAGGCTGAACTCTTGATGAATATGGATAACTAGAATTGTGCACAGTATTCCAATTTCCATTCACCTCCTATATGCAAGAGCTAAGTAACCTCAGGGGAGGTGAGAGATGGTGGTTTGAAACAGATGGAGCCCAGGGTTCCAGTAAGTTATAAACTACAACAATCTTTAATGTTGGCTGTAAACTGCCACTGAAAGAAGCTCTACTAAGAAATGAAAGAGAGAGTATCTTGCGTATAATAAAGTCATGCGTCCCATCAGAGCGTGAGCGTCGCTGAACGTTTTTTTTTGTCTCAGTCTTTTGGTGAAGGCTGCCTTGGTCGCCTCAGGTCTGGTAGAGCTGCTGTTTCTCTTTCTTGGCAAGCTCCACCGGCATCAGTTTCTCTCTGCGCTGGCTCATCCAGCACAAGGGGGTCTTCGCGTACTTCCTGGAGAAGCAAAAAACCCGCAAAGCTTTGCCATCGAACACAGCTGGCAGAACGCTCTCCCTGTTGAGTACGCCTGCCGCTGAGGACGCGGCTCTACAGCCTGCCCGCACCTCGGCAGATGCCAGAACACCCCGGGCCCGGGGACGCTCCGGCGGCTGCGGCGCTTCCCCGCCTGCCCGCGTGGGGGCGGCCCCGCCGCACGCTCCGCCCGGCTCCGGCTGCCCCCGCTCCGCCCGGCTCCCCCCGCCCGGCTCCGGCTGCCCCCGCTCCGCCCGGCTCCCCCCGCCCGGCTCCGGCTCCCCCCGCTCCGCCCGGCTCCCCCCGCCCGGCTCCGGCTCCCCCCGCTCCGCCCGGCTCCGGCTGCCCCCGCTCCGCCCGGCTCCGGCTCCCCCCGCCCGGCTCCGGCTCCCCCCGCTCCGCCCGGCACCCGCCCGGCTCCGGCTCCCCCCGCTCCGCTCGGCTCCCCCCGCCCGGCTCCGGCTGCCCCCGCTCCGCCCGGCACCCCCTTCCCGGCTCCGGCTCCCCGCGGCTTTACGTCTGTCTAAGGAGGAGGCAGGAGGGGGCGCCCGGGGGGAGGCAGCGCAGGCCGGACCAGAAACGCCTGTGACCGCAGCGAGGGAGAGCCCGAGGGCTCCGGCAGCACAGTTAGCTACCGGTTTTCTGCGCTGGGATAATTGCTCTTAATTAGCCCATAAACAACCTCCTTCACGTTGCAACCTTTATGTATTCTCTGGTAATGCAAAAAAACCCCGCAGAGGATGACCCACCGCACTAGGCTCTTCACACATTAATTAATTCCACTGTGAAAAAGTATGTGTCTAATTTTCAGTTTGAATTTTTCTGCCCGTGCCTCCTAGCCTCTTTCTCTCCGTGTCCTTTCTCTTGCCGACAGGCAGCAGCCTGCTGGCACGCTGTCAGCAGGGCGAGAGTGAAGGAGTCTGTGTTGCCCCATCAAGCCTGGGTGCGTGGATGAACTGGGGGATGCTGCCTCACCTGTAGCAGCATGCCGCCAGCTGTGGTGAGGCCTGACGCTCAGCCCAAGCCATCAGCCCTGCAAAAATTTTGTCCACTAAATTTTTTTCCCTATAATTTCTTTATCCTTTTATTCATTATGCTGATAACTTCTTGAGATGAGTCAAAAAAAACAAGTAGCTACTGTAGAGCAGCTCTTTGAACAGATCAAGAAAATGCTGCATTTTAAAAACCAGGGATGCTTATCTTTTTCTTATATTTTTTTATGGCCAAAAACAACTCAAAAGAAGGGAGACAGTAGCAAATTGATAGTAAAAATTGCCAGTTCATTTATGGTCAATGACACCTCCATTTGGACATTGGAAACAAACAGCATGTGTATCAGCAGATCATTTAATTCTGTTATCCAAATTGATGTGCTAATTTTGTTGAACGTATGTAATTCCAAGGGCCACTCACTCTACTTCTGAGGGATGAGAAAAGACAGGTAGAGTCAAAAGACACAAAACCAGTCAGAATGGGTCATGTTAAAGGAGCAGGCACATGGCATTCATGTCACCAACACTCTCTCCCTCTCATTGCTCTTCTACTCTTTCTATGTGGTGAGGTTGGGACACAAAACTCATGCTGGAAGAACCTTTTCTGGGCATAAGCTCATAGAGTCTACAGAGTCACGGGACTCAGTAAGTGCACAAAAAAATGCCCACCTAGAAGAGCTATCAAAACTCACATGGAGCCTTGAAGTATTTGAGATACAGCCCTCTTTCTGCATGCAAGCCAAGACACTCAGCCCTAAATGTGAGAACACAGTTGCCCTTCTCTCCAGGAACACCAGTCAGCAAAAGTGCTGGAAAGCCAAGTCTGGCTGCAGGTGTTCCTCACAGGGAAACCACCATCCCTATAGGGCCAGTCCTTCCACACCAACAAAATGTTTGCTTGGCCACTGAGATCAACATATGCAAGCTCAAGCTTTGAAACAATCTCATTTTTCCAGAAAAAAAACAACGCAGTTTCCTTTTTTTTTTTTAGCATGTAGCATTGAAAGGCTTTGTCCCTCTGGGCACTTGAGGCATGTGGTCACAGGTTCAGTACTTACTGTTTTGCTAGTTCCATGGATATTTGCTCCAAAGAGCATCCTTTCGTCTCTGGTATAAACACAATAACAAAAGCCAGGGATGCTAGGCTCATTATTGTGTAAATGAAGCACACCCAGGACAAGCCAATGAGCTCTACAAAGGAAGAAAACATGTCTTTTTAAATTTTCAAATATTATAATTTTTTTTTCTATTGCCATATCTTTATAGGATACAGCCCCTAATGCACAGGAAAAGTTAGAAAGAAACTAGGCTGTTATTCTTGGCTCACTTATTTGTGCCTGGCCATAATTTGAAAGAGAAGTGTGGTTTTGCTTTTTCTAATACTCCTTATGAAAGAAAATTGATGAGCCCATATTGACCCATTTAGCATGAACCTATTGATTTATTTTGCCTGTGGTCACTCTGCATGAAAACAGTGAGTAGCCATTGTTACTGGTTTGTGCAAAGGCACCAGGGGTCACAAGCGCCTCAAATTTCCACCCACGTCTGGTTTTGTTGCACATTATTTCATGGAACAAAACCAAGCATTTTTTCACACCGTTGCAGTTGTCCCCAGCTAATCCTCCCCGCCTGTCAGTTCCCAGCATTTCCACTGCAAGTCACGGGTTCTGCGCCAGAAAGGCGTCCAAGAGTGAACTCCGAATGGGTCCAGCCAAGAACTAGTGGTTTTCTGAGCCTACAGTCCAGGGGCAGGTAGGTCCTCAGGCTGAGGGATGCACTCTGCAGCCCCTGGAAAGTAAAGCATATGCAAACAGGCTGCTGCAGCCCACTTAGCCCTTTTCCCTGCTAAAACTAAACTGGGAAACATTTGTCAGTGGTGTTGTAGGCTAAAAATTGCAGCTGAAGCTACTAATCCAGCCGATATCTTCCTTCAGATACCTAAGTGCAGGTGCTGCTAGGCACTGTGACCTCCACACGTATTCATTTTAAGACAGAATTTCCAATTCTACCTTTCTGCTATAGACTAGGAATGCATATTTGCTTGTAGTTACACTTTCATAAATCCAGATTAGACCCAGCTAAGCCAATAGAGTTACTGGGGCTTCGCATTCATTGAACCTGAGACCAGAGCAACGACTGGGTGTGCATTCACAAATAACGCTGCACAGCAGGAGGGGGCCTTCAGATGAAACAGTTGATGCTGAGGACCTGAGGTCCACGCTATCTGTTTGCAGTGACATTTCCTTAGGAATAGCTCTAGTCTGGTCCAAGGACTGGGCAAGTGTTGGCAGCTGGAGTGCATTCACTCTGCATTTTCTGGTTTGGTTTTGTCCAAAACCTTGCTCAGTTCAGGGCTGCCCTGTGATGCAAACCAAAGTGCAGTGAGCAGAGGTAGCTGGATGATTTGCTTCTGAGGAGGACCCTTGATCTAACAAAAGTGCTAGTGTGGACACTGAGTTTGGCTTGGCATATTTTCCCTAGTTTTAGTCAAGTTAGTACTCAGGGTTTTCTCTCTCTCTCTTTTTTTTTTTTTTTTCCTAGGAAAAGAAAACACCAATGTGAAACCCATTTTAGTCACAGATCACACTTATTTTCAAATCCATCTCAAAATGCATCTAACAGGATGAAAACCACCTCAACTTTTTGTGGGTTGATTGCCTGCCTCCAGTGGAGAGTAATGTAGAGTTAAAGGAAACCTAGAATTTCTGTTCTCTTATATTTTTATTTTCAGCACATATTTTCCTCTGCATAAGACTGAAAACTAAAATTTGCAAAACTTCTTATGAAATACAATTAGAAACAAATATTTGCCAATCAGTGAATTTCAACATCAGCATTTTCCCTTGTTTATCATCACATTATAAGTTACTATATGGTAATCTCTTGCATTAAAGCATGAAACACTTCAACATGTGAAAAGGAATGATTTCAATGGGATTGTCTTTAAAAATACTTGATCAGAAAAGCTGAGGTCTGTTCTAGAGCAGAACTTCCATTAACTTCAGAAGGTGCAGGACTAAATCCTAAATATTATGTATTTTCAACCTACTAAGGAAACGGTGTTTTTAAGAGGTGGGTTTCACAGCCTATGGAGTCGATGTGCAAGGTGCTCTGATAGGCAGCACCGTGAGGCCGTAATTACTAGCACAAACCTAGAACGATGTGGTGGGAATGGTGAAGTTACACTAACAAGCAGCACCTAAACGGAGATCTGAGTTTGGCTCCTGAGGCATCATGGCTGAAATTTTAGCAGTGCTGTTTGTATAGGAAAGATTCATTTTGCCCACTAGAATAGTATCAACTTGGAATGATACAGAGAAATCTTACCGGTTACAGTCAAGAATGTCAAGGAGATGAGGAGATTGATACCCCAGTTCATGCTAGATGTCAAAGCCATGGCCCGTCCTCTGATCCCACCGGGGAAAATTTCACTCAGGACCAGCCAGGACACTGAAATGGAAGAAGAAAAATAAAAACATGTTATCTTTGAAGGGCGGCTTTCTTTGATGTAAATTCAGGTAGTCCATGAATTCGGGTGAGGCAACCTGAAAGAATAAGGTAATTTTCAGCGAAGTTAGGTTTGTGTGGGTCGAAGCCCCTGAGGACCACCCTGCTCTGCAGTCAGCATCACCCTTGGTGGACAAGGGAAGGGCATCATTGTGGACAGAGCCTGGCAGCCAGCAGCCAGCATTCCCTTGGTGGACAAGGGAAGGGCAACTGACATCATCTACCTGGACGTGTGCAAGGCATTTGACACTGTCCCGCACGACATCCTTGTCTCTAAATTGGAGAGACATGGATTCGATGGATGGACCACTCGGTGGATAAGGAATTGGCTGGATGGTTGCACTCAAAGAGTTGTGGTCAACGGCTCAATGTCCAAGTGGAGAACAGTGACAAGCAGCATTTCTCAGGGGTCGGTACTGGGACTGGCACTGTTTAACATCTTTGTCGGCGACATGGACAGTGGGATCGAGTGCACCCTCAGCAAGTTTGCTGATGACACCAAGCTGTGTGGTGTGGTCAACACACTGGAGGGAAGGGATGCCATCCAGAGGGACCTTGATAGGCTTGAGAGGTGGGCCCGTGCAAACTGCATGAAGTTCAGCAAGGCCAAGTGCAAGGTCCTGCACATGAGTCAGCACAATCCCAAGCACAACTACAGGCTGGGCGAGGAATGGGTTGAAAGCAGCCCCGAGGAGAAGGACTTGGGGGTATCAACTGATGAGAAGCTCAACATGAGCCGGCAGTGTGCGCTTGCAGCCCAGAAAGCCAACCATGTCCTGGGCTGCATCCAAAGAGGTGTGACCAGCAGGTCGAGGGAGGTGATCCCGCCCCTCTAATCTGCTCTGGTGAGACCCCACCTGGAGTACTGCATCCAGCTCTGGGGGCCCCAGTGCAAGAAAGACATCAAGCTGTTGGAGAGAGTCCAGAGGAGGGCCATGAAGCTGATCAGAGGGCTGGAGCACCTCTCCTATGAGGACAGGCTGAGGGAATTGGGATTGTTCAGCCTGGAGAAAAGAAGGCTCTGGGGAGATCTAATTGTGGCTTACCGGTACCTGAAGGGGCCTACAGGAAAGCTGGTGAGGGACTGTTTATCAGGGAGTGTAGTGACAGGACAAGGGGTAATGTGTTCAAGCTGAAGGAGGGTCGATTTAGATTAGATGTTAGAAAGAAATTCTTTACTGTGAGGGTGGTGAGGTACTGGAACAGGTTGCCCAGAGAGGGTGTGGAGGCCCCATCCCTGGTCCAAGGCCAGGTTGGATGGGGCTTTGGGCAACCTGGTCTAGTGGAGGGTGTCCCTGCCCATGGCAGGGGGGTTGGAACTAGATGATCTTTAAGGTGCCTTCCAACCCAAACCATTCTATGATTCTATGATTCTACCATCCCTGACTGGTGCCTGAGCGAGTGGTGGGTGGCACCCACGGGCAGCACCAGCGCACACAGAACCAGGGAAGTGAGCTCTGAGTGCACATCTGTGTATGAAAGGGAGCTCTGACTAAATAACTCTCAAGCGACGTAATGCTAATGGAAGTAGGGCAGCAAACCAAAGTAATCTTCAGCCTCAGAGCAGCACTGTGTGTTTATGCCACCTTATAAATCAACCTGCCACACTGAAGCAGGTTTGCTATTCCAGCTGTCCGCTCTATATAAATGAGATTGCTGAGGTATAAATGAAGAGAGAGGGTCTGATTTTTGGCTCCTTCATATCACACCACAACACAGGTGATCTAAATGCTGTTGTTGCTAGCCCACAAAAACAAATTCAGACATGAAGAGCTGGCTGTGCAACCACCTTGATAGCAAGAAAAAAAAAAAGACATCACATTTCTGCACCATTCCTGGTTATTAAAAAAAAGCAAACCCATCCCCCCCCCCCAAAAAAAAATTAAAAAACCCCTTCTTTTGTTCATAAGCAAGATGCATTAGCAAGAGGTTGCTGCGTGGAGAGGTTGTGGGTAGGTAGATGACCACAGCACAAGAGCAGAAAGGTACATGTGGATGAACTGTATCTTCAGACCCTTGGACATGGCTCCTGTGCAATGTTGGTTCTGCAAAATAACAGATGGGAATTTCCTCAGGACACCGGGAAATCTTGAAGTTACATTTTAAAAATATGCTCCTGTGCATCTGAGTGTGCATTACACTGGAATATCCCTTCTGATGTTTGTAGGAGTCCTATGTGACAGTACTGGTAAGGGTATAAAAGAAAAAAGTGCTGTGGAAACAGACTATAAAGGACCAACCGAAAAGGGAAAAAAATCCCCACTGAGCCTTGAGTCAACAGAGCAGATTCAAGCAAACTCCACTCTAGTTTTCTTTGTACCAGAGATTTTAATTAACTAATGTTTTTTGGAGCTGCCCCAGATTTTTCTTAATTTTTAAGGAAAAAATATAACGAGCCTCATTCCCATACTGCGAGTGACCTGACCAAGTGGTAACTTTATTCTGGAGAATCAAGACTACACTGCATAACGGTCTGACGCTGTTAGGCATAGTCAAGTGGCACACCATCATAACACAGCCACCGTGTCTAACAGCACCTGTAGAGAACCTTGGGGTTTGGTTTTTTTCTGACTTGGATCACAGCAAAGTTTAATGCACTCGTTGCTGACAAGACAAACTTTGCTCTAAAGAAATGCCCTGGGCATGTTCTGTGGGGTCTCTATGCACAGGGAGGGGGCAAAGGAGAAGAGAACTGGCTTCGCAAGCGGGTCTTTTCCCGTCAGGCCAGCTAGCCCTGCGCCTGAGCAAACCCAGGCCTTGGCAATGCATGGACATCTCTTTATTGTATTTTGCCCCTCCTCAGCATCAGGGCTGTTGAAACCAGTATCATTAGTCACAGCCGATACAACATGTCACGACAGGGAGTGCTAGCTGAAATGCAAAGCTGCAAGTAAGCGAGAAGCAAAGGAGCCCTTCTGAGCGGTGCACGCACAGCCTGTGGAGTTTGTCTCCATAGGAGAGCCTGGCAGCCAGCAGCCGAGCTCGGCTGGAAAAATGGTTATTCACCGTGACCGGCAAAGGAGATATTCATAGGCACATTAGACAGGATTAAAATAAAGTTTGAAATAATTAAACCTGCTCTCTGCTGGGCATAAACCAACCTCCAGGAATAAACTTTTTCTGTGGGTACTTTGGTCACGCCACAGCTGAAATGTGCGGCACTGTGGCAGCTCCACTACCATGCATTTTTCCAAGGACAGGCTGGCCCTTTCAGGCAAACTACAATTTGTTGGGAGGTTTGAAACATGTTGTTTTCCTGTTAAGTAACCAAAATACTTGAGCATCTGCATCATCTGCAGTGGTGCTTTGCTACTCTTATTTGAACCAGTTATTCAGTTCAGACAGATCCCACCAACATACCAGGTCTGTTCTTCATGTCTGCTAATGGTAGCTACTTCCTCTGGCATGGCCCTGACCTCAGCTTAGCTGGCGAGGAGTGGATAGGCTTATTCCCCACGGAGAAATAGCACTTACAGAAATCTGAGACTTATTACATTCTGTTTATCCCTTTCCCCAAGCTGAGGCAGCGATAATGATCAATTCTTTGCTTTTAGCACCTCTCTGGGATTGTTTTTGCTATTTGTACCTTTGCCAAAAAGCAGCAGCTGCTGTAGGTACAGCGGGGATGTGGCTTTCCCTCGGGGAGCCAGTAACTGGGTTCAGGCTCCCGCTCATAGTGACTGCTGCTACCTTGTGCGCTGTGTGCACGCAGCGCTGCGGAATTTTAACCTGCAAGCTCCCAAAGTCATTGCAGTCAGCTACGTGCTCTGCCTTCGCTAGCCTAAGCAGTGACATTTTACAGGGGAAATTAGCCCATCCTTGAAAAGAGGGTCCCAGTAACCCCACCACCACCTCTCCATCTGCTGTGTAATCTAACATTATTTCAAAAAGACACTGTGATAGTAACTGCCTTGGACGCACTCAATAGTTTTCAGTGCCTGCTCCAGCCACCCTTGGCTGGTGTATGTGAGCTGATGCTTTCCAGGTCAGATGTGGGTAAGAGATAAGGCTAAAGGCTCAGTGTGATTCTGTGTGCTAGGTTCAACAACTGCAGGATTTGATCTTGCAGTGGCTGCAGGTAATAACTCACTTTTGCTGACCTGGAGTGAGTAGTATATTGACAGCAGCTGAGAAAAATTGTATAGTTGAATGGTCTTTTATTATGGTACAGTCTGGAGAAAAGAACACCAAGTGCAAATGCAGAAGAAAATAATGCATTGACTCAGAAAGTTTAACTGTTTCATTAAATATCACCGAAACCTTGACATTCCTTGCCCAAATAGGAAGAGCAGATATACAAACAACACCTTGACCAAGATAGTGACATGCACCTCTAGAGTCACAGGAGCTGTAAAGGCAGAAAACAGAATAATAATGGAAGATTTCAGCTGCTCCCATTAAGGCTGAATAAATTGCATAATGGAGCACAGAGCTGGGACTACGTTTTAGATACCATAGATGATGGTTTCTTTTAGCACTTTGCCCGATACTTAATGAGAGAAAAAAAGCAAATCTTGCTTCAGTGCTGAGCAAGTTCAAGGGTAGTTCAAGGTGTAACTGTCACAAAGATGCTCTGTTGTATTGGTTATAACATTTCAAATTCAATATTCTTGCAGAAATGGAAGAGCCAAGAGCCTACTACATTTTATTTCAAAAGGAGAACAATATTTGAATAAGCCTGCTTTCTATAAAGAAATTAAAAAGATCAGGGTAAATTCTTTAGTAGTGTTATGGAGAATGTTTAAATTAGCGGATTAGAGTTGTCTTGTTTTTGCTAAGGAAAGCCGTGTCTCTTTGAAATAGCTAGGGAACATGAGGATCAAAACGAATGAGCCACTGTGCTTTTCAGTTTCAAAGAGCTTTGGTGAAGTGTCAGGGGATAGAAGAGAAGGTATTCATATAGTTCAATAATTGTTAATAATAGGAAACAAAGGACAAGGCCAGTTTTCACAGTGGAAGGAGATTACTAGATCTGCTCAGTATATTTCCAGATCTCTCAGGAAAGGGAGGTGAATGCACATCCAAAACTTACTGATGGTACAAAATTTTGGGGGTGATAACAATGAAGAAGGATCATAAAAAATTGAAAAAGGACCTCAAAATATTGAGTACTTTGAAAAAATAACCCATAACATTCCTTATAAACACATGCAAAGTAACACGTATGGAGAAAACCAGCCACCAGTCCCCACACCAGCATGCCACCACTGCTCAGGGCAGAAGTTCTGGAGCTTCTGTGGGTCGCTCAGGGACAGCATCAGCTCCCACGAGACAGACGTTGTGGATGCAAACAGAGGCTTGGCAATTTTTAGGAAGGGAATACTGAAAGTGCCACTGAGCACGCCTGTTGTGCCTCTGTATTTGACATGCTGCGTGCAGATTGGGTCAACTCAGAACTAGATGAGCCACAGGGAAAGGTGTGTAATGGGCTCTGCAAAGAGCAGTTAAACAGACGAGGACTCTTCAGCTTAGATAACATACAGCGTAGGGAAACAGAGTTGAAGATTATAACATTGTGGAGATGAACAGAGGACAGGTTTTCATTACATTTTTAAAGACACAAACCAAGAGAATCCAAGTGAAGGTACCAGGGAGAGCAGTTAGGAGTGGCAGGAGGATATGCTTTTTCAAACAATGCGCATTTCAACTATGGAACTCACTTTCACAAGATGCTTCAGATGTGAAAAATATTAGTGGGTTAAAATGATTAAATGCTGGGTGTTAAAACGTTATTTCTCTGTATGTGTGGAAAAAGATCCATCAAGGACTATTGTGCACAACAGTAAAAATAAATCCCCAACATTTTTCTTGAATCTCCCTAAACTACAGATAGCCAGAAGGACACACTGTGCATGCTATATGTGTCTTTTCTTATGTATTTTCCCTCAGCATCTGCTACTGGCTATTGCTGGAGGCAGGGTAACAGATTGATTGAGTGGCCCTTTTTAAACCAATGTGGCCAACTTAATGAGCTTTATATTTGGGCCATAAGCAAAGAGATGTCCCAAACCCTCATGTGATGTCTTCCTTACTTTCTTACTTTACAGCTAGGCAGTAAATAAAAATAATTTTAAAAAAATTAACAGACTTGCATCAGAGAAGCAGAAACATCTGTGAACATCTGAGAAATACTGTGAGCTTGAAGGGTACTCAACATTCAAGTGAGGTACGTGAATGAAAAATGTCCTTGTTTCGACCTTATTCCTGCCAGGAAGCAGAAGCAAATTGGAAGCTGCTCAGCAGCTCTCATTAATGAAATGTTAGATTCCCTTGGTATTCATTTACTGCTTAGCATTTTTTCCTTTCCTATACCTGTATTGAGTGAGGTCAAGTTCTTTATGATGAGATTTAGAAAGCGACCATTGCAATACTTGAAAGAATTCAAGTTTCTGAGGTATAAACTCTGGGAAGAGATTAAGTGGATTTACAGCTTAGGAGGGAAGTAGGCAGAAGTATGTAAGACTTGTTAGCAACAAGACGTCCAAGGGAAGATAAGGAAGGGATTATCGCACCAGCAATGCAGACAGACCATCTAAGAACACGTAACAAATGGTCAACATTGGGGAAGGATGCAAGCAAGCCACTGCAAAGCTGCCACGAGGAAGGAAGTCAAAGGACATGGCTATTGACTGGCTTTGCCAGGGTCGAATTTTTTTTCCAGGCTTATGAAACCCCACAGGTTTTTCATTTAGCTGGTTTCTGGCTCTGCTGAGTATTAACACAAATAGCCAGCTGGCCAGCTACTTCTCGCAAAAGGCTGCTTCAACACTGGTTTGCCTTGATTTGAAAATGCAGGTTTGCAGGGGACAGCACAACCCTTTGCGGTGTGCATGGTAGTGAGGTGCATACCTGTGAGGGCATGCAGCACTGGGGGAGAGCTGGGGTCTGGGGTGGGGGGGACCTGCTGCTGTAATGCACCAGCACTGTCCCGGCACCGCTCCAGAACACACACAGTGCAACCCCTGCCAAGGCTTTTGCAGAGAGAGATTTGCGGGGCCTGGAAAAAGTGAGGGACGCTTAGACTGGAAAGAAGAGAGGATGAGAGGGAGTTTGTCCTTTGCCAAAGCAGGTAAAAGAGATATGACACAAGAAAAGTGGACTGAAACTCTGCCCGTTGTTTTGTGCAAGCAGCCAAAGCAGACAACCGTGACTGGTGTTAAAAATCAACGACTCTGCTTAATGAGAGCCATTTATCTCTCTGGCTCTACCCCATAATATGAGACTGAAGTGGCTGCTCAAAATTAATAATGGGCAAATATAAAGCAAATGAGCAGCTATATTGCTTTGGAGAGCGTGTAAGCCGCCAGCAGAGTGCCAACCTGCAAAGGGTCAAGTCAAACCCTGCGTGCGCACATTAAAAGGAATGGAGTTACTCTGTTGCTGAGAGATAGGGGAGTCAGGAGAAGCCTCAGCTAATCTCACGCCCCTGGCTGCGTCCTGATCTCTGTGAGTGAAGGCAATGTGTACCTCATTCGACGGCTTCCGAGGCGCTTCTCTCTGAGCAGCTTTATGACTACCGGTTGCAAGATACCTGATACCATTGATGATCCAAAAGGAGCTGATGTGGTGTGGCAAATCTTAAATTCTTTTTCTTTTCTTCTGGTACACTACATTTCTAATGGTTAATCTTTTAGGCTGACTTCTTGAAGTAACATATGTTAGGACAAGTGGAATTTAATGCTTTTATCTCTAAGGCTGTATCAGAGTACATAAACATTGTTGTTCAGTGTTTGGACTATTCGCATCACTATCTAATAGACAGGCTCAACATGTACTTTTTTAAGGAACCTTGCAGTGAACCATGGAAATCACCCTTCACTTGCGCCTCTTCCAGTTTACATTAGAGCAGCAGGAGCGTTTTGGGGGAAGGGACTGTGAGACCAACACATTAGCTCCTTCCGCTGTTTTCTGGGCCACTTGAGAAGGAGGACAGTGAGATATACTTCACCTCCAATTTTCCCCAGCCATCCTTCCTCCCCTAACCTTCTCACCACCGTAAGCCTGCATTTTAACACTTTCTTTTTTTACTATTGCAATTTTCATCTTCATGAACGTGAAAAAAAATTTAATGCCCGGTATGGGTTTTCCTGTTTCAGGCAAGGTTTTCAATATATTCTTAAATCTATTTTCAGAGATTTTCAATTACCGTCCATTTTCAGCTTGAAAACTGAACAAACAAGTCACAAACAAGAACAGCTTTCTTACAGACAGTGATTCCCATCTAAAGGATTGCTGGGCAAGAAGTGATAGATATATAAGGATCTAGGAGTGGTAGAATTGTCTTAGTTAATGTGATTTGTGGCTCATCTTGCCCAATAACAGTACTCAGCAGCAAATATATCAGTAGGATGCATCATAGCTTTACTGTAAGCAGGCATGTCATAGTCTATACCTTTTTTCAGGTCCCCTAATAGAAGTTGAATTGATGTATGAGATGACAATTCTGTTTGCAACTGGATTTCACAGCCACTGTCTCTCTCTCTCCTCCTTTGTTATACAGACACTTACAGTGTCCCATCAAGACAGAGCAACTTGCAGAGCAAGCAAAAAAAAAAAAAGGAGAGAAAAAGAAAAAATGAAAACAAGCCTTCAGGGGAGAATGTGGTTATTGTAATAAATCACATACTATCTACAAAAAAAGAGCCTTTTAATTAAAACCTGAAATGTGTATTCCTGTTTGTAGGTGTTTATTTGTTCGGAATATTGAATCCAGGATAATCCTCTGAGGCATTTGCAGAGGAATGACTGCAGAAGCCAGGGGCACTAATTCACAAGGAAGTTGTGCATGAATTAGTTCAGATTATCACATATGTCACTTCTACGAAGTATAGAGAGGAGATATTACCCAGCTAAGTTGGTAAATGAACCTGTTTTTCCAGTATGCAAGGGCCAATGTCGGTCCTTAACGGAGTGCACAACAGAAAAGAGCTGTTGAGACACAGCAGTTTGGGGAAATGTGAGCCTTTGCTCTTGCAACATAGAGATTTGTGTGTATGCTTTAGAAAATTCCCAGTGGAAAGGATAAACAACCATTTAGAACATGGCTTGTTTGGTGAGAGACCTGCAATGATCCATTTTTTCAAGTCCCTCCCTGGCCACTGCTGCTCATGCTTTGCTCGGGTTGCTGCTGGAGGGAGGCAGCAAGGAGGAAGGTGTGAAGGCTCTAGGTCCACTCACCACAAAGTGTCTTTTAGTTCCCCTTCATTCATAACAGTTTTCTGACTTGGGGTTGATTTTCAAAGGCAGCAGAAGCTGGGTGCCCTCCTATGTCCCCTTTCCCTGGCTTCTCTCCCAGAGCTCAATGTGACACAGAAACTCAGGTGCCATGGGGAGAAGCGGTCTCCTGACCCCACGCTCTGACTTACCGTCCTCTCTGCACTTGGGCTGCCAGTATCCGCCTTCCCGAGCAGTGCCAGTAAGTTACGTGATTGTACATTTTTACCTTTCTGGCATAATTATTTTCTCATACTTTATAATACATGTTTTATATTGATCATCTTTACAAGTGAAATAAAATACTGACTTTGCACTTGAAGTCCTACTGACAGTTCTAGTTTTCACACAAAGCTGGCCCAAGATCAGATTCCCTCTACAAAATTCCTCCCAGCCCTCTCTCCCAAAGGAAACTAGATTTTATGGAGCTTTTATGAAGCTTGTCATATATATACTTTTTATAAACATATATAAACTTTTTAATAGATTTCAGTGTCACAATGATCTTCTTTCCAAGAACATGGTCAGTGGAAATGAATGTAAAATCTTTCATTGTCTTCGATATGATTATCAAAGGCCACTATTATTTACTGAATGCTTAAATGCAACATTAACGTACGAAGTAAGAAGGGCAAATTTAGCTAATGATAGGCATCCTTGATTACCATACAAAAGCTTGTACTAGATGGTATGCTAAACTCACTGTGCATCACTTTACAGAAAATAATGTCCCTGTAGAACAAAAGGGGATCATTAGTTCCAATAACTAGTTAGAATCGCAGCAATATTCATTGCCTAGATTTTTTTTTTTATAAAGTAAGTCTGGAGGTAAAATGCTTCATTTTGGTCAGCGATGACTAACTAACCTGAGTCAAACTTTAAAGCTATGCCTAATTTTAAGGACAGGAGCCATTCCTGTTAAGCAGTGCCCTTGTGTCAATAGCTTTATTAACATATTAGTAGAGACATATTTATATAATCCAGAGCACCAAGATCAGAATATTGACTCAAATTGCTGTTTAAGTTGAGGATAGTATGCCAAAAGACAGGTAGTCCCATACCTTTTCTAGGTAGTTCCCGGAGGGCCAAATTTCATGCTCAGGAACAGCAGATTGAACCACCGTTGTTGCAGAGACACAGGCATATTGGCTGGGGCATGGTGTTGTCGCTCCCTCTTTTCACAGTACCGAGGGTTCTGTCTTTCAGAAGGCAAAGTCCTTGGCATGATCTGACAAGATTTTTCCTTATTTATATACTTAAAAGTAAAGTTTGAAGAGAAAATGATGTCCCACATTTCAGTTGTGCACCTCAGTGTATAGTTCAAGTTCAGTGTTGAGGTTGAACAAAGCTCCTTGCAAAATGGTGTCCTAAAATAATTAAGGAGAAGCTCCCACTGACATTGTCTCATTACCACAAAAACATTTTTTTCCTTATTATGACCTTTTTCACACCTAAAAAAGCCTTCCAGACTTGTAGGTTCTATCAAGTTAGATAAGATTAACCTATGTGGCTGGTATTTTAGAGAACACCTCCTGCAATTTGAAACCCTGTAATTCAGCATCCAAGTATCCAAAAATATCTTAAATTGACTTGCACTTCACCACTACCAATCATCCTGTGAAAAGGCAAACTGATTCCTGGGTTAGCTGATGTGTTAAAAAGGGGCTTCAGATAAACTGTGTCTGAGGCAAGGCAATAGGAAGAGCCGGCAATTTGCAATCCTTGCCTTATTTTTTATTTTAGCATGCTCTGTCCTTCTACTGCAGCTTCGTAGTATGGACGCAGTGTGAAGTAAAGGCCACATGAGACACTATTTGAGTAGCACAGGAATAATGAATTAGATAAATGCTAGGAGTGTCATATTCAAACCACGTGGATGCATGCATTAAAAGATGATTCAGTACAAATGAACAGTACTAGGAATCTCGTCATGAAATAAAGAATCCAAGCTAATTTTTTAATTAACTAAAATAGGACTTTCTTTACTGATCACGAGTGAAACATGCACATTTCCAAGGTTTATTATCCTGCTTCAGATCCAACAAAGCATTTAAGCACCTGCTTATTTTTGAGCACATGATTTAATCCCCACCACTATCTCCCTTTCCAGAGTAAACCACAAAACAATATAAAACTGATGTTGCGTATTTCCATGACATTTAAGGCCAGGCCACAGCCACTCTGCAAAGTGTAGAAGCTCAAAAATAAAACATTGCAAACAAATGTCATGCAAAGCAATGCTGAGCATGAATGCCTGTTAACATCAAATTTATGTGCACTATAAATTAATACAATAACCATGTTTTGTAAAAGCCTAAAATATTGCTCCAATGCCAAAGATACTGATGTGAATTCTAGATGCCCCTATCTTTTACCAGTGTTTTCCAAGCTAGTGCAAGGCCATACAGCTTACAATATTTCAAAACATAAGAACAACCAACTAAATCCACAGAAGGTCAGAATTTCCACACTGACAGTTCTCTCCCACAAGATTTTCCAGCTTCTGGCAGGACATTTGGAGGTCAAAAGCAGATCCGAGAGCATTTTGTGCTAGAGAAAAAGCAGTCC
Source organism: Balearica regulorum gibbericeps (assembly GCF_011004875.1). Lineage (NCBI taxonomy): Eukaryota > Metazoa > Chordata > Aves > Gruiformes > Gruidae > Balearica > Balearica regulorum. The sequence continues at coordinate 62,968,171 of NC_046186.1, forward strand.
TAGGCAATCTGGATCATAAGGGTGGCAAGAAAGAGGACCTCTGTGAGCAAGTCCTTGGGCTGTTCAGTGCCATATGTGAAACCAGCTGTTCTGGGTTTTGTTCATATATGCATTTAGTGACTGAGGTGAAAGACACAGAAAAGGTTCTGCATTTAACCATGCTAATGAATCATGCTTTGACTCAGGCAGCCAGTTAATCTAAGAATCACAGGAGCTAAGTCAAGGAGACTAAATTTGTCTCGAGCATAATTCTCTGGGCTTTAGGGAAATGTTCCAGGTCTGGGTTTCGGCTTCCTTAATGTAATAAAATGCATAAAGACTCCCACAGACCACATAAGATTGCATAAGAAGGACAGAAATGGATTGAAAGGCAGACTTATTTCCTTCCTCACCTCCATGGATTTCACTTTTCTTGTGAACCCTTGAGCTTTCTTCCATCCTCCTTGATCTTTCTTGCCTCATCCTTCTTCCATCTTCCCCACTGTCCCCAGCATGGGTTTAAAACTGCATTTAAATGACTTCAACAACTCACAGTAAAATGTAGACAAAACAAGTGGGTTTTTACATGGCAATAGAATGGAATGGAATGGAATGGAATGGAATAGAATAGAATAGAATAGAATAGAATAGAATAGAATAGAATAGAATAGAATAGATTCAGTTGGAAAGGATCTACAACAATCATCTAGTCCAACTGCTTGACCACTTCAGGGCTGACCAAATGTTAAAGCATATTATATGTGGAATATTATCACACAGTCTAATTTAGCTTCCTGATCACCCTTAACTCCCTCAATAGGCAGTAAGGAAAGGAGGGCTACACCAAAGGAGGAGTCAGAGAGCAGGGGTCAGAAAGCCTCCCACAGGTGGTGAGAATATTTTCCTTTGTTGATTATCTGAGGAAACTGGCTCCCATATCAGCTAAATTTCCAAACATATTGAAATATCTGTTCCATTTTAGGTATAAATTAGCTCAGGTTTAAAGCATCCATTCAAACTGATATAATTTTAACTCCGATATACTCAATATGTAAAATCTGCCAAGGTTTAATCTAGAACCGGGGATCTCTCATTCCAAACTAGACTTTCATCAGTAAAAAGTTGCTCCTAAGATTTGTGCTCACTAGGGGCTTGCCTTCACTGACTTCCCTGCGTGGGTTTTGTTCCTCACGGGGCTGACAACCTACACAGAGAGCTCCCACGGCAGCGAGATGGTGCATTGCAGCAGGGCTTGCTGGAGATCATGGTCACTGTCCCTTCTCAGGGGCACCCAGGCTGGGGGACACAAAGCCACAATCGCAGGTTCCTCATGTGGGAGGAATTCCATCACTGTGAAACTAGTAACCCAAGCTTTGTGCCCTGCTACCCTTCCATGCGCTAGGGAACTGCTGTCCCCAAAACTGCCATTCATTTTGTGGGCCCAGCGCTCACCCTCCCCTAGTACATGGTCCTCAGATGTGCTTCACATCCACTGCAGGTCTGGACTTCACAGCCCTGGGCACTGGCGAGGTGCTCCCACAGCCAGATGGTCCCCTGGTTTGTGGGTAATGTGCTTACTTCACAAGTTAAAAGGAAACACTGCTGTGAACAGAGTGATGAGCACGCATTTTTTTTCCAGTTTTCCAATCAGAAATATTCACCTGATGGCTGAGGCTAGCAGACAGCAACAGAGGGCATAATATCACAGTCTGAGAAAGCTTCCCATGGGTATTTAATTCCATTATTTAACATGTTTTAATCAATACCAAAGTCCTGCCAGTCCTACAAGCACCCACTCATGGGAGCTGTGCTTTGATGGGACTGTAACAGCTATGTGGAAAAGCAGGGTTTGCAGCAAGTTCTAAATCTCTCCTCCAAGACTCTGTTATGCACTTATTTGTTGACCACAAATATGTACAAAATATTTTTTAGATTTTATATCTATGTGGATCGGTATATGTGGTATTTTTTGTCCGAGCCCTGAAACTCAGAAGACATTTCTCCAGCTGCAGACACTGATCTGCCTTGGGTGTGTTGTGGCCGCAGCTGTGTGTGTGCCAGGTGGGTTCTGAGCACTTGGGGCCAGGGCACCCCTGCAGCTCCAAGAAGTCGCCTGGAAGAGGGGCCTGTGATGGCCTCCAAGAGAAGAGCTCTGAAAGTTTGGCTCTTGGCTTTGGAGAGCCACACAAAGCTGGCAGCTGCTCTAGGACACACAGTAACAGAACATCTTCAGTCCCCAGTTGGCAGAGAAATAAATACTTTCCAACTTTATGCATCTAAGTGGTTTTGAGGATGATTCATCTCACGAAACTGCCCCTCAGTCTCTCACTTGTAGGTGCTTTTGTTGATTTGCATCCACACCATCAGCATGAACTGTGATGATGGTGGTGGTACTGGTGTTATTTGCACCAGCAGATTATCCCAAAGTTCATTGTCCAACTGCTTAAACACCTTTGCAGAACAGAAACTTGTTTTAAGGACTGACAGAGGGGTAAGAACTCTTTTGTGCAAGGCACCAATGCCATACATGCAGTCTAAATGCACATATTTGACATCTCCCTTTCAATAAAAGTGTTCCCTACTCCACAGCAAAAAAAAAACCTTGTGATGTGCATGGATCCCATTGAATTGCACTCCCACAATATGTGTAAAGAGGTACTGCCCAAGGCCTGTTTGCTCGCTTGCTTTTTATTTCCTAGAACAAATTCAGACTGTGAAAATATGCCCTGTTGGGTCCACACTGAGTTTGCATCACTTGCTTCTCAGCTTAGGACTTGTTGGAGCTCCTCTGTTTTTTGCTCCTTAGAGAGGATTGCCTCCAGACCACATAGCATCCCCGTATTAACGTGTATGGTGCTACTGTTGCTCTTTCTTGTTGACTTGTTGGTGAGATCACCCAGTGAGATCTCCTCACTCAGGGGATATATAGGAAAATATGGAGGGAAGTTGTCTCTATTTAGTCTTTGGTCTTAAATGGTGGAAAAGGAGATGATCAGGGCAGAGAAGCAGTTCTTTGGTAACGGCAGCCACCTGACACCTAAACCTGAATTTTGTTCGTGGGGTCTGTGAGGAAAGCACCAGGACTCTGGGCACCTACTCTGCTTCAGAAATGCTAGAGCTGCCTACAGTTGTTAACCAAAAGAAGTCCCTTGCATGTGCTCCATCCAGTCCCAAGAGTCCCATGTTTACAGCCTTATTTTGGAAAATAAGTGTGATACTCCAGGAGTTTGGCTTTCCTTATTCCTGCATCTCAAAATGTTTTACCACACAACAGTGATGACTGAAGGAGGTGACACCTCTTTATAAGAAAGGACCACTATTTTTTGCCCCTCAAGTAGTTTGAACAGAGCATCTGGCAAATGAGATGTTCTGCAACTATTTCAGTTAATCCTGTGCAATTTAGTAAGTGGTCATGCATGGTCGTGGCCCTGACTAGAATTTCTCTGTGTGTCCTTTGTGTTCAATTAATTTCCAGGGTTACATTGAGCTTGGGTGACGAACTGGTGATCTGCCTCCACACCGCACTCATCTCATTAGCCTGCACTCACTGCTCCCTGTGCAAGGCATAGCAACATTTCTGTGAGGCTCTGATTTCTCCTGTCCACTTCTCCACATACAGCAGGCCTGAATGCCTCTCCTTGCAAACATGCACTGAAAACAATGAAGAGTCCCTCTCGCACCCCTCGCCCTTCACGTGGCAGCCAGAGAGAGGTTTCTCATGGGCTCTGCAGGCATGTTTCCCTGATGAGAACGGTTCATCCTCGTTTGACCTTTCTGATACGCAGACAAAGGTAGCTCAAGACAACGATGGGTGTCGAGTAAGTCCCCTTAGCTAATAACTGCCTTGAAATGCCTCTGCAAATATCCCTGGAGAGACGGCATGTGCTGTTCTGCGATGTGATGCAACACTGATTTGTTGCACCTACAAAACATCCTCATAATTGTGTGAAATTGAGTGTGAACAAGCAGTTGAATCGAGTTCATCAAACGTAATTAATCCAAACAGAGCAGCAGAAATACTCCTTTTATCTTGCCTAAGGGTTGATGATATAAATACAGAGCACCCCAGAATCAAAAAAGTGACTAAGCAGATGCTTGCTAGTCTGAATTCTTTTATAATGCAAAAATGGCTTTTATCTCTCACTGTCTATTTTTGAGTGTTCATCACTGTGCTGCCTGGGTGCTTTGATAAAGGGCAATAAATATATTTAGCATATGTTTAGTTCATTAAAAAATCCATCTACTTCATGTAATTTGGAGACAAAAGAGAAATCATGCAAAAATACAACATTTATAAATATCTGCTGTGCAAATCTGGACTGTAACTAGCTCTTTGACCAGAATCCCCAAAAAAAGGAAGGGGGGGAAAAAAAAGACAAAGTAATCAAAAAAAAGATGATAGAGCTCAGGCTGCGTGGTCTGCCCTAAGAAGAGTGTGCCGTTTTCCTAATGGTGCTCATAGACTCTCCTTTATCCCCACAGAACATAATGCAGCATGGACTCAAAATAAAGCGGGTGAATTTGTTCCAGAAATGGCCTTGTGGGGCGAAGGGAAAAGAGCAAAATCTTCTTTGTTCAAAAGAGGCTGATTTGATCTGTAGGTTACAAACAGACACATGCCCGGTGCTGCTTCCACCTTAGCCAGCAGGATGGGCAGACATTGTGCAGAGTATGAAATTTGCACTGAAAATACAGTGGTGTGGGGGTTACAGTGCTTCTGTCCCCAGGCTCCCGGGCATCGCCTGGCTGCAGCAGCCCAGTGTGCAGCCTGGATGCCTCCCTCCCATTGCATTGTAGACGATGGCTAATGGTCTGGTCGAGGCCACAGACCAGATTTAGAGAGGCATAACATAAACATGTTAAAACTGTTTACTTTATATTAGCAGAGGGGCTCTTTTTTTTTTTTTTCTTCATGCTAAGAAAGGCACACTGAGGATAAGAAAGCTAGGCTTTTAAAATACATTCAGAGATTTGGACTCCAAACAGCAGATGTTGAAGGCTGCGTATGAGACATAAATCATAACCTCGTGTCCCAACCCAGACTATTTAAACGTAATAGATCCTCTGAAGATTCCAATAATCTCTTGGTTCTCTGACCCTTGCATTTTCTATATATTGTCAATTTTAACATTGTATTTTTAAAGGCAGGGAAGTGTTTTGAAAGTACTTATCTGCATTTTGAAATACCTGTATCTCTCCTGGACCTGGCCTTCACTTGCTGCACAAAGGCGTCTGCCAGTTTAAATTGCTTTATCATACGTGATTTCAACATGCTGGAGCTAAGATGGTGCCTGTTGTTTCCCATTTGCTGTTTGAGAGCATTTTGCTCTTAGTCAAGAAAGGGATGAGAAAACAAGCAGGGGGCCTCAAAGACTTCTCAGATTAGCCTGGCAAACACATCTCAGTTTCTGTAGCCCTCAAGGAAGTAGAGGTCGTTAACATTAACATCACATCAGGCCAACTCAAATGACCAGGAACCCACTTAGAGCCAGGTCAACAGGAAAGCAGCTTTCAACAGGAGGCCAAACCTGAACGAGTGCCCCTGCCTTGAGGGTCATCAAATGTGTGTTTGAAACACCCAAGTAAGAGCTCAAGTAACATTTTCTTTTCAGGGCTGCACCCCTGCTTATGAACCTCTGTCACAGAAAGCAGAATCCAGCCTCAAGATGGTCTGCAAGAGAGGGAATAATACTGCAATAACACAGTCAAGCTCGCTGCCCTGGCAATGAATGCTTATCTCACGCTGCTCTCCCAGTGAGTAATGTTTAAAATAAATAAATACTGCAGGGGTGTTGCTGTTAGTGCAATTGTTGGGTTGTATTCTTGTGGCAAGCTTTTTATCATAATAGTGCCTCAGGAGTACAGTGTGTTTGCAAGGCAAGTTTGAGCCAGGGCACAAAAGCACATAAAGTCTGTTAATAAATAATGGACTCTATGCATGTGGTTTTTGCAATATGGCTTAAAAAAAATCAACACCTTCAAAGAACAATAATATGCAAGTGCTATTGAAACAAGACAAACAAACAAAAAAATCCCCAACAAAATGAAGAGATTTAATTGCTAGTGGCTGGGACATGTTCTCCTCTGAAGAGAGTGGGAACCCTGCAAGTGTGATGGTAGCTGTAGCAGTACCTCAGTTGTACAGGGATGCTCCTTTGTGTTCTTCCACTTGCGCTGTTCAGCACAGGTGGTGGAGATGATACTACAGGTTACTAATGAACTATGATGCCTTGAATTTCTTTCCTGTATCTGAAGATTGCTATATAGTCAAGCGGCCAGATCCTCAGCTGGTCTCAGGCATGTTGGCATTTCATGGATTTGACGGAGCCATATCATACAGAGGTCTAGACTCGTCATTATCTTGGGTTTATGAGTTAGCAGCAGCAAATGCCTCACCTTAACGGTCCCAATGTGAGGTCACAATAGACTAGGAAGAGGAAAGGTAGCCAGGGGCCCCATATTTTTGCTGTACAAAGCTCACACCAGTTCTTACCTTCACTGAAGGGGAACAGTTAATTTCACTGAATTGAAGGGAGATTAGGCCATTGTCCTCAATGGGAAGGACCTATTCCTAAAAAGTACACCCCAGGCCCACCAGGACAGCTTGTGACAAAACCAGCACATATTATCAGAAAACACTGTTTTGCCCAGCTTGGGAACTGCCTGATGCCAAGCTGGGCATGTCATCCCAACACTTAATCCGGTTGTAAAGAAATCATTACAAAGAGTTAGAAAAATCAAATACTTACTTGGTCCAAGACCTATAGAAAATGCAGCAACATAAACAAGCAGGCTGGCCAGTGAGAACCATTTCAGGACAACAGGAACCTCCCCACTTTCCATGTGAGACCCTGTTGTGCTTTTGCCTCCAGCCAGGGCAGTCCTGTTCAGTTCTCCTGTCCTGGCAAAGGCTGGACTTCTCTGTGTGTCAAATGACAGCCTTTCTGGTAAAGCCATGCTAGCAAAGAGGTCCTTGAGACTCCCATTGGTGACATCAGTGAGGTTTCCTGGTCTCTGAAGAAAGAAATCCTCTGGAGACTGGCTTCTACAGACACTGGTGAAATTCACATGTATGTTACGGTTCACTAAGCCCATAGTGACCAACGATACTGCCATAACAGAAGACCCTATACACAGAAAAGTTTTACTTCCAACTTGATCCACAAAAACCGTGGCTGGGACTGTGCTGACCACTTTAACCACTCCAACTCCAGTAGAAGCCAAGCTGGCAGCTTCATTGCTCTGGAACCCAACTGACTTCAAAACAGTTGATGCATAAAATAAAATGTTGGGTTGCCCAGTTGTTTGCACAAAAAAGACTAGAGTGAGTCCTACCAACATTCGGGCCCTCATGTTGTTTTTTGAACGAAACAGGTCCAAGAAACTATACTGATGTTCATCTTTCAGGGAAGACTTGATCATAGTAAGTTCTTTAGTAGCATCTGATGTTTCCCGTAGCCTCTCCAGTACTTTTCTTGCAGCTTCCTCTTTATTTTTCATGACAAGAAACCGAGGACTTGGTGGAAGGAAATACATGGCAATAGCCTGCAAGGCACCTAATGGAATCACAAGGCCAAACATGTACTTCCAGCCATGAGATACACTGGCAAATGCATAATTTGAAATATAGGCAAAGAGAATGCCTATCACAATCATGAGTTCATTTAATGACACAAGGAGGCCTCTTCTGTGCTGTGGGGCGATCTCGGCGATATACACACACGTTGCAATTGATGATAACGATATGGAAATACCTATGGCAATCCGTCCCACAATAAGTATCCCATAGGATTCATAGGGCAGTAAAAGCAGACTCCCCAACACAAGTAAAGATGATGCAATAATAATAGCAAGTCTCCTTCCAAATCGGTCTATCAGGAATCCACCAGTAAGGGATGCAAATAAGGCCCCAAAAAGCAGGGAACTTACAACAATTTCCTGCTCTTTGCAAGAGAGTGCTAATATGCTGCTCATCTGAAGAAGAGCTCCAGAGATAAGGCCCAACTCATAACCCATCAGAAGTCCACTTACAGCAGCAACAGCAGAAGACAGAAAAGTAAATGTTCCACAGCCTGAAACAAGAGGAAAAACACAAAAGCTGAAAGTGTGACTTCTGCAACATTCTGACAACTAATAATAACTTTATTTAATATATCAGTCCATAAAATCTTTTTGTAACTTTTAGACAAAGCACTTATGTGCATACAAACTCAGCAGCAGTGGTGACATAAAAAGCTATTCTGAAAAAGAAAAAAAAAAATTAATAAAATTTTTTATTTTAATGCTTTTAGGTTCTTTAGCTTTCTGATCAGAAGTCAATAAGATTTTGATCAGATCCTAAATAATTAAACCTTCTGGCTCAGAATATATTGCAAAAGGCAACATTGACAATTCAACCTTTTGGTAAGTAAGCCATTTTTGCCTTGAGACATTCTTAGTGTTTTTCCTGTACTGAATTGAGGAAGTCTTGTCCGCCCAACTAGTGTACCATAGGCAAGGAAAGCAGTAATTTCCCAGCCACATTGCTTCAACCCTGACTTGAATAATTTTTCCCTCACCACTTACTAATTCTTTTGCTTCACCTGAGGATGCCATGAAGGCTGCAGGCGCCAGTGTTTTTTCTTTGCCAGTGGAAACATACCCACTGAGCACCAGGCTGATCCGAATAGCTGGGATATTCTAGGGAAACCAATTCGTGAACTTTCTGGGCTTTGTTCATCACTAATCTCAGATTCTTTGGAATATCAAGAGCAAATATTTCACATAATTTATGACAGCCACAAGGTCAGGAATAAAAAACAGATGGTGAAAACATAAACCAAATGGAGATTATATGCCTTTGAACGTCCACTTTAAAACAAACTCATTTTATACAACTGCGACTCATTGTTTATTGTTACAAGATAGATTGAACTGATCGTATTCTACTAACTGTGAAGCCTTTTGCACCCTAAGCCTCGAGGAATATATCAGTTTGTTATTGTTGGTCTTGTTCTTTCTCCCAGCATGATTTTCCTCTTATCACGATTTTGGCTGTGACACAACTAGGAAAAGAATAAATTGACTTCTGATTTTCCGGTTAGTTGGAGAGATAGGACGTGTCTGATGAGAGGTAGTTTTTGCAACATAACAGAGTCTGTATTTCAGTTAATTCTCCTGGAACAAGTACTGTCCAGCTTGGCTGGAAAGTGGTATACGGCCTAATTGAAAATGATACATTGACTTTGTTTATTTTTAGCTTATTTTTCTAAGGCATTAAGGCTCTTTGATCATGCTGACCGCCTGAAGTTCCTTGCCAATAAATTTTGAGCGCATTGGCGAGGATCAGTCCCATTTGACAGAGGATATTACTTTTCTAAAGCAAATTGTGAAAAGAGAGGAGAGCGGCCCTAACAGTACGTCTGCACTGCTAAAATAAACAGTGCCAGAGCCCAGGCCCGGACCCTGGCACGTGGCCACATATCCTACTAAATCTCTGGCACGGTCCCTGGCATGGTTGTGCCCCACGCCACCTTGCGCTCTCCTAACAATTCTGGGAGGCACCTTGGCCACCATCATGCCCCGCAGCCACTCCAGAGCAAACCAGGTTATATTGGAGGGTAGCAGAGATTAGCTGTGTGAATATGAACTGTGCCTCCAGGGTCAGGGGAGATGCGTAAGTCCATTAAGTCTATTAAGATAAGTATCGCCTATCAGCTCTCCTACCTGGCTCTGGGTTGACTCCCTCTGAGCCAAGCAGAAGCCAAGCGGCAGCAGCCCCGAGCAATTGAGTGCATGGGGCTCCAGCGGCTGGAAAACCAGAGATAGACAAGAGAAGGGCAAAACCCACATGGTTTTGTTATGATGGGCTGTAAGGGCATGGGGGAAATGGCGGTATTGTGAGAAGTCTTTCAGGAGGTAGGGGTGGATGGTAGATTTATTGTGATGGAGGTGGGAGAGCTTGAAGAAAATGCCAGAAACAAATTTGCAAAATGCTCCAGTGATAGAATATTTTTTTTTTGTATTGTTGTTGTCCTTGTCTGTATTATGTCTAAAGCTTTTTCTTCCTTTACGTCTGCAGTATCCAAGATCATCACACTTATTTTAAACAGAGGTTAGCACATGAGTTAGGGCAAGGTCCTGCTGTACTTTCTTCACACACTTAACAGCACTTCAGTGGAAGTACTACTAACTCCAGTTAAGCTGCTTTGTGCTACATGTGCTCCATCCTCCAATGCACGCAAGCAATATAAGTTTTATCATTGCAAAACCTAATTTCTCCCTCACCTTTATACTTTTGACTGGCCTGCTTGCTGTACATTACTAGATCTGGAAAATATACTCTTCCAGTGAATCCTAGCTGGAAATCAGGGCTGATAACAACATTGTGTTGTGCTGAATGAATGAGCTTGGGTATCAGAAGCTATACTGCTGATTTGATCACAGTGCTCTTCCCAAACTACTGCTCACTGCTGAAATTTGTGCTTTCTTGGATATCTCTGTAAGTTATGTCATTGGTCTATGTAGATTTAACCTAAGATTTTTCTTGAATTTATATATTATGAAGCCAAAAGAGACTGTTGTGGTCATCCAGTTTAACTCTCATGAACAGCACGACATAACCCTTCAGGCACATATAAATTACATTTTATTTGAACTAGGCCATTTAAAATATTCAGCTTTGGTTTAAAAATTGCTAGTGGTTGAAAGCCAATGACTTTAATCATAAGTTGTCCCAATGGTTAATTGCTTTCACTGTAAATGATTTGTAATTTATTTCTAGACTTAATTTCTGCAACTTTGGCTTCCCAAAGCTGCCTTCAGCTGCCTTCAGATCCCATTCTCCATTTGCCTGCACTTAGCTGTGTTCACTAAGTACAAAATTATAGCCTGTCATCGAGTCATCCCACAGACCTCTCCTTGATAAGCTACTTAGCCTGTGAGGCTTTACAAGTTTACCAGCCCCTTAAGTATTCAAAGTCCAGTTCTCTGAACTCTCTCCAGATTATCAATTTCTTCAATTGTGAGCTGGACCCAGCACTCTTGCAGTGGTTCCATGGTGCCAGATAGGAACTTGACATAATTTCCTGCTCCTGGTGGACATTTGCCTCTCTACTCGTCTAAGGATTGTCACAGCAGTGTACAGGAGCTCATCTTCCACTGGTTATTCCCCCGGACGACCAACTTCTTTTCTGACTGGCTTTTTCCCAAGGCACTGCCTTTCCTTTAAATAAGGCCTGCCTTCTTGCATCCTAGCTAGGAATGCCAATCAGTTTGCCTTGGGCTGTATTAAAACACATAGAATGGGTTCAACTTACCTAACTGTGAGAGATCTACATCTCTAGATTTCTTCTATAACCACGTGCAAAAAATAGGCACTTCTAGATGTCTGAAGTAGGTCAGATGCCTATTTCTCTCCAATGCCTATAAAAGGAATCTGTGTGGCTTGCTCGGATGTGGATGTCTAAAGTTAGCTGAGCGGAACCCCAGACAGCACATTCACTTGCAGTCAGCAGGCCAAGCCATCCCAATTGCTTTCAGCCAGTGACATATCCCATTTATTAATTACCCATCACCTTGATCACCCACAAATGCAACTTCTTCCATGCAACTGAGAAAAAATATTAAGTAACAGAGGGACATAAACTGAGTTTAAAGCTCTCCAGCAGAAATAAAGCAGTGCAGGCAGTGTCTCCCACTGGTACTTTAAGATCTGTGTCCTGCATGGCTTTTAATTCTTTAAATGTGTGACTGTCAGTTTTGTTCCAGTTTCTGATATAAAATGACAGTGCCAAGTCAAATATCTTGAAGAAATCTGTCATCAGCACTGTTCTTGTTCTTCTCAGCTGGTGGTCCTCAGATCAGAGCAAGGGAGGTGATTTTTATTTTTTTTTTTAAATCCTAGAGGCTGTACGAGCAGGGCATGGAGTTTGGACACCTGGGAAGTTGCTAGGGAAGCACGCAAGACCATGTATTTCTTACTGCTTCGAGTACAACAGCTTGATCAATGCCTCAGTATTTCTTTGGCTTATTTTCACTGGGTCAACTGGTGTCCTTGTTCATGTGTCCAGTGACACATGCCCACAGTTGTATAGAAATAGCGGTGTGCTGAAACTAAAGCAGACACCTGAATGAAAAGCAGATTGTGACGTGATGCAGAGGGAGACATGTTATCTTTCTGCATTAGCAGCAGCAAACACAGCAGTTAACTCGCTGTCTCTTGTCCCTCACAGAGCACTATTCTGCTGAGAAACATCCTTACATCACTATGATGTTTTGTTGTAACTGGTATACCTAAGACTTGCCTGCTCAGAACTGCCTGCTGAGTTAAACCCTGAAATCTCTGCTCAGTTTTCCTTCATGGTCTTCCTCCAGACAAAATTCCCTCTGACTTCAGCATCTGTTTTGCTTTAACATTTCCAGATAAAGCATGCTGCAGTAGTTGTACTCACAATCCTTTAAAGTGTCACTTTTAATGATGCTGCTGGCAGTTCTTAGGCATTCCTTTTTTTTTTTTTTAAAAAAAAAAAGCTTCTTAAAACGTATGTTCCTATTATTTTTATGAGATGCCTGCAAAATACATGGCAGTGTGCAGCCCAGGGGAATAAAATATTTCAGTGATGGCTTCCAGAGAAATTTCTCCTTCTGCCTGCAACAAACACCATGGCTAAGGAGCGTGTGGCTGGTATGTGACAAGTGATTGGAAAGTCTATTCTCTAGTTTCCCCATGTAAACAAAATGGTTTCTCACAATTGTTACTCAGGTCAAAAGCAGCACTACTTGGCAAATAAACTTATCTTTAAGAACATTTGCTGGAAATGTTTATGCTTGGTTCCTGAAAAGGAGACCAAGCGCAGTTGCAGTATAGCACAGTGTACTGCTGATGAGAGTGGATGGGGCCAAGTTAGTGAGGGTGTGCCCCTTTACTTATTTTCAAGCACATATTTGGGAAAATACAGTCCTTCCAAAGGCAAAATGTTTGGTCTGTGCATGTATTTTATTGGCATTACAGATAAATGATCTGTGCCAGGGCAGATCTACAAGCAACCCGGGCTGGGAAACACCAATCTTCCCCTGCTTCATGTGCAGGAATGCTACGGGAGAGGTGCCTGGGAGCCCTTCCCAGCTCACGCTGGCAGTACCACGCTCCACATTAGTCCAGACACTGAGATTTCTGAGAGGCAGTTTTTCTTTCCTTTCTCCCAAGAGAACATGCAGTGCGCGTAGAGAAAACTAGTGGGATGGAGAGGGGGAGATTACTTCTGTAGGTGACCTGTGCAGATACATCTGTTTTGATAGGAGGGGACTCAACACGCTGTCTCTTCTGACATGGTGCTTTCTTCTGTTGACTTTGATTTAATCTGAGGTGAGAAATGTCTCAATTTGGGAGTGAAGGAAAGTATTTTCCTGGAAGGTCAAATATACATTCTTTAAATCCTTGGGGATTCTTTGATCTATTTAGACATTTGGAAGTTGAAATCAAGCCCTGTCAACCCTTGGTTAATAACCACAGGTTAGAAAATCATGAGTTTAGTGCATTGCATAGATATGAATCCACAGCACAGAATCTCTCTTTTTCAGTAGAACAAGGCGTCTATTTTTATCCATGATAAATCTTAAAACTACAGCATCTGTATCTGAAAATTTTAAGCTGTCTTTAACAACATATTCCTTCTCCATCTGAGTGCTGTCTGACATACAAAAAGTTTGCCTTTACAGAGAAATAGTGTTTAAAAATCCCCAAATTTTCATTAGAGGAGGATTTTGCTAAACTGTATAGCATGTGGATCACACAGTTTTGTAGGATTTAATGGCATGTGTTGGGAATTGCTGCATAATTAAATCATGGGTTTGCTTCTTGTAAAAGGTGATTATCACATTTTCATGCCACCATGATCTTTGCTGTGCTGTCACAGCCATCTTCTCCGTCTCATCCAGTTTTCTGGTGTAAAGAGATATATGTCACCCTGTTGATCTATTCTAATGCCTGAGGTTTCTTTAGATCAAGCAGCTGCTCAATAGGTGCATTTGTTCTATTAGCTAGGATACATCTGATCTAACTGTCCATCTAGAAGTCTAGCATAGGATCTAAAACTGTTACCCAACAAGACCCTACGGGATGAAACAAATGGTGGCTTTGGGACAAAGTTATGTTGCAAGCAGAGCTGGAAAATCTCAGAAAATATTAAATTTATGCAAAAATAGTGTCAGGGCCATGTGGGATCATGACCATTTTACAAATGTGACTCCTGCCAGCCAAGTATGAAAGGCAAAACCAAAACAAATATTTTGTAAATTGAACTAAAAAGAAGGCAGAAGGAAGCTAATGTATCACACATCTTCACACATCTAAATTCCTGCAATGGTGGGAAGTATTGTATACTTTGTACACCGTAAGCTCAATGAATGTATTGTGTGAGTAATACTTGAATTTCATGAACAAAAGGCCCCTGGCACTGATGGACAGACAGGGAATGCACGTCCTGTACAGACCCCCCCGGCCATCTCTCCATCTTTCTTAGTGCTCTGCCATGTATTTTTTCATTATGTCAACAGCCAGCCTGGCCCTTCATTACATTAAATGGGATTTGGGTTTTGGGGTTTTTTTTTATTTCCCAGTAAGAATGAACAAGTTCTTTTAATTCCTAGCTAGGTAATTATAAATTCCTCAGGTTACTGCTTTAATTTCTGAGGGCAAGGCCAAGTGTGTAATTTGCGTGTCCTCTTCTAACCGTAGCCCTTGTGCTGCGGTAACTTTGCTATCTGTTTATTGTAACTGCTGTGCTTCCCTTTCATAACGCTATCCTATAACCATCTGCATTGCTGCCCCCATACCCTAAGGTAATGTTAAATATGACTGGCTTTCTGTTCTTGATTAACCTCTGCTTCCAGGTATCAGTAGATGTTGCTGGACTGCTCACTATTACACTCCAACAAAGCATTTGTGCCTGTGGTATCTGAACATCCATGGGTTAGTCAATTCATTCATTTTTAAGTGAAAAAAACCTGCTTGGGACACAGTCATTTCTGGCTTACAACTGTACTTTCCTGTTTGGGTACAGCTGTCTTGTGGGTGAGAAATGTCATGCTTGCGGGTCATTTTCCCTTTGATCTTATTATCAGTGAAAGACTCAAGATGCAAAACTATGCTGTAACCTCTAAAAACTGGCTGGGTAGGACAGCAAAGGTGAAGAGCTATGAAATTCAGCTTCAGCATTCAAAAATCTTTTGCAAAGAAAAGAAGAAATTCTACAGCTGACTTTTCAGGGTGTCAGCACAGAAACCCTGTTTCTTCCTGAAATGCTAGGGGAGAAAAGGCAGGAGGGATTCCCCGTCCCCCCAGCCCGTACTTTCCCCCTGCATGAGCAGGTGCAGTGCTTGCCTGGCCTCCCTCCACTTCAGTGAACAGGGCTGAATTGCTCCCAAGCGTGCAGGGACCAGACCACCGTTGTTATCTTAGACAGCAGCGGGTTCTCTGACTTTTCAGGTGACTGATCTTCAAAAAGGAAAGGGATTTGTACAACAGACAACACATGCATGAACAGTTGGACAGAGGCCTTTTGGGAAAAGTATCGCATAAACCTTCATTCAAAATTCAAGCCAGCATTCCCCTTCCTTACTCACATTTTCCTCTCTTTTGGAAATTGAGAGAGTGTGCCCCGAGAGTCCCTTGCCTTCGCGGGGCTGTTTTCCCCCAGCCCCACGCGTTAGCTACGCAGGCACGTTGCTGCTGCTGGCTCAGAGCTGGCATTCAGCCCCTGCCACTGTACCTGGTCCAGCCGGGAGCTTGCGGAGGTGGCGGCGGCTGCTGCGGTGGCTGTCCCGGCTGCTCTCCTCATCCTCCCCTGCTCTCATCGTCTGGCTCTGCTGGCCGAGGTCCTCCGTGCTCTGCCCAGGTACCATTGCCACCCCCTTTGCACCTTGGGGCAGGAACACTTCAGGGGGCAGCGGTCTTTCCCCGGCCGCCAAGGAAAGCGCAGGTTATTTTCCTCATGGCAACAAGTTGCTGAAGCTGGCTGAAACCAAATGCAAACCACAAAGTGGTTTGTGAACAACTTTGTTGCTATTTCAGAAGGCTTTGCCCTTTGCAGTGACACAGGCTGTTGCTATTCTTGGGAGCCTATTGCAGGCGAGGGGAGGGCCGTCTGTCGGAAGCATTGCTTTTGCCTTTTAACAAATAGTTGGAGACATCAGACGTCCACGCACAGCTCGATGCGCATTCCTTACCCATTAGCTTAAAGGGTCTCTCTCTCTCCTTCTCTCTCATTTTCTCCTCTCTCTGGTGTTCATACGCACAAGTTTGTAACAGAGAAGGCATGCTGAAAGGGAGGACTTGAAGTGTTTGCTGTGTCAGCTAAAGTTAGGGCACAGAGCACACGCATGTGGCATCACTTCAGTCTTGTAAATTGTGAGCAAGTTGTGGTGAGAAATAGCGGAGAGGAAAAAAAAAACATGGCAGCCCCTTCGCAGTCTGTGACTGTAGGAGTCGGGATTTTTCATGGCATAGATGCACGTGCTATTTTACAAGCGAATTAAAGGCAAGCCACCCTCTCTCCCATGACAATTACTTGTGGGAAAACTGAGACTGTCTCAGTTATATTGAGTCAAAGGCTTGATTTTGAGGGCTGCTAGGAGTCGCTCCATCCCTACTAGCTTCGGTGGAAGCTGTGGCCAGAGGCTGGACGGCAGCGGTGGGGAAAGCTACAGCAGGTGCAGGCAAGCTGCCTACAGGGCTGCCTGCCCTGTCCTGGCCCTGGTCCTGGACCTGGTCCTGGTCCTGGTCCTGGCCCTGGTGTGGGAGCCTCCGAGCGCTCTCAGCATAACCGCTGGCCTCAGTGAGGCAAGTTTTCCAAGCTCTCCCCAATGGGAATTGCTGTTGTATAATTTGGCAGTGCTGTAGGCTTCTTGTTTGTGCTCTTTTTCTCTTTCATTACTTGCTGGTTTGTCTTGGTTGTTTTTGTTTGAATACACTAATGCCTGCAGATAGCGTGGGAGGCAAGGCAGAGGTGGAAAGTTGGTAGTTTTTGCAGTATTTTCAGGAAGCAGAATTCCTAAACAATTTTTCCTTAAGTAGAGCAGGCCTGATACACCCATTATTGGTGGTTGCTTAATAAAAAAAAATTGACAAAAGACATTGTAACTGCCCCGTCTGACAGCTGCCTCACTGTTAGCTTCAGAAACTGGAGCGCCAGGGATGCCATGGGGGCACCGGTTCCATTAAGGGAGTTTGGTTTCGGCAGTGCCTTCGGCATGGAGTTAAATGAGTCAGCCTAGGTCTGCTCTCATGTGTAACATATTTTCCATGTAAAATGTCCACCTGTCAGGCAGTACAGCATGCTATCAGGGCTGTTAACAATTTCTTGCCACATCCAGAGAGGTGTTGTTTCTTCATGGGGTATGTGCAAAAAGTAATGTCAACTTTTAAATAACTTATTCTGATGGTTTGGGGAAAAATGAGAGGCTGTTTAGGCTGAGGAAGGAGAGGAAATCTTTTCAAAGATTAAATTCATCTGCGATAAGATTCCTCTGTTACTATGTGGTGTGTAACTGACCTCCTCTATCAGCCCACACCTCAGACAACCCCCAGCTCTGCTCAAGCACCTGCTCTCTGGAAACTCAGCTAAATCCATAGGTACACACTTGTTCCCCCCCTCCCAAATGCCTTTATAGGTAATGGTCCTGGAGAAGTCAGAGAGCTGCCCAGACACCTGTGGCAGCTCACGGGGGAGCAAAGCCATGCTCCCAGACATGTGGCCCTGACATGCTCTGGGGTTCGCTCCTCCTGCCCAGACCTGCTGCCTGGGGAGGGCCGACCCCGAGGCAGCGATCCCACCGCCTGCTGAGGAGCTGGAGAAAAAAGAGAATTCAGTTCAGCGTTCAGTTGAATGGCAGGTTCAGCTTCACAGAGAATTGATGAGAGGCTCTCCGGGCTCTTGGCAAGGTCTGGCAGAAAGGGGGGGATGTTTTTAAGGGGGAATGCCCAGTGGGAAGTGAGGCATCCTGAACAGCCTGAACTGCTGATGGACTTCCCCCATCCCACGCTCTCTTTGCACCAAGGTTATTCAGATATTCTCAACTGTTAAGTTTGTACATGTGGACTTACAGAAGGTTCCATGCAGAAAATTGGTCCCACCCTTAGGGAATCAGATATGCAAAAACCAACTGCTTAATTTTACAATTAGCTTTTGCCATCCAGCTGACAGGATGCTGCTTTGCTTAAACAGGGACTGCTGTGTGAAATTATCGAGACAAGCTTGCAGCACAGCATTGGCAAGACTGGAAGTATTCATTGCTCCTTGCATTTGTGAAGAACTGTTGCAGCCTTTCTTTGTCCCCTCATTCCCCCAGTTCCACCCAAAACTAACTCTGTAAATCTCTACAAAGACAGCCTGGGCAGGCATCTCCACTCCCATC
This sequence comes from Balearica regulorum gibbericeps, assembly GCF_011004875.1. Taxonomy (NCBI): domain Eukaryota; kingdom Metazoa; phylum Chordata; class Aves; order Gruiformes; family Gruidae; genus Balearica; species Balearica regulorum. Next base: position 62,986,543 of record NC_046186.1, read on the forward strand.
GCACTTGTAGAGTGTCCTTCTTCAGCTGTGAGCTGAATCAGACTCATCAGCTACAGGGTATTACAAATTTTGATGGAAGTAAGACACGTAATGCGACTGCAGCCCTTACTGTTCAAAACTCCCCCTCTAAATGTAGGCCTCCAACTGAATATATAGATTATGTATAGCTGCTGGCACCTATATACTTTAGGAGAACTTAAAAGCCTGTCAGGAACTGCACCTTCCCCTGAACAAAAAACATACTACCCCCCCCCCCCCAGGAATAAGTAATAAAAAGAAAAGGCTTCTTTTCATCGAGTTCCCAAATCTTGTGATGAACAGATTTTAAGTGATTTATGTTAAGTGAATACAACAGTGAAATTCATTCTTTGTTTTTAATAGAAAAAAAAAATATTTTAGACAAACAGTGGGATTTCTTTTAACTGTGTTTAAACCTGGAGTTCAGTGCTACCTACATTCCCCTCAGAAGCCAGAGCCTAGACTGATTTTTAAATGTTTACCTACTTGTTTACTTAGAAATCCAGCATCTAATCTCCTCCTGAAAATAAAGACCAAATAACCCATTTTCCCTCCTTAGTTCTGCCTTTATTTCACGGTATCTATGCCAGCTGCAACACAGCAATGGCTTAACTTTGCCTCCTGTGGTAACCTCAGGAGGTACCTTGCTGTCACAGATGGTAAAGCAGCCAGTACAGTGCACAAACCATAATGGCCAGACAAAAAATGAGGGAAGACATTGTTATTCTGGGGACTTGTGTTTGGGGTGCCTTGGGGGCAGCGCACCCTTGCCATGCTGAGCTGAGGGTCTGAAGAGGTACCAGGGAGCTTCCTGGGCTTTGACCTGCTCCCTAAGTTACGCCCCATGCCAAAACCACTGTATCAGGGTGATAAGGTCTTAGGGAAAAATGTTCCCAGTAAGTGGAAATGTGAAATATTTTATCCTGAGATCTGCTGCTTGGCATGGCATTGGTATGAGGGATGTTCTACGGCATCATCGGTAGCCAGCTGATAGTGAAAAACCACAGCTCAGCAGGTACGAGAATCTGTTTTCACATTTGTGTCTGAAAAGCTGAGGTATTGATCTTATTGGTGTTAACTGGCGTTAACTGGCATCCCAGAAAAGGAAGGAACTGGAAAAAAGCGGGTTCCAGCCAATGAAAGCAAACAGAGGGAGGGAAAGCAAACAGCCTGTGCTGGTTTTGCAGCCAAGGCGATCGTAAAGGGGTCTTGCGAAACGAAGCGACTGTGAAACCCTTGTTGGTGGTCACGGGGTCCTGGTCCCACAGCCCTGTACCCCCTCCATTTCCCAGCAGAAATAAACAGGCAAGCAAACAAGCCAAACTCCAGTACAACAGACATGAACCGGATAAGGAGGAAGAAAAGGGAGTGTGCTTCGCTACTTTTCAATTCTCTATTCTTTTCCTGTTAGTGCCTTGCCTGTGTACGCTGTTAAAACAACCGCTTGGCTCGCGCTGTGTGCCCGAGAGGTGTCGGTCAGAGCAGGGGCAGGGGGGCTGCCGGAGGGTTTGCAAGGTGAGACAGGATTGCACCCGCTCTGCCCTTCTCACTGCTGCTTGGGAAGGGAGTCCTGCTGATATCGGGGCGGGGGGGCAGGGGGGAAGATGGGAAGAAATGTTCCACAAGGCAAAAAAACCTAAACACCGAGATATAGGCAAGCAACTTAGCTATGCTCCAAAGAGTTTGAGCCCCAGCTCCACAACCATGCCGTGTGAGGCTGGGCACAAGGTCATGCGCTTCAGGACAGAGAAGAGTGGAAAAGATAAAAAAGCCAAAAGCATGAGAGGGTCAGGAGACAAGCCAGGGTGTGAGTGTAACACCATCATGAGATTCCCCTGTCAGTTTTGTCCATGTGCAGTTGGCAAGAAATCATCTTTTCTGATATTTTCTTAAGTCCTTGCTTTCAAAACTGACCAAACAGTTTAGAATTAGAGGCATGATTAGGCTGGAAAAAGAAGATAAGATATTCACATTAAATTGCTGAATAATCTGCCTGGAAAATCTCCGAGGCTGAGGTGGGCATTCCTTCTAAAGTCGCTGGTCCTCATTTGTATTTGTCTGTGTTTCCAGCGATCTAATAAGTCAAATCTGGGACGGTGGAGAGACAAGAAAGTTGGCGCTAGGCCAACAGGAATGAATCAGGAGCTGAAGGGCTTTCTGAATCAGTTTTCTTAGACCATTTTTGTCAGAGTTGGAGTAAAGAAGGTTGTCTTACTTCCCTGTAGATTTTATGACTCTCAGAAAGAAGATAGTGGAACTCTCCCAATTAATTTATTCTAAAATATGGAAATAAAGCTTTTCAGCAAAACTATGGAGAGGATTTTCTTGACATATCAGCTGAAGTTATGTTGCTTGCATCTGTGATCGCTGAGCTTTGCTCTCAGAACTAATAGTTCACCATTTGCAGAAGAGTTTCCTAAGACAGCCAGCACAGCCAGGACAACGTGAGGGAGGCTGGGAGGACAAGAGAAGGAAAGAGACATGGAGAGAAAAGAAAGAAACAGCGCAAAAACCCCAAGAAAAACATACCATTTATTCCAGAAAAAAAGTACCAATCTAAAAAAGCACGAGTAGCCTTTCCCATTAGTGTTGATGCATTGACACCCACACACAAGGGGGAAAATGTGCCAAAATTCCAGTCACAGAGATGAACTCTGAACATCTGAACTAGATGAAAAAGACAGAGAAAACTATCTCAAGAAAGTGAAATGATCCATCCTTGAGGAACTGTGAATATAGAGAAGATAATTGTTATTACTGCTGTGCAGCAAATTAATTGTAATTTAGAAGTTTAGCTTTGCAATGATGCTTTTTATAAACGGAAAGATAAATTTCATGAACACAATATTTAGGCTAGGCCATTTGTATCATTTTGCAAATGAATAAACTCTAAATACATCAATAAATGGATAATGCTAAGTAAATAAATCCATAATCTAATGTCATATAGCAAATTCATGACAGAACTGAGAACACAAGTTTCTTCATTCTGAGTCCTGTGGTTTCTCCCTCAGTCATTCTCTTTGTCTTTTGTTCTTACTCTTTCAGAGGCACTGATTTACACCAATGTACTTTTATCTGTCTTTCAAAAAGTCTTTTAGAAAAGTTCTTGACCTCTTTTGATAGAACAAATAATAGACACAGTCCAGAGCTCATTGCACTTCATAACTCCCTCCAGGGTCTGAAAAACACCTGCAGACTCACTGCACAACTGTTTATTCCTGCTGCTCTTCTGTTAACATCTTCTTTGAAAGTACTCTTTAAAAGTACAATATGTGGCCAGGGTCAGCAACTTTAAGAGCTATGTTTTGGCAAAAACTTAAAATCCAACTGAAGGTAAGAACTGGAGGTTGCAAAATACAATACAAAAAGAATTGAACTGAGAAAACAAAATAAGAACTTGATTTTACTTCAGTTCTCTACTTTCATCGCAGTGTAGCCTTTCCATCAAATAAAAGGTCTTCTAGCTTCTGGGTAACCTGAAGGGCCACTTGTAATAGTTACTGAATTAACATGTCTGTGGTTTGCCGTCACACACTCTTCTTTCCTGTTTGCTTCAGCTATTTCACACGTAACTTTTTGTAACAAACCATAGAAACAGCATCCCCATACATTTGAAAGAAAGTTGTCCATCTGAAATAAAATCAGGAGGCAGTGATAAATGAAAGCTGGAAAGTTTAGTAAAAACGCCTGTTTTATCCAGTTCATTATCTTGTGGGAAGAGAGTACTGACGGAGCTGGCGGAGGAGCTTGCCCAGCCACTCTCCATCATTTATCAACAGTCCTGGTTAACAGGGGAGGTCCCAGATGACTGAGACGACTGGAGGCTTGCCAATGTGATGCCCATCTACAAGAAGGGCCAGAAGGAGGATTTGGCACTGGTGAGGCCGCACCTCGAATACTGTGTTCAGTTTTGGGCCCCTCACTACAAGAAAGACATTGAGGTGCTGGAGCATGTCCACAGAAGGGCAACAAAGCTGGTGAAGGGACTGGAGCAGAAATCTGATGAGGAGCGGCTGAGGGAGCTGGGGTTGTTTAGCCTGGAGAAAAGGAGGCTGAGGGGAGACCTTATCACTCTCTACAGCTACCTGAAAGGAGGTTGTAGTGAGGTAGGTGGGTGTTGGTCTCTTTTCCCAAGTAACTAGCGAAATGACAAGAGGTAATGGTCTCAAGTTGCATCAAGGGAGGTTTAGATTGGATATTAGGAAAAATTTCTTCACCAGAAAGGTTGTCAAGCATTGTAACAGGTTGCCCAGAGAGGTGGTGGAGTCACCTGGAGGTGTTTCAAAAACACGTAGACGTGGCATTTCAGGACATGGTTTAGTAGGCATGGTGGTGTTGGGTTGACAGTTGGACCTGATGATCTTAGAGGTCTTTTCCAACCTTAAAGATTCTGTAATTCTATGATTCTATGAAATGGCAAACCAGTTTCTCTACTCAAACTGAAATTTTTATGGACTTGATTTCTTTCTTACCTACTTTTGATATAACATTCTGGAATCAGTGGAGAAAACTCAGTATGAACCAGTAAGAAGTGTATCAGAGCTACATTTTAAATGTCTTCAAATGTCTTTAAATGTCCTGTGCACTGCTTTGTGTAATCGGAGTCATTTCAACCAGCTACTTCACTGGAAGAGGCTGAACTCAAGCCTGAACTTGGAGGAAGCGTCTCAGAAAGACGGAGGGGGGGAACAGGGAGTACCTCGCCCTGATTTCTCACTTTGTTTCCACCATAAGTGCACTGTCACCTGCGTGGTGCAGTGCCTGCTGGTGCACAGTCCCGTGGCAAGGGCTGGAGATCTCCAGTCCCGTGGCCTGGAGATGCCAATTAGTAATGTCATCCACTGCCTGAAATCAGGCGGTTTTTAGGAATTTCCAAACAAGTTGCCAGGAATGGAAGCCCTTTAGATCACTGTGCAGTGGAAAAAGGGTTTTGCTCTTTCCTCATGTAATGAATTGTTAAAAAAGTGTAAGCTGAAATTCCCTTTGCCTGTTCCAATTAAGGAAAGGGATGTACATTGCTAAGAAAAATGTGAGCTGCTGAAATGTATTTTTTTTTGTTGCTGGGAAACATTTTCTCCCACATGGAATATGTCAGTCACACAGGAAATGCAGTCATTTGCATGGTTTTAATTATTTCCACTGAGATAGTGTTTTGTTTTCTCCTGAAAATCTTGTTGCAAAAATAAACAACTAAATGTCATTAATGCTGTGCTTCAACTTCTTGCTTTTTTTCTGAACACAGTTGGCAACCTGAAAGCAGTTTTACATGCATTCATTAATACCAAATGTCTGGGTAAAGCTTTCCAAGGTCCATCAAAATTTTCAGATCTTTGTAGGCAAGCAGGAAACGAAAACAGCCCCCAATGCACAGGTCAGTTCATGTTCACCCAGTGGGTGCGAAGAAATAAGCAGTAATGGGATAAAAGGTTTAAGTCATCCATTCCCCAGAACACCTCTCATCTGGGTTCGTTAACAGGTAGCAAAGTCAGTCTTCGATAGACAGGATATATTTGAGGTTGTCCAGAGGAAATTCGGTCCTTTTTACAGCCTCAAGTTGGGCGCTCAAAGCAGCTCAAAGTCTGCAGAGCAGGTGGGAGGAGGAGGAGAACAGGAGCCCAGTGCGGGCAGGCAGCAGGGCTGCGACTGCCTCCACGGCTCTCCTCGAACAGAAAGGCAAGTTTCCCCTTCCCTCCCTCCCTGCCGGTACATTGCCAGAAGCTGTGGGTGCCTCAGTCTCTGTACTCACCAAATCCAGTCTTTTGAAATACAGGTAGGGGACATACCATGCTGGCAGCGCTTCAACAGGGAGGTGCCGACAATGTTTCCTTCCCCCACTGCGTCAGCCCCACAGGCCATGTATGCACTTTGCTGGCAGAGAGGCTGGGGAGGAAACTGTTTGCTTTTCGCTTTAAAAAAAAGAAAAAAGAAAAAAGATGGTTTCTCCCAGTCACTATGAGGACGGAGCGAAGGGCATTTGGCCACCAGCTCTCTGACTCCTTGCACCGTCTGACGTCGCTCCCGCGGGCAGGCTGTGCCTCTGTGGGTAGTAGGTGCTTTGTTATCCGACACGGATCGGTCAGGTGCGCGCCTGTGGGACCCTAGGGACCTCCTCATGGAGGAAACCTTTGTGGGGCTGCAGCACCAGAGCGGATCCCTGCCATACACCCTCTGAAAGCACTGGGCGCTGGTTCCAGCCCGATGCAGTTCAGGAACTGGCATTTGCTCTTCAGCCGTTTGCGTTTTTATTTGCTTTTTTTAAAAGCCCAAGGTACATAGCACCTCTGGCAAAGCTGATTTAGTGATCTCCAGAGTAGAAGCAAACCCTTTCCTGTAATTTTCTGTTTAATTTACTGGTGTGATTTTTACAGAGGACTTCCCTGAGCTGCTGAAGACTGCAGCATGGGGGCTGACGCCGCCTCCCTTCCTGCCGCTGGCACAGGCGGACACAGCCTTGTGAGAAGATAGCTGCCGCCTGTCACCAACATCCCTGCCATGCCAGCACAGCTGCTTGGCTGAGTTACTTCTGTGAAACAAGAGATGTTAGCATCAGGACTTGGGCTTCTCCAAAGATTACAGAAGTCCTGGTGCAGTCCTTTGGCTTCTCCGTGGTGTGGGCTGCCAGCCTGTGAGCAACTCCATTCAGCAGACGCCCTTTTCCCTCACTTCTCATTCAGATTCAGACTCCGTGCTGCTCAGTTTGGCTTAAACCTCCCTGCTTCTGACCAGTCACTGAAGCATGAATTGTTTGAATCCATGCTGACGAAATAGGCATTGGCAAAGGCCGAGGGGCTGGCAGTGGTACAGCACGTGCTGTGCAGGAAGCGCACGGTGCCCTGAAGAGCACCTCTGAAGTGCTGCCTCTGAGCTTGCATGTCAGCCCTGAAGTGCTGCCTCTGAGCTTGCATGTCCCTGAGGAAGGGATGTCTGAGATTGGGTTCACAGGATACAGGGTGACACAATGCTTTAGCCTTCCGGTACAGCTAGTCTTGTCAAAGAAGCATGGGCAAAGCACGGGTTTGTAGTCAGCTGTCAGAAAGTTTAGCTTTTGGTAAGGACTTTCCTACTGTGGACATGGCACATGTGGAGTCAATAGGCAGGAGTTACTGACTTGGCTGAAGGTTATTTTCATACCACAAAAGTAATGAGAAACTCCAGAGCAGCACCAGGGTGGCTGCTTAGTTGCAGCTACTTTTATGAGAGTAAAGGAACTTGCTGGTCTCTTCTGGGCTTCTCTGGCAAAGTGAAAGACCTGTTTTCCTTCTCCATCCTCATCACAGAGAGATCGCACCAGTCCCGCTGACTTTCGGGGAAGCTGGTGAGGAGTTTTGGCACTGCCTTCAACTTCTCCCCCTCCAGACAGAGAACTCTGTACATTCTTCTCATGCTCCACCTTCTTCACCAGATCTTACCCTTTCCTAGGCAGTGACCAATACATGCTCCAACACCGAAAGAAAAGTCTTCTCTTCCCCGTCTGTGACTGAATTGCACCTTGGCTTTTTGCAGTGTCTGTCCTCTCCTGATGGACAGCTCTGAAATTTCAGTCGCGGTCAGTGAACATGCCTTCACACACACCCCTACACACACACACACTCACTTTCTTACTCCCGGCTCTCTGACTGTGTCTTCTCCTCTCCCTCAGCCCACCCAAGAGGGCAGAGCAGCTACAGAAGCAAGGATGGAAACTCAAACCTTCTGTTCCCTTCTGAAGAAAAGTGCCAGTTCGCTGCCACACATCTGACTTTTAAACAGCTCGCTCTCTCTCTGTGGTTTAGGGGTTTTTGTGACTAACAATGTATTTAGACATGTATATCTATGTTTATTATCGTAGGGTTTGGCTCCCTTGCAAATTCTAAAAGCAAATACACTTGAGCCAGCTCTCAAACTCTTGGATATGTGCCACTGAAATCATAGGCAACACGTTAAAGTGCCTAATTCCTGATCTTATGATCATCACATCTACACAACCCACCCTCTCAGTTGTAAAACTGGAAAGCCTGAGTCAGTTGAGCTTCATTCATAGAAACTCAAGAGTGAGAATATGAATGTAAATAACTCAGCATTTTTTATTTTTAAACACCATGTTTTCTAGGCCAGTCTTTTGATTTAGATTTTCCCAAAGGCATATGAAGTGTTTAACATTTCATCTTCAGCTTGAACATACATGACCTTAAAATTGAAGAGGAGAAGCAATTTTATGGATAGAAGAGATTTAATCCTTTGGGATTATGACAGCAGGATAGTTGGAACAGTCCAGCCCTTGCGCCATTGACACGGATGGGGCAGCGGTGCGCACATACCACAGGGACAGTGCTCAGATGTGCAGCGCCTTTGCAACGCTCCTCTGACAGTCTGGTTCTTGATTTGGCAGTGAGAAGGGAGAGCCTGAGCACAGCCTGAAACTGCTTCATTCATCTGAAATCCTCCCTGCCAAGTGACACCCATGCCAGTAGCAAGCGGAGTAGTGAGGGCTGGGGGACACAGCTGCAATGGTGTTCCCCTGAGCTGATCTCCTGCCTGTTCTGTTTGGAGGCATTGGGAGCTCGGGGAAAGCACAGACCCACCTTCTCATTGAAGTCTCAGCCTCTTCTTTGTCAGATCCTGATTCTGCCCAGATAAGGAGTGATGAGCTACATGGAGCAAGTGGGATTTGGAGGGAGCTTGTTGGAGAAAAAGTAGTAGAGCTACACTGCACTGCATTGCTCTGCATGGTAACTGCAGCTGGCCAGGTGCAACACATGGTCTTGCACCCAATGCATGGGCTCTACAGCCTGCGGGAGTTGCCCAGGCTGCAATCGCAGCAGTACAGTGGTGGTTTACTCTCAGATTTGACATGGACCTCCTGCATCATTCCATCCCTCCATTTTCATTTTCAGGTGACTGGTGGATCAAATTGAGGTTTGATCACCATAGGTTGCCAAGAGGAGACACCTCTGGACAGCCCACTGGGCCAGGGGCCACCCTGAGTCCCTGTGGACATGGTTGCTGCCTGGGTTGCACCACCCTTAGAAAGAGGAAGATGGGGAGCCACTCACAGCTCTCTCAGCAACAGTTTCTGTTGTGCCCCCCACTCTTGTCCCCCTTAAATGAGCAGAGAAAGGAAGAAAATAGCTTCTCCTGTTTAGGCTGAGTCTTCTGATGATAAGGCAGGTTTGTTTTGATGAATCTTATATATGTGTTCTTCATGTTTGAGTACCTTATAGGTTTATTTCATGCACAAGGGCACCTAGAAACACTATTACAAAAAGCAGTTTCCCAATAAAATGCTAGATGGTACTGTAATATATAAAAATTTCATAAACCTGAATTAATCCATCTTCACAACATGTCAATAAGATGAGTGGATAGCATTATCTCTGCATTGGGGTTGAGGAACTGGGATGTATCATTTTAAGTCCAAAAACATCCCTTAAATTTGGATGCTCCGTCTTAGAAACCTAGGATCTGTCCTTGTCATCTAGTATTAAACAAGTCTTAATACCTATAAAGGCAGTTACCATTGACTTTGTTCACACTTGGGACTCTTGAACACAGCTGAAAATAAAACTTCAGGATTTCAGGTCACATGAAGAGAAAAAATAAGTCTGACAGTATCCCCTGTAGGCCATCTAGTCCATCTTCCTGCCCTAAGGTCAGCTATATCAGTCTTCCCTGGGTATCCCTATTGCTAAATTGTTTCTGTCTAACCTGTTCTTAAAAATCCCTAAAACCAGAGATTTCGCTGTCTTCTGAGGCAACTCTCTTCCAGTGCCTAATTATGCTTGTTCTTAAACTGGAGTTACTAAACTCTCTATACTACAACTAGTCCATCTTTCCTTGCTTTGTCCACAGGGGACATGAAGAACTGTATATTCCTCTGCTCTTTGAAAATGTTGAATATCTGCTGCTGGCCCCTGGACTCCTCAATGGCTCACAGGTCTCTTTGGGGAATGCTGCCCAGAATGGGACATGAAATGCCAGCAGAGGCCTCGGGGTGCTGAGTAAGGCAGAAAAATTTCTCTGTGCCTCTTATGTGTCACTTTTCTGCTTTTATGTCCCAGATATGATCCTCACATTTCTTCACAACAGTGTCAGTGTTATTGCTCATGAATAACTTGGGGTACATTACAACCCCAGTTCCTTTTCTACAGAACTACTATCCATCCTGCCAGGTCCCATTTTGTAATTTTGTAATCAATTACTCTTATTTAAATGTAGACCTTTGTGGTCTTCCTTACTTAACCAGTTCCCACATTTTTTCAACTCACTACACTAATTTGTTAGTCTTATACCCTTCTGTGTGCCTGCAGCTCCCCTCCCAGATGGGTGTAGCTTGTGATGTCCCACACAAATTTAATATGCACGTCCGCTAATGACATGAATGATGGAGCAGAAAGCACAAAAGAGAGGCAGATGCAGGGCAGACAACTTTGGAAATAACAGTGGATTTTTTTCCATTTTTAACAGCGATTTGTAAATAATTATTTAAGTAGAGTTCCCACCATAATTATTTTCCAAGCATCTAAGAAACAAGGCATCTGCAAATGAACAAACTACCACGGAAAGTCTGGTGTAAGTGACTTCCCCAGCATCAGGTAGCAACTCTGAGTCATAGGCTGGGGTTTAAGTTCAACTTTCATCTACCTCTAGGATGGGGCAGTGCTTGGGTGCCCATTCAGTTCGGAGGTGCCGGGGGTGGCTGGCTGTTGGGGTTTAACCCCAGCCGTCAGCTCAGCCCCACGCAGCCGCTCGCTCACTCCCTCCCTCCAGTGGGATGGGGGAGAGAATCAGAAGAGTAAAAGTGAGAAAACTGGTGGGTTGAGATACGGACAGTTCAATAGGTAAAGCAAAAGCCATGCACACAAGCAAAGCAAAGCAAGGAATTCATTCACCACTTCCCATGGCAGGCAGGTGTTCAGCCATCCCCAGGAAAGCAGGGCGCTGTCACACATACCTGTGACTTGGGAAGACAAATGCCATCATTCCGAACATGCCCCCCTTCCTTCTTCTTCCTCCAGCTTTATATATTGAGCATGACATCATATGGTATGGAATATCCCTTTGGTCATTTGCGGTCAGCTGTCCCGGCTGTGTCCCTTCCCAACTCCTTGTGCACCCCCAGCCCCCTCGCTGGTGGGGTGGGGTGAGGAGCAGAAAAGGCCTTGGCTCTGTGTAAGCAGTGCTCAGCAGTAACGAAAACATCCCTGGGTTATCAACACTGTTTCCAGCACAAATCAAAAACACAGCCCCATACTAGTTACTGTGAAGAAAATGAACTCTATCCCAGCCAAAACCAGCACACTGACTGGGGGCAGCTCTCTCCTCCTAAGGAGAAACAAGAGCAAGGTGCAGCCCCTTGGGCACCAGGAGCTGGGGAGCAAGGACACACTCACTGAGGACAGCACCTTTAGAAACTTCAGCTGTACGTGTCCTACTCCTGATGTAACCAAACCTAGACAGGTTTTTGCAGGAAGATGAAAGCATACATTGTTGGCACAAAAGTTATCTTTGCTGAATTTCAAGCAATTGGTACGAGGCAGAATGGGGGACTAATTACGACAGTAATGTTTTTGAAAGTAAATATATTTTTGAGCACTGGCAAAAGCAGATTTTTCTCCTAGCATTGTTTGTGGAAAGAACACTGTTTGCACTGAGTTTTGCTGCAAGCAGATCTTAAATGCCGCGGACCTGCTGATCACAACGGCTGTGGTTGGAGCGAGGTTTTCAAAGCCAGGGCAAAGGGAGGTCAGGGACTGGAAAAATCAGGTGTTGTACCAGGCTGCCGCTCTATCCAGGAAACATGAAAAGGACCTGGGCAGGCAACCAGAGAGCCCAGGACAGGATGCTCAGCTAGGAGGAAAGATGACAGTAATTAGTCAATGCTCCAAGTGCCTCAAAAAAGCAAGGCACAGTTGTACGGTTACACTCATGTAGCATTTTTTATAGCCCTGGGCAACTACTGAGATTGCCTCATATGTTTATGAATGGAGGGAAAAAAGCAATCCCTAACTCTTCAGTTGAATATATTAACTGGGTTGGTGTGTATTTAGTCATCAGGAGCTCTGCCTGTGGCCAGCCACAGCGTGGGTACTTGCAGTAGCTATTGACGTTCACCTCAGGACAGCTCTTCTTAAACAAGGTACCTAGCACAAAGCAGTGGGCAACTTCATGAATACCTAGTGCCACTTACTGGGTGTTGATTGAGGACCTACCTTTGAGAGACCAACTGCCCTCACTTTCTCCACCCTCTGGTGACAGGGATGAACAACAGCAGACCCAGGGTGGGATTCAGAAGAGGTGTGGAGGGAATTGACCATTAGGGGCTCTTCCCCTTCTCTCGGACTCCACGGTTAAATGCACTACACTGATGTCACGTTTGTGCTGATAACAATATCATAATCTTCACCATAGCATAAATCCATGGGAACTATGAGCTCACAGAAGCAGGTTTTGTATTGTGATTAGGGTTTCTTGATCATACATAAGCAAAATAAGTTTGTTTTATGGAGCTCAGATTAATACAGTTTGGGGAAAAAAATTCACTGCTTTTGGAGGAATGGAGATTTTTTGAGCTATCATAAAAGAATAAAAGATGTCTATTTTTATTCCACTAGAGGTCACCAGCACAATATTTTTACAAACAAGACTACAGAGAAGAGCAGGATAATTTCCATTCAAAAGGTTCATTTGGGACTTAATTATGTGATGAATTTGGCCAGCTAATCATTCTGGAATAATTTGTTCGTACCAAACTATTTTGGAGAAAATTCTCACACAGATTTCTGCCTTGGGAGCTGAGCATTTTTCTGGAGGGGGAAAAAGGTCACTTTAATTCTGTACTAGAGTGTTCACACCATAAAGACTAGCTTAGACAAGGTAGATGATAATACCAAAACAAGTACACTGAGCAGTTATTTTGAAGTGGTTAGACCACAATTAAAAGTGGAATATTCACTAATAAGAGAGCAAATTAAAATAAGGATTTGAAATTAGATTCTGTGCTACTTCTTTCCTGTGGTCAGCTCAGTAAATAAGGACCAGAGAGGATGTTTTGTGGCAAGATACATTAACCCAGACTTAGGACTAGCTCTATGGCTTCTCTGAAGTCCATAACACTTGGCAGTACGCTGGCAGATACCTGTGGCACTTCTGCTGCCTCCTTGCATCTAGTCTGTGGTCACAGCAAAGCTTAACTCATCAGGGACACACTCAGTCAGGCACCGCTTTTGCTGCAGTGCTGTGCCCTCGGCCACCCTGCCTCTTCCGTGGGGCTTGGAGGCTGTGCTCAGCAAGTGGTTGTCACACCTTGATTGCGAGTGGCTAATATCAAATTCGTTGTGATATGCTACGCAACATGTAGATAATCAGAGCCGGGGTCGCAGCAGCAGTTGTTAACCCCATGTGTCTCACACATCTAGTGACAGGAGTATCCCAAAGGGAGCACCAAAACTGCCTTTCCCCTGCAGCAATCTGAGTCCTCACACAGCTCCCCTCTTGTTTCCCCATGGCCATGTTGCAGCCACTTTTCTTCCCCCCGAGCTGCATGGTGCCGTCATTTCTCTCTGTGTCACTGCAGCAGTGTCAAGTTGAAGCCTTACTTAACCCGTTATCCCAAGGTCTTAACATGGCCTTGCCTTGACACCTCATCCTATAAAAGGATCAGGCTGTATAGCAGAGCCGCAGGCTACGTATATTGGTTCAGTTGCTGAAAAGTTGTATTTTTCCATGAATAATGCAATTGCAGGCCTCAGTGTGCTTTTCCAGAGGGGAGTAGGGCCATCACACATCCTGCTGCTCCAGGAGATAAGGGCACACAATAGCCCGGAGCCGTGGTGCACAGCCCCTAGCACACCACCGGGAACTTCACCTTTGCTGACGGACAGGGTCAGGGGCCAGGCAACGGGAAACAAAAAGAGTCTCTTCCCAGAAAGCTGTGTATTGCTCATGAATCACCTGATATCAATGGCAAATGCAGCTGCCAAACACTGTGCAACCCCATGAGCGATGGCTTACATAAACAATTTAATGTGTTCATATGCACCTTTGCAGATATTTTCCTTTTCCATATTCTACCCCTAACTCTTTGCAAAGCCTCACCTGAGTTATCTCCTTGCTCTTCAGTCCACTTTTGAGTCTACCCACCTTCCTAACCTCACCTCTTCTATGGGCATCACCTTGGCTGTGCTCCACCAAAGGAGGTCAGGAGACAAGGGGCCATCCACCTGCATGAAATTTGGAGCTGCAGCAGTCCCCATTAGGTATGGAGAAGTTCAGCTGCTACGAGAGAGCAGAAGGTGTCAGGCAGTGAGCGATTCATGATAGGGCACCAAATGTGTTTGCTATTTTGTCGCTGGGCAATCTGAGTGTTTGCCAAAATGCAACAAATGTCACTCCTTGCAACAGCCAGCTGTGAGGTGAGCATGGCAGAGAGCTAGAGAAGATGGCTGCAAAACTTCCAAATGTTTCTGGCAGCAGGTAGTGGTTTAGAGGTATCAGAGACAGCAAAACCCCTCGCTTGCTTAACTAAGCCACTCACATTTGGAACAGCTGGAGCAGGAACCAAAGCAGACTCTTTCCAGTGCTCCACTATGTACCACATTTTTGGAAGGAACAGCTAAGCCACTGTATATGTGAACAATTTTATTCCTCATGGCGCTTGACAAGCACCAATTGCCTTTAAGCCATGGCAGCCAGCACCTCTCAGCAGCATTAGCACAGCAACAAAGTCTGTGTAGTTTAGGAAGAGCACGATGTTCCTCCAGTTCTCCTCTCAGTCCTTGCCAACATCACTTTTGCCCTTTCTTGTTCAGGATCAAAAAACAATCTTAAGTAAGACTCTGGGATGGAATAAAATTGGCCTTTCACTACATTGTGGATGTTCACCCCCTTGGTAATTGCTTTTGCTCTCCCCTAGCTGACTGTCATATAAATCACAAGTGGCATGAAGAGAGTGAACAGGGATTGATCATTCACCGTCCTCTTAATACAGTAATTCTGGCTCATCAAGGAGAAGAGAGATAGAAGATAGATCTGGGAGAAGAGACAGCCCGTGGCTCCACTGCAGGAGCTGACAGGCAAGACATGACCCATGAGGTATGACCTGACGCTTTTCTCTTACATATCAGGAAAGGTGGAAGTCTGTTGCCACCAGAAGGTGTGATGACAGGACAGGGAAATGCGCTTGGTCGAAACTTAACTTGAATACAAGCGGTGGTGAAGAACATCGCACATGTGGTTTCTGCACAGGCTCACTGCTGAAGTGAGCACTGTATGTCCCCTGTGGGTCTGCTGAGCCTAGACTGAAAGCCCGGCTGTCACGTCTCGCTTGCTGTCACTGTCAGAATTAACTAGGATAAGCATCGATCAAGCTAACAATGTTCCTGCGGCAGAATTGAGTTGCAGACTGTCAAACCTAGCTAAGAAGCACAATACGTATTTGACCAGTCAAGCTCCCTGCTAGCAGCCCCCCGCATAGGGCTGGGGACGTTCACATCAGCTCCTTCGGGAGAGCAGCCTACAGGTACCTTAAATCTAGTTCAAGGATGCCTGGGCGTTCATGCAGGCAAACCCTGGCTGCAGGGCGTGCATCCTCCCAGGGGCAGGTTCGAGCTATGGTTTAGGAAATGGGATTTCTTACTTCTGAGATGCAATACCATGCCTCCTCCTAAACTGGTAAGCATGGCAAACTGGTACTTTTGTCACGTGGTTTTGGATTAATCCAAATGGGAAGAGCTTCTTATATCACTTACCTGGAGGTAAGCGCTCTCAGTGCTGTTTAGGTAAAAAGGTTGAAGATAGAAGTAATATACGTAGAGTGAGAAGATAACAGGGTATACCTCTGCTAATTTCAAGATGCACCTGCTATCAGCGTTTGGGTTTGTGTGTCTACAAATTCTCTTTTGTTATATTTGGAGTGTAAAATAACTTGTCATTCAAGTCACTAAGGAGATGTCATTAATTAGCTTATTTTGTACAGAATTTTTAAAACAAATTGAATTAAAATGCTTTTCTGATGAAGAATTTACAGTATGAAAGATCTATAATCCTAGCTCTGGAATATATTGGCAAGCTGACACTATATTCAAAGGAGGAAAGGAGGGAAGGTTTTGCATTTGATGTAATCAGCTTCTGAAGTGACTCTTCATTGTAGTAATAGCGCTTTTCCAGCTGCCTTTTCAGAGTGTGGATTTCAATAATAAATAAAAAAGAGGCACATTTATAGATAACTAAGCTTCGTGAAAATACCACATTTGAACTCACAAGCTTCTTAACATCCTTTTTATATCCTGATGGTGTAATCAGTGTATTTCTGTCCTTAGCCAGCAAGTAATTTGGCATTAGAGCCTCACCTTATTTAGGGCTGTTGCAAAAGACTCCTGATTTATGGCGAATGTAAGAGGAGAATCTAAACCTGTAAAGACAGACAGTCTAAATTTAGGAAGGGTAATGGAAAGCATTGTACTTAGAGCTAAAATGGAAACCGGATAGCATCGTGGGAACAGATTACCATCAGACTATTCGGTTCTTTAGCAGGACCCTGATGGCCAAATTTTGCTTTCAGTTTAACTATGAACACCCATACGACTCTCTGGCCTTACTGTAATTTCTGTTGACATAAATAATAGCAGATTTTTTTCCCTTTTTTTATATCATTATTTTAAATTTTACCCTTTTTGAAACTGGCCAATTTAAAAGCAGTGAACAAAAGTCTGCAGTCTTTGAAACAGGAATAAATTCCTGTTTGGATTTAGAGCCTCCAGAACTAATGTGGAACTTAATTATGCTGCAACAAGTATTTTGTGAGTCTATGAATTCAAAATCTCAGGTAGGCTAAAAGCTTTCCTGGAAATAAAAAGTGGACGATAGATGCAGGAAAAGCTGTGATGTGTGAGTCCTTACTTTTTAGATCTGAGGTTAGGTATTGTTAGAGATGTCGTCTACAATTTAAAAAAAAAATAGGGTCAGACTGTTGGGGCTTGCTATGCCATGATCAGGGCAGAACCTGAATCAAAAGACTTGGAAAGCAAGCTGTCAAGGGTGCACTTCAGTGCCTTGGATGGGAAACTAAGGCACCATCTATGGTGGGAAAAGAGAGGATGTGAGATTGCGTGGTCACAAAGAAAACACCCTTGTCCAAAACTGACAGGGACACAGAGACAGGGGTGTCACAAAGGGCAGACAAGTAGCAAGGGTCACGAGCAACTGTGGTGATGGGTTTTCAGCTGTCATCTTTAAGAAACCAAATTGCAATTACAATTTGCTACTCAGTGGTGGATAAATAGAGAGGTATAATAGATCCTATTTTTAATACATGGTTACACAGATACCTACTAGATTTTAAACTATAAGCAATGTGTATTTTATCTCCACATGCAATGGGTTTGGGTACTGCATGTGCCTGTATGACTAATGCAGTACACCTAAGTGTCCTCCATCAGCAATGAGCACCGTGCCAGGAGTACAAGAGCACTGAAAATTGAGTTCTTGAATTCTCATCCAGGGAAGGGTATTGATCTCTATTTTTAAATGGTCTCTTCAGAAAGACAATTCTGGGACCCATGCAGCATTTTTATTTTTTCCTTGAAGAGGACTTACAGGATGACGTGATAATATAAAGGTATATTTGCTACAACAGATGAAAGAACTTAGCTGAAATGGAAGCACTGAATAGAGTCCATATACTTGGCTACACATGGGAAAAATATCCACTACTTGGTTCATGTGCACCCATAAAATGCCAGAGGACAGATGCAAATAACCTGTTTGCAATTCCTCACAATTTGTAGATATTTGGGATTTAGAACTGTCATATAAAACTGTCCCCAGCAGAAAAAAGGTAAGGATATATTGTCAAAAATTATTTTCACAATAAAAACCTGCTTGTCATTTTAAAGTAGTTGTGGGACTAATTTTTTTCTTAATTGCACAGCAGAAGCTCAGACTAATTTCAGTGAAGTCAACCTTGCTGTGCCAGAATCAAACTGACAGAAAGAGAGGTGAGAATCAAGCTCACTCTGTTTTTTCTTACTTCGCAATCAGTGATTTTTGCAATATAATTTTAGCAAATTATATTTATCAAATTTATCAAGTTAAAATGCATGAATTGCATTCAGACACTTAAGTTGAGCATTCCTGGATTTCCTAAGTGACTGGAGACCTGACTACGTAATGGGAAGAAGAAAAACCCAGATGCGTGAACGTACTTAAAAGAAGATTATCTGGGTTCAGTTTATGCTCATCTGGAAGATGACACTGCTTCTCTCAGAGCCTTCATGTGAACACTATAGTTGAAACATAGGAACCTTTTAAAAATGTTGTGGAGTTCACAAACACTGCAAGTGCTTGCTGGATCATTGCTGCTGTGGTCCACAGCCCTGGCCCTGGTATGTGGGGTTATACACAGGCAAAACAACAACGAAGGTCCTGTTGCCCACAGCTAACAACCCACCTGCAGCCTCGAGTGACCACCTATAACCTCCAGTTGCAATCATACAACTCAAAGGGATCAATTTTCCATAGCCTAGCTGAGTGACCATCAGTGGCTCTGACATGTGCCGAGACAAATTAAAGTCTCACTTTTGCCAAAACAATGGGGTTCTGCTCCGCCCCCCCAACAGCTTCCCATTCCCATCTCTGTCCTGGACCCTTATTCTGCACCAGCCCCAGGGCAGGATAGAAAGGAGGCACCTCAGCTGATGGGCAGTGGCTCGCTAAGGTGAGGGAACTCACAAGCTGTTACCAGTCTTTCTTACCAGGCTACATCAAGGTGACATGGAAAGCAACGGGCATTGTACTTCTGGCCTGTCTGTTGCAACAGAAGTTGCATAGTTGGAATGGAGTGAAGGAAAACAGCAAATCACATGAAAAAATGGTCCTCTGATTGCATCAGCAAGAGCTAGAGTACACGCAGTGGTAGGGCAGGTACTCACTGGTGTTAACTTTTAATCATGTAAATAGTCCCACTGAAGCCAAAGGGAGAACTGGAGTGAATACGTCGTGTGTGGTGTGTTGGAAGATTCTGTAATCTGCCTCAGAGTGACTAAACGTGGTATTTTAGCATGAACAGTTGGTGAAATGTTTTTGACCCAGATGGTAACAGGCCCTCATCAAATCTTTGGTGTGATTCATGCTAGCTGAATGGCTCTGTTAACAATGCTCTCATGTTGTATGAAAAAATGGTTTACAGGTTTACGTGATTTAGTATAACTTTCTGTAGATTTTGGCACTATTTCGTACAAGAACTACTCTTCTGCAAATGATTTTCTAATGGAGTGGCCCAGTATGTTATCTATTTCCAGCTCTCTGCCATTACCTGTCACAATATTTTGCATGATGGCAACATGCCAAGAGATGCAATGTCATGTTAATAACTGTTAATATATCACGTATATTTCAGGGCAGATAGCCAAAGTGATAGGTGCTTTGGAAATAATAAAATATTTTTTTTTCTTTTCATATTTCTTGTTCTCCAGCGCTTTTCATTTTATAGACTGCTTGTTCTTCTTCTCTCCTTGTTCTCAGTTGCTGAAATATTTCTTTTTAGTGACCACCAAATAAGGAGCAGTATTTCACTAGTCATCTGTAAACCATATTTTAAAAATCCATGCTTTCGAAGTATGTTAATCATCACATCTGATAAGCCTTCTACTGGCTTGCAATGATGTTTTAAACAAATACAGTTTTTCTTTGCTAAATGTTTTTAATTGCTTGCAGGGCTTATCAGCATCTGCAAAGGTAAAATACTTCAAATCCTTAGTGAGTTCCATCATTTCCAGTTAGTTTTACATCCTTTTGATATCAATCCCATGTGCCTGTAACGTGATCTGCTAAATACACATCTACGTTGAGCAAAATATGCACTTGCTGAATGATCACTTGGGGGGGTGTGAATCTGTTTTAACCAACTACATTTACTAGTCAGTGAAAACTCCCTTTATAGGCACCCTTTATAGGCAATGGAAAGAAACCACCCCCTCCTGAGGGCCCACCTGCCTGTTTAAGACAAGTGAGATGATCAGTTGCTCTCCCTGGGTACCTGTTTCTCTCCATAAAATGTAAAGTCACTGTAAAGGGAGACTAGATAACTGGCTCAGGTCTGACCCATATTTATAAAGTGATATGATTTAATTAACTTAGCCATACACTGTTTTCTGAAGTGTGGCTCAAGTATTTCAGTGAGATGATATTCCACATTCAGTGTTGAATAAAATAGTGTGTGGATAATCACTTATCAAGCAGAAACGGTTCTTACAAGGTTTAGTCCAAGTCTGCAAATTCATCATTCAAACACATCAGCAAATTATAACTTATAGCCAGCCTGATGGCTGGAATTGCTTATTCCTACACCACCACTCTGTTTCTTGAGTTTAAGGATGGCGTCTAGCTGGGGCTATGCATGTGATACCAACCCTGAAGCTGAGTGATCCCGGAGTGCAGAGAAACTTCAGACCCAAATCTGGAAACATAAGTCATATCTGAGGCCCTCTTTACCATTAGTCGATACAGCATGTCCCATAGCTTGTTGCGTGGTCATCACTTAAAAGAAGCAAATGGGTGCTTTTGTCCCTTCAGAAAAGCTGTATACCCACATATTATCTCTATTTCTTACTTCAGTGTACCTCAGCACAGTCAGTCATTAACTGCAGTTGTATGGCATATATTACTTCTGTTCAAATCCATACAAAAGCTATTTTTAGCATATATAACTGAATTGACACAGCACAGTTCTGAATAGGAAACTTCTCTGTATGGCATACACTTTGTACTTGGGGAGACTTGGGAAGTAGTTGCACTACTATCTTCAGAGTAGTGTGTGCATTTACCTGAACTAATGAGTTGATTTCCTTGGGAAGAGCAAAAATGGTAACTAACTGACTTACAACATATTTTTGAAGCCATACAGGACTCTGTACTAGATCTCTGCTCCACTCTCCAGTGTACTGTAATGAAAATTACATCTTTACAAAAGTAAAGATACAGGTATTTTCTATACCAGTAGAGAAAAATCTCAGTATCAAACCACCAAAGAACACTTGTAAGCGTATGCTGTCTAGCACAGAAGTTTACGAGTACTGAGAGAAAAGGATGAAGTCTAAGGCGGCTTAGGCCTTATCCTATAAACCACTTATTTGTGTGCTTGATATATTACATTCATAAAAGATGGCCTGAACTGTGGAATATCAACATGTGAGAGACCTTTCAGAGAGTGCTGAGTTCCTCACATCCTCCCGCAAGGTGGGGAGAGCTGATTCAGTGAACAGACCCTTACCGAATAAGCAGGTCAAGGCTGTGGACCATTTCCTAAACAGCTCAATCTTCCCAAAAAAAGGAACTACTGAAGGAGCCCATAGACGTGGTGCACTGTTGTTCTTGCCTGTTGCTGCTGATCTGGTGCTGCTGATCCCTACCTGCTCGAGGACGGGGAGGGGAGGCAGCAAGTAAACATTGTTTTTTGTAGCAGTCAACAATCTATGCACCAAAAAAATAATGTGGAGGAAACTCTTGTGTTAGGTGGGTGCATCTCAAAGGCAGGTGGATCAGGAGAGGGATGCTACAGAGGAGACTACACCTGACAGAAGGAAGGGTTTGTCTGGGCTGATTAAGGCCTGCACAGCTCTAGGAAAGTAAAAAACCTCTAACAGCAGGCAGTGACACCCCTAAGGAAGAGGAACTGTAGCTATGCGATCGTTCCTGTCCCTCACTTAACAGCAGCTTAAACCATTTGCTACTCCAGGTGTAGCAGGACATCATTTTCTAGACGCAGGAGCTCCCACGCCCTCGTATTTCTGAGTTTTTACGGCCCCCCAGTGCGTTCCTGTGGCAGCCGGGGCTGAGCGCTGCAGGGCGCTGACCACGGGGTGTCACCCTCGGCCCAGCCTGACACCCACCGCCCGGCAGCGGGGGGGTGAGGGGGGGCAGGCCGGCAGCCGCTGTCCTGCGGGGATCTCCCGCGGGCAAACACGGGCACTGCTGGTGAAAGAGCTCCTGCCCGGGCCCAGGCGCGCCCTCGGACAGGGCGGTGTTTGTTCCTCCCATGCGCTGGGTCAGTGGTACCACGGACATAGAGCAGAGACCGACCGTGCGGGGACGTTGGCTCCCTGCTGCAGGCCTTCGACATCAGGGCAAAGGCCCTTTGGCAGCACAGCAGAAGGCACCTCGCCGCCGAGGCTCTCTGCGATTTACCTGCCCTGTCGCCACGGTCTCCGCTCTTTTTCTCCCCCCCCCCCCCTTTTAGTCCAACAGGTGGAGCAGGAGGAAACTCCTGAGTAAACAAGAGACTCCTGCACTCTCCAGGGCTTGCAAACATCCAGAGTTGGAAAACTCACTTCACACAACTGCAGGTGACCAAACAGAAACGTGTAGTGAGTATACGTGGTTACTATAGTGCCTGTACCTGTACGGGAAAGCGACAAACTACTGAATTTCAGTCTCTCAAAGAAAAGAACTTTCATTTAGAGCCTCACCTGACACTAATGCAATCTGCTGGCCAAATTGTCTCTAATTCAAAACATAAATACAGTACATACCTATATTAACTGGTTAAAGTTTGCTTTTTTAAATAGCAAACCCCTCCTTTTTTTTTTTTTTTTTTTAAACCCTCATTTTTTGGAAAATAGTTTTGGAAGCATTTTTGCAGAAACTTTCCATAGACAGTTCCAGCCAACATGGAAAATTTTATCCTGATCTTTATATGTTGGTCTTGATAGCAGAAACTGTAAATGTGGGGATTGACAGAAACTATCTTTACAATAAGCCATCTTACTCACTCTACTAGGGTAACTGTAGCCACATGATATCACATAAACATCTGTAGAGCTGTTTACTGCAGTTAAATTGGAGAATAATGTTGGGGAATATTTCATTTCACTTCTTAGAAGGGTACAGATGGGCCAGGATTCATCTCACCTACCTTTAGGTGCCCCAGGTAAGATGCCCAATTGGGACCACCACCCAAAGCTCTTTTCTGAGCAGTGTTCCTCATTTTTTTTCAGCTGTCTGTAGAAATGTTTCACTGGAGGTGCAAGGTTGTACGAAAGTCCTGCTTTTCTTCACTAATTTCCACAAGCCCTTTATGAGAAGTGTACAGAAGATGGACATAGACTACTTTTTGAAAATCTTCTGGGGGAGAAACAGGCATCTCCTGCTTAACTTGCTTAAGATCCAGACTGCCCTCCAGAAGTAACCGCCTGTTGAGTATAGAGGGAGCACAAGAAACATACTGTCACTAAGAAGCTTCACTTATCTTCGTAAGGCTCGTGAAACGGTTCATGGCTTATGGTACACAGAGATAAGTAACACAGACTAAACCATGTGAAATGTCTGAATTTATGTATTTAAAT
Source organism: Balearica regulorum gibbericeps (assembly GCF_011004875.1). Taxonomy (NCBI): domain Eukaryota; kingdom Metazoa; phylum Chordata; class Aves; order Gruiformes; family Gruidae; genus Balearica; species Balearica regulorum. The sequence goes on from NC_046186.1 coordinate 63,009,879, forward strand.
TGATGTGTTTATCATCAATACACTCCATCCAAGGGGTGAATGAGAGCCCAGGCACGCCCACTACACGAAATACAGTATGAGTGTTTTAGGGTTCATTGGGTCGACTGTTCTAAGTAAAGCTGCCCAAGCTGGTGGCAGTTATAACACTGCCACCAGCAGAAAACTTGGATGATTACTTACATTTTAAAAATGTGTGAAATTAAACCACAGATTCAGCTCTTAGTCAAAACAACACATAACATCTATGCCAAATGGGGTTTCAGGAGTGCTAGCCCTTTGCTTCTCAGTCCAGAGACTTTTCTCTAAAGGGAATGTAGACCTTACAAACAGGGAATTCTGTAAAACAAACAAAACAACAAAGAAACCCCAAAAAACAGCTGATTGCCATGGACTCCTTCCCTTCAGGCATGACTGTAATACAGCAAATTCATGGACATTAAAAACATGGACAAATTTTTCACCTTTTCTACACTAAAACATCAAGGCAGCATGTATTGAATATTCATTGTTAGCAGTTACAGACTTTTGCACAAAGCAGCAGCCGCATAATGAGCCTATGCACGGTAGAACAGTTAAAATTACAATCAGACACTGTTTTTTAAAAGTAACCCATTAAAATAATGCCCTACATCTTGGCAAAGATGACAAGCACCCAAGATACACCTCTGAGTTGCTGAAGTTCCACACTTCTTCATTATTAATGACCACAGTGGGGTTTTTCTTGAAAACGACAGATCGTATTTAACGTTTTGTTACCCTAGGGCTGCAGTTCTCTGCTTGCATATCTGCACATAGCACCTTGCTAATGCCTGGGAAATGTGAGGCAAAGATAATGCGTATCACAAAACTTTGTCGCTTAGCAAGTGCGGTTTCATTTTCTATAGGAGCAAATTAGTACTATATATTTCAACATCTCTAGCCTACAAGTCATCAACGCAAAAGATGTTTCAGGCACATTATATAACTGGAAGACTTTGCAAGGCCTGTCAGTACACTCTTCAAAGAGATATCGAACGTGTGAATTTGGGATTGTTGGAGTTTGAGGGGGAGGTGGCTGCATCTCTTTCATATACTAACATGATCTCAAAGGAGAGAGGTTTCTTCGCTGCTATAAATTAGCATTCTCAGCTCTGAGTGTGGTCTCCCAGTTTATAGCTGAAGCCATACAGTTTGGGGTTTTTTTGTTCCTACATCCAATGGACAATAAAAGATGGAAAGTTACTGCACGCTTTTATCTTGGAAATGTAACGAACAGAAGTATCACCCCTATGAGAGCTTTGCTTACACTGCTGTTATCACAGCGGCTCGAGCAACAGCTGACTGTGTCTAGTTTTTTCCCAGCAACTGCTCATTTTGATTCTACGAATTGCTAAGACCACCAACTGCAATAACCAGTGGATAATGGGAGCTGTAAATAAGGTGCAGATACGCAGCACCACATAGAAGGAAGCCACCCATCACTGTGCAGAATTGAATGGGATCACCCCAGAAGTGGTTATCTTAATTCCTGGCTGTCTTGCAGGCCACCCAGTAGTACTCAGTACTAAAACCCTGCACTTAACAGCTCAGTTTTAGATGAATAGTCAAGTTTTATCGTATCCAGGCAAGCCTATGATCAGTTGGTGAAATTCACCTCCCTGATACAGATTTTAGCACGCTGGTAAACTCAGGGTGCATTACGCTGCACCATGTCACAGCAGCAATGTTCGGTGCTCCAGGATGGACGCCCAGGTAGGGAGTTTCCATCAGCCCTGCAACAACCTGCTTTTGGCACATGACCGCAGCATAGTGCTACAACAACTCACGTCTTTGTTAACACAACTGACCTGAGGACTTAATTCTTCGAGTGTAGTTATGTTTTGTCCACACTAGAGAGCAGTACCTTCACGTTGCTAGAAGCAAAGAAACTCAATTTGAGGAAGTGCGAACGTTTGCACCACATAAGAGCACCCACACTGATACACACCCACTTGAGCACCCACAGCCAGAAGACCAAGTATTTTGCCGAGGTGTATCCATGATAAGACTTGTATGGGTGCAGTTTGACAGAATAACCGTCACACACCTAAGCAAAATTATACAGCTCAGATTTGTTCTGATTTTTTTTTTTTTTTACAAAGCTGGCTAATTTATTTTTTAAATTGTTTTAAAATAAAAAAATGACAGAGTTTATGGAAGTATTTTTCAGGATTTTACTGCAAACCAATGGGTTTGGTCACCAAAAAATATGATACATATAACCATGTTAATTATATTACATTACAATGATGGTATACATTACAAGTAAGTCTGTAAGTTTAAATATACATCTAGAGTTACAACTGAATGTACAGATCTTTTTTACAATACATACAATCAGGAATGAAAAACCCCCAAACCCCAAAACCATAAATAATGCCCATTTTACAGATGACATCTTTTAAACTAAAAAGGCAAAAAAAAAGAAGAAAAAAAAAAAGAAACCAACAGCTTTGATCGACTGCAGCTGGGGCATTTGGTCCATAAAAACCCTTTCTAAAAAATATAAATCTTTTTTCATAGCAGCAATGCTTTCTTCAAGCATTTGGATACAAGTCATTGTGAGCCCATTTCAATAATTTTAGTTGACTGTATAGATTTACAAAAGAAATTTCAAAATTACACTTAATTTATCTTCCAAATATGGAAGAAACAAACAATGCCCCACATTGTGGTATCCTGCAAGTGTCACACTGATGCTTTAAACTAAGTCCATCTGTAGTACGCAGACCACACGCATACCATTTGTTCACATAGTAAACCCACATAAATGAACTGCGAAACACACTCTGCAACAGGGAAAGCTTTGGAGCTCACAAGATCTCATCAGAAAAAGGCACATTTCATAAAATCCTTATCACGCTCAGATAGATCTTCAGGCAAGGCTTTTCGGAGCACGATTTCAAAACAGCTTGCTCTTACTCCTACGATCTGCCGTAGCAGTCTATGGCAGCAGTCACTCTTGTTTTTCTTTCCCAAGGAGACAGCACCACTTTGGGGGAAGAACAAATGGAAATGAAAAGCCTGTAAAGCTCATTTAGAGAGTGATGTGCTCTTCAAAAAAGCTTCCAGCAAACAGTGTAGTTGAAATTAAGGCTGCAAAGCTGCCATGGTGGAAATGTGCAAATTCTCTTTCAAGATGACTGGTCAACTGGCAGTTCCACCAGAAGGCCAAACAAAAATAAAAATATAATAGTTATTATTATTAAAAAAGAAAGAAAGAAAAATGTTCACAAGAAAGAGTCCACGGGTGGGGCATACGAGAAGCCCAAAAAAGCCTCAGCGGCTTCTTTGACACTGGCGGTGATGAGGATGCTGTCTGGGGACTGGCCGATGGAGTTGGGGACTGGCTCATCTGTGAACTCCGGATCAAAGTGTCGCAGGTCACTGGGGCCACTCTGTGGAAAGGGCAGAAAAGGAAAGACACAACATTTAGACCCAAATGTTTTGTGAGTGCAAGGTTCAATTCAAAATAGGGACAAGCACCCTTGTGCAGACACTCACAGTGTTATCACCTTGGGCTCACTGTTTAACAGCCTTTGTCAGTTTTAGTTTGACCTTTTTTTTGTATCCTGCTGCATATTGTCTCACTAAAAACAAGATGATTCAATTTAATACACCACCCTCCAACTAAGCTCATGCAACAGAAGCCAAACGCAAACACACCACTCTGCCATGCAGCAGTCTGCAGGGGAGGACTTTGATCTCTGGGCTAGTTATTAAATGTATTTATAAAATACTCAGAAAGTGAAAGAGAACAACCTCCACAACCACATCCCTCTCTTCAGATGTTACTATCTGACAAGCCAAATGTAACTCTGCCCTTGGGAAGCTACTTGTTTTCTACACTTTACCTTCCCCCTTTTGGTAAAACAGGGATGCTGGGGATTACTTTAAAATAGCCATGCAAATGAAGCATACGAGAGGCCAAAAAACCCAGCTAAATTTAGACTGTCCATCAGCAAAAAGTCAGCTACCGCTTATTTTTAACCTTGGCTGGACAGCCACAGGGGAAGGAAGAGCTGTGTTCCCCAAACACAGCCACCAGGCCAGTTCCACCCCCCCGGCTCCTGGGCACCCCACAGAGACAAGGGGGGAAAAGACACTTTTCATACATTCTATAATTAGAAGTGATACATACCACATTTGGGTTAAACGGGGGTGTAATCTTCTTATTAATGAGATCATCCCAGTTAATTGGGGAGAAGAAGATGTGATTCTTAATCTCCATCTGTTACAGAGAGAAAAATAGATTAATTCAGACCCAAGCTAATGTGAGCAGTGCGGCCTAGTCATCCTCCTGTGCTGCCTACAGGCACTGGTGGTTTTGCACTTACAAAGTCCTCCTTGGCGCCAAGCCTCTTTGTCCTATCCTTCTGCAAGAGGCCTTCCAGGAGATGTCTGGCTGAGTTGGTAATATTTGGCTTCAGCTGCAAGGGTTTGTTCAAGATGTTGTCGTACATTTCTGCCGTGTTCCTGCTGTAGAAGGGCGGCTGCGGGAACAGGAAAGGAGAGACCCAGGTTAATGAGGCTGACAGATGGGCACGGGGTTTCTTGCGGGGAAAGGACGAGTAAGCTGGTTTGGTCTGCCACAAAGGTTTCATGCTTACCAGGCCATACAGCATCTCATACAGGACTGCTCCAAGGCACCACCAGTCCACGGTCCGGTCATAGGGCTGCTTATGAAGAACTTCAGGAGCAAGATACTGTGGAAGAGAAGCAAACAGAGCTGCGTTAGCCAAGGGGATCTTTATAATTAGGAAAGCCTCTACATTCTTGAATGAAAGCAGCTTACTGAATCCCAGCAATACCTAAGCTACCAGAAAGCTGCAAGCTTTTTATAAACAGGGAGACAGCTCGAGAGGTGTTCTCTCCCACTCAACAAGCTCTACATGTCCTACACGTCCTCAACTGGCAGCCAGGTATTACGACACCTGTAATACCCCCCACTTGTCTGACCCGCTGTAAATATACAAGAGAGATGTCAGTTTGCACTGACAAGGACAGGACTTGCTGCTGGCTGGCCGTACCTCCGGTGTGCCGCAGAAGGTGGAGGTCGTGCCGTTGTGCTCTATGTTTTCTTTGCAGAGTCCAAAGTCAGTCAAGACAATGTGCCCCTGTGAATCGAGCAGGATATTCTCTGGCTTCAAGTCGCTGTAGGAAGAGATGAAAGAAGACAAGCATTCGTTAGAGGAGCTATATATACAGTGAGAATATTTTAGGTGTAATTGTTTACAGACTTCACTAAGTCACGAAAAATAACTAAAAGCAATTCTGAGCTCATACTGAGATCAACTTTTCGACGCTTATTCAACAAAGCATGTGAGTTTTTTTTGTCAAGCAAACTGAACAAGGCTGCTTACCGATAAACAATATTCAGGGAGTGCAGGTAGCCCAGTGCACTGGCAATTTCAGCAGCGTAAAATCGGGCTCTCGGCTCCAGGAAGCAACGCTCCCTCTGGAGATGGTAGAACAACTACAGGAGACAGAAAGAACAAAGTTATGTAAACGGCGCCAAAGCCTGTTAACAATGCACTTAATTAGACTCAACATATATAGCAAGGGAGAACAATAGCAGGAAATGGCCTAATGATCCTTTGGTAGTTCCAAACTTGGCAGGCTGGAAACATTCAATCTAGTAACTTTTCCCCCCCATGACTTTTCCCCTGGCAACTCTTTTTTATTTAAAAGGAAGGGTAAAAAAAGTCTATCCTAACATCATGCACATGATAGGAAATACTATTTCATTTTTTTTACTGCTTACCTCTCCGCCATTGATGTAGTCTAGGACAAAATACAATTTGTCTGCAGTTTGGAAGGAGAAGTGAAGCCCAACCAGGAAGGGGTGTTTCACATTTTTCAGCAGGACATTGCGCTCTGACATAATGTGCTTCTCCTGAAAACATGAAAAATCATCAGTGTTTCATACACTTGCTTAGTTAATAGCAGTAAAAATATATTTGATGGACACTGCAATGGCATCATAAAGAAGCAACTTACCTCCTTCTTCTTCAGGATTGCTTTTTTCTGCAGGACTTTAACAGCATAGAACTGCTCTTCTGCCTTATGCCGTGCAAGGAGAACCTGAAAGAGGGCAAAATCCCAGAACTGAGCAATACTGAAATACAGAACAACTTGTAAACAAAATAGGAAACAAGCCTTTACGTTAACTGCTGAGCACTGCTCTGGTTCAATGTGCAAGCCCTTTGCTGGAAGTGCCTAACACTATTACCATTCTGGCAGATAAATCTAGCCCAGTTTTTATGCCTAGTTCCCTTCCCCTCCAAAAGCAAAGTATATATTCTTCCCAGCACCACTGCCTCCGCACTCTGTGGCTCTGTTATGACTCTTTCAAATGCAGCATCCTGCTCCCTCTCCCTGCAGCTGCGCAGGCAGTCAGGCACTGGGCAGCTGGGCACGCTCAGGTCTGGTTTAAATGACCACCATTTACCAAAGTCAGTACAAACCTGATCCTCAGGCATTATGTACAACAGCTGAAGAGTAAATAAATTACGGCAAAAAGAAGTTAAATTTACCTTCCCAAAACTGCCTTTTCCAATCACTTTTAAGAAATGGAAGTCTGATGGTTTGGCATGTGGGTTGGACGAAGGACCAAGATTGATCTGCTGTGAAGGACTGGGCTAGAAAAATAAACAGAAGAAACCACATTTATTAAAACAGCTTGGTAGTGAGAGTCTCAATGTTTCTTTTTTAAAAACATAAATAAAGTGATCTTGAAAGTGAAGATTGGTACTCTTCTTATTACTAAAAATTTAATCTTGACCTCTACCAGCTATCTTAAATTATTAGGTACTGCCTAAGAAGAGTATACAGCTGTAATTTACTTAAAAGCTCTTGCTGAGGTCTCAGCCATGTTCCGTAATGAATCTAACAACCAATAAAGCTTACTTTTTAAATTTCTTCTCCATGTCAGGAACAAGTTCCAGTCTAACTTCATAACTCTTTTTCCCAGTTACATCAGCGTGCTATGAGCTAAACTAAATAACACTCATGATGCTAATTTTGCTAGGCTTCTATTACTGGCTGATGTGATGTTCTAAAAATGTTTCACTGAGTAAAATCTACTTACCGGAGGAGAAGGATTAGCATTCATAAGCTCAGGCTCTTGAGGCTGGGAGATTTTCAATATAGACTGAACTTCAGGGCTGCAAGGATAAGAGCATGCATGATGAGAAGAGTTACCAGAAGCATCAGGCAGATCTTTCCACCAGAGGGCACGCACGTATCACGAAAGATGAGTTTTGGTTTGGGCTATTACAGAAGGCAACTGAAACAATCTATTCAACTTAAGGAGTAAAATTAATGTAGAGACAGTTAATTCTGTCATTAAAAAATGTATTTATACTGTAAGTACAGTTTAAAATAGGGATGGGGCTCTAGAAGTCCCATCCAACTGATTTCTCCCAAACCCAGCTCATGAAGATTTGTTGCCAAGTGAGTAATACCTCAAGAAGATCAATTAATTCTTCCCTAACAGTCATGCCAGAGGTATTACAGTAAACAAACATTTTTTTTAACAAGATCTCGCAATACATGGTTATATTCATGACTGAAATCCAACCAAAATTTCTGATACTTACTGCTTGCACGCATAGGAGTTGGTGGCTATCTTCTGAATGAAGTCGTTTAGCCCCATTCTTCTCTGCTTCATGAAAGCTATAAAGGACAGGGAAAGGAGAAATAAAATCGTTAAGCCATTCTGCGAGACAAATCACAGCCCCCCGGAGCATCGTCGGAGAAGCCCCCCCCGCCGCTCACCGATGAGAATGGCCACCATCCCCCTCATCTTCGAGTAGGTCAAGGTAGGACCCGACGCCTCAGCTGCTTTCACGGTCATTTTAGAGTAAGGAGGAGGATAAATAACCAGCACACGACACTACCGGCTCCCAGCACCGCACTGACTCGACAAGGAATCCGACGGCGCTTAAGTGGCGGCGGTGATGGGCGGGACTGGGGCGGAGCGGCGACGCTCGCCCCCCCCCCCCGACGCCCTCGGAGGCGGCCAGAGCCGCCTCCGAGGGCTTCGGGGAGGGGGGGGGGGAGGACTTGCCACCGCCCTACCTTGGGCGCAACCCCCGGGGTACCCCACCCCCCAGCATCCCCACTGTGCAAAGCATCCATGAGTAAACGCCTCAAATCGCTATTTTTTTGGCGCAGCAAACTCCCGCAGTCCCGTCTCTGTCTGCCCTCCCCCCCCCCCCCCCGCTTCTTTTCCCAGTCCTTTTTTATGTTTTGCGGTTACACAAAGTTGAAATCTGGCTCTGTTCTGGACGAGCACCTCTTCCTAAAGTGCGTGTGTTCCCCCAACACCCCGCAGCCCGTGTCCGCTCCCGGGCCCCGCCGCCAGCCTGCCGCCCCGGGTGAGCAGCGATAAGGGACGCTGACGTTTCCTTGAAGGAACTCCTGTGACTCTGGAGAACAAGATTTCCTGCCCGGTTTTCAATAAAACAAACAAATGCCCCTTCTGTGCACTGCCCTGATCCCGGCTGGGACATTACTGAAAGGGAAAAGGAAAAAAAAAAAAATACAACGTCTTTTTTAATGCCAAAAAGGGAAACAAGGGGGGGGGGGTGAAAAATCCCAGCCTCCTGAACTTGGAGAAGGCAGAGACCTGCTTCTAGAAAAGGTGGGGTGATGACCGAGGACTGGACAAGTGCAAAGGAAAAAAAAAAAAAAAAGGACAACAGCCCTGCTCCGCAGTTTTTGTTTCCACTGTACACGGTCATTTGGGAACACCGTGTGCCCAGGACTTAATTACTCAGTCGCTTCCTTGCGGGCACACCGCGGCCACGCCAGGACCGCTGGTGCATGCACAAGGCACAAAGCGAAACGATGCTGCCGGGGACCCTCGCCCGGGGAGGCGCAGCCAGGGACGGCGAAGGGTATCACGGCCTCCTCCTGCTCCTGCCCCCGGGGCGCATCCCCGCTTGCAGCCCTCGCAGGGGGCAGGCGCGGCCGGGGGGTGCTGGGCTCCTGCGCGCTACGGACGGGTGGAACTTTCCACCCGACGAGGCGTGTTTCATGCGCGTATTTCGCCTTGCTGTCTGAGCGAAGGGCGCTGGGATGCGGCCAGCGGCTCCAGCTGCAGCGTGCCCCAGTCCTCCCCCCGCCTGGAGCCTTTTTTTTTTTTTTTTTCTTTCTTTCCCCCCTCTCTACCCGCTGCTGCTGCCTCTCCCCCGCAACCACAGCCGGCCGCTGGGCGGCATCCCTTGGCAGCTGTCTGTAACGTCTGCCTCGGGGGGGGGGGGGGGGGGGGTGATGGCAAGCACCCCAGCCCAGCAGCAGTCAAAGACTGCAGCTCACCCTGAGTAGCAAGACGGATGACCTGGAGTAGAGAGAGAACCCCTGCGAGGAGGGCACAAGTCTTACAAAGCGCTGCAAAGGCTTTACAGCGAAGGAGCAAAGAGGGATGCTTGCCGGCTCCGCTGCTCTCTGCACTGAGCCGCCGGCGTCCTTCCCGGAGCGGACGGGGGGGGGCCTGCCCAGCCCCGCCGCCACGGTGCGGGGGAGTGCAAGGGAGCCGGCGCCAGGGAAGGAAGGGGCGACGGGAGAAGCAATGAAAAGCTGGCTGCGGCTGGCGGGCACCTAGCTTCTCCCACTTGTTGCTTTCCTCACTCTGTTGCAAAAACTGCCACTCTCCTTAATGGAAAAGGAGACACAAAAAAAACCCAAACCACTCAAAAAACCAAACAAAAACCCACAAAAAACTAAACAACCCAAAACACTTGATAGAATGGAATAAGAGCAGCCAGTTTCCTCAGCCCCTCTGAACTGCTTTCACAGTGCTGCCGTTAGAAAGTACCCGCGGTTTTGAGGGTAACCGGAATCCCCGTCCCCCGCTCGCTGCTCCCCTAGCATCTCCCCCCGGGCTCAACACCGTGGCGCCCGGCAGCCGGCCCGGCGGCGCTGCCTCCGCCGGACACTCGTGCCAGCTGTGCGCAGAGACAAGCGTCTCCCAGCCCCTGGGCAGGCTCCGGCACAGCCTCCCCCGCTATTCCGCACAACCTGCAGCGGGCTGCAACCCACTTCCCTCCTCCCCGCTCCGCCGCGGCCCCCCACGCTGCCCGCAAATGCCCACGGCGCAGCCGGAGCGCGGCCCCACCGCTGCCCCCGCTCTGGCCGGTTACACCAACCGCCCTCGCTCCTGCTTTGCACCGGTCTTTTTGCAAGTGCTCCGTTACTCTTGTCAAGTCACCCGGCCCCTTTCCGTGCCAAACGCTGCCCCGGCTGTACCCCGTATGCGCCCACCCTGTACCCTCCGATGCGGAGGGGTTATTTCCCCCGTGGGGAGCAGTTTTCCTGCCAGGGCAGGGTGTCCCGCCGGCACAGCGGTGAACGCACCTTTCAGCGACGACTTCTCCTCTTTGCCCCTCATCTCGCTGCCTGCCGAGAGCCCGGGGGCGGCGCGGCAGCGCTGAGGCTGTGACTGAGCTCCCGGCTGCCGCTGTAATCCCAAATAACTCCCCTTCCTGGCCGGGCGGCACGGAGGCAGGAGGGAGGCGGCGAGGGCGGCGAGGCCGGCCGCCGCTCCCGCTGACCCGTTTATGGACGCAATATCGAGGGCGGCTGACATGCAGGAGCGTTATAAAGTTCAGCACGGGCCGCCGCGCACACTCTGCCCCGTTGCAACATCGCCCTCAAAATTACCGTAATCAGCGCGCACACGCACGCATGGGCAACGGCGGGGGAGGGGGGGCCACTCCGGCCCCAACTGACCCGCCGGTGGCGGCTAACCCTGCCCCACGGAAGGAGGCGCTGCCCACGCTCCCCCCCGCCACGCCGCGGGGCGAACTGCCGCGCACCCACAGCGCGGGTCCCGCGCCCCCTCCCCCCCCCCCCCCCAAAAGAGGCTCCGCTTCAGGATGGGCAGAGGCGGGGCGGGGGGCTGCCGCTGCCCGCGGGGGGCGGAGGGCTGCGGCTGCCGGCCGGGCTTCCCCGCCGGCCGGATAGCGCCGGGGCGGGACCGGCGCCCCGCTCCGACCTGGCACCCAGCGCCTTCCGCCGGCAGCGCCCCGACGGCGCCCCCCGCCCGCGTGGCTCCGCGCCCCCCCGCCACGGCCCGGCCCGGCCCGGCCCGGCGCCGCGCACCCCCGGCCGCGCCCCGCCGCGGGAAGCCGCTGTCCCTCCGTCCCTCCGTCCGTCCCTCCCTCCGGCACCCACCTGCCGGCTGCGGGAGCCGGCAGGGCCCTCGCCCCCTCCCCGTACCGGAGGTACTGCTCGTCGTGCGGCCCGGCGGCGGGCGCTTCACAGCACGGACGTTTTTAATGTGGAAGGGAGCAATTCGTCCCGAGGGATGAAGAATTATCATTATTATTATTATTATGTAATTCACGCAGCGTTTTAAAGTCATGAACTGGGTCCTCAGAAGCCCGGGGTTTGGCTTAAAAGCCTGGGTGTCCTAAGGTTGCGTTTTAAAACTTTTCTCTACATCTATAGTAGTAAACACATTAATAGTTGAGTGAGAGGAGCAAGGAAAAGGTACCCAAAGATCCCCTTACTCGACAGCCAAGTCTTACAGAAAAGCATCAGACATTGTCAAAATCCCAATAAATTGCATCAAGAATTTGTGTAGTCAGTGGGTTAGGAGTGTAGTAAATACAAGAATCAAAAAATTATGGTGATGTTTCACACTCATGCTACTTTTCTCCCTCAAGCTAAAATTTTGACAAATTGTCCTGAACTTCTCAATTAATAATTTTTCAAAGCGAAATGAAAAAGTAGAAGGTGGACATTGAAAATAAAAAGGAAAGGGAGAGTCCACACAAGGAATATTAAAAGTTATAGAACTCCTTGCCCCAGGACGTGTACACACCTGTCCTGGTTTTGGCTGAGATAGTTAATCTGCTTCCTGGCAGCTGGCATAGTGCTGTGTTTTGGATTTAGGACGAGAATAATGTTGATAGCACACTGATGTTTTAGTTGTTGCTAAGTAGTGCTTACACCAGGTCAAGGATTTTTCAGCTTCTCCTGCCCTGCCAGTGAGGAGGCTGGGAGAGCAGAAGAAGCTGGGAGGGGGCACAGCTGGGACGGCTGACCCCAACTGACCAAAGGGATATTCCATACCGTATGATGTCATCCTCAGTATATAAACTAGGGGAGCTGGCCAGGGGAGGTAGTGCTGCTTGGGAACTGGCTGGGCATTGGTCAGTGGGTGGTGAGCAATTTTATTGTGCATCAGTTGTTTTGTATAGTCTATATATCCACACCAAAAGCATGAATGGGTTCAAGAATGGCTTGGACAAATGAATAGCAAAAAAAAAAGATTTGACTACAAAGGTGGCATGTCTGACCTGGAATGTTCCTGGACCACAAATTCTCGGGAGCCAGGGCTGCTTTGGGGGCAAATCACTGAACAGTTGCCCTCTCCCTTCGCAGAGCACTGTCAGCTGGTCCTGATAACTGACCAGACTGACCTACATGGACCTTGGGCCCATACGTTCATTCTGATCCTCTCATATTGCACTTCTGAGTGGCACAATAGTGTTGGGGTTTTTTTAGTCACAGAGTTTAACTAACTCACAAAACACCAGGAACTGCTGCTTACTGGCAAGAAGAGAGAGAACTGTTTTAATTTGTAACCTGATGTAAAGCATTTGACTCTGACAAACAACAGTATTCCGTGTAAAAGTAGCACTAGGTAAACAGATGCTCATCAAGCTCTTCACCACACCAGCATCCAAACCAAGGTGCTGATGCCAGGCTGTGAGAGATGCAGAAAGACACAGACTCTGCTGGAACCGTGGGGGACCTAGGCATAAGGGCAGAGCAGGCATGGCATGCTGGCTTACTGGTATGGGTAACCCCAGGGTCCTGCTGACACAGAGATTGGGACATGCCCAACGTAAAGCCAGGAGGGATGTGATTCAATTTATCTTAAAGAAAGAACACATGCACATCACTAGGTGGGCCTGTGTTGGCCAATGCAGTTCAAAGCACCTTCAGCAGGAGCTGGACTGTGGAAATTTGTCTCCCTAGAGAACTCTCCCTGTTTGGAGGGTTTCTTCATCTGTGGTGGATGGATAGATGTTAGTCCTGCTTCACAGTGTTTACTAGACACACAGAAACTTTTCCCTCTTGCCCTTCAGGAAGGTCAGAGGCTTCAGCAGCCCACATGGTAACTGGAATTTGTGAGCTCTCTTCCTCTGATTCTATCCTGGTCCTCACTGTCCGCTGTGGAGGAAGATTTATGAATGTAATTCAGTGCCTCCATCCTTCAGGAATTAGATTCTCAGATAGCTTCTGAACTTCAGTTTGGCAATGAATTCAATGCTAAATGAATGAATTCCTGCTTACTTATCTTGCTGAACCAAGACCTTAGGATGTAGCAGGTTGAACTGTTCCTAGAATTACTTGGCTGACTCTGGAAGGAAGCTTCTCAAAATTCTGCAAATATTTTCAGCAGTATTTGGCTTTGGGTTAATTAAACAAAGATGCAAGTCAAGCCTTGGACTGGAATGACATAGCCCCCAAATACAGGAATGACATAGCCCCCAAATACCAAAGGAGATTGCACACTTAGCAGCATCTGTCTTCTGAAGCAAAATCTCAAAAGCTTTCCTTTTCCTCCTGTAAATCCCCAACAAACAAGTTCTTGTCTCTGACCTTGTAATTAAGTTTCATATGCAACAGTCAAAACTTTCAGTCAAGACTTTCAGGCTGCCCCCACAAATTATGTCTACAAGTAGCAGCAAATAGATGAGGAACTGAATAACAGCTTTAATAACAACCCCAACAGAGATTTGAAATCAGGAGCTTTCGAATGCTGTCAACAGGTCTGCTAGACATTGTTCTGACAGGAGGTTTATTGACTGAAGCCCCTATTGATCTGGGAACATTTAATTGATTTCAGTGTCATATTTTGCCAAACACAAATTTGGAACATCTTTTATTTCCCTTTTCTGATGCTTACGGAGCAGGTTTACTGCATTGTCAATAAGAGGCTTTAGTGCCGAGGGATTATGCTCACAGGATCACGGAGTGATGCAGGGCTGTACTGAGAAAAAAGTAATTCCCGTCCTTGTAGAAAGCAGTGGAAAATTACAGCATCCTTTAGATGTACTGACCTCTAGTTAAAACAGCTGATAAACGATGGCCTTAACTTCCACTTTAATTCCAGCACACTGATTTGAGTCTAACAGAGTTGTCGTCACTTTATGAGCAAATGTTGCAGGTATTTCACCCAGAGAGGGATGACTGCAGAAGCAGCACATTTCTATGCCTTCCTCTGAGCGTCACCCCTCCCAGATTAGTCTAAGTCCTTGCAATGTTGTGTAGACTCTCTAGCTTAGAGTCGTCATAAAACCAGGTTAGATGATAGATACTTGAATTCATTATTGTTGATATGAACTTAAAATAACGTGCTGTGACTGCACAGAGTTTGGTCTTATCAGACCTGAATAATGCTAGTATGGTGAAGGAGGTGAAAACATAAGATGGAAAAGTGATAAAAAAAGGCTTGTGAGAAAAATGAAGATTCTTAGTGATGCTATGAATTCGGTCTGCTGGTCTCCTTTGGTCACAAGGCAGCCTAACGTAAAGAGCTGGTACGTGCTCCAGAATGAATAGTGTAAGCATGCACTGTCTGCTGACTCTGGCACTCAGATTTTCCTTCCAAAACTTTACCTTTTGAAGGATAGTCACAGAGATGGATTTAGGCATTTTCTATCAATGATACAATCTGAACAAGTACCCTGTACCTCAGGCTTGAACATATGTGCCAAAATACGAATGATAGCTGATCTAACCTAGCTATCAGGTCATCTGTCTTCCCCTAGTCTCTTCATCCAGTGTTCCACAAGGTGTTTGCTACCATGATATCTCAATGCCTTTTATGTATATACAAAACCCCCATCATCACCACTGTAGTTCATTATCTTAAAAGAAAGATCTCTTTAAGCCTGTAAGCCCTCCAGCAACCTTGGAGTTAAGGCACCAAATGCCGTAAACAGTGAGCAAATTAGTCAAAGAAGAGAGGAATTTTTGCTAGAGAGAGATTCAGCTGGCTGCTAAGTCAAAACAACAACTTGGATTCTTGGAGATGAATTGGATATGAAAACAGAGGCCTGCTAAAGGGAGGCTCACACTGTCAGGTCTTAATGCTTTTCCTTTTGGTGATACCACCATGTCTCTTGCCATTATGTTGATTGCTTTAATATTCCGTATTATTTCTAAAAGATTTGGTTTCAGGAAGTGTAAGAGGCTTCCTGGGCAGAAGGGTGCACACTAAACAGGGCTTTTTCTATAGGGATTTCTCTCTAGTAATCTCTTATTTTAGGACATATTTGCCACTTAGTTATCTGGGTTCCTTGCTTTCAGTGGGGTTATTACAGTATTTCTGAGGGTAGACTAATTAGTCTAGAGGATGAGGGAAGAAGTGTTAATTTTGCCCTAGGTAACTGGTCTAAAACAGAGTCAGAATATGTATTTATATATTCAGTCATAGTATATTTAACCTTCTTAAGTTTTGGCATTTGAGGTAGGCATTTAGTCACCAAATGTACCTTCCGTGGTCAGAAGAGATACATAAGCACCCTGGAGGCAGCTCAGTGCATCTGTGGCCTGAATTAGGCAGTGTCTAATGTTGACTTGAAGGAATTTGGGCCTGAAACCCACAGGTACGTAGAGGGGTTTTGAATCACAGGTGATTTTTTTGTTATTTCTGAAGCTCCACATATAAAAGATGTAGAATTACTTTAAAGGGTCGTATTGTCAACATACCCTGAGAGAGCTGGTAATTTTTTTCCTGATTTATATATATTTCTATAAAAAGATATAATCTCAGGGCAAGTTTAATTACCATAGATGATAGGCAGAGATTCCTGACCTGGCTCAGTCCAGTCTAGCTATGGACCTGGAAGAAGACTTGTAACATCAATATAATGCTCCATAGTGCTCCTCAAGAACGAATTATACATCTTGGCTTCCAGCTAGTAGCCCTGTGTGGTTCTGTAGTGTACTGGGTAGATGAGACATACCAGCTTTCTTGAAATTAGCTGACATTCTTTTGCCTTGCACTGTGCCTGATACTATCTCAGAGAGATGTGGAAGTATTAGTTCTATTTTATAAAAGTGGGATTTAAACCACAGAGTAGACAATGTGTCTCACCTGAGGGAAGTCTGTGGCAGAACCAAAAATTTAACGCAAAGTTAACTTTCTCCCATTCTAATAACTGCATTAAGATCACTGCACAACAATATATATTCCATATCTGCCAACATCATTTGCGTAATTATATGCATTGTAAACAGACAACTTAGGAGGGCGAGAACCAGAGCAGGCACTGCAGGCATCTGCTGTACCTTGGTGGAATCCTACCTAGGTATCTGATGTTACTATAGCCCTGGTTCCCTTCCCAGCAGGAGCTACCAATTACAGTGAAAAATGTGGGACTTAGAAACACTGACACCTAAAAGGTTGTGATTCAAGAAAGGACCTGAATCCAGATCTGTGGGAAAGGGAAGGAAGTATAACTGTATCCATATTGAACTGGCAACTGGTAGCATCACCTGCCACCGTCCAACATGTTGGAAATGCCAGGAAAGTGCTTTTCCCACAGCACACGATCACCACAAAGAATATTACTGTAAGACAAAAACGTCCCACAGCTGTTTCACAGGCAGGCACAGAAAGAAAAAGCCACAAACATCTGCAGCATTAGTTTTCTTTTTTTTCACTTGCAGATGCTATTTTCAAACTGTTCAGTCATTCACTGCACTGTGGATCTCTTTGTAGTATTCCAATTAGTCCAAGTTTTTTTAACACCTTAGGCCCTAAAGTGAATTGGCAACCTTCAGATATGGGTTTCATTTACTTTGGTAGAAGCTGCCTTTACTTTTTTGTAAATGCTTTATATGACTCCACAACGAAGAGCTTAACTTCAGGCAGCCAAGCTCAAGTGTTTTGGCCATAGGTTTGCTAGACTTCAGGACCACAAGGAGCTGCTAGAACATCTAGCCTGGCTGGCTGTGTCACACAGGCTTGCATTTGCTGCTTACGTATATCAGGTCCAACAACTTTACCTCTGAGGTTTCTTGTCTCTTCCTCTTAACTCAAGCTTGACTATCTCAAAATTTTTACCCAATTCAAGGATAAGAATCAGGAGGGTTTGACCAGCACAGACACCCTCCCGTGCATAATCATGCAACAGACCACGGGCTGTGAGTATATGACCTTTGCAGCCTTCTGCAAGGGCTTCCTCGCCCCAGTGCGTCTGCAGCTGCTCATCAGCACCCACATGGTGGGTGTTACCAACCCTTGGATGGATCAGCTGGTGGATCTTCAGGTGGGAGTTCCCACTAACTCGCGTTAGTCAGCCAGGTGAAGAGCACCTGGGCACAGCCTCTTCATCTGGCAGAGCCAAAGCTGGAGGCAGATGCGTATCCCAGCCCGCTTAGTCAGTGCACAAGCCGAACAGTAAAGCATAGTACCGCTGATCTTACACACGTTGGCTGCGTTGTCATTTTAACCTCATAAAAAAAGGATACAGATTTGGAAGTGTGCCACGCTCCAAGTAATTGCTGATACTTCTGTAACGCTTCCCATCAGAACACTGTGCTTTTTTTCAGAAAATATTTGCATACAGGAATGGGGAAGAGCAGGTCTAGCATATTGGATTCCTGGCAAATGCAGTGTGACTGCTACATAGTTCTCAGCGTGACGCTAATCTCTGCACCTGCAGTGAGATGAACGCAACACCTCTCTGCCTAGCTGAATACCATGCATTGCTCTTTCATACAAGACAGCCTTATTAACGCTGTAGAATATTCTTTTCAGGTTAAAAAAAAAACAAAAAACAAAACAAAACAAAAAACCCAGGAGAATAAGAATCAACCTTCTCCATGTATTTTTAATAAGGCATCAGAAAAATTAACTCCTGGAACTCTGGCATGTTGCAAACATGTCTCAGTCTGCTGCAATATAGGAAACATTACTAAGCAGTTCATCTTTTGTTGACAGTGGAGTTCTTTAGAAATACAGATACAGTTCCAGGTGAGGAAATTGAAACATCGAGAAGTTAAGCAAAAGTACTGACAAGTGAGATGGAGGATTGAAAACAAGACTTTTGGCCTTAGGTGTCGTACCACTTGTGTAGACAGATGAATCGGTGAGGGCGAATATAGAGTTTAAGTACAGAAAGGCTATGCACAATGTAGCTGCCAACGGGGCTTCAGTCACTTGCACAGCATAGCACTGAGGACTTCTGTACAGTTACAGGGAATTGTGTTACTAGTGCTATTATTCATGATTTTCACTTAGCAATGATTTTCACTTATGCATGTTTTTTTCCAGAGCTCTTTAAGCCCTCACACAAGAAAACATTAACAGTGGCGTTTTAAAGAATGAAGAGATGGGGAAGTTGGATGACTTGGGTCATTGTCATATGATGAGCCTGAAATAGAATAAGCATTTTGTAGGGCTTGTGACTTTTAATCCTGTGCGCAACTCAGCAGACATATAGTCCACCTCCTACAAGGCAAAATTTGGCAGCAGTTTTGCTCATTTAGTGACTGACCCAGACTGACTGACTCAAAACAGTAGTTGAAATCACAGCTGTTGGACTCTGAATCAAAATCAAATGCTGTCTTCTCCCAGTTTCCATGAGGTTTACAAATAAAGCTCTAGTTTTGATCCTTTCTGCAATTTTGAGATTCTTAGCATTTTTTTAGAGAAATGACATATACGCAGACAAGGAGCAGAGAAAGGAAGGGAATTTCTCAGAAAGGAAGAAAATCTGTTTGTGCCAGCATTTGGGATATGAAAGTATAAAATACACAATGAGCTGCATATGCCAGATTCAGCTGAGTAGTAACTCTCTACATCTGCATAAGGCTTTTTTTTTTTATTTCACTACACCTGCTTCAAAATGTATAGTACATGGTAGTAAAGTATGCTCAACTATGTCTGGAGATAGCACTCTGAAACATGTTTTACAGATCATGTTTTTCTCATCTTCAGTATTACATATACATATATATTTATAGCTGTGATATTGTGTTTTTCATTTAATATATATTTATTCCAGCTTGTTTAACTTTTCTAATTTGAACAGCATACACAGAACTTACAGCTCTTTCATCTAGTCTCAGATCCCACTGATGAAAGATCTGTAATCACTCAAGCCCCAGAGCATTCACCCTGGTTATTTCAAGTATATTTGTCTTTAGGTGCTGCAACCACAACTAGTAAACTTCCAAGTCACTTTGGCTCTGTGAGCTGACTCACAGAATAATATAAAAGGACTGCTATTCATGCATTTGTGCTCACTGGAACATACTTATATGTACAGTAATGACTAATGAAACAGAGAACATATTTGTTAAAGACAGCTTAATAGGAAAATATTTTTTTTTGGAGGGGGGGAGGCTGTTATGCTGTTAGAAACTGTGAGAACCAACATTAATTCATTAATATAATGACTGTTTTTTTCTTTATACACGTTTTTATTCTCAGATGTGGTGTTTTTAAATATTGAAAAATATTATAAGCCTGAAACATCAGGTCCCACTTTGTTGTATAAGCCTATTTGTGGCTGCCAGGGTGGGAAATAAACTTCTCTGAGCATTCCTGAATATCTTGTGCCTTTCCCTTTAACAGTGTTTCTCAAATCCTGTTAATTCAGGGATTGCTTAGGTTTTTGGAAAACTATCCATGGACTACCTTGTACAATGCAGGTATAAGGTTTTAATTCACAAACAATTACAATGAAGTTAAGCTTTGAGTGTTCATTCTCATGCCTTTTTCAATAATGTTTTGAAAATATTATTACCTTTTTTGTGTTTCCTTTGCTTTACTGATTACTTAGAAGAAAAAAAAAGTGACCATTTTTCAGGTCACCATCCGATGTTTAATGACGACCAATACTACAGAGGCCATAGGTTGAGAAACACTTCTGAATGGTATCTAACACTGACCATTACTGAAGATGTGGTCCGGGGCCAAGTGGACCTTTGGTTGGACTGAAGTGGCAATCCAAATGCTCTTAAAGCAATTTAAGAATGCTAAACTGATTAAAAACTATTTGATCAATATCTTACAGCTATTGACTTGTAAAAGGTCCTCTTTCATCACTCACTACCATTTTCCCAGAAGATCTTTAAGTAGATTTCAAAATCACATTTTACTTCAAATTGGCTGTGCAGGAAAAAAAACCAGGCTTCCAGGCTGTACGCCATCATTCATGAGCATGGCTCAGCATCCTGACACTTCTGCGGGGCTGGCTTACAAGAAATGTGGAACCGCTGAGATGCTGAATTCTTTTCACAACACGAAATGTTTAGACTGCTAGGAAAGAGACAAAAAAAAAAAAAAAAAGGGAGGGAACTGGTGTGGGAGAGGGCAGGGAACTCCATATAGAAAGAGGAAGTATCGTGTGACTGATCAGGAAATGGGTACAAAGCGTCTGTTTTGTTAGTATTTTCACTTGTTTTGGGGGCATTTCCATAGAGAGTTGGAATCTGGCCCTGCGCGTAGGTATTACTTCACTCCGGAGCGAAAGGCACTAATTTGGAGCAAAACACAACAGCTGTCAGCATGAGCGCATAGCAACACGGCACAACAGCTGAAGGCAGGTCGTGCACAGCACAACATCCCGATGAAACTGCAGAGTGTTGTAGAGTCATTCTGGGCTGCAAAGATCACAAACAACACTCTAATTTCTATAAAAAGAGAAAGCTATTTTCCAGATTGTCTTTTCTGATGGGAATTGGTTCTCTTTTGCCTCCAAAAACTCTGGGATACAGTCCCATCTGTACTACAAAAACTCCAGGGAAGTATGCAAGGCAGCAAGGTGCAAACACGATGAAAGCCCTTTCTGATCCTGCCTGGCAAGGCACTTCTTTACCATGCACAGATTTGACAGGAGAGAAGTTTAGCCCTCATCTTTCCATAAACGTTGGCTGGTCTGGAGTACACGGCAAACCCTTGTGATGTCAGGGCTGTTCGCTCCTTTGGTTTTGTCACGTGATTTTTATTAATTTTTTCCCAGAAACCGAGTCCAAAAACGTGACCGTTTTTCTTGTGTAAAGTGAAGTTCTGCTTATGCATTAGCTCTTGAGCAACATGTTGTTAGTCAGATCTTTGCCGAGTTCTGGGGAAGGTAGTGTAATGCCCTCAATGCAAGGAAGTAATTTTTAGAGGAAGTCCTTGTATGGACAATTTATTCATTGTTTTGGAAGACCTCAAATAGCATTTCCAGGAGGACCAATTCAAATTCCAGATTTAGTTCTCCTTATTCAGTCGTTCCTCAGTCAGCTGGGAGGCAGAGGCAAGCTTGGATATGCTGGTGCAAGTAGGCAGCACAGAGAGCTGAGACAAAATCCCTGACAGAGGGTATTTTGAGCCTCCCCTTCTAAGACAGAAACGTAATGCTCCTACAGAGTTATAAAAGGACTGAAATAAATGAGAGATATATTTCAAGGACTGCCATGGTAAAGCTCCTGAGCAACATACTCTGAGTTGTACAGCAAGGCAATTATATGGAGGACTCTTATTGCCATTGGCTTTACCCTCTCCGGAGAATTAAACTTGTTAGATTAAATGATTTCAAACATGGTCCATCCCCATTTGCTAAGTAGATCATATTAGTATACATTTGTCCTGGATCACAGTGTAGCAATAGTGACAGGGCATAATTTTCTGCACTGTTCCCTTGCTCTTCTTTTTCAGCCTTGTTTTTCCTCTGTCTTCTTTCCAACCTTTCAGCTGCTCCTTGGAGTGATATTTTTTCCTTAGTCTGCTCCTGCATTTCACTTTCTTTTCTCCCTCAGGCCTTTCTTTCTTCCTGGCTGCTTCAGGTTGAAGCCAGCACTCTGAAAGCAATGTCATCAGCTACAGTCACCTTCAGAGGAACATCATGAGTTCAAAGTCATCTTCAAAATTATTTCAAGTGAAAGAGATCCCTTTTTCACGTTTTTATTTCATAGGGCAGAGTCAAACAGAATATGGGAAACTGTGCACGGTTTTGGCCACCCACTGAAGAAGGATGTCAAGAAACTGGAGAGAGTCAGAGTGGAGGGCTACCAGGATGGTCAGTGCACAGGACCACCAAGGAGAGGCTGAAGAGCTGGGCTTGTATAATCTGATGAAGAGGAGGCCAAAGGCAGTTGAACAGCAGCCTATGACTTCATAACAAGGATCTACAATGACACCAGGCCCAAACTCTTGTCTGTGGTAACAGAAGGCATAAACAGGGATGATGGCAGCAAGATGAGTGTTCAGCTTGGACATTAAGAAACAAAATGCCCACCGGGAGGGTAGTGCAGCCTGGGAAGAGACTTCCTTGAGAGTTGGAGGAAACTCCATCTCTGGAGGTTTCCAAGCCTCAACCGGGCAAAGCCATGCTGACCTGCTCCATTGCTGGCTGTAGTCTGGCCTCGGGGTGGGATGGGTGACCCACAGGGTCCCTTTAAACAGCACTGTAACACTGCAAAATATTATAGTGCACTTGTCCTCTCATAACACTTAGTGTAGAGTTCGCCATGCTGTCCCTCAGTTAGCCAGTCCCTCCTGAACTGGGAGAGAAGGAATTACTTTTTTATTTTTTTTTATTTTTTTAAGGAAAGGATAATATAAACCAACCTGAACAGTTATGGTCATTCTGGCGTAAGTTAAATACTTGTGAATACCTTTAACTCTTGTTTTAAACTGAATGTATTTCATGCAGAAAGTGTCCCTTCAGTTTTCACTGCCTTTTAAAACCCTACGTTCTTGCAGGTGCTGGAAGATGTGCAGGCAGAGCGCAATGCTGAGAGCCTAGCAAACATGTGCCCAGCTGAGCAGAACCTGCAGTTTCTGTGGTTAAAACTGTATTACAATTCTGGTACATCTGTCACGTAACAACAGACGTGGGAGGAAAAAGTTTGTGCAGACGGGGAAGTATATCACCCAGTCAGGCTGCTCCTGAGCTACAGTCTGATTCTAAAGTAGTCCTGCAGATGACGTTATATTTCATCTTAAAGCATACGTATATACCCCAGGGCATGGTAGGTCACCCTGTATTAGAACGCATGCTCTCAGTTCTACAAACCAGTGTATTTATTTTTAGGTAGGCAAGTAGCCTCCTTAGTTTTAGTGGGATGATTCACATCCATGTGATGATGCATACATGTGTTTATAGAATAAAAGTTCTTTATTTGTTGTTTCAACATTTATGACTTTTTTCTGAATTATTCTATTCTAAATCTTTGTTAATTTTTTTTTTCCCTAGGGCTGTCCACAGGCATCCAATGCTTTTGTTGAAGAGGTGTTTCTTTTACAGTTTCCAATTCCTTCTTATGAATAAATTCACTTATTTTTACTGGGATGCTTGAAATACTTTGTTTAGGACATAGGTTGCAAGCCACAATGTTGCGTTTGCTACAGTTATTTTTAATATACTTGCACACTTAATTTTTTGTGCAGCTATATTAAAAGCAACAGCAATTTTCCATCTGTTTTAATTTGCAGTAAATGAGTTTATGCTGCTGTGTTTTAGGCAGACAAGAGCTTGTCTTCTTCAGTAATTATCTCCAGACAATGCTGTTTGAATGATGTGATAGGCTAAATGAAAATGATAGTGTATCTCAGGTAAACTAAGCAATTTCATTCCAACATATTAAAGTCTGATTATAATAAAAGGGTTTGAATTCATTTCCCTAACCACTGAACTGATAGTCACAAATTGCCTTTTGAGGTGTACAGTGACAAAGCAGATATAAGTATGTCCTTGAGACTAATGGAGGCTGTCAAGGAACGATATGATTGTTGGCATCATTTAAAATTAATCCTTTTTCATACTGGTGACTGGGATCACACCCCTTACTTCCCTGGTTGCTGAGAAGTGGGAAGGTTTTTGAGCCTGTAATATAGTCATAGACATCGGTCACTGCTACATTTTACGTGAAAAAGTTTACAACACGGTTTTTTCTTCACATGGACAGATGCCTTCTATCTCCTATGTAGGAGCTGGAATAGCAGTAGGTTTCTTTGAGGAAGCCTTCCCCTCTTCCCTAAAGCAATCAGTCTGGGGACAGCCAGCTCTCTGCCTAAGGCCTTGAAAGGTAATTAGGGGATAATGAATAGCAAGCCTTAGTTAGCCCTTCTCTCTTCTGAAACGCATTTACCTCAGAGTATTTGCACCGGTGTGAAAAGAATTAAATGTCTCCTTGGTCAGGCTGGTCTGTTATCAGATCCCTTTCTGCTGTGTGATGATGGTGAGGGCTGATGAATCCAGATGTGCCGCTATGTGGTACCCTACCTTGGCTAGGTTCCACCTTTCTGGACAAACCTCACTCTTTGAGGACTGTGGTTACACAGATTGCTCTTGCAAAATATATTGGAGAAAAGTACAATACAGAGAGACCTTGCATTTGCATGACAGAAGACAAAATACTGTCTTTTTTCTCTGTAAGGAAGCAACATGAGCATGTTCTCAATTTCAAGGTCACCTTTAGAAACAACAGAAGAAAATACAGAAAAATCATAGCAACTGATTTCATTTTTCTATGGGGGTTTCATTCAATATGGCTTTTATAACGTTGGGTTTTTTAATAACCACTTCTTTAGGTTTATTTCAATGCCTATAAAATACATAGCAATAGTTCTTCTTGGGCAGAAGCCAAGCAATCCAAATGAACATCCAGGAGACTCCTGATACTCAGCTTCTCTTCTGTGCCACATTTTCCTAGAGCTTTCCTCTATTAATCTTGCAACAACCCATGCTTCTGTGTGATTTATTGCTTAGCTGAATAACTGCACAAAAGGGTTGTGGATGATGCCCCTCGTACTGCACTTCAAAAATATAACACTTTGCTGGAGTTCTTTTCACTGGCGAGGCTCCAGGTGAAAGGAGTTTCCATTAGGAAAGATGTGGATCCACATCTTGGACCAGGCAAGATGTGGGTCTCTGCTGGGGAAGCAGGACCTCAAACAGAATAGAGCTGCAGTTTAGACACTGGCTGGAAAATGCATGGTGGTGAAGGAAATGTTAGGGCAAGAGAAAAGGTCAGATCTGGGTATCCTTCTGGCAGCTGGGAGAGCAATGGATGTGGTGCCTCCTCATCACTCTCGTGTTAGATTGGTGGCCTCTTTTCTATTCTGTTGCCCTCCCTTACCTTCACCTCCCACCAGTGTAGCAGTGCCTCTAGAAATCTCACCTGCTGCCACACTCTGGAAGAAAGCCCTCCAGGGCCCTGGCTTGGCTAATTTGGTGCTGGCCTCCTTCACCATATACTGTGGTAAGTCAGACACCAGATTTATAAATCAACAGAACAAGAAGCAATTTTTAAAAATAAAAATAAAAAGGATTAAAAAATACAAATACTTAGCTCTGTGTTATATCTGCATGGGCTCTCTAAGGAAAAGGGGACTTGAAGGACAGTAACATAATGCTTGGAGCAGGAAAGAAAGGAGTAGAGGGGTACTGAGGAATCCCCACCACTGAAGGTTTTTAAGTTAAACCCAGCTCATCTAGTCTTCCTTCATAGTCAGGGGGGAGAAAAAATAGAGACTGATTCTTCTCCTCAGAGAGAAAAATGGTGACAGTTCCTCTCCATTCATTGCCACAAAAAAAAAGAGTGACAACCACCACCCCTTTTACAGACGTCTCAAGAAAAGCAAGATTATGATTTTGGTTTGTATTTGAAAAAAACCCTACAGAACGATAAGTACTGGGAACAGAATTCTTCAAGAAAAATTTAGAATGAGTGGTCACCACAGACCTTCCAAATGCCAGCATCTGAGCTGCCATGGAGTCCTGCTTGCTGCCTGACACTGGTGGCTGCAGATTGGTGCGAGGCTGCCCTGCAGGTAAATCTGGAATGGCTTCACATCCCTTCAACCTGTTACATTTCTTTTTAAGTGCAAGTTCAGTATGACACAGAGAGACATTTATGTTAACTGCAATTAAGCTCTATTAGGCCTTTGATATTCTGCCATGTTGTAGTGTATAAATGAATACATTAAAAGAAAAATAAAATGTAAAATAATTATCTTCTATAAGTTGCAAAGCTGAATTTCAAGCTGTGCCTTTAGAGCAATTTCATCACATTTTTAATTGTGCTAGCTTTTGTGTCAGGAAAAAGAGCTTTATTGGAAAAGATGAGGGAAAAGTAGAACAAAAGCTGATGTTTCATTAAACTGAGAAATGCCACAGGCTCAAAATTGTAATCTTTAAAACTTGTGTATTAGGAAATCAAATAACCAAATGGTTAGGTTTTGGAAAGTAAAACCTTAGTTTTCTCAAAGAGACACAGATTCGCAAGAAAAATACCAAGGCTGGTTTGGAAATCAATTTAAAAAAATGTTGTGTTGAAAGGACAAAATTAGCCAAATATGATGGTCAGCTGATGTGGGAAAGTGAGAAAAAAATGGCCATCCTGATAATCAGTCTGAAAAACAAACTCTTGGTTTCCACAGCCATCTGAATCAGACTGACGGTTCCCTTGCAGAGAGGCACTGACGGACTTTATTGCTGCGTTCCTGAAGCGCAGCTGGAGCACAGAGTGCCAAGAGGTGGAGAGCCGGGCTGGGGGGCGATGGGTCCGGGGGTGATCCTCGCTCTTGCACTCTGCTGAGGTCAGCTCAGGGAGCTTTGTGCAGGGGAAATGCCGTGCTTCTGCATTTCGAATACAGGTATGGTTAGGAATTAACGTTTCTGCTTCCAGTCCTCCCAGACAGCAAACAGCACTGAATTGAGGGCTGTGTGCTCCCAAATGGGGGGCACCCATCCAGTTTTCTTCAGTGTGAACTCCATAAGTGCAAAGGGAAGCTTTCTGGCACTCCCAAACAAGAATATCCATGCAGGACTTCAGAAGACCATTCTTGGGCTCAACAGTTACACTGAATTGTGGAATAGCATCCTAGCAGTCAAGTAAGCAACAGGTCTCATGGAGGCTTTTTTTAACTTCTCAAGGAGCAGAAAGGAGATAGGAGAAAGAATGGCTTTTACTGTCCCTTCAGGATTATTTTTCATTTGCTCGTTTATTTTATCTATCTATCTATCTATCTATCTATCTATCTATCTATCTTCCATCTGCTCTTTGACTGTATAAGCTGTTTCCAATTAAACTGCATATCATGGTTTGCAGTGGAATCTGGAGAAATGTATAAAATGGAGCTGCAAGATGAGGTACAGCACCTAGGGAAAATTTCCAGCAAATGCCCCAATTATTACATTTCTGTCTCTCTGGCTGCTGTTCCCTTGAGGCACCATATATTCTCACACAGAAGGGGACAGTCCATTAATTCCCACTGCAAAAGCAGATCTCCCCATGCATATGCTCTGTAAATAAACTGTCAAAAATGGAAACTTCACCTCAGCCTTCTACACCTTTCTCCCCATTCTGTTCAAGGGGCTTTTAACTTCAAAGTGTAGCTGAGAGCATTAAATTACCAATGTTATCAAGTGCATTAAGCCTGGAAACCCAACAGACTGATTATCTGTGTGTTTGCTTCTTGGCTAACCACTGATATCTGCCAGAGTGAATACCACAGTAGATGGAAAATGATACAAAATCTAAGCAGTAGCATTCTGCAGAGCTTTGGGCTAAGCAGCAGAAAGTCAGGCCCAGCAGGTACAAATACATGAAAAAGATTGTGGGATCTCAGTCTCGTAAAAATCTCCCGGCCTTTCCCTTCCTTCCTTCCTTCCTCCCTCCCTCCCTCCCTCCCTCCCTCCCTCCCTCCCTTCCTTCCTTCCTCCCTTCCTTCCTTCCTTCCTTCCCTCCTCCCTTCCTTCCTTCCTTCCTTCCTTCCTTCCTTCCTTCCTTCCTTCCTTCCTTCCTTCCTTCCTTCCTTCCTTCCTTCCTTCCTTTTCTCTCTCTTTCTTTCCTTTCTTTCTCTCTCTCTCTTTTTCTCTCTTAGTAGTGAGTTTCTAGTCCTCATGGTGAAATATGTTCCAAGCAAATTCTAAAGCCTCAAATTAAAATAAAAATCCACCATTTTAAAGTTGGAGGAAGTGAGGAAGACAGAGAAGAGAGAGGGCAGGTTACCTCATGAATGTTGAATGTCTGAGATGGTAATACTATGTCTAATGTTGAAATGCTGGTTTGAATGAGTGCTATAGATGTAACGATGAGAAATGGTATTTGGGAAGCAGACTAGGTTTAGAAAAATACTCTGGTTTGTATCCTGCAGACAAATGAGTGAGAAAAATCCCAAATACCTTTGGTAAAACTGGTTGAGTGAACACTGTAGGTCTCATTATCGTGATGAAATTCACTAATATAGACCTATTCGTTATGGAGGTGAAAAATCACAAAGAGCTCAGCTCTTGAACTGCAGCATTTTAGGCGAGGGACAGCTGCTTTCCTCCTGGCGTGAGCACTGCATGGCACAAGCAAGTGCTCGCTGCTCAGACTACCGTCATCCTGTGCTGGATAGGCAAGTGGCACTGCCGGCTCGATTGTGAATTGAGAATTGAGAATTGAGTGGAGTAGACAGGAACAGGGAACTGAAAATGAAATGGCTGCTAAGGTGAACAGTGTTGCAAACCTAAAGCATCCCAAAATCATGAGTCCAGATACTGTCCCCAAGTTATAAAATAAGTTTACACACCATTTTTAAATAAAAATAATTAATGGTAAATTTGTTCTTCTTGCTTTCTGGTTTCAGAGCTCCCAGGTGTTTCCGAGTTTCCCATTTTCTCTTCAGCCACAGATATTAAGTATCTAAACACCATTACTAGTCTCCTAGGTCAAGCAAGTAGGTATACATAAAGGAAACTTGAAATATCATGAGACTTATCATCAAGTTGCAAGAACTGGCAAGACTGCTATAAGCCTGGCACTGCAAACTAGAGGCATTAACTATCACACATTTTTGAGCTTTATTTAGATCCAAATTATTAAGAACTGCTTGAGACAAATGATGTAGAAAAGTAAGAGCCACTTCTTGCTAACAACATATCTTAAGCTCAATGAATGTGTGGAAATGCAAAAAGCGTTGTAGGGACAGTTTCCCACCTCCTGTGATTTGCCTGTTGCACTGGCACTGGTGCAGGGAGGGCATTTCCCCTCCATGGTTTAAGAGCTGGTAGAGCTCAGATGAAGGCCAAGCCACCTGCGAAGAATGGATAGCAATGTCTTTTTTGCTGTGCCACTGTTTAATATTATGCTCAGCAATTCCAGATTATCCAGTGGTAGAAACCACAGATGGCAGGCCTTTGTTTCCATTTACTTTGCAAGTCCAAGAGATATATTACGTGGATTTATGTAAGATAAATAATCACACACTTCTTTCAAAGGTGACAGGAGGCTTAGGACAATTGCTCCTTCATTAAGACAGACAGACCTTTGATAAGGTTTTTAAAGATCTTTTGGAGAAATTATTTTAAAATTGATTTCTCATGGTTATATCCTGTCTTTTCTTTCTTCTCATCCTCTGACCAAGGAATTATTTTGCCTGTTGCAATCATCCCCAAGGACACCCAATTTTGTCATGTAAACACAGCACAAAATGGCCAAGTCATAAGACTCGTTCTGCTTTGGGCTGGGAACCCAAGAGTTCAAGCTTTTGCTTCAAAGCAGTTTAAGTCCTCTGGTGTAATCAAGAGCCAGTATGTAACTAGAATACAAACATACTACTTTAGTCCTGACTGAGGGGATTATGCAGGTGCTAAACAAGATTACTTTTGATTGCTGTTGTAGAAACCTAGGAAGAAACACGGCTTTAACCCTCTAATGGCATTTTTACAGATGCCACAGAATTGGCTAGGAAGTTTGCTATGGTGAAGCAGTTGGGTTTTAATTATGTTCCATTAACTGACATGGTGAAGTTGTTGTTAAATGCTTCCTAGGTGGAACCACTGGAAAACATTTAAAAATCAAAGGTGAGTTAAGATGTTACACCAAGTGTCCCTACCCAGCCAGCCAGTGCAATCTCACATTGAAGGAACTGTTTAGGGCACTTGTGTCACAGCAGAAGAGCCCTTAAAGTTCAGCCACCCTGGTCCTAGGTCCCAAAGCGGTAAGCCGTGAGTCGTAGTTCTGCTTTAATGGAAATTAGCCTGAATACCTCATCAGCCCAGGTAAGAAAAAAGAACAGCACCCTCATCCCATTACCACCAAGAAATGGCCCCTAAATACTGTATTTTTAATTGGGTCATTCCCCAGCTCTGGTTTCATGTGTAGGCAGCTCTTGACCTAGCTGGGAGGGCAGCAGCTTCTGGTAGGGAAGAGAGGGCAGGAATGAGCAGGAGGGACATTGAGAGCCCTCACACTGCCTGCGCAGCTGGCAGAGGGGTAAGGGGGGTGGTCACTGGCCTACTGCATGTCAGGCAGAAGAAAGCACTGCTCAAATTAGTTCAATCAGTGGAGCTACTCTGTATGGACTCCCATATTTTAGAAAAAAGTATATTATGGCTATAGCTAACCTTAGGAATCAGCGTAACCTGCAATGTTCACACACCACAGTAAGATCTCACAAAGGAGTGAGAGTATTTAGTTAATTAAATGTATTTCTAAACTTGTTTCATAAAAGTTTATCATCTAGATCAGTATTTAATTTCTATGCATAGAAGCCAAGACTGGTTATAGGTCAGGGGAATTAACAAGGAGCATTAAGCATTCAAAATCAAAGTGAGGAAGTGAAAGATTTCCTCCTAATGGGGACAGAGGCTTCTGGGATGTTTCCCAGGGGGACAGTTACAAAAACAGCAAAGAGAGCAGGAAGAAAATCCCCAAACCATTCAAGTGAAATCTGCCTCAGGATCTTACAGCTACTTGTCATGCTAGGAGCAGTTTATGTTTACTGGGACATTTGCACTACGCAGCCACAGAATTTTAGGGCATTTCTTTTCTTGGCTTAAGTGCAGTTCTGACATGTTACCCAACCACAGCACCCACAGTCTAAGTTAATCTGGTACACTTTTTGTTTGTAAATAAGATTTGAGCTTATGATAAGACAAAGAGAAGTAAAGACAAACAAAGCACAGCGCCTTCCACATGCCCCCCAAAAGCAAAACCCCAAGACAGAAAGGAGACAGAATAAGAAGGATGTGTGTGAGTTTATGCTGTCTATGCTGTGCTTTCTTTCTTCTTGCAAAACTCATGAAGCTCCTCATGCACAACGCTCATGTCCTCGGTCCTCCTGTATACAGACCAGGGGTCACCGAGTGGCCACTTTTGCCCTTGGACATGTTCTCAGGACTCTCGCTAGTAGCTAATGAAAGCTCTGCTCATGTAGCTGATCAATGCCGAAACGTTGCTGACGTCTTATCACACATATCTGTTGTAATACTTTTCTTTCTCCTCATTATTCCATGGCATAATTCCTCAGGAGCCTTTGTGCAGCACATCGCGTACTGCGGCCATCCTGCACGCAAGTGAGTTGTTGTTGCTGTTGTTGTCCAGCAAACACTCGGTGAGAGCTTACGTCTCGTTTTGACATGAAAAACGTCCTTCAATTAAGCTTGGCTTGGGGACAAAGCACTTCATCCTTGCATAAAGGCGCATCAGAAGCAGCCTCCCCCAGGGAGCTCTGCCTGCTCCCCCAGCACAGCCCCGGCCCCGCTTCCCGCCCTGCCGCGCGCTGCCCGTACCTGCCTCCTCGCCGCCCCAGAGGGGCCTGGGCTCGGGTTTGGGCAGTGAGTCTCCTTTGCTGTGGGGCTCCTTCGTCTGAAAAACAGAGGGAACACATCAGGTCACAAGAACTTCCTATTGCGCTGGGTTATTGCTTTACGACACTTGAGACCAAAATTATTTTCCGTCCAAAGAAAATGTGTCAGGCAGCAGTGCAAGGCCCCTCTCCAGCTGTTTCCATAATCAGGGGCAAACTTACGAGGTGCCAGGTACTGCGATCTTCCAGAAAGTAAAAGGGCTCTGTGCTTTTACTGTACTTTCAATTGCATTTTCCATTCAAAGTGTGCGTGTTGATTTTACACCCGTGGACCAGATGGTTAGCCCCATTTTCCTGCCTTGGCCCTGCTGAGAGAGAGAAAGGGAAAGGCAATGGCAGGATGGGTCCCAGCAGGGCTGTCCTCTGACATGGGGCTGCTTGTGGAGAGCTGCTTTGCCCACTCTGTCACCCAGGGCAGGGAGAACCTTAGTGGGGATGGGGTTTGGGGTAGGGGACACACAGGCGTAATCCCTTCACATGTCCTTGGGTATCATATCACTAGTGGGGGAGCTACAGACCCCTATTCCCCTCCCTGATTAACACCTCATCCTCATCCCTGCTCTTATGGTACATCTAACTGCTTTCCTTCTGGACCTCTCTTATTCACACAAGAGACTTGGATCAGAGCTGCACAAGCATTTGGGAGAACTGGGAGTGTGACTGTCCTTTGGCACCACCTTCATAATGGTACCAGTTGCTGACCTCAGTGGTGCTGCTCCTGGGTGATAAACTAAGTGCAAGGGTGAAGTCAATCAGCAGGATTACACATTTGCTAACCCTGTCTCTCCCAAAGTACTTCCCAGACTTTCCATCCCACCGAAACACTGCATCCAGCATAGGATCCAGCAGCAGTCAAACACCAAATAAGGTGCTGCAGAAGAACAAGGTACAGAATTCCCACCGGAATCACTGCACAGGCTTTTGGTAAAAAGTGCTGGTGTCCAAAGATAGGAGAAATTTTCTTGCTAAGATCAAAACTTAAGTGCTT
This sequence comes from Balearica regulorum gibbericeps, assembly GCF_011004875.1. Taxonomy (NCBI): domain Eukaryota; kingdom Metazoa; phylum Chordata; class Aves; order Gruiformes; family Gruidae; genus Balearica; species Balearica regulorum. Next base: position 63,042,497 of record NC_046186.1, read on the forward strand.
CTTCATACAAATGCATTGTTCTCAAAGTCTGCAGTCCAGAAGGATTAAAGACTTTGTCAGTATCAGTCTGGGGCTCTGGTGAGTCACTCGAGTAGTTCTCAACTCTGATGTTCTTTGTGTTTTCGGTTTAACAAATGCTTTCGTTCAAAAGATTCCCAACTCAAACAACAGCTTCACCCACCATTACACACACTCCAAACAGGTGTGAAACTAGCTGGAGGATGACCAGGATTGTAAAGCATTGAAAAGGTGGCTCACTTTTCTAATGGCATATGTCTACATTTATTCAGGAGATTAAGTACATGATGAATAACAAGAAACAAAGAGGCATTCCGGACAGCCACTGTTTTAGCTACTGTAAAACTCTGTGGTTAAAGAGCCACAGGGACTGTAGGAAATAAGCAGCAAGGGAACAGAAAGTAAGTGTGGGATGAAGGGAGAGAAGGAGAGAAAGTGCTTAGTTTGATGCATTCCAGGCAGAACTGTGATTATGCCCAGAAGAATACACGCTCAGAAAACACAGGGAAAAGCATTTAAGAAAAAGCACACACTAGACATGGATCTGTCCCTACAGAAAAGCACATCTTTACGTATGTGCAAAACAATATATGGCAGAGCCACCGTGTCAAGGACAGAAGTGTAATGTCCACAGTGTCCATGAGCAATAGAAGGCTGAATGCTGAAAGCTACAAACCCTGAACACTGTTCCTTAACAGAATTCCAGTAAAAAGGGAAACTCTCGGTCACCCTGCCAAGAAACAAGAAACATTACAGTCAAAATTCTGCAAAGGTGAAGCTCTGGAAAGTTGTACAGAGCATTTTCTGACTGAATGTGACACAAATAGCAACAATATCTTGGCCCTTTTAGTGGCCCCAGAGCTATGGTAATTGCCACCCTGGATCACATGCAACAAGTCCCAAGGAAGTAAATTTATGCTTAACAGGTACTAGAGAGGAACGGAGTAGAAGGGTGGCCACTGTTACTAAAAGCAATGACTCCCAGGAGGATCACATGCACGTTCCTCCCTCACCTTGTACACCCACAGTGTGAGTTTTGTCAAGGGCCTGAAACACCAGTTTAGCCATCAACCAGGAGTAGCACGGGGTCAGAGTGAAGGCAGACGTTTGTACCTGCCGACAGAAGGAAGGTTCGCAGCAGAAGCCCATGATTGTGCTGACGCGGCAGCAGCATCACCCTTGTGTGTCTCACCCGGGTTAATGCCAGCAAGTCACAGAGCTGACAACCACCTCGCCGCACTCCAGAGTGTGCAGGTCTGCGGGACCGCAGCCAGGAACACTTCTGTATCTCACAGCGGTGGTGGGAAGGTAAAAACATTACATCTGGTGAAACACAGGGAACACCAGTGACAGAAGTCACACAAACAGGTAGGAAATCCAGTTTGAAATAGCTTGTGGAGCTCCTATAGCACTAACTATGCCCACTATAATTGTATATCATATTGCTAACAAATACATCCATTCCAATAATTTTGCTCCTCCATCTTTTTTCTTCTCTAATTGCTTCACAATAATGTTTTCACTATGGCATTTTAATCACACCTTCCATTTTTATGTCTATACGCTGCTGTTTCAATTGAGGTTCTCAAAAAACGAGGCATCCTTAAGGAGAGCCCACTTGTTATTGTATGCAGGATGTTTCTTTTGTACATTTTCCTGGATTATTGTCGCATGCTACCCATTCAACTGAATAATCCATTCTCTGAATATGGGAATTTCACATGAAGTGTAGGTGTTGTTGATTATCATTTCTTAACATGTAGGAAAAAGTACGAGGCCAGCATATCCACAGAATAAAAAATGTTTTGCAGGTGCTTTTTTTAAAAAAGTTAGTTTTCCTCTTTATAATACTTGCACTGAACAAGTTTTGCTTTTTATTTGTGACCATGAATATTTTTATCATGTGCTTCTAAAATACAGGATTAAGTCTGTTTCCTAGCTGACATTGCTCAAGCCTAAAGTTCAATGAGGGGAAAGGAGACAAATAATTCAATACTAGTGGCCAAGTCTTTGTGCTAGCTGAGTACACATAAGCCACAGCAGATAAGACCTCAACAGGTCAAATATTTTAAAACAATATCCATACAATAATGACTCGGTATAGAAAACAGCACATTCTTTCATCCTGTGAAGCACAACTTCTCCATTCCCCAATTCTTGTACTCTGATAATGTGACCCTGAAAGGCCAGCAGCCCTGGTGAGAGAGACTGAGCCCACTAAGCCTTGCCCTAGGAGTCAGCTGTGGAAAACTACAGCCTCCAATTTGCAAGAGGTAAACCATGTTAGAGGATCTATCTCTGAAACAGACATTTAAAGGCACTAAACTGTGTTTTGGGATTACTCCAATCTCAGTGTCATTGGGAGAAGATAAAGGGAAGCAGAAGTCAGAAGTTCACGTCAGTGCAAGCAACACTTGACTTGAAATACTGATTTTTGCTAAAATTCAGTGCTTTATATATTTTGTGCAAACATGGCATTAATTGCATGATCCTGCTTTTTCTTGTTTTAGAAACAGTAAAAAGACAGCAGTCTTTATAAACACTTAATAAAGTAGCAGCTACATTACTTCCTTCTCTACTCCCTTTGACCCAGGCACACAGTTCTCTTCAGCTGCAGCACCTCTTGGTGTGTCCTCAGCCTGGAGGCTGCCCATAAAAGAAAGACTGGAAAAGAGACAAGGTAGGCATCTTCCTCATGGCATCCAGTATGGGAATGGTTGAGGGCATCCAGACAGTCATACAAGTGCCTCTGTCCCATTGTGGGAGCCCCAGAGGAGCTGGAATGTGGGCTCCATGTTCCTCCACTGTGCAGAGGGAGGTGCCATGGGGGGATGCCCCCATCAAAAAGGGAGAAAGGACACAGCATAAAGACTACCTCTTGTTCTTTGAATAACAATGTTAGTAAGGCAGGTAACACTTCTGGTCTAGAAATGACCTAAGACTCTAGTGCATGTGCTTTTAATGGGACTACTGCTATGTTAAGCATTTAGCCAGTCCTCACCTGCTCTGCTGAACCAAGAGCCAGAGAAATGTGATCTGCCTTATTCATTGCAAAGGCAGTTTAAACTGTGAAGCCTAATTTACACATCAACATTGTTAATTATTTCATTGCTGAACATCTTAACAGAAAGAGCTCATTAATGGCTGCATATTCTATTCACTTGAAAGGACATCAATACCAACAGTGGAAGCAGAATACATTATCTAGACTAAATACCACAGCCACTTTGTATTAAAAGAAAAGATGTTGCTCACAGATACCAAATGATACTGATTTATTAAAGTTATCTGCCTTCACTGCTGTTTTGTGGACTCCTGTAGGGGAGCTACCATATTCAGCAAGACACAGCCTTGGGATCCAGCATATTTTTGCTACTGGGATGACAATGAATATCCTGTTTTCACTTGAGGTTCTCAATTATCCAAATAAGTCACTGAATTCTTTATGACACTTAACATATTCAATTTTATGGCTTCATTTCTGTAGACAATCTCTTCCAATGAAGACAATATCAGGAAGTGACAGAGGTGAGCATACATTAGCTCTGTGTATTGTGTTTGTGAAATGCTCACCTAAATTGAAAAGATTCATAAAGCTGGTGACACTAAAATGTCTATAATCAGGCTTTAAAGCTAGTTATTCATTGCAATGAATGGGAGCCATCCACATTTCTCCTGGTGCGACTGCTTCAGCACCACTGAAGTCTCAGTGGTGTTATGCAAACCAAGGTCCTAAGCAGCTGCCAAAAGACTACCACTCTCTCTAGTGCCCAGGAAGGGCTGCCACCACTTCTGGTGACCACAGTCATCTGCAGCTTCTGAAATGAGAGTAGACTGGACTGCTCTGCACTGGTGTACAAAGCAGGAACCCCAGGTGAGTCTGAAATCTGAAGTTGCCTAGACCAGGACATGGCTATTGTAGCATCTTACTGGCAGGTTCTCCCTGGAAAAATATTCAGAGTTTTACATTGGTGGAGCTCTAAAACATGTGAGGACTCCAAGCTCTGCCTATGGGTGGAGAACACATTGATGCAGATTTCCATAAAGCAACCATGACTTGCAGTGGGTTTGATTATGCTGTGATCAAGTCAACATGAAGGGCCATAATTAAGTGAGCTGCAAAGTTGAGAGAAGGCCATTGTCTGCATTTTGTGTGCTGCAATTCTGTTTCTCCAGCCTCTGTGTTTCTGCACGCAGCACTTTGCGTTCTTGCACAGCATCTCTGCAAGGGGCCCCAGTCCTAGGCACAATGGACAGCAGGATCCCAGAGCTGCCAGCACAGCTCCCCAGGCTATTACTATCATAAACACACAACATATATGCTATTTAAGATGCCTGTCTACATTTTTGTTCTTTTCTGGGCCTCAGAAGGACTCGGCCTTTACAAAGTCCCATGTTTGTATTATAAGGGTCAGAAGCTATATGCTTTGTAGACAGGCATCTCCTGGTGTCCTAGTGGAGATCATCATGACTTCAGAAGAGATTTCCAGCCAGGATGATTCAAATCATAAGCCTCACTGTCCCCTGCACTGTTCCATGGGTGAAAAGAGCATGCATTTATTTTTTCCTCTTCTTTTGGTCAGTAATTTTAATCTCATTCCCAGCCCTCACCCTTCAACTTCTCTCCTGCTGCACTGCTTTGCAGATGGGCTGATCTCCCTTTAACGAGAGGTGTAATTTTTCAAGACCCAGAGATAAGTCTGTATGCCCCTGTAAGAAAAAGGGTTCCCTTAGTAAGATGGGAAGAAGTCTGGACTACAGCAGCACAGGCAGGAGGTGGATTTATTTATCTCTCAGAAGAAGAGGGTTGCCTGGCTTTGCAAAATACATTTTTCTCCAGAACAGCCACAATATAGATACCCCAGTGAGATCTGAAGGATTCTTTTCCAAGGAGAAGCACCAAGAATGACAAGAGTAATGTTCTTCAACTGCATTACTGATTTATTCAAATAATTTCCTATCAGATCTTTGCTTTATAGCAAAAAAGCATTTGGCATAGGTGCTTGTTATTGGGAAAAAATGTCCTCCATTCATAAAATAAATCTTTTATTCAGGCTGCAACTTTAATTTTCAATAAATATCGTGGCTTTGCTTGGCAATTGTCAAGTTGTGGGAGACTTTATTATTTGTCACAATGTTTTCTTCTACGAAGATTATCAGGGAAGGGAGAACCAGATATTGTTGCTGCCCTAAAAACTCAGTTAAAACGGAGCACAAAAGTCTGGCTTTAGATCTAATAGGAGAATTACTAACTGCATAAGATTTTGTAAAACTTGCACCTGATCAGTACAGGTCCAAGCTATTTGTGAGTAGCTTCCACCTAACCTGCAAAAACGTAATCCTCTTCCAGAGCTTCCTTGACCATTGCCACCTGACAGAAAAAGCATCTGTCTGCAGGAGGACAGACTGGGTTAACTGTGTTCTCTACGTGTCTTTGAACCAAGCGGACCATATCCCAGCTGGAAGCCATGCTCAGGGACATAACTGAACAACACTTTGTGAATCACAGCTTTTGTGATTCATTGCCTTCAACAGTGCACTCCAGAGCTGTATTAATGATGTTGGGAAACAGATCTGTTTGAATGGGACAGGCTGATGTAACATGCTGAAGGACTGTGTTGTGGCTCACAGGACAAGCACCTGGGGACAATGAAACTGCAAATCTACAGTGCAATGTAAATGCTGCATCAAACAGATACTGATTCGTAAGAGAGCATTGAATACACAATAAAAAATTAAAAAAGACAACACCTTTTTCTCTGGTAAATTCTTACTTTAAATATTCATTGAAGCCAGAATATTAAATCCCAGGCTTCTGACCTCAGATTTTGAAAGAGATTGAATTAGGATTCAGATTCATATCTGTGTTTTGCTCCATGGGGCTACATAGGAATCCAGAGGCCAAACCATGCTGAATGGAGAGGAAATTCAGGCGCATGTGTGAATTCAGAGTTACAGTCACACCGACTAGAGTCAGAAGTAGCCAGTACGATGATCTTGTCTGATATTCTGCATAATGTGGCTACAGAATCTTGCCAGGTTTATTGCTACCTCACCTCTTCACCTCTGGCATCATGTCATATCTAGTTTTGAGTTCAGGATTTCCAGTCATGAAAAATCTAACTTTCCTTCTATGAGTTACTTGTTCAACTTTTTTTCACTTTTTTTTCTTATTGCTGCTGCTTGATCTTCCAGTCACAGGATACTTTTATGTCTTTTCTTTGAAGAGCTTTGTGTTACAAGTAGCTGCTCCAACAGGGACATATTTGGAGGCCACAGTCAAGTCACCTCTCAAACTCATTTTTGATGAAGTCATCATAGCCTTTAACATCTCTCACTGAGGGTTAAACAATCTTGCATTTGGCACAAGGAAAAAACACACACAGTTCCTACAAAGTAGCAAACAAAGCTATAAATTTGAGCCTTTGCAGTTGCCTCACAGTAACGTGTACCTACATCCTAAATCAAGTTCAGAAAAAACCCGCCTCCATGAATTAACATTAGCTGTGTTTTCCAAAATAAGGCAAAGTGTTATAGAAACAGAGCTTGTGTCTAGACTGTCAAAAATAGGATTTATTGCCTTTTTTTCTCTTTTTATTTTGATTTTAGTGGATCAATCTAAAGACTACAATTTAGCTATCACAAACAAATGCATCATATTCTGCAATAAAAGTGATAAACTGTGCCTCAAATAATTTTGAGTGCGTAGTTTAATTCCCTTAAGTAGCACAGCGGAGGAAAAACGTAGCTGTATGCAGAGCTGATACAACACTGGCAACGAACAAGGTATGTTGATTAGAGAGGACAGAGCTTCCGCACGTTCACAGGGTCCCTTGGAGCTGTGGATATCTTCCAAGGCTCACAATATACTTCCCTATTTTCCAGGAATCAGCCTGAAAGTGTCATAAGACTGGACTTTCTGGTTCTTGCTGGCTCTAACCAGAGCAGAGTCATTCAGTTGTACATTATCCTGCTCTCATCCGCAAACGATAACTGCGGGGAAATGAATGTTAACTGAATTTACTTCAGGTTTGGTTTAAGATTTGGGCAAAGGTTGGGGTCAGTTCTCACTTTGCCTGAACTAGTTCTCTGCCCTGGGTGTTAAAGCCTCAGAAATAATCGGTGACCCTTGCGTGCTCCCAGCTTGCTTTGAACTGCTCCTGGCCTGACCAAGGAGCATTTTTCCATGCTTGAGCAAGTGAGATGTCTCAGCAACAAACACATACCTACGGTGACGGCTGTTGTCTGGCTCTTTCGTCACATAGCACATATTGCCAGGGAGAAGACGCTACTCAATTTTGCGTCAGATACTATGTGCACTTACTGTGTAGGCCATTTACTGACCCTCTAGACCATATCCTCACTCTGTCCTAGGCACTAGTACAGAAAACTAGATGCAATATTATGTTGTTCTCTATTTTTCTGTACATAAATAAAAGCAGTGACCATTTTTGCAGTGATGGATGTCTTCCACAAGCCAGAAACAATTGATAATATGTGGCATCTTGAAGTACCAAGCCTAAGGATTAATTGGATAATTATTATCTCCATTTTACCGAAGGAAAATATAAATAACAAAGAATTTAAAGACTTGTTCAAACTTAGATCTCAGTTCAAAGAATCTGGAATAGACTCTAGTTCTCAATCCTTCAATTAATTTTCATGATGAAGTGATATCTCCTAATATATTCTTACATAAGTATGACAATGAGCTTACACATACAGTGGGTTTTATACTAACAGAGTAGCCATTTTTTTTTCTGCATATTTTCTTGATGCTCATCAAGCACTTGGGGATCCTTTTTTCAAGGCTTGTGGTTCTGCCATGTATTCAGACACAAAGAGACTGAACTCTGTTAAAAGAGACAGTGGATCTCAAATCCCACCAACAGGACTAACAAACAAGCCCTCGAAATTTCATGTATATGGGGTTTACTGAGAAACAGGGGTGAATTACTCAGGAACAGAGCTAAATTTGTTTCTGAATGATTACTTCTGTTGTAGCACAGCTCCAGGTCTTTGAGCTTGGTGAGAGGAGGTGAAGGATAACAGCTCCGATTGTGTGCGGAGGCCCATGCTGAGCCAGCTGTGATTTGCAGCTGTTGAGAGAAACAGGAGCCAGTTATCTGAGCGGTACTGTGAGTCCCATTGGTCTTCCTTGGACTGGTAGTGGCCAGGTTTCCAGTTCTGGCCCCAAATGCCGCCACAGCCTAACCCCTTTTGCAGCTCCTAGCCCTGTGCAGTGTCTACACTAGCAGTGGTGGGGAGCTCTCTGCAGACACCTCGATCCCTGTGTACAAGGACGCTGGCTGGCGCATCCTTTAATCTTCTCTGAAACGCAAATATATTTATACAGGAAGAGGAGCAGACATGCTGGACTGAAGGACAGAAGGTGAGGACAATGGAGGAGCAGACAAGTACTTTGACCCACCAGTAGCAACTGCATGGTGCACCCACCAACTGTCCTGCTGCATCGAGACTTCCATTTATGTTGGCTGAGATGTACGTATCCTGAGGAAGCCAAACAGCCTTAACTATACGGACAGCTTTGATGTTCTGCTAACTCTGAAGTGTTGATAGTTTCATAGTACTGCAGTTCAGTGTTGTGACAGCAAGGTCAAGCACATATTTTCATAAGAAAAAATTACCTATTGTGCATGAATTGACATGCTGTACTTAGGTTTGATCACTTTATTCTTAGTACCTGATTGTTCTCCCTTTCATTTTCCCTGCTAAGAAATCATTTGACCTCAAAATAAAAAGGAAATGAGGCTGGTTAGAAACAAAGAGTTTTTGGAGAGTTGTTGTCTACCTGTCCAGTACTTTAAATCGTATTTCCATTAATTTCTGACAGCTCAATGACATAGTGAGGAACTGATCCTGTTCTCTGTTTAAGACAACAGAAAATCTCACTCTGTCTTCAGGGTTCACCTCCTGGGGAAAAGAAAAATGAAATGACACATTCTAGCTGGCACAAGCAATAGTTTCATTCACAGAGAATGTGAAAAATCAATTGACATTTTAGCTGCCTGACCTCTGTTACGAACATCTGCAGGGAAAGAAAGCAAATTAGCAAAATGTGTCCTTTTTTACTTAGGTTCATTTAAGGTTGCAATGTTAGTTGCATGCGTGTTCAGAGGAAGAAATGAAGCAAAGCTTTATTTTTGTCATTACAGTCGAGCTGTATAGGGGATATAAATGGATGTCTACATAATGCCATTGCTGTCTGGTGTGCATGTGCAAAAATTGACATGGGATTGTACGCAACTATTACAAGCCCATGTTATTCTACACCCACATTTTGCAAGAGGTGGTTGAGGTGGAGTGATACTGGCCTGATAATGAGGGCAGTGATTGTTGTTTGCCATTTAGAAACAGGAACAGAAACTGAAATTACTTGAACAAATAGGCTCTGGCTACGTCAGGGGCATGATTAGCTCTTATCAGTGGGTTTCTCCTGGCTCTCATGACAGAAGCCAAAAGGGGCTGGGCCACTCATGTAGGTTAGATGAACTCTGTATGCAATGTATGTCCACTGCATTGGAGCCAGTCAAGGAGATAGCCACGGCTCGGTCCTGAAGAAGCTCCCAGCACTGGGGAGCGTAATGGGGTGGCATGCCCTCAGCACTGTCCCAGAAAATCTCTCATGATGTGAGTGTGTGGCCACAGAAGCACTTGTGACATCCTTTGAGTGACTTCAGTGTGGGCTCACCCAGCGTTAGCAATACTTGGATCATTTTCCAACACTTTCCTGAGTTTGGTTGGCCAGGCAGAGGAGGTGCCCAGCATCCTATCCCTCCCTGCTCTTGTTGTCAGCCATCCTGGTTCCAACACAACATATACATATGTTAGTATAAACATGCATGTTGGCATTAGGACATGGCTTGGGGACATTTTTGGTGTAGATAAACTCTAAAACTTCATTCTACCCAAGAAATAAATTGAGGGACTTAAGCTATAAAGTTCTATACAAACATAGTTCTTATCTAGATTGATTTTGTTTACACCAGTAAGCCATGCAGCAATATCCAGTTTGGCTGGAACCTTGTTTAAATCAGATTTGAATCCAATTTATTTGCTCCAGTTTCTACCCACAAGACAGGCTTTAAGGGAGGAATGAATAGGGCCTGTGTGGTCCTTGCAGTCTGGCTTTGCATTTGCAAAGGGTCTTATTTCTGAACATTTCACGGTTGGATATTTGATGGTGTAATTAATAACAAGACTTGATCTTGCACAAAATGGTTGGCACATGGTGGGCAAAGGTTCAACATAAATGTTCAGCACTGTTTAATATGCAACTACTTGTGTGTCTACTGAACATATACATTGGTCCTTAGCCTCTGCTGCTGTGGACTGTCTCTAGCCATGAGTTTTGAGGAGTAAGGGAAGAACAAAGGACATTTCATTGTTTAATGAAAAATCATAAAAGCACCAAACCAGCTCTTTTGAATATGTTTATACTTTCTCTTCCAACTCACTTTATCTCTAGTCATGGCACCAAGAAAAAGGGGACTTGTTAAACTGGAAAATATTTAACACGCTACTGAGTGTAAACGGTCATTGCAACTCTGGAAGGCAGTTGCTCCTTCTTATGCAAATATTCGCTTGCATTCAGAGTTACCTAATCAGATATGGGAATGCTGGTTGGTTGTGTGCACTTTCGTAGCTATGTCTCTCTCTGATGAAAGTTTGCAGTTGTGCTTAGAGAGTCAGAGATTCAGTTTTCTATTCCTTCAAAAGACATGAGCAGCATGCAGGTGGTCTTCTTTCCAGCTGTCCACTAAACTTTAAAGCAGATGTAGCATAACCACTCTTCCATCATTATCACTGAGGCCATTAGCGGGATTAATTGATTTATGAATTGTGGCTTTGGTCCAAGAAGGGCCTATGTTTCTCCCTCAAAGTAACTGAAACAGCATTCTTAGTGAAATGATAGAATATGATCCTAACCCCACCAAATTTGGCAACAATCAAGCTGGAGCCAAACAGATTTTGAGGTTGTGACAAAATTGAACAAGTCTGTTACCATCAGCCTCACCACAAGGCTGCTGCCAAGTCACAGAAGATTCAAAACTAAGTATACACAGCAGTTTCACTGAAAGAAAAAAAATATTGACAAATGTTCTATGAAGGCAGTAGCATGATTTTTTCTTCTAAAGTTCTTTCAAAAATTGGAAAGGGACAACATCTTCTAAAGATCTGCTGACAGCTGGTTAAGGAAACTGGTACAGACTTATATATCTACAAATATTCCTATAGGTCTTATTTCCACTCTTCTCAGTATTGCTGGAATGAAATGTGAGGAAGAATCAGGCTGCTAATGGGATACATGGCACTGATACAATCTGAGTTTTGCAGCAAAACACTTGGAGAGTGTCCAAATTGCCTTTTTCCTCTGTTCCTCCAGTTATGGGCTGGGGCAAGTGGTAGCTTCAGCACCGTCTTCAGCATGTGCTAATGTGTTAAAAACACAGATTCACAGCCTACAGTAGCAATCCTGTAGCTGTAAGAGGACAAAGGGGCCAGAGACTGCAGACATTGCCACCACAGGCAAGCCTGGGAGGGCAAGGAGGAGCCAGTTCTCTTGGTAGAGTATCTTCTGAATTAGGTGCGAAAGGCCCCTTCAAATGCAGAGGCAAAGCCCTGGACCAAACCATGGGGGTTGTAACTAGCTCAGGAAATGGCCGGTTTGCAGTTGGGTTTCATGTTCCAGTTGTGCCTGTAATGCAGGATCCTACAAGAGGCACATTGTGAATGAGGAACTACCTGAGCATAACAATCTTTTATGGCATATTCATGTCTTCCAGGGATTAAGGCCCAGTTACTTATTTTCAAAGAGTCCTCACAAAACTGTAGAGCATGGAAAGCATTAAGTAGCACTTATCAGGGTGGAAAGGTACTCTGCAGTTCATTTGTGAAGTGATATCCTGGATGTATGATGTGTCAACAGCCATATAACCTGTGGGAAGATCTTTGCTTGCTGCACTGTTGTCAGCCCCATTTCATGTGGCTTTCAGAAGCTGATGTGGTAGCAAAACTCTGGTCTTCTTGCACGTGGAGCATGCATGCAGCTTCTGCTCTGCAGATAACACTGATTGACACAGTGTTGGCAGAAATTTTTCTGTTTCTCTTCAGGACAAAATTGCATGGTCAAAGTTGAAGAATTTGAAATTCTCCTCCCCCCATGCAGTTACTATATTATCTGAAGGGAATATGGACCAAAAGAAGACAGTGAAAACTAGTCATAGCTAAATAACTTCCCTGTAGAACAGATGCTCCCTTTTCATAGTATTGTCTTGTGAGCTACTGCAGAGGGAGTGATACAGAGAGAGTATTTACTTTTAAAAATTTGTTATCTCTGAAGGTCACTGCCGAATAGCTTCAATTCCACCTTTTCAAAAGTGGCTATTATGAGACATAGTAAGCAAGAGCTGCTAGAGGCACTACCAGCTTCGAGTGCCCCAGTTTCTGAGATCCTGGCTTGAGTTCCTACACAGTTCCTGGGCATATGAGGGTGTTTCTTACCTTCTGCAGTGTTTTCAAAGATTAGCTCTGTGCATGTGTTTCCAAGAGCTGAAGTGCCTATAATTGCTGGTCACTTCTGACAATTTAGGTAGTATCAATGTCCATAATCAAACCAAATGTTTATATAAAATGTCACTTTGACACATTGGGAATATAATGAGCATCGTTTACTGACACGCTGAATTTAAAAAAGCAAGCCACCTTCAGAGACAACTGGAACTGAAAACCTTGTACCATTTCAGTCATGCACGGCAATATGAAAGCAAAGCTGAACAGAAAAACTCCGGACCTTCACTTCTGACAAAAACAACTAGTGATTGAAGTAAGGTACACAGATTTCTGAAATTCTTCCAGTTATAGTAATCGGATTTTAAAGATACTTTTCTTTTCAGATATATGATATTTATCTTGACATAGTCTTACTCAACAGTTTCATTGTTTCATGCATTTCCCTTTGGTGCTTTGAAAAGAAAGCAAGTTTGTTCTTTTCATCTGTAGCCATTCCCTCAGTAGCTGTCATTTATTATGTAGAAAAAAGGATTGTGTTGTGTTTCTGTATGCATTTGGCTTTGCGTGCAGCTATATTTGTCTTTCAGTAGATGTATCTTGGGGCCTAGGGAATTGTTTTGATGAAAGGGATGCTTTTTAAGCCAAATATTTTTCTCTCTCAAAGAGCCTCAGTTCCTGTGGGCTAGATTAAAAATAATAATAATAATAAAAAAAAGAAACCCTTAAGAAATTCAATGTCATCATCTTAATAATGCTAGCTTTTAGACATCCATTTTGTAGGGTACGACCTGTAACTGTAGGTGTATAGGTACCTCTGCAGGTACCTCTTTAGCAGTGCTAGATGCTTCGTAATGAGAGTAACAGCCAGTGCACTGTGAATAGAAGGAGAAATCTGTTAGCATTAGCTATCTAACTCCTTCTTTTTAAAAGTGTTTTTTGAAAATCATCTCAAGGACATCAATTCTCATTTTTATCTAATAGCTCAGGCCTAACAACAAATGCTCCAGTTGTGACAGGTCTTGTTTAAATGCCTTTCCATCCTGGAGAAATCAAATCTGTTTCTCCTGCTTTACATGAAGCTGCCTGAAACAGAGTTGCATGCTTGATGGTAAAACTTGGCCACTCTCAGGAATCAGACTTTTGGGAAGCACAGGAGTTGCAAGTTTCGTTCTCAGCTACAACAGCGCTTTCATCTGCAACTCCTTAACACAGAGATAAACCTTGCAGCAGTGAATAGAGCCCAGGAATCATCTAACCTGGAACGGTGTTCAGGCAAAAAAAATCACAGGGTTTGAGTGGGCTACCGGGTTCTGTGTCTGCTCTTAAGAGAGATGCAGCTGCAAAAGGAGGCACTCACGGTACCCTCCACTTTCACCTAAACAAGCTTATTACTGAGCAGTAGTTAGAAGATGCTTTAGGAGTGGGGAGGTGTTTGTTTTCCTCACCTACCAGATTGGAAAGGTATCTAAATTGCAGCCTCTGCTTTCCTCAGACTTCCACTTGAGGCTGTCAGCAATAATACGTGGGAAGTACCCGCTCTTAGCAGTTCTTCCTCTTATCTTTCAAGGGCAAGGGCCGATCCTATGGCATTCTCTTGAAGACCATTCTTGCATGATAATCCTTCCTCATGGTTTAGAGAAACATTTTAGCCCCCTTTTGTGTTTTCTACTTGCTTGCTCACCACGATTCTGTAGCACCTAATTCTGTCTGCAATGTAGAAAACTTAAGTATTTAACTGTAGGCAATGAATTCTACTCCAGAAGGCAGGTGTTGTCCTCAGGTGTTATCACACCCTTCTTAAAATGTTTAATGGTTTTATCACATTTGTAGTTTGCTTATTATTGTTTGGTTTTTGTGTTGGCTTTTTGGGTTTCTTTGTGTGGGGTATTTTTGGTGTTTGGGGGTTTTTTAATCTGTAAATCCATTTATCTGCAAAGAGAACAAAATTCTTTGTTGCATGGGAAAGAAAACCCCACGTTGTTTCGTATGACAGCTCACTGCTAAGGATTTCTTAATTAGAAGGGTTTGGATTAATTTCCAGTTCCTTCAAACTGGTCATTCCTAACCTATAGAAGTCCCAAGGTCTTGACCTCTTCTTCAAGACTTTATGGAGTTCAGATGGGATTACTCTCCTCTGCAGAGCTCTCTATCAGGAAAATGTGATACTTCTTTTCCTCCAAAACTAATTCCCCAAACTTACACAAAAATAGAAAAGGTTGTTAAAACCAGTGCCACCTTTGCCAGTGAGACTCCAAAATTGTTTTGAAACAGTGTAACTGTTATGAGTCTGAGTAGGGTCTTTTTGTTTGTTTGTTGTAATGGTAATGTCAATATGGTGTGATACAATATAGGCGGTACAAACTCTTTGTGCAGCTGCACTGATGCTTTGGAAATAATTATCTTGCCATTAATGCAAATGATCAAAAAAGTTGACTTACTTATCATGCATCTCTCAAATCCAGAGAGTGCATTACAGAAACTCTTCTAGAACATGCTGTGCTGGTTGTTCATAGAGAGGAAAAGATTTCACAAAATGGAAAGGGTATAATTGGATACAGAGCAAGTACACTGTATAAAGATAGGAGACACTGAGGAGTCCTGGGATCTGGGAATTGCATTAAATTACCTTAAATGAGCAGCATGCACTGTATTAACTAACGTTATAATAGGATTTACAGAATGTATGACTTTACTATGGAGGTCTTAGCCAATTATAACCTCTGTGTGCAAAGAGGAAAATTCTACATAAAAGGCTATCTGGAAGTTCTAGACAGAAAAATAGTGATACTTATCTATAAACTGCAAAGGAATGCAATATCTATAACACTAAGATGAGAACAAAATTTCTCACTGTGTTACTCATAGTGACCAAGACACTTGGGATGTCTTGTGATACCTGTGGTTTCTTGGGATAGACAGACCAGTGTTTCTAGACTAGCTGAAGGAAGAAACGAGCTTTTCTTTATGGAACATGTTTTTGGGTCAGAAATGCATTTCTTTAGAGAGAAATGACATACAAGCTGCCACTGCCCTCTGCATCCCCCTTGCCTTTGTGCAGCCCTGGACCGCCTGGCCATGTTAGGAGGTGGCTTATTGCCCCCATGGTGGGTGGGCTTGGATTTGGTTTTAAGTCATACTCAGGTATTTTATGGATGTAGTCTTTAGTGGTCTGCGTGCGGTCTTACACATGTGTTTCTGAGAGAGTTGTTTTATCTTCAGTGCCGTTACTCTTTGAGAGAGGAGTATTAATTGTCTGTCAGATTGTTTTTATGACCTTGTCACAAAATGCAACAGACTATTTAGCTACTATGAAGCACTGAATTACCTTAAAAATGAGCTGAAGCAATGATTACAAGATGGGCAATAAACAGATTAAAATCAAACTCCAATAGAGGAGAGCAACTCCAGTTGTCCCTGCTAAATATAACCTTTGAAGACCAAATCGATGTAACAGACCGTTAGGCTGTAAAAATTATGTTATTTTCAAACAAAGTGCTTTTTGACTGGTTTTGTTCACTTCCTTCTTTGACATCAGGTACTAAATATTGCCGGAAGCAGGATTCTGGAGAAACAGAGAACATTCTTCCATTCTAGTAAGCAAATCTCTTGACTTTATCTATCTGATCACCTGCTAATCAGAAATGAGCCTTGTCTGTCCTGCATGACAGGACAAAACTAACCAGAAATTTGGTCTACTGTGTCCGTGCCAAATTCTTCGCACTCACTGCGCTGGGTATTTGCTGGTTACTACCACTGATGTAGAAATTAATACTTTTCTCTGATCTCTGTGACTGTCATCAAAGTCATTTGGATCTGTGAGTGGAAAAGGTGCTAGATAAACACCATATTAAAAATAAAAATAGTTAAAAAAAAACCCCAAACACATGAAAGAGAAAGAGATGTCATTTCCAGTCCAGGTATTATGGAAACCCTGTGGAAAGTACAATAAATCATTTTCCAGCTGCAGATGTCCTCAGGGAAAACCCTTGACACTTAGTTTCTTTAAAATAGGAGCTGTTTTAATTATGTTCAGTAGTGCTGTACCAGCATTCGAAAAGGAGGAGAGCATGTTTTTAGTTTTTGATATTGACTTGTCCAATTAATTTACTAAATGTATGGCACTTGAACAGACCTGTGATGGATGTACAAATGACTGAGTGCCTCACTGCATATTTGTAAAGCAGATGATTGATGTATCACATCATTTCTTTGAGTCATGAAACTGATTTATATGCTCTGTGCTATATAGACATTCGCTTTGTCAGTCGGGACCGTAAAAACCCCCACAGGCAATTGTCTGCTATTCAGTCTTTGCCATTCACTGAAATTACACATAATTTTAGCCTGTGCATTTGCAAACTGTGCTTTGCCATTTCCATTTGAAAACGCTTTTGTGTTAAACATTTTTGACTCATCTAAATAAATATTATCCATAATAACCCTATATCAATCCATTACAAAACCATGAAAGTACGTACTGCATTTAGATTTAATCCCTGAAACAAAGCCTGTTCCCACCTCACTCGCATGTTGCTTTCACAGCTGATTCTCACAGCTGCTGAGAAATCTGAGCAACAGAGAAATCTAGGATTGCTTTTCATCTTGCTAAAGCTATAGGATCCGCAATAAAATCACATTTGAGTCACTGGTCTTTGGATATACACACGATCAAATTCCTAAAGTACAGACACCTATTGACAGAGACATAAGCCTGTGCTTATGGGTGGAGATATGTATTCAAATGTACTCAGTTCCAAATTCCATCAAAAACCCATTAGTGACACATTTATATCAATAGCTAAAAGAGTTTTAGTGCAGTCAGCTAGAAACAACTATTTAGGAAATAGCTGTAAGCTATGCTCATGAAAATGAGTTTTCCATTTGAGACCGTCAACTTGCAGGATTAAGCTACAACTTTGACTTGTGATGACACAGAAAATACAGACTTTCTGCAGCCAGAAATTGCTGAATGGAGAGAAATACAAAATACCTTCTTTACTGTTCTAATTGCTCATATTGAACCATTTGCTTCTCTAAAACTCTCTTTCGTTTTCAGAGTGTGCTATAACACATTTCTGGAGCGGAATATGATGACTGGGTTTACCAGTATATGAAAAATAGTCACATAGAAGCTATGAAGTTCCAGTGGCTGTGGATTCTCAAATTACACGTAGTATACAAATATTTCCTTTACTGGTTTTAACATCTTTTTCCTTTGGATTATGTTGTAAGGATCCTTGTCAATACAAAATGGAGCATGGAAAACAGGGTTGCCCAACAGATTATCCCTCTGTATGTCACTCTTATGAGTACAAGGTACAGTTCCCAAACTCAGTGGGATAAGCCCCCATCCTCCAGTCTTAGGGGGCGTAGGAAAATATGCTCTGAAATCTGGAGTAACCAAGTGTAAAGGCAAGAACATCCTACACATGAATATATTAAACTCCAGTTGTAAATAAGTTTGACTCTTCTGTTTTGACAGACAGTTCCAGATCCCTGTAACTCCTATGTTTAAAAAGTCTGTTTATAATGTTCAGTGTTTTATATCATATACAAGATTTTCTCATTGTTTCTATGCTATATGGTAGCTTAAATGCAAACTTCTCAACTGTTTTTCATTTTTGCTTTCGAGACCTATCCCTATTATTTCATTGTTCGCATGGAGCAGGCAAATAAAGGGCCATATTTTTTCTGGAATGAATTTAAGAATATGGCTATTTTCTTACTAGCAGCTTTTCCTAGTTGCAAGAAGGACAAAAGGGAAAACAAAAGTC
The DNA here is from genome assembly GCF_011004875.1 of Balearica regulorum gibbericeps. Taxonomy (NCBI): domain Eukaryota; kingdom Metazoa; phylum Chordata; class Aves; order Gruiformes; family Gruidae; genus Balearica; species Balearica regulorum. Next base: position 63,060,823 of record NC_046186.1, read on the forward strand.
ATTAGGATGATCTTCATAAGTGTTTCCTGAATCCCTGTATGGGGAAATTCCAGCATGTGCAAGACGACAGGGTTTCTCACACTAAATGTCAGCCTGAGCTGCAGACTCGTTTCGTTTGACCACTGCCTGTTCTTTGCTCCTTGGCAATCTCTTCCCAAAGGATCCTACTTACTAGAGCCTCTACCAGCTACTTCAAAGTGGATCTCATTATATAAATGAAGGGAAAGAATTATACAGCTTGGCCTACAAGGCCCTTCCCAGGCATTTGTTTCCCTGGTATCGCTGGCCTGTTCTCACCCACACTAGGTATATTTATTTCCCTTCCTCCCTGTATGTCTCCGTAAGGGCAGAAGTAAATTCAGTGAATGGAGGGCTGTACTTTGCAATGAATGGGTAGAAGGTCTGCTTTGCTGGGTGTGGGATTGACCTCCTGAGCTACTCTGAGCTGAGGTCTTCAGTAAGCTACTCTCTGTGGCACCCAGGGCTGCCTTCTGGAATAATCACAGTTAATTTAAGACCCTGCAGTGTGTACTGAGTATTTCTAATTATTCCATCAAAGTGCATTACTGTGTTTCTGTCTTTATCAAGTGTAATCTGCCATCAGGTTGTTAATTCACCTAGGTTTATTAGAGGCTTTCACAGTCCCCTCCAGATTTGATTTCACTGAAAAAATCTGTTACCTGAACTGCTTTTTTTTCCCCCGCCTACTTTTCTTTTCCAATCTATGTTTTATTGCAGCACTTTTCACATATATTGGTTCCAGGATTAATTGTCCCATACTGGGCTTTCAGGGTTTCCATTTCCTCTATTGTGTATGTGCATATGTTTGTGTATTAACTAGCGCTTATCAGGGTGTAAATCACACGGTGCCTCATTGCCAATGCAGATCATTAATTGTAGAAGGGCTTTTTATCCTAAATGTGAAAGAACCGTCTTTCCCTAAAAAGCCCAATCAGATCTGTCACCAAACTCTTTCTTTACAGAGAGCTAGTCAGATGTTTATTTTTCTCATCTCCACATTTTCCTAGTCCATGAAAATGCATTTATTTTTGTGATGCCTCTTTACACAACAAATTTCACCTGAAACATGTTCTTACCCCATTTCAAATGCAGGTTTCTAGAAGCTGTATGTTATTTATAGGAGAGATTCTTAAGTAGAACTATCTTGAATAATTGCCCAACCTTTGGCTTGGGTACATTTTTTTTTCAGCAAAAAGCAAGACTTGAAATATGGTAAAGTGCTGAAATCTGACTGAAACCAAGAACTCTCCTACACACAGGCGCTTTGAATGGGTTTTAATAGTAAAATAAATTCCTGGTATCCATCTACTAGCGTGATCTAAAAGTGTCTTTGAGATTAATTAACTTCCAATAAGCTGCAAAGGACTTGTCCAAAAAGGTGTCAGAACTGAATTCCCTGCAGCCCTAAGCAAGACTCCCTCTCCTGATGCTCCTTCACAAAAGACACCAGGCAGGGTTTCGGTGGGTGGAGGACGACGGGGCAACTCCCTCAGCAGCCTCCACCTCTTTTCCACTGCCAGCCCCACAGCAGGGGCAAGAGAGGGTGAAGAGACCGAAACCCTTTGCCAGACCCACCATATCGCACCTGATGTGGGGACAGATCCCTCCTGGGGCTGATGGGGCTCAGCGCCCCGCTCAGCACCCCTGAGCCCCCAGTCACGCAGCGACACACTGAGACGCTCCTGGCAATTTAAAGTCACGTTGTTCAAATGGGGTAAACACATTAGTTTGCTCTTGCCCTCCTCTCCTCCCTTGGCCAGGGGCAGCGCGGGTTTTTTGTTTAGCTTTGGAAAGAAAAGACAGCTCTAAACATCCAGGGCTTTGGTCTACCAGATAGAGATGCGTCCGTGGCGCTTCAGGACAAACGCCAGCTGATGGATAGGGCAGCGGGAGCTTTTTTAGATAAAGAGGAAAGAACAGAACAAGCCTTGAACCTAGCTATTGGCTCTGTTCTAGAAAAAAAAAAAAAAAAAAAGAAGATATTTTGAGCTCACTAACAAGGTCTGTTATCTTTTCCTTACTTAGAGGAAGGTCTGAAACAAGGGCATAACAATAGAGTGTAAGTAAGTGACATGTACAGATCATGGAGAATATGAAGGATTTTTTCTCTGTGTGTGTGAGTATGGTTTACCTCTAATAATCCAGCATGGTAAACCCTCACCTGAGAGATGTAAATCACACCCAATTTTCACTACGTTCCCCTCTTCCTATTTAGTAGAGACTGCTAAGCAGGTTTAAGAGGTGGTTTGCCCGCTCTTTCAAAACCAGCTTATTTACACAGGGTATTCATCACACAGTGCGGCAATTTATTTTGAAAGGAAATTTACTGTTCTCATCAAGCCGGTGAGTTTTATGCAACCTGAAGTGTGTAGATAGACATGGAAAAGCGAGGAATGGTTATTGTGAATCATTACCCTGGCAGTTGTCCAAAGCCCTTAGGGCTTCAGCTGTTACACTGGTAGAGCAGACACAAGCTTCCATGTAAGTAAGTAATCCACAACGGTTACAAAAAAACCAATAATATACCTATGTAAGTCAATCATGTGAAAATTAACATGGTTTTCTGGCAATGCTTGAAAATTATCTAGTCCACTGTATACAATGTGGAAAAAATGTCATAAAAATGCAGAGATAATACACTATCATACAAATAATAGTGGAGACTTAGTAGAGGTTACATCAGTAATCATTTATAAATTCCAACTGACACGTGCCTTAATAGAAAAGCCTGGGGAGGTGGAAATGGAAGCATATAACAAGAAAAAAAAAATCTCATTATTTAAAATACTTTCAGTTTCAACATAATCTTATTTACGTTAAGTCAATTTTTAAAGATGCCACTACATAATTACCACCACAGTAAATAAGCAGTAATGATTTTTTTTTTTTCCTGGTTTTGTGTTGGAAATAAGAATAGGAATACATGTGTTGCCTTGGGTGATGTGGTTTAATCAGGTCGGGTTTCATAAGGCCTTTTTCAAACTGATCACAATAGCCTCAAATGTGTCAGAGAAAGCTTGTTGCCTAGAATAAGCCTTTAATAATATTTCACAGCTGATTTCTTTTTGAAGTAATTTGCCCTTGAGCAAAAGGACAGGGTCAGTAGGATCTGTGTATGTGTTGGTGTTGGGCATAACACGAAGGAACTATAATCACTGTACCAGTACCTGGTTGCAGTATTGAAAAGCAGAGAAGGAAGACTAATGGGGAAAAAAGAGACAAGAATTAGCCGGGAGAGACAACTGGCACACCCCAAGTTTCCTGCTGATTTAACAGACACCATGTTCTCTTCTCCTTGAAATACAGACTGTCTCTGTTCAAGTTCATTGGTTTAAATCGAAGGGAGTTATTTCACATTTATGCAGCTTGTGCCATTTGTAACCCCTGAACAGAATCTCACCCAGCGACTCTCTTTAAACCTTGAAAAGGTCAGACACAGAGCTCCTTCAGCCTTTATTATTAAAAGCTTCCTGCTTGGTTTTACTGTAGAGAAAGAGGCAGTGACCTTACATTTAATCACATCAAAGACTCTGTGCTTTAACTTACTTAAAAGACTCCTTATGCAGGATAGCTTCATCCAAGGAGTCTTTCGCCAGACGACGTTATTTTTAAAGCAGCATGCAAAATATCCCTCTTGCAGCAGACTCCAGCTGCTGAGTAAGCAGTAGGTTCGCTGCCTGCAGTAAGGAGACTGAGAAAGAGGTCTGGGAGAATCTGCGTTCAGCCAAATCTATCCCATATGCATGTTAAAACCTAATGGAAATCAGTCGTGAGGCCCTACGGCTGTATAGGGAGTACATGTGATTTACAGCAAGGCAAAGGATTTGCAGAATCCTCCGTCTTTGGTGCTTTCATTTTTTAATGCTTCAGCCTGAGCAAAGTTAATCTTCTTAATGAAGTAAAATGGAGGAGTAATTAGCTCCTCCGCTTGTGCATATGTTTCACCAAAATGCCTCTGCTGGGCTTCTGAAGTACACAGGACTTCCATTTTTACCTGCTGTTTAAATTTCCCTGTTTAAAAATGCAGCAGATGTAGCACAAAAAAATGTTTCTGCTGTGAGCTGTGTGCTAAGGCTCTGATAAATGCCTTGTCACATTTGCTCTGCTTTGTACTTGGAAAGAGTCTTATTTGTTTGCTTTTATGTTTCTACAACTCTCCTTTTTTTGTGCGCCGTTTCCAGGCAGGGATGGTTCCGTCAGGGATGATGGGCTCTGAGCAAAACTTTCTGTTCTGCTTTTGGCTTTTCTCCACAGGGATTAGGCGGAGCTGAATGATGAATGAAAGGTCCAAAGTCTGCCTCAGAAAAGCCCCTTCTTGACCATTTCATCTCAGCTTTTACAGCTTTGCCACCTTCCCATCTGTGTGCAACTACCCAGCACTACACGCAGAATGATGTTGTCATTTGTAACATAACCGGCATGACAACCAGAGTTTCCCCTCCACTTAAAAGACCCACAGAATCGTTCACCTCCTTCTTGGCAAAAATCCCCGAGCCAAATTCTTCTTTCTAAAGAGAAAGCTAGATATGGCGTGGCAGGGAAGAGGACTGGTCTTGTAATTGTGGGACAGAAGGGAAAAATTAACAAGTCCTGGTTCTTTTCATTATCTTGGAAGGGTAATGCCACCTCTCTGCACCTCAGTTCCTGTAAAACTTATATAAATAATAAAAATTAAAATACTGCTTAGTGTTACTACTAATCCATACAAATACCATGAGACTGCGTGAAAGCACTTTTGCGAAGAACCCTTTGTTTCTCATGCTGTCCATGGGTATCTAAGTTCAAGGTAGGAAGCAGAGCCCAGATGTGCACAACAGCCTTGGTCAGCAGAGTGTTGGATTTTGGAGAATCCCCTCTCTCAGAGGGAAGCACAGTCTTGTAAGTACAGGGTTGTTATCTGTGTAAAACATGTAAACAAAGTTTTGAGGGAGGAAAGAGCGGCTTACTTTGCTGCTTCTCTGGCTCTCCCAAGAGCAGGACTCGGCCTCCTGAGGAGCGATGCCTCGCTGGAAAGGGTGGTCGCTCAGGCAGGTCTGGCACAGCGGAGGCTCGAGCTCCGAATCCCCTGGAGGTAAATGCATCACAGTGGGCCCCGGGTATTTGAGGCTGGCATGCGGGTGCTTTTCAACGCTGACCATTGGGCTCTTAATCCACCTTCGTACCTGCCAACACAGAAGGAAGTTATGGACTCTCTGCTTTATGGCAGCAGCTGGGATGGCGCAGCAGGGTTTCTGATGTGGATGCGAAGGCACAGATTGGAGAAAATAATCAGATACCGTACAGGATCACGATCAATTTTCTATAGGAGAAAGTACTAGGCCATGTCAGGGTGTCTGTGTGAACACACACCATAGCCAGGCTCTTGATGCTGAGAATCATCTGCTGCTTTGTGCAAGTCTGCCATAAGTTTATCCACGATACAAAGTTTTCAGGTTTTATAAAGAGATTAAAATATACGTTAGACTGCTAAGAAGAGAAAGACAACTACCCAAAGCAATTACTCCCAGCTTAGACAGCTCAATGTCCCCTGTGGAGAGAAAGCAGACTGGTTTTGCAGGTACACAAATGTAATACTATAAGCTTTGTGCAGTCCTTTTCCAAGAGCAGTATCTTTTGTTTCGTCTATGACTTCATATATGATCAGTCTTTTCTGTGCATCCCATCACTACATTCAGGAGCCAGTTTCTCACATTGACCTGCCCCAAATTTTGACCCTGACCCCTCTAATTTGCCTTCCCCTGCTTTCTCCTTCTCTCTGCAGCTCCCCAGCTAGGACCCGGTGCACTACAGCAGGAAGGACACTATTTATGAGCATAATAAGCTGCGCTCGCAGGGCACGATGTCAGCCTTGTGCACTTTGTTTGCTCTTCCTTTCACTTCTGTGACTGTCTTTTTTCTGCCATGTGAATCAAAAGTATTGAATTTTCTAACAAGGTAAGTGGGGAGTCAGAGACCTTTCTGAGCTCTTTTTCCAAGTCAATTTGTAGTGTGACAGCAAAGAAACCGCTATATGAGCTGTGCTATATTTGCATTCAATACGATCAAAACTCTCATTTAAATGAGAAGAATAGATAGGGACATATCAGGATACTTTTTACCAGCACGGAGCGGGAAGGTTGAGACAGCCAGGGCTGACAGCCCAGTGTCTCCTCTTGACGCGAGGCAACCTCTTTGCTCTGCGAGCTGAATCTCCCGTCCGTACAGGGGAGCGGGGCAGGGCTGCAGGGACGCACTCTGGGTGCACAGCGCTCGTCTCCCTCCGCTTCCGCAGAGGGAAGCCAGAACAAGCACTTGGCCTCAGCATCGCCATGCTTCATTAGGAGATGATATTTGCCATTAGAGGATGCTTTACATCAGGAAAATAAACATTTTATGTTACATTAGTCATGAGCATGATGCCAAGTGTTTGATTAACAGTGGAAGTCTATATCACGGCAGCTGGTTACCAGGATCACATATGATAAACAAACAGAATGAAACATGTCTAACCAGCCTTGGCTGGTGACTCCTCCATGAGTGATATACCCGCAATTGCCCTGCTGTGCTGACCTGCCGGAAATCTCAAGATTAGGAAAATTTCTCTTTCCTCTCTATGGAAACCAAGCAAATAGATGTCCTTCTGTGGGCAAATGAGCCACTTCCTACTGCATTCCCCATATGCATATTTTAGCAACATCAATTCACGTGGATGATATTAGCCCCTACTTCCATGCTCTGGAGCATCCCTACAATGTCTGCCGCCCTTTTGCTCACTATAGCTCTTGGATGCCATAGCTGGCAGATGCGTCTGCATCCTTTCGTAATAATTTTTGCAGAATTGAAACCCAAGTGCTTAAAGTTCTGCGAAATAATTTTTCTAGGCTGTTAAAACCAATGTATGTTTTTTCTTGAACTTCTCTGTTTTTGTAATTCCTAAATTTCCTACTAGAGCAGAGAGATTGTTGGCTCACCATTTTCCTTATCCAGGCTTTTTTAGCTCCAGGTTGGTGGGTCAAATTTGTAGGAGGAGGAGTTATTTTTTTCAGATTTCATTTCAATAAACATATTTTGAAACTGATCTTTTGACTCTGGCAGATTTTAAACATATTTATTTTTGCCAAGCATAATTGATTCTATGATTGTTAAGCACATCATTAAATATATTACTCTCCCCAAGTAAATTCATGGTTGTGTGTCTTGATCTAATTCCAGAACTTGGTATGTTGAAAAGAATAATTAAATTCCTGGTCAAAAATCCATGCTTGATTTTCCATTGTAGTTTTAATATGGGAAGCATACAATGTATTTAATGTGATTCTGAGAGGAGAAAAACGTTCATTTTGTCCTTTTTCACTTAGGCCTGGTGATCAGTTAAGTGTTTTCTGACCTGGTTCTGCCTTTCTTCTGTGACGTCCTGCATCTTCAGTCATTATGGATGCACACAGTGTGCAAAAGCATGCATGAAAGAAGAACCAGACTGACAGCAGAGAGGGGCCTGGGCTGCAAGGAGCTGCAGGTTCAGTTTTTCTTAAAAATTCAAGGGACATGGCCCAATCTTTTGCTCTTGCATACAGCATCAACTCAGGCAGGAATTCAAATGCAAATCTGGGTTTGAAGTTCCATTAAGACCCAATGATGTTTGGTTTTATGATTTCAAACTCCAGGCATTTGCAGTGACACAGTTAATCAATAATTTCTATTGTAGCTTCACCTGTTGTTTCACTGTCTTGTGACAGATTTACAGATCTCTAGCCTGCCTGTGTATTAAGAAGCATTCAAAATGTGACCTGGGTACTCCTGATACAGCAAAATCTGTATCAAATGATTGTGTAGCTGTACCTTTTAATGGCAACGAAATATACAGCAGCATAACAATCATAAATTAAAAATTGCCCACCAGTACTTTAACTTGTGTGAAAGGTAATTATGACAGAATGTAACAGGGCATGCATTTTATGAAGCTGCACACACTCGAGTAAAGGTGGCATCTTCTGGCTCTAGCATCAGCAAGTGGTCCCTGAGTTCAGGGTGAATGATAAACAATTTTTTTTTACTATTGTTTATTCCAGGCTGACTTCTGGGTTTAACTCAGGTACACACCTTTTTCTCTGAATGATTTTTTATTGCTTAAAACCTGATGTTTTCACATGATGATTGATCTATATTATTTATACATTACAGTCTGTACTGAGAGATGAAAAAGAAGTATGATTATGAACACTGGTCTGGTCATATTGTTGTTCTGTTTAATGCAACAGAGTTTTGGGGAAACTAAGGTGCGAAAAATTCAGGATCATCCAGCTTTGAGATTGAATGGACTAGCAGACTAGCAGGATTTTTTTTAATTTTTTATTTTAAATGGTTGGAACCAGTTCAAATAGGTTAGCACACCCATAGTTCAAATGCACTGGCAGAGAAAAGGTTTAAAGCAATTCTAGTTTTCTTTTGTTGGATTGGGCAAAGTTCAGGTTCATATACATCCAGCTACGTCTGCTCAGTCCAGGATGCCGTGCTGACTCAGTGAAATATACATAACATTTGAACAAACTCAACTGAGTCACTCTGAAAAGCAATATATAACATACAAACGTCAATAGAAACCTGAGACCTGCATAGCTAAACCCAGGGAAGTTGTTTTTCTTCTTTCTGAAGTCTTCGTCTCTGACCGAGGCGCCAAGCTGGGGCTCCGTGCCGCCTGCCCGCGCGCCTGGGCTTGCCCGGCGGCCGCTCCAGGGTAGTCGAGCGGGGGCTGCCGCTTCCCTGGGTGCCCACGCGCTGCGTCGGCAGCCGGTGCACTTGTTATTTTTAGAACTTGCCCACATGGATGTGTTAGTGCCTGCTGGCCCAAGCGTGAATTAGGTAAATACCCAGTCAACCCTTCTGTGGACGGCTTGGTTCAGAATTAAGATGGGCTTAATTCGTCCTGTAGCTATTTGCTTCATTTATCTAAGTTAAAATTTCAGGTTTTATGCTGAATTGAAAGGTCCACGAGGACTTTAATGACGTTTAACTAATCTCCTGTAATTTCACATCTTCGGCTAATTCAGGCTAATGTCCCTCGGTATCCCTCTGCAGACTAACCCTACATTTGAAATTCATAGGTAATGCAGAGCAACAGGCGTAATTGTTACTGAAACCCTGAGTGGAAAATGAAATGATTCACCACTGACTTTCAACATGTATCCCTATCCAAAAACACTGAAAATATTGATTTGAAACTGGAAGTATGAATTGGCAGCACCTTCGTAGCAGCAAGGCCAAGAACAGACTTCTGAAGAAAAACAACTTCCCTGGGCTTCACTATGCAGGTCTCGGGTTTCTATTGACATTTGTAGACTATATATTACTTTTCAGAGTGACTCAGTTAAGTTTATTGAAATGTTATGTGTATATATTAGTCATTGAATTGTAAGTCTACACTATAGGTTTTTGTCTAGCATTAACCTTAATTGACTTCAAAGATTTTTGTGTATTTAATATTTACATTTACAATAGACAAGTGCCTTAGATCTATAGTTCTGTTTGACTTGGGCTATCTTAAATGTCACTAAAGATTTCAAAGTGCAAAGCTTCATTTCTTTTGAATTCAATTCCACTAAAAGAACTCCCACACTGAATTGAACAAAAAAAGAAAAACAATTTTGAAGAAATTTCTCACAGTTTCTTCCCTGACTGACAAAGACAGATCATCAAGGAGCAGATGATAGTTTGTTATTTAGGGCATTGCACAATGCTCAAATACCACAGTGCTAGGTGCCTCTTTCCTCATGGTGATGTAAGGAGTATTTGATTATTCAAATAAATTATTTTTTTATTCTTAGCATGATATCCATCTGCCAGTAAATACAGTAGAGCCTGCTCCTAGCTGCTGGAAGCAACTCTGTTCTGAACTGCTTCTGAAAACTTCCGTACTTTCATTTCCAAAGCAAGGCTCTTTAAACTCCCCAGGCAACTTCATCCACCATTGCATATCTGCTGGAAATTGCTTCTACTACATGCCTATTGGGGAGCACCCAACAGTTTCTGGTTAAGATACAACCGCATTTATGGGAGTCACTGTTCCCACACTAATTCTTTGAAGGTACCAGCTCATAGGCCTGGGCAGATGGACACGAGTCTGCTTTGCTGGTGGTGTGAGCTGAGCAGCTGTCAGCCAGCCGTAGTGCAGGAGCTGCACATCAGCATCCTGTCACGCTTAGGGCTACTGCCTCTTGCTGCTCTGTAAGGCTGAGCAAGAGATCATCCGTGCCCATCCATGCGGACAGGCTCGAGATTTGTCAACTATTGCCTTACTGCTATTAGCTAGAAGTCGATTCAAAATGTTTCAGTGAAGCCTTGCCTTGCCTTGGTTGGAGAGAAAAAATGTAAAGCAAGAAAAAGGTAGTTTACCAAAATTATCTGTGAGATATGATCAGCTTTAATATATCTACCAACCTGAATAATTTCTGAAAAGAAAGAATTTTGACGATGTCAAAGCAACTCATTTCAACTTTTCCAAATACATAAGTTTCACATTTTTCAGTCAAATGAGGTTTTAATTTTTTTAGCCTTGAGATAGAACAATTTGTTTGAAACAAATGCAGTCAACTTCACACTCACAGACCTTCATGGCTGGGAATAAACTTAAGTATACCTTTCCACCCTAACACATTTTAGGATTTTTTTTTTGCACTTTTGGTTTTGTTGGACCACCAAAGGATGTTTGCAGCTAGTCAAAATTGTTTGGTGTTTCTTCTATTTCTTGCAATGACCACAAACAAAATTGATGAAAATTTTCCCCGTTCTTTCAAGATAAGTGAGTTAAAAGGAGTGTAGAACAGCCTTCTAGTATGTAGCCATCTGTCACTAATCCTAAACTAAATTGAAATGTGACTGTTCTTAGAGAATAGTTTTAAATACCCTTTTCCCAAGCATGGCCTGTAATATTGCTGAAAGGTGCAGAAAAATTTTTTTCAAAAAAAGGCTCTTTATTTTCTGACTCGTTTGCTCTAGTTTCTTTGTTTGCTTTACTTTCTAAAAACATGATATCCAACAGTGATAATCACTCAAACTAGAAAATTGCCAGATGTGATTAAATGAGATTTGCCAAGCTCCAGGAGTTTTTTCCACTCCTGACTTTTCGTCTTATGTAATAGCAAACTGATACGGCTTTTAATTTCATATGGCTCAGTTGTCAATGGCATCGGTCGACTCAGCACATTTTATACTTCAATCAGGTATTCGTAAGCCAGTCCCCATCACTGCAATCATGAGCGATATTTTCCGTGAAAGAAACACCAGCCTGTTCTCGGGGGCTGCTACCGATGCAGATGTGGCTTTTGCTGGAGAGAAGCGGGTGCTGATGGCACCAGCGGCCATCCTGGGGTGTCCTCCCTGGCTTTGGAGACTCTGGGAAGCCCAGCACTTCTCAGGACACCAACAAGCCTGTTTGCTGGCTTCCCAGCCAAAGAGTTGACTCTTAAGAGTGCTGAATACACTGTAAAGGAAAAGGCACCTTCTGCAGGGACCTAACATCTTGCAGGATTAGGCTCTTTGGGGATGTGAGAGTCCCTTTACTGCACTAAGTCCAACCATCTGGTGCAGACTACTGGTTTTAGTACGATTTAGCAATATAGCGTGAAGGTACATATTCTGGAGCAGCAAGTATTAATGTGAAAGAAGGAGGCCATAAGTTTGTAGACAAATTTGATAGGCCATTAGATATCTAAAATAGTAAAAATTTGCTGAGGACTGAGGGTAAACTGAATGCTGGAATGGCTTAAGGGAAACTGTGGAAATCTGCTTGGAGGTCCAGTATTATCAACCTGTTCTCAGTGAAACATCATACCCATCAGCACAACGGTATTGAATTTAATCTGATGGCCTTTGCAACCACGTGGTCTGTACGACAGCGTTTTCTTCATCTGAAACTTTGAACAGGCTTTTTTCCTATTTTTGTGGAGGATTGGAATAAACCACTCTCTGCACTTGAATTCTTCTGTACTTAAATTTCCATTCTTCATGAATGTTCCTGTTTGCATCAGTTCATGTTTTTATGGCTCTCAGTCAGCTCTTATTTACTCTACATGTTGCATTGCAAACTCTCTGGATATTCATTTCCCTACCAGACAGTATCAAATGCCTTGACAGTGATCTAGGTCAGTGCGTGTGCGTGTGTTTTAGTTCTGCCTCCCAGTGATATCAAATGTACTTTTCTCCTTCTCCAATTGCAGTTCATCTGATCCCTTCTTTCCTTTTCCTGGCGTTATCTAATGACACCTCGGACCAGGATTTGAATTTTTCATCCATTATGTAAACCCTAGGTGGACTTGGAGCTCTTGGAATCGTCTCCCCAAAGACTTGAGGGCGACTGTCAGGAAACCTATTTAAATTACAATTAGGGAGATTACGGAATGAAACGCTCCATTGTTCAAACTGTGTACAGTCATCTACTTAAATGGAAAGTGGTAAATGAGAGGCAGGCTGATTAATGTCCGGACTGAGATATATCACTACTCTCTAGCTGGCTTCGACATTTAATTTGTCATGTCCAATGGGAAATGCAGCACAGCAAAAGAATCAGTTTGTCAAATCACCTCAAGCTATTTTTTCCCCTCTAGAGCCCTGAGACACATCACTTTGTTGATTAATAATCACATTTTATTTTAAAAAGAAAAGTGAAGGGCAGCTCACTGCATAGTCATCATTTGCCACTTTCTCTGCAAGCTGAGAAGCTGCTCGCTAAGAAGCAGGCTGAGGCCAAATAACAGAGTACATCATTTCCACTCGGCCTGGATGAACATGGCCTGGATTCACAGAGAGTTCAACCCTCCAAGTGTGCTTGGAGAAAGGTTGTCTGCATATGAGGGAGATCCGGAGAAGGACAAATCAGCCATAGCTTGGGGGTGGAGGGGTGCAGGGAATGTCAATGTTCTTTACAGGAGCCCCAGCCCACTTCAGTCATGGGCACCGGCTATTGCAAGACAGGGGAATGTAGCTCTGGCTGTGACAGGACTCCTGCAAGCCCTACGGAAGTCTGTGCCAGTTCTCTGGTGTTCAGTTTCTCCTCCCTTCCTTGTCTTCCTTTGCTGTTTTGTCATAAATTCTTTGATAAATCTTTGTGGAGAGCCTCGACCTTTGTGGCTGCCTGTAAGTGTGACTTTAATAAATATCACAAAGAAGAATACATGAAGATATATGTGATAGTCTTAACCTGATGCCTTTCATGATCTTCCTGGCATCCCAGCAATTGCTGGAACCATAAGGGCTGGATTAAAGGCTTGACCCATCCTAGCTCTGGTTTGTTGGGTTTGTTTTTTTTTTTTTTTTTTTTAATTGGAATGTGTAATAATATTCTGCCATCTCCATCTGCCTCCAGCTAGATGGATTTATGCTGTACAGCCATTGGGCAAACTGGTCTGGTGTAAATGTCCACCACTCCACCAAGCTCAATGCAAAGTTCCCCTTCAGTGCATGTCTTGGCTCAATGTCCAAGTAGAGATCAGTGACAAGTGGCGTTCCTCAGAGGTCAGTACTGGGACGAGTACTGTTTAACACCTTTGTCAGTGACATGGACAGTGGGATTGAGTGCACGCTCAGCAAGTGTGCAGATGACACCAAGCTGTGTGGTGCAGTGGATGCACTGGAGGGAAGGGATGCCATTCAGAGGTACAAGTTCAACAAGGCCAAGAGCAAGGTCCTGCACGTGGGTCGGGGCAATCCCAAGCACAACTGTAGGCTGGATGGAGAATGGATTGAGAGCAGCCCTGAGGAGAAGGACTTGGGAGTGCTGGTGGATGAGAAGCTCAGCATGAGCCGGCAGCGTGCACTCACAGCCCACAAAGCCAACTGTGTCCTGGGCTGCATCCAAAGAAGCGTGACCAGCAGGTCGAGGGAGGTGATTCTGCCCCTCCACTCCACTCTCATGAGACCCCACTTGGAGTACTGCATCCAGCTCTGGGGACCTCAACATAAGAAGGACACAGAGGTGTTGGAGAGAGTCCAGAGGAGGGCCACAAAGTTGATCAGAGGGATGGAGCACCTCTACTGTGAAGCCAGGCTGAGAGAGTTGGGCTTCTTCAGCCTGGAGAAGAGAAGGCTCCGGGGAAACTTTATGGCAGCCTTCCAGTACCTAAAGGGGGCCTACAGGAAAGTTGGAGAGGGACTGTTTACAATAGGACGAGTAATTAATGGCCTTAAGCTGAAGGAGGGTAGATTTAGGTTAGACAGAAGGAAGAAATTTTTCATTGTGAGGGTGGTGAGGCACTGGAACAGGTTGCCTGGAGAAGCTGTGGATGCCCCATCCCTGGCAGTGTTTAAGACCAGGTTGGATGAGGCTTTGGGCAATGTGATCTAGTGGAGGGTGTCCCTGCCCATGGCAGGGGGGTTGGAACTAGATGATCTTTGAGGTCCCTTCCAACCCAAACCATTCTATGATTCTATGATTCTCCAGGTTTCCTCGCATAGAAACCAACGATGCACAGGGAGGAGGACACAGTTGTACCAGCACGACAGGGGTTGGGGCACGTCTGAGTCTGAGGGCTGGGAAGTGTTTGTGGGTCCCCCAGACCAAAGTATGCTTCTGGTTCATGCTGAGAATGACCTGTTCTGTGCCACATCTCTGCTCAGGTTTAATCAGTATTTTATTGCTATTTACACACACATGCACTTTCCCACACCAAAGTATTTCACTTGTTTTAACAGCATCTGGCAGAAATCAAATGTATCTAAGAGGAAGCATAGTAAATGTTTCTATATTTGTTGTTGTCATCAGTTGCAGTGTTAACACTTGAAGTAAATAAGGCAGATTTTTATGATCTTAAGTGTGAATGACATGTCTCCAGGCCACAGCAGCAAGTCAGCAAAGGTGAGATTCTTAAAAAAATGTCAGCATGTGACTGCAGTCAGACACCAATCCCAAAAGATGATGAGTACCAAAATGTCTTGAGGAACTGGGGATCCTCTAAGGATGAGTTTAAATATTCCCACTGAATAAGTTTCATCTGTGTAAGTCAAGGCATGAAGAGCAGCAGAAACTTAGGCACACCAGTAATGCAATAACGGGTGTTAATGAGCACACAGACAACTGCCTGGCTGATATTCCTGTCCCAGTTCATGGGAAAGCTCTTGCCAACTCCAGTGGTGCGGGAGAAAGTCTGTAAAACCCACATCTCATATTGATAGCTACATTAGCTTTTGCTGTGCCCTCGTATTGACTGGCTGTTTTGTTTGAAATGTGGCACAAAAAAATAATATCTAAGCCACTGAACAGGCAGCACTTAGAGTTTTCCTCTCTTCCTTCCTCCCATGTTGTCCTTGATAACAATTGTTAGTCTCATGGGATTCTTTTCTCTGTGAATAAATAAATAACTGATGTGTTGGAATCAGGTAAGAGCTCTTGGATCAATTGCAAGCACTGATGGCACTTGTTTCTACAGGAGATGAGACAATAGATTCACTGTCCAAGCTGCTGTATAAACACCCTCTCTCTGCGTATTATGTCAAAGAGGAAAACAAAACAAAATGGGGTTTATTGTGTATGTGCAAGTCTAATCTTTCCAGGCTACCAAGTTAAAAATGCTTTTCATCTAGATCAAATAAAAACAACATGAACAACACCCCCCCAAATCCTATCCAAATAGTCCGAGGCTGCTCGCTTGTACCTTCTCTATTCTCTATTTTATGTGAACAAAGCTAATTGTCAGTAAACCTGGGCAACATTTATTTTAACTCCTGCTCTGATAAACACCACATCCCACATGTATTAGTCAAAGCCTCAAAGCAGTCTGCAGGGTACTGTGAGCCTCTGAGCCAGACACAGGAGCCAGGGAATGCATGTTGGGATGTGGATGGCCTGCAAAGGTAGCTGAATGAAAAAAAGCCCAAGCAAAACAAAGATATCTCACTGTACTTTTTCTCCCTTCCAGTTTTCTGATGCAATAATTATTTTGCATCCTTCAGTAGTCTGGGCTGAAATATCGCAGCATTATAAAGCTTAACTGCAGTACAAGAATAATGGTTGCAGTGGCAGAACACAACGGATGACTGGATACGGCAGCAAGTCCCATTCAGGAGTCATCCTTATTCAGTCAAAAGCTTCACACTGTTCAGAGCAGTGAAGCACACTTTGTACGGCTCAAAATTAATAACTTTCCTCGTCCTAATTTGAGCCCGACACTGCGCTTCACTAATCTTTTGATTTGGCAGAAGGTGACCCTTGTAATTTGTTATATAATAGTGCATACCATCCTATTTTTTTTAATCGATTTTTAAGGCAGCCAGGACCATTCCATGAGCTGATTTAGGGTGCCCAGTCCTTCTGGCCCTGTGAGATAGACATGCCAAAACATTTGTAGAGCTGCGAGACAGACCATATACCTCAGAAAACTGCAATATTCCTGGAGCGGCTCCAGGTGAGAGATGACGGTGGTTTTTCACAGGTCAGCTCCTTTGCAAGGCAAGGCTGTGCTGGGAGCTGGCAAGAGGGACTTGGGCAGCCCATGCGGGCTCACCTGCAGCGTGGCATGGCAGTGCCATGGGGGAGGCTGGCACAGCCCCGGTCAGGAGCCCCGCTCGAGCTCTCAGGAGCTCTGGGGTGGTTATCTCATCAGGGCAGACCTCTGGGTAACACAGACAAGGGAAACGCCTTTGTGCGTCCATTCCTGAGTCAAAGGAGGCGTGTTTGCTCAAAGGCACATCTTCCAGGAGAATATCCACTATTTCTCTTCCTAGCTTGTTCTAGTAGCCAATTTGCCTTTGCTGTTGAGTTGTTAAGAATACTGTTTGAGTAGAAACAGAAAGTCCCAATCACTCAAATCAGCCATTTTTAAATGTCATTGCAGCTGAGATGCTGTGCATAGCAGTGTGTGAGGCACCAATACATTTCAATCAGGATTTAAAATATTATTTTATTCTGAGCCACACAAGAATTTATGTCTTAAACCACCATCTTCAGTGGGGATTCAAGCCAGGAGAAGGTTTTATAATTCAAGGTTTTTTGCCAAATTAATCTAGTGCCAAATGTGACCAATTCTTTTAACATCTTTCATTGAGTTTTCATCTTAATTTTTCCCAGCAAGGATGATAAAAATGAACTTATGAGGAGTGGCACCACTTGATACATACCCTGTCACGATAGGAAAACATATGGTTCTGAATATTTTGAAAAGAAAACATACATCTTCCTGTAGCAATTGCACAGAGTGAAAGTAAAACGCCTTAATACAAGAGACTCTTACGAGGTTAACATTTGTTGGTTAATGATTCAAAACTTTCTGTGCGTGATATTCTTTTAAGATACACAATGAAATCTAGTTCAGTCTATCTGAAAGGTGGACCTAACGTTTATGGCATTTCCTGCTCTCAAAGCTGCAAGAAACATTTATTTATAGTCCCTTGAGGAAAAAACTATTATTTTCTAGTTACATTTCAGTCTAAATTTGTTTGAATTTTTACCAAGCTTCCCCTTGCTCTGTGGAGACTAGATGCCTCATCCACTTGAGGAATAGGTCTTGGAGAGTGGGCAATGATTCAATGCTTCAAAAACAAAACAGCAAACACAAGATGAACTAACAAATGTGAAACCCCATCCCATTGCAATTTCATCACCTATAAAACTGCAGCTGTTTCAATTTGTGAAACCAAGCAATTTCTCCTGCACCTGTCAAACCTGCCTGGCATTTCAATAAATTGTTCCATGTGTTGGTTTTGCTCATGTTTTAACATAGCTTGAGAAATACGGTCTTAAAAAGGGCTAAGTACAGACAAAACATAGAATTAATCAGAATAAAGCCACATTTTCAAACCACCAGTCATAACTGGTAATTTGTATGTATAAAAGAAATAAAAGTTCTTCAGTGAAAAATGTAGTAACAGATGCAAACCAGACACACTCAAGAAGTATGAAACAAGGGAGGCTTTCTTTTTGCCCTTTACATTACTTCCCTTCTTAGCTTAGTATTTTTCCAGGGGCACGCTCACATACACAAGAAACATATTGCCCAGCACTTTTATTCCTCGTAGTCTTCACTTTCTTACAAGATGACGGCAATAAAGATCTTTGTTTTAGAAACACAAGCTGAAGTGTAAGTCACCAATACTGACTTATCAGCTTGAGGGCTGGAGTCTCCCACATGTGAAGGTTGCTGGTTTGGGGAAGCCTGTGACTGAAGCAGCTTGTTTTGAGACTCTCATTCCACATGCTTGGTTGTGTGTGGGTTTTCTTTTGCCTAATTCTTAAAAAAAACCCAAAAACAAAACCCAAACAAAAAAAAAACCCACAACCAAAAATTTCTGAAGTCATTTCGGGTAAAAGCTATTGGAAGCTAATGCATTTTTCCTCTGAACAAGCCAACATTTTTTGAGGGATCGAGGCTGATCCGGTCAAACAATAACTATGACATCAGAGAAAAGTATCTACTGTTGAAAATACCCTGCAAGTAGAAGTATCTACATGGTTTCAATTTGGTGTGTAAATCCTTTTACAGGGCTCCTACTCACCAATGTAAATTACTGTGTCAAAGAATAAGTGAAATAGAGAAAGAGGTATCACTTTGCTTAAAAAAATTACCTTCACTTAAAGCAAACAGAAATGGAAGAAGGGAAGTAGGAGGAAATGCCTGAGACAGACGTTAGCCAGGTTTTTAAATGGACTGAATAGTTTTTCTAGTAATGTGACCATGAAATAAGGGAAACCAGACCACAGCCTAACGTTGTGGACTTGGCCAGTGACTCCTTTGCTAAAGACAACATTTTCAAAAGCAGCAAATGCACCAAACTCTTGGCTCCTTGCAAGTCCCTGCGACTCGCTCCACTCACTGGCGGTGTGAAGAGCCTGAGCGAGTGGCACACCTGCCTTCAGTCAAGGGGACTACCTTTCAGGTGGCATACCTTCACTGGAGAAACACAATATGGGTGTCTGGGTCCCATAATAATGCACAGATCTGCAAAGATATTTGGGTGCAGAAGCTGTTGGGGTTTTCCAAAACTCAAACAAGTTCCTCCAAGAGCTTCATAAAGCACAGTGCTGGGCTGGACTCTTTAGCAGCTTGCAATGGAGAAGAAACAATCTCTCTCTTCACCTCTGTATGGGCCTATTCTGTGCACAGGCTACTAAATGGGACAGGTCCAGGTGCGCTAAGCCTTGGAGAGAAAAAAGAGAGAAGTACAATGAACAGAAGAAAGTTGGTGGAAAGAAGAAGATTTATTTACATATTTAACTTCTGGAGGACTGCCAGCATGCTTGGAACTATACAGAAAAGAGAACCTCATCAGGCTTTTCTCATATCTAACTACAGCTCTTTCAGGCTTAGTATATATTGAATAATTGGGGGATGGAATGAACAGTCTCAGAGTAGCACTGACCTTTTTTCCCTTCAGCATTAATCTCAAATAGAGAAGGAAAGAATTTATTTAGTCCAGTCAAGATATTCCATAGCAGTCACCTTTGCTCCCTCAGCGCTGTACTCAGAAGTGCAGCACAAAAGAAGAGCCATAAAAAATAAAGAAACTTTTGAATCTGAAATGAGACCTGTTCATCTCACAGGGGGCTGGTGGAGGGTGTATGCACGGAAACTGTGGGCTTAGGAAGGAATGGGCACTAATGGACGCTTCTGACAGCATGCATCAAATCTCACAATATCTCCTCATCAAAAACATAGATCTCCTGTTTCCTCCAAGTGCATTGTAACTCCTGATATTACGCACTGGGGAGACACTGTCAAATTGAAACGCAGGAGCTAAAAGAGAAGTGTCAGGGCCAGAGTAATGAATGAAGACTCTAAGTCCCCTCCTGAGGACTGCGTTGCTTCTTGCCTGTCCATCTCTCCAAGGGGCTTGGTGGTATCAGAGGCCTTGAGCTAAGAGATGATTTTTGTCTGATGTACTGCATGAAATATTATACCTAAAACAACCATAAAAAAAGGAATTTTAAGAGACGCTTATGCATCCCTTTTTCTTTTAGTCAGGCAATGACATAACACAGAACTTATCTGTCCACAGCTTCTTGTGTGGGAATATAGGCTTGTTCAAATAAAAATAGAGACCTGGTATAGAAATGCTTACGGTGTGGCATCAAAACTCACCCTATTTCATGGGGCAGGAAGATAAGTGACAGTAAAATGATGTATGCCTATATACATATACACATATATATATGTATGCTGTATGTTAACGTGGATGTATATATACAGTTAGGTCTAGATTTGAGCCCCTTTGCAAAATTCAGTGAGACTTTTTTTTGTCTGGAAGTAGTTCAGGAAGTGCAGAAAAAATCTTCAAAGCTAATTGGCAAATTTTAGTAGAACAGCACTGAGGATACTACTCAGTTGCCTTGATGGGACCCAAAGGATGGGTCTACACCAAATCTAGCAGACCTGTTCCTGGGTCTTCTCATATACTTTGACCGAACTGTAGGTCAGTGCATGAGGATTTATAATGGGGCCTGTCCTTTTTTAAACGTGATGCCTACACAAATTCCGCTTTTACTGTACGACTGTTCTTAACTGGAGAAAACTCTTGGCCAAGGATGGATGGAGGAGCAGGTACCTTGCATTCTCTATACACATTTAGGCAAGTGATGGCCAGAGATGCTGCACCTAACATCACCTCAATGCAGCCAAGGATTTGGTTGCAGTGGTAACAGGCAGAGAAGACATCCAGGTATTGCCCCGGTGCCAGGACAGCAGGAGGGTCTTTTCCGCCCTACCACACAGACATGTGTTCTGCAAAATCCATTTATTACAGGAACCTGGTTTTTTCATTTGAAGCAGAGCCAGGAAGAATGAACCAGAACAGGAATAGTGAACTTGACAGAGAAGTGGCTGTGGAAATGTGAGATATGGATGGATCAAAAGCCCTGTTTTTAGAGAGGCAATGGGAATACTTGCATTGTTTGTTTGTTTGTCTGAAAATGCCAACCCTTTAAAGCAGTACAGACAATGCTGGCCCAACCACATGCTCACCGCGCCCTACTCAATGTGGAAGGGAGTACAGTTACTCCATGTCAGATCTTGCGAGCCTGGTGACCAATGAACACCTCTGTTTCAAGGCTGCTTTTTTAGGATGCACATCCACAGAGCTGCTGAGCACTGAGCAGCATTTATGGTCATCTATTTTCTGAGAGTTCAAGATCAGCACTGACTAGTAGTCCTAAATCAAAAGGCTTGGTTAATAATTAGCTTTGTCTACTCATTTCCTAGATGAACAAGAAATCAGGCTGAAGTCAGTGATATCACTGTAGAAAGGGACAAGGTGTCCGTGGAGCAAGAGAGATGACAACATGGAACCAGGATGCAAACTGAACACACAGCTTGGGGGCACAGCAGACATGCTTTTCATCACACCTCCAGTCCATTGGCATAAGAAGAAAAGACCATGCTACTGAGCTAAAGATTGCATTGGTTTTGGCCCCTGGGGATGAACATGAGCTGAAATACCTGAACAGATCTCTGAAGGTACTTCTGGCAGAGGGATTCAATAATGCCTGTTGGTTTTCTCTGCTCCATGTGTGCTTGTGTTGGTTTTGCGTGGCAAGGTTTTGGTAGTGGGGGGGGGGCTACAGGGGTGGCTTCTCTGAGAAGCTGCTAGAAGCTTCCCCTGTGTCTGACAGAGCCAATGCCAGCCAGATCCAAGATGGACCTGCCGCTGGCCAAGGCCAAGCCAATCAGCGCCTCTGTGATAACATATTTAAGAAAGAGAAAAACAGTTAGAGAGCGCTTTTGCAGCCAGAGAGAGGAGTGAGAAGATGTAAGAACATCTGCAGACACCAAGGTCAGTGTAGAAGGAGGGGGAGGAGGTGCTCCAGGCACCGGAGCAAGATTCCCCTGCAGCCCGTGGTGAAGACCATGGTGAAGCAGGCTGTCCCCCTGCAGCCCATGGAGGGAGGATGAGGGGGTGTAGAGATTCCACCTGCAGCCCGTGGAGGACCCCACGCCAGAGCAGGTGGAGGCACCTGAAGGAGGCTGTGACCCCGTGGGAAGCCCGCGCTGGGGCAAGCTCCTGGCAGGACCTGTGGACCCATGGAGAGAGGAGCCCACGCCAGAGCAGGTTTGCTGACAGGACTTGTGACCCCGTGGGGGACCCACGCTGGAGCAGTTTGCTCCTGAAGGTCTGCACCCCGTGGAGGAGACTCACGTTGGAGAAGTTCGTGAAGGACTGTAGCCCGTGAGAGGGACCCCACACTGGAGCAGGGGAACAATGAGAGGAGTCCTCCCCCTGAGGATGAAGAAGCGGCAGAAACACCGCGTGAGGAACTGACCGTAACCCCCACTCCCCGTCCCCCTGTGCCGCTGAGGGAGGCGGAGGTTGAAGCCGGGAGTGAAGCTGAGCCCGGGAAGATGGGAGGGGTGGGGGGAGGTGTTTTAAGATTTTGGTTTTATTTCTCATTCCTCTGCTCTGTTTTGCTTAGTAATAAATTAGATGAATTCCCTCTCTAAGTCTGGTCTGTTTTCCTCGTGACGGTAATTAGAGAATGATCTCTCCCTGTCCTTATCTCGACCCATAAGTTTTTTTTTCATTGTACCTTTTCTCCCCTGTCTAATGAAAGAGGGGAGTGATAGAGCGGCTCTGGTGGGCACCTGGCCCTCAGCCAGGGTCAACCCACCACAGTCTTTTTTGGCGCCCAACGTGGGGCAGCCCAGATGGGTTTGCCTCTGCGTTGCCAGTTGCTCCGCTTCCACTGCTGTAACCACCCCCACAGGGCATTGGCCACCATCCATGAGTCAGTGTAGAGGTACAGCATTGGCCACTTTTCTCTTTCAGCAATATCTAAAGCCAGCTGGATGGCTTTCACCTCTGCAAACTGGCTCGATTCACCTTCTCCTTCAGCAGCTTCCGCAACTCGCCGTGTGGGACTCCATACAGCGGCCTTCCACCTTCAGTGCTTTCCCACGATGTGACAGGACCCATCAGTGAAGAGGGCATATGGTTTCATCTTCTGTTAGTTTATTATATGGTGGGGCTTCTTCAGCACGTGTCACCTCCTCCTCTGGCGACATTCTGAAATCTTTCCCTTCTGGCCAGTCTGTGATCACTTCCAGAATTCCTGGACGATTGGGGCTACCTATTCGAGCCCGTTGTGTGATCAGTGCAACCCACTTACTCCATGTAGCATCGGTTGCATGATGTGTAGAAGGAGCCCTCTCTTTGAACATCCAACCCAGCCCTGGCAGTCGGGGTGCCAAGAGGAGCTGTGCTTCAGTGCCAATCACCTCTGAAGCAGCTCGAACCCCTTCATAGGCTGCCAATATCTCCTTTTCCGTTGGAGTGTAGCGGGCCTCGGATCCTCTGTATCCCTGACTCCAAAACCCCAGGGGTCGACCTCGAGTCTCCCCTGGTGCTTTCTGCCAGAGACTCCAGGTAGGGCCATTCTCCCCAGCTGCAGTGTACAGCACATTTTTTACATCTGGTCCTGCCCGGACTGGCCCAAGAGCTACAGCATGAACTATTTCTTGTTTAATTTGTTCAAAAGCTTGCCGTTGCTCAGGGCCCCATTTGAAATCATTCTTCTTCCGGGTTACATGGTAGAGAGGGCTTGCTATCAAACTGTAATTCGGAATGTGCATTCGCCAGAAACCCACAACACCTAAGAAGGCCTGTGTCTCTTTTTTGTTGGTTGGTGGGGACATGGTTGCTATTTTGTTGATAATATCCATAGGGATTTGACGCCGCCCATCATGCCACCTTATTCCTAAAAATTGGATTTCCTGCGCAGGCCCCTTCACCTTACTTCATTTTATGGCAAAGCCAGCCTGCAGCAGGGTTTGGATTATTTTCTTCCCTTTCTCAGAAACTTCCTCTGCTGAGTTGCCCCATACAATGATGTCATCAATGTATTGCAGGTGCTCTGGGGCTTCACCCTTTTCCAGTGCAGTCTGGATCAGTCCATGGCAGATGGCGGGGCTGTGTTTCCACCCCTGGGGCAGTCGATTCCAGGTGTACTGGACGTCCCTCCAAGTGAAGGCAAACTGCGGCCTGCACTCTGCTGCCAAAGGGATCGAGAAAAATGCATTAGCGATATCAATTGTGGCATACCATTTGGCTGCTTTTGACTCCAGTTCATATTGAAGTTCCAGCATATCCGGCACAGCAGCACTCATCGGCGCTGTGACTTCATTCAGGCCACGATAGTCTACCGTCAGCCTCCACTCTCCATTGGACTTTCGCACTGGCCATATGGGACCGTTAAAGGGTGAGTGGGTTCTGCTGATCACTCCCTGACCCTCCAGTTGATGAATTAGCTTGTGGATGGGAACCAGGGAGTCTCTGTTGGTGCGGTATTGCCGCCGGTGCACAGTTGTAGTAGCAATCGGCACCTGTTGCTCTTCAACCTTCAGCAACCCTACAACAGAAGGGTCCTCTGAGAGACCAGGCAAACTAGACAATGGTTCAATTTCCTCCACTTCTAAGGCAGCTATTCCAAAAGCCCACCTGTAACCTTTTGGGTCTTTGGAATACCCTTTCCGGAGGTAGTCTATGCCCAGGATTAGAGGGGCCCTGCCTCCAGCCAGGTGGAGGAAAGGGACAATAGGGTTTATTGGAATGTGTGGATCCAATGGCCTGGCACATCGAACCCACAAGAGTACAAGGCCCTAGTGGACACGGGTGCACAGTGCTCTGAACTAGTTGGTACTTTGGAATAATTCTGTATCACAGCTGAGCTTGCTCACCACAGCCAGTTGTGACCAATATAATTGTACCTGGGCATTTTAGGCCCATATATAGACATGTCTTGCTCTTGTCCCAGTTGCTGTGCAATAGGGTGAGATCCTGGTTATGTGGACAGACAGCAAGTTTGATGTAACATGTAACAGAACGAAGGATTCTGAGTTCAAAAAAAATAGCTAGAAAAATGTTTCAGCATTTCTTCTTCATCACAGTATGTGGGTGATAATCCTAAGCATCTGATTAGAAGATAAAGATCCTGAGAATCTGACACATTTTTGTTGATTTCACAGAAATTTTCCAATAAGAATCATAGAACCTTAGAATTATATAGAATCATAGAATGGTTTGGGTTGGAAGGGACCTCAAAGATCATCTAGTTCCAACCCCCCTGCCATGGGCAGGGACACCCTCCACTAGATCACATTGCCCAAAGCCTCATCCAACCTGGTCTTAAACACTGCCAGGGATGGGGCATCCACAGCTTCTCCAGGCAACCTGTTCCAGTGCCTCACCACCCTCACAGTGAAGAATTTCTTCCTTCTATCATCTAACCTAAATCTACCCTCCTTCAGCTTAAGACCATTACCCCTTGTCCTATCACTGTGTGCCCTTGTAAACAGTCCTTCTCCATCTTTCCTGTAGGCTCCTTCAGGTACTGGAAGGATGCAATAAGGTCTCCCCGGAGCCTTCTCTTCTCCAGGCTGAACAAGACCAACTGTCTCAGCCTGTCCTCATAGGAGAGGTGCTCCAGCCCTCTGATCATCTTTGTGGCCCTCCTCTGGACTTGCTCCAACAGGACCATGTCCTTCTTATGTTGAGGTTCCCCAGAGCTGGATGCAGTACTCCAAGTGGGGTCTCACGAGAGCAGAGTAGAGTGGGAGAATCACCTCCCTCAACCTGCTGGTCACGCTTCTTTGGATGCAAGCCAGAATACAGTTGGCTTTCTGGGCTGTGAGTGCACACTGCCGGCTCATGTTGAGCTTCTCATCCACCAAAACCCCGAGGCCTTGTTTGAGTGAACATATATCCTTGCAGATCATGGAGATATCACTTTATTTGAGGGGCAGAGATGACGTTTTGAGCACTGTGCTCTGAATTATTATCACCATAATTGCATTTATTATTAATATAGTCTATATAACCTTTAATTTCAAGGATTCTTACAGGGGAACAATAGAAGGCAATTTTACAAGACTTCAAACAAGAAATGAATCACAGTTTGTAATCATTAGCTGCAGGTTGTAAGTTCCTAATACTGGGCATTCTCCCAACTACATAGCTTCAGCAGCAGCAGCAGCATAGCCGTTAACTTTATTGTAGGTTTTTATATCACAGGCTGTCCTCCTCCAACAATGCTTTCCATCATCTTCTCTTCAGATGCCTTTTCTTATAGCTCTTCTTTGCGTCACAGCCTAGCAGTTAGTCAGAAAGGTTTTACATAGAGGATTCCCACAGTGATTTTTTTTCTCATAGCATGGAGTTTTAGTCCAACACTCCAACCAGAAAAATCGATGTTACAACGGCTGTTCTTTTAAAGAATGCTCCTTTAAGTTGACCTTTTAGGAATGAGGGACCCAAAGTTTTGCATAAATCAGAGTGTGTCAAACAATGACAATGATGTGCTTCAAAATGTCATTAATTTTAAAGCAAGAAATAAATTATCATTAATCAAATTCCAACCTACTTATAGTTAAGCTGTTAAAGTTTAACAGTCTTTCATTAGATACATGCAGGGATCTTTTAGGAAAACAAAAGATACTGAAAGAACAATGTATTTTTTCACTAATCTGTAATTACTCAAAATGGAAAGAATTTCAAGCCATTTTAGTGACCTATTCTTGGGTGAAAATTTTTGCAATACATCTACAAATTTTATTGCTGACCTGCAGTTCAAGCATTTGGCTTAATAACCTTTTTTACTTATTTCTGCTATAGACTTGAAGACCTTTAACTGCCCCAGTAAAAAGCATACATGGGAACTGACTGAAGCAAGACACTCTAGCAAATATCTAATAAAAACAGAGCAGGAAATAAAATAAAATATCTTTTCCATCTATAGTCACAAAAAATCCCAACTGTCTCCCAATCAGCCATATAAAAATAATTTTGATAGCAACGATAGCCAGTGATTTTCACTACATTATTTGTGTTCATGAAACCTTAACTGAGATTTGAACCTGACTTCTTTAGGTGGTGTAGAAACTCAGTCTCTCTTTCTCTACCCCAAAGAGCTTGCAATCTTGACAGTTGGCCACAGGATGCCTGTTAGGATAGCTGAGGTGGCTTCCCAGAGTCAAACAAGACACCAGAGTTAGAGCTGCAGTGAGAAGTCTGTTCTCCTGAGTACTGCTTTAGCACCCAGTATTGGTGCAAGGTAACCCCTTAAAAATGCCACCTGAAAAGGTCCCAGTCCCCTGGAATGCTGGAAGAGTGCTGTTGTGGGTATGAGAGAGTGGAGCCTTTCCAGAATGTGGAACCCAGGGGCATGTTTCAGCCCCATATCAAATATCTAAGCAGTTGGCAGTGGTGTAGCGGACACAGGGTCCCCCCTCCTCCTTTTAGGGTAGACTTTGAATGTTTTGAGGAAAGCTTTGATGTGTAGTACCTAACTGGCAGGTACTTTCACCACGTGCATTCCTCCGGATCTTTTCAGAAGGCAACTGAACCCCCACTGCATGCTTTGTACAGTGTACATACATATACGGCCCTGAAAAGCACAAGCAAGTAGGTTGTTAGCGTCTGAACAGGTGGCCTCTTGGCTACGGAGCTGCAGCGTCTGACCACATGCATGGCTCCTCCTTCACTGGAGCTGGGAAATAAAACAGGTTACCGCGGGTGCACGTCAAATGAATGTCTGCCCATATCTACAGTAAAAAGAGGCCCCGGCCCCATGCACAGCTCACTGTCTGTGCTTCTGATGTTAGGCAGAGGTTTGCGTATTCGGGAGGTTGTGAGAGACACAAGAGCAGCGAAATAAGCATTGGGTTACAGAGCACAGTGGGCTCCAGTCTCAGGCCGTCACCTCTTCAGCCATTTCCCAATGCATCACAGGATGGGAACAGGCTTTGGCCATGCTGGAAGACACTTATAACACCAACATGCCCCTTGGCACTCTTGACTTTGTAGGGCAGGCAGAATCTTTATTTGTCATGCTTTGTTCTTCAGAAATTTCTTAATGAGCTGAGTAGACTGGAAATAATAGCTTTTCGAGCTTAACACAGTATCTAGCATCTTCTGGTGCCACTGCCATGTGAGCAAGACTGTATGAGGCACTTTTCTGACCATTTGGAAAAAAAAAAAAATTATTTTGGTGCCTGTGTCATTAAGCTGCTGAAAACTCCTGAATAACTTCCAGCCCTAGCAAACCCTAGCAGATGTTTGCTGCTGCTGTTTCAAGAAAAGGAAATATCTTAATTTATTTATTTTTTTTTAGTGAGGGCAAGTTACAGTAAGGGTCAGGAAAAAAGAGTAACTTCTGTCTTGTATAATAATTTGTCTAACTAACTGAGTTATTACCTGTTTTCTCTTTGTCCACTTATCTGTGAAATGAGAATGATTTTTCTACCTCATCAGGATATTTTGAGACTTGGTTAATTGCTTGTAAGCTGATTTGGAAATCTGTCAGTGTGGAGTCTTCAATAAACATTGAAATTTATTGCTCTCAGAGCTATTCATTGTTTTCTTACTGTCTGTATTTAATCGTCTTGCAGTAAAAGCAACTGTTGTAAATAACAACCACTAACAATTATTTCATGATAACATGCTATTTAGAAAAAATCTTCTCTGTTATTGATTTGATTTTGCAAGCCTCTTTTGTGGTTTTAAGTCTTGCTTGTTTTTCCATTGCTTTAGCATCTCCATTTACATGTTTTTCTGCAGAGATGGTTGCTGTCCTTCCGTTTTCTCCTTCTCTACATCAGTCAATTTGTCAGAAGGATATAAGCTTTCCCCTTGCTTTCAAGTCTCTGATTCCTTTCTCCACGGACACAGCCCTTCACCTCCCCTGAGCTTGTAACCCTCATCAAAACCATGTCTTTAATTAGTAGATAGGGTAACATACACACCAAATTGCTCAAAATTCTTAGTCCTTCCCAGCCCCGGCAGATCATATTTATCACTCCCCCCATTTGGTGGAGGAATCACATTGATTTTTCAGCAGACACAGCTGTCTCCTTTCTCAGTATCTCAGTTTGCATCACCTCTTCCCACACAGCCAAGGGTGTCCAAAACCCTTTGCGCTGTTCTTCTTGCTGGCAGTTTCTTGCATCACGATATTTTTCAGACAATTTGGATGTCCAGACTGAGGGTAAATGATACTGAGGCTGCTGAGCTGAGTTATGATAGCAGTGACATCATTGTGCTCGGGGGTAGAATTGCTCTAAGAATTTAACTCCAGACTCTGTGGCCTTTAAAACAGTGTTAATATGCCCTTGGCAGAAGACTCAGAGATCTCATGCCTGGCCCTTCCCCAAACAGAAGCCATGCTCAACTCTGAAGGCACGTAATGAAGAGCGACCGAAGCGCTATTCAGGCTCAAGCAGTATCTAATCTGATCTCAAAAGGAATGAGCCAGAGCAGGCTCTCAAAGGAACCTCCCCCTCATTGCTATTTCATTAGAAATGGTGGATGAGGAGGACCTGAAAGTGGTAGAACAGCTGTGAGTGGGTCTGGAAAAACCCAGTCAGATTCTGAAATTTAAAAAAAAAAAAAAAAAAAGAGGAAAAAAGTTTTTTTCTCAGAAGGATTGAGCTGAGATAAAAAGTAAATCTTAAGATGAATTCTGTGGTCTGCGTTTTCCAGCAGGAGAGTGATGTACAGCATGGGAGAAAAAGCCTTATGGGACTACATGTACAGAAACAAAACTTGCCACATCTGAAGAGAGAGCAAATTTTGAAGAGCCTAATAGAAAATGAGATAACATGCAACATGCATTTACCAGGATGCTAAACTTGCCTGATGTCTTCCTTTGATGAGGCAAATGTGGATAATCTAATCCGTATGGTCTTCGGTAACTCAGTAAGACAGTGATAACACATGGGAATCAATTAATTAAAATGGAAAATAAGACTACTCTTACAAAAATAATTATGTGAAAAAGGAACTAGTTAAAAGTATATTGAGAAGAGGAAGGTTTGACACAGAGTTGGGTTTGACACAGAATCTAGGCTTGTGCTCAAAACATCTGCCAGTGATCACAGGAGACCTGCTCAGCAAAAGAGGACCAAAGTGAGAGGAGAGGAGTGGGATGGAGGTTAGAAATGTGAAGTGGACTCCATGAGAAAGAACAGTGAAAGAGGAATATATGGATGCTTTGGTAACCCCAAAGACATCTCCAGGCCAGCAAATGTGATAGCTGCCTTTGTCTGCTAGGGTGCTTGGGGAATGGAAAGTCTACCCTAAAAGAAGAGTCTAAAAGAAGTTGGCTTATTTATCCTAGCCAAATACAGCTGAAAGAAGAAATGACTGCTCTCTATAAATACACCAGTAGTTGTACATACATATGAGGGAAGAACAAGAGCTATTTAAGTTGTTGCTCTGTGTTGGTACAAGAGCAAATGGGAATAAATGGGTCATGTGTAAAATTAGGCTGAAAATGAGAGGAAGATTTCTAAATTTTCAAGCAGGGTGATTTTCCCAAAAGTGAAAGAGACCTAGGCAATTTCAAGCAGCAGCTTGACAAATTTGTAGTAGGAATTATGAGGCATGTTTAAGAAAAGAGATCAAGCTTAACGAGTCTGGATGTGCCTTCTAGTCTTACATTTTTATGAAAGAGGAAGGAAGAAGTTAGGGAAGGGAGAAAGGAATAAGAAGACTTTCCTCTCATTCTTTTTTCTTTTTTTCCTTTTATCTCATTCTGCCTTCATTCCTTCAGCCTTCTTTTTTCCTTTTTTTAATTAATTTTATTCCAAACTTTTACACTTAAGTTTTAACAACGCTGTCCTATTTTAGGTTTGAACAAGGGACTCACAGATGTTTTCTTGTCTAGACATTGCCAGTTTTGCCTCATGAATCTTTTTCTGTATGCTAGCTGAGAAGCAAATTATTAGCAGTGATCCCAACCCAAAGCATACCTTAGTTAAATGGGAAGACAGAGGAAAGCTAAGTTCTTTATGGAAAACCAGTACTTGGGCATTACACAGTTTCTCATCAGCTCTCATATTTCATCTGTTGTGTTTAATTAATACGTTGTTTCAGAAATGGGTTGATAGACAGAAGGTGAGGAAATTATTGGTCAGCTCAATGAGCATCCATAGCACATTTGAAGCCTGACTGAGATATAGGACCACCATCACCTTAGTTACGTTAAAGCTCCGTGGCAGTTGTGGTGTGCAACACTCAAGTTATAGTCTGATAAAGTCATTTGGGGTTGTGCTGGGCAAGGTTGAGTGCTTGCAGCTTTGACTGATGCCAAGAAGAGCCACGGATGCTCAGCACCTGTGGAAGAAGTGGGATGGGAAAGAAGTCTCTACTGCAGCAAAACTCTGTCTCGCTTGCAGTCAGCCAGGATCCTTGTCTCTGGAAATCAACTTTAAAATTTATGTACTTTTGTGACATTGACCCAAGCAGCTAAGAAAAGCAGCAGTCATCCCATATAAAGCTGGCATTTTCCTAAGGTACATTCAGCTTCAGCTCTGACATTTTCTTCTAGGTAAGCTCCAAATTACCCTAGAACAAAGGTAACTCCAGTCCTGAAATGGACTTCTAGACCTGTAAAAGTGGCAGAGCAGAGAGCATCTCCCCCCAGAGCACAATCTACGAGAGGGAACATAATCTGCAGGACATCAGCTGGAAGTACTGATTTCAAGGGCTTTCTGTATCACTAAATTACTGTAATCCTAAAAATGGTATTCAGGTAATTCTGCAGTCCCCTCAGCTGCTCATTGCCTTGAGCTCTAATGCAGGCTGAGCTGTCATCTTCATGCATGATGATAGTTGTGACTTAGCCTCTTCAGCTTGTATGTGGAGAAAGCTGCTGGTGTGTAGTGCCATAAAATATCAAACTAGAAAGGAGCAGGGCATGGTTTCTACAAACTACATATTTGGAAAAACTGCATAGAAACAAAGATAGGGATTTTATCTTCCTTCTTGCGCATTCACTTTAGCTTGACCTAAATTGCTAATTAATGTAAATTTTCTCAGTGAAAAAGGATTATGGATATTCTTTCCCTTATCAGGTTTCAGACTAGCAAATCCTTAATCCCTGCAATAAACTTCCTCTCTAAGACATGCCCTGTTTTGTTTTTTTTTTTTTTTTCCCTTTTATGGAAGACAGCTATTCCTTTTCCCATTTATCAGTCATTTATCTTCACATTCTGAATAAATTTGTATTTGGTCTTGGTCCAGACCTAAGAGGATAATGAATTTCCATTTTCACTGGGGTTGCCATATCATCAGCCAATGTTTAAGTGGCACAGGCAGTTCATCATTCATCCTGCTTTAACTATGTTGGTTGTGTTGTGCTGTATGACATGGTACGTTATTTCAAGATGAGGGAGGTCACATATCGCAAAATGTTATCCAAAAGTGCTTTATAAGGGAGGTAAAAGCAGCAGAAGGTGGCAGTACATATACCACAGCTCCCCGTTTCCCAAAACCATCTGGCAGGGATAGCAGTAGGTGGCAATGAAAAGCCCCTCTGCCCTGGGATATCCTGTTGGCTGAACAGCAATAGCATATTTGCAGATTCATCACATTTAGTGATCTTTTGAATCAGTATGGTCCAGTTCTGTGGGTAATCCTGCACAGCTCTGAAGGATGAGACCTGTGAGCCCCTCACAACAGTGGAATATAACTTCTGCCAATTAACAAAACCTTTTAACTGAACTTTGGGGAAGTAAAAGTGCTGCTAGTATATGAAAAAGAGATATTTCCCAACCATTGGTAGCCAAATCAAGTCAATGGGCTATTAATATTGGTATCCAGTAAGCAACATCAGTAGACAGGGAAAGGGACAGTAACAAAAATGAAAGTAATTATGTGCTATGAGACAATAATGTCTTTTAATCTCCCAGCCTTGTCAGAAGGTGATCCTTTTACGCCATGACCTCAGATTATGTGAACAATGGTTTTTACAATTTACCTTCACTGAAGTAACTTCAGATTCCCTCCTTCTGCCTATGTATGTCCCATTTTCTTCTCTCCCCTTCTCTTTTTAGATTTATGTCATCATTAATTAAAAAGCAATATTTATTTATTAAAATATCATCCTGATCCTAGATGCAATTAGTTGTTACACCTCTTGCAACGAAAAAAGACAGGCATTGTGAATCATTCGGTTTCCTTCGAAACTGCGCAGGTTTTCAGTGGATGAAGTCCCTATATGTTTGTTCCAACCATGCCAGCAGTGAGTGCTACAGGGTATTCTGCAAAATCAATAGTTTCTATTTTCACTTTTATTTCAATTAAGTGGGCTGCCTTTTAATTTCAGCCTTTCCTTCCTGTTTGCTGACCTCCGGACATGATTAGCCCATACCCTGAATCATCTGACACAGCAGGCAGCATCCCAGAGGGTCAGTGCTTTGTCATCACAGAATAAGCCAGGCTTAAAAAAAAAAATCTAGTCCTCAAATTCAAGTCAGTGTTTGAATGCACTTTCAGCCTAGCCTAAATCCACAGAGCTCTGCCAGTCCTTTCTGCACTCTTGGCTAGAGCAACAAAGAGGATTGCAATTTAATGAAAACATAAGGCTCAATGGAAAATGAAAACAATGAAGATACATCTGGCACTTTCTTCCAAAAAAATCTGAGTTGAAAAAATAGTAGCTTTCCTGAAAATTAGAGTGTTCTAATCAAGATTGATATGGTTTTTTCAGAATTAGAGTTGAAAAGCACATGTGCTAGACATGTGAGCTTTTTGAGGAGACAGACTCAATGATTTTAAACTGCAGAGACTGGAGTCCTATCCCTTGTTTCATCATAGACCTTGTTGGTGATCTGGGAGAAGCCTACACAGTATCCATACAACAGATCTTCTCTGAGTTTCAGTAGCCTGTCAGTAAAGTGGGGATAGCAATACCTCACCCTGCAGGCAGATCTGCCCCTCACTATGCACTATGCCCCCTGCAAGACCTGTCTCTCACTATGAATGTAGGATGCATCCAGTAGGTTGCTGGTGTTGGTTATGGTGTGCTGGTGCTGTGGTGATGCAAACTGTCAAACAACAACATCACACGCTAGCTTCAAATCAAGAAACCTAGCAGGTATGCTTCTGTATAGACAGGATTTTGGTGGCTGTTCAGCCAAAGTGTCCGGAGCATTGGTAGGGAACCAAATTGACTGTCTTTAACTATCTTTCCCTGTCCTCCCAGTAGTTAAATGCAGCATGTCACCAGTCCAGCAAATGCAAGATATATTGCTGGGAGCCAGCAACGCATTATGAATATGTAGCTTTTCTTGTTCATACATGTTTCAAGCACTGACGTAGGAACAATGTGGTTAATGTTTGAATGCAGAGAATTTTCTGGGAGGAAGATAAAGGGGGTAAGAGAAACGTCAATGAACACATATATCTATTGACAGAAATGTATAGGGAAGCAATTTCATTCCTTTGTGTCTCTAAATTGGTTTTACTGATTTCATCTATCTTCATCACAATAGCAAAAAGGCAATGAAATGAAAACCCTCAGAAACTAAAAATGGCTATTTGTACCGATCCACTGTCCAGGACTGTATCACTATGCCAGTTTCTTCAATTAATACAACTATTAACTACAATTAATAATCTTTTCCAATGACAAATTCACTGATCATCAGTATAGCTTTGAAAAAAACCCAATTTTCCCTTCTTCTAGAAAAAAATGATGTAGAGGGTTCCAGTGATAACTTGTTTTAGCTCTAAACAGATATAGAAGACAATTGCCAATAACTAACCTCATACAGGAACTGCAAGATATTTTGTTTCCTCTTTAAGAATACATTTATTTTAAAACATTTGAGCAATTTTGACAAACAGATAAACCTCTCTGGTGAGCTGAATATCAAACATACCTGTGCCAATAAGAATATACTTAAATAAGCAGCAGCTTGGGACAAGAACCATTTTTATGGGCTGAGTTTACATGGTGTTTGGGTTATCT
Source organism: Balearica regulorum gibbericeps (assembly GCF_011004875.1). Lineage (NCBI taxonomy): Eukaryota > Metazoa > Chordata > Aves > Gruiformes > Gruidae > Balearica > Balearica regulorum. Next base: position 63,095,540 of record NC_046186.1, read on the forward strand.
ATCTGAGGCTTCCACCAATCACCTTGGAAAAAACAAATGTCAGCAAACACTGCACTTTTTTCCTTCAAGTTCCCCTGCTAGTATTTTCCAGGTCTGCCTTTAAATCTGGCATCTCAGTGCCCAAAAGGGATTGACCCTGGCTTTCAAACTAGTAGCTGGTGTAGGCTTCGCTTTCTTTGCCTGAATGGTTAAATGGACTGACCATATTCTTGGCATAAAGAAGAAAGAGAATGAATGAGGGTGAATGAATGAATGAACGAAGGAGTGAATGAAGCAGCTTATCTGCTCCTACTCCAGTCTGTTTAAAGAGAGGGTTGCCGTTTTAATCATTCAGGAAATCCTTTCCATAGGGAAGTCCCTGCTACCAATCTCTTTCCGATGCTTTGCTTCTCCTGTCTGGATCTACCCAGACATACTCAGAATGCCTGTCCTGCTGCCACATGGAAATGACTTTGTTGCTCCAGTTAGAGAGTGTGCAGCACCGTCACTAGCAAAGAGCCAAAGAAACAGAAAGGACTTAACTAAAGTGATGAGGAAGAGCATTATACTAACATTTCCTTAAGGAAATCAGCGGTCAAACATAATACATAGCAGAACTTTTCTAAATCCTGATGTATCATCTGCCTAAGTTAAAGAATATAAGAGAACCCCAAATCCAGGTGTACCTCAGTCTTACTCTTTTCTCCTGCATTAATTGTGATTACAGGCAAATTACAAGCTGTGAAATATTTTGCTGAGCTCACAAATACCTCTTTGTTCTCTTTTTTCCCCCCTCTGCAAGATGATGAATGGAGGTGGGTAATGCCGCACTTCAGGCAAGTGAATGAAAGGTGTAGAGGGAGTCATACCCCTACATGGATGTGGAGGAGGGAGTCAGAGACAAGCTGCAACAACCCTGCACTCTTTTTTGAAGTGTGTTATCCCAGTCTGAATAGCTGATTGTATTGCGTCAAGCCCTTTGGACAGCTGTGATTGAGATATACGTTCCACAGCAAAGACTGCTGACGTAATGCCTTTTGGTCCCCCTCCCATCCCTGTCCCCCCTCCCCAGCTCCCCTTCGCCTACGGTGCTATTGCCCTTGGTGTTTGGTAGAACTGCCCATGCCATGGGCTCATTACAATAGGAGACTTGTATTGAAACACATTCCCTCTTCAATGACTTTTTCTCTCTGCTCTAGCACATTAACAAATACAGCAACAACAACAACAACAACAAAAGAAAGTGAAAAGAAAGAATTAAAGAAAAAGCTTACCCTCTTTTTAAAAAACTGAAAGGCTGAGCACTTCTTGACTGGAAATCCATTCATGTCTTTGTTGACCATTTTCCACAGTGAAGGGTACACAGTGATAGATCCAGTGTGGCACTTGCTTAGTGCATCTGTTTTCTTCTGTATCCCTTCAGTTAATGAAGACAGAGCAGGACGGGAGGCTCACTGGCACGGCTCGGGCAGCTGTCCTTTACACATTCATGCTGCTGCACCAGCTACTGCAGCAGCAGCAGCAAGCAGCAGCCTTTTCCAGCTTTCAGATACAGCACGCTATTAGCTTCTTAAAAACATCCCCTAAATACACACACTCCTATAAAACCCTGTGACAGCTTTTAGATCACAGGCAGCAGATCTCAGGCTAAGCGTGTCTCACATAAACCCAGGTCCTTCCATCCTGTGGGTGTTACTGGTACCTCACGCTATTTAAGCAGCAAGGCTACTGTGCTCAATTTGCTATTCTTCTTCTTCAGGTGGTGTGATTCACTGCTGTTTGAGATGAGAGCTGGTTTTGATTGTGCAAATTCCAGCGGGAGCTGCAGTTCAGCAACAGCACAGTAAGAGAGAGAGAGAGAGAGAGAGAGAGAGATGCACGGGCAGAGCAGCTGAACACAAATAACCATACAAAGGATAGGAGGAAGGCTCAGGGAAAGAAGTGCTGAAAGGCAATATGTTTCCCTTGGGAGAGTGACAGGGATAGCTCTCGTTTTGTATGTGGACAGTCTTTGAGTAAAACGAAAAGAGACACAGGTCAATTAAAAAAATGTTTTTCTTATGTTGCTCTCCTTGCAAAGATTTAGACAGTGGTACTTTGGAAAAAAGCCCATCTGATGATCAGTGCAACACTGGGTTATGTGACAGGACATGTTATAGACAGAGAAGCACTGGAGCTTCGTTGTGAAGTTCAATGAGCTTTAAGGAAACCAGCAGTTCCTAATAAAGTACATTTACCACATGCGATACAGATAAATGTAAAGCAGGCAGACACAGACAAATTTGTTCAGATATTTCTGCAGAAACAGATATATAGCTTTTAAAACCAGAAGGGCTATTTCATTACAGAAAAATAGAGCTGAAAGGGACCTTGAAAGGACACCTTTTTAAATCTCTTTTTTATTAAATACAATTCAGTTACATTTCACCAAGTCCAGTGAATCCAATAACATGTGTTTAACTAAACTCTAAAATATCTTTTAATTAAGCTATATTTTCCAGCAAGGTCTGGAAAATAAAATAGAGACTTCATCACTTTTTCTTATCCTATGTTCCGGGTTAATAATCCTCAGTTTCAAGGAAGGACCTTATTTCTAATATTGATTTGGCTTCTGGTTCTAACCATAGCTTCCTGACCAGCCTTCCTCTATGAGATAGGTCAGCCCTGTAGTACAAAGTATGTTTGAGGATTCTGGTCTATTGTAAATCAGTTACTTCTCAAGTATCTCTATGGTTAGGTAAATAGAGTAGGCATTTTGCATTTTTCAGTGGAACACATTTTCACTAGTCCTTGAAGATATTCTGTCACTCCTCCCTGTCTATTTCATCCCCTTTTTTGAAGATCCTTGAAAAGTAAGAGCTCCTATGTTGTATTTCCTACCCCAGCACAGTTTTCTCCTTATTGCATATAGTGGTGAAACTATGAACTTACTTACGCTTACTGCTATGGCTATTCCCCAGAGAATCCCACTGGTCTTCTGACCCGTGCACCTCACTGAGACCTCATGCCAAGGCGCTTGTAGGCTATGAGATTTTTAAAGTCAGTAACATGTGTTTCCCCATTTTGTACCTCTAGCTCTCATTAACTGTTTGTAAACAATTTAATTTGGCTGCACTTATATTAGACTTGGAATTTCTTAAGGAAACAATTCTTTTAGTAAGTGTCATGTCATTCATTCAAAATCTTCTTTCTCTTTCCCCTTTTTCCCTTTCCCTTTCCTTTCCCCTTTCCCCTTTCCCCTTTTTCCTTTCCCTTTTTCCTTCCCCTTCCCTTCCCTTCCCTTCCCTTCCCTTCCCTTCCCTTCCCTTCCCTTCCCTTCCCTTCCCTTCCCTTCCCTTCCCTTCCCTTCCCTTCCCTTCCCTTCCCTTCCCTTCCCTTCCCTTCCCTTCCCTTCCCTTCCCTTCCCTTCCCTTCCCTTCCCTTCCCTTCCCTTCCCTTCCCTTCCCTTCCCTTCCCTTCTCCTTCATTTTTACTTGCAGCAGTTGCAGCAGTTACAGTAACACTTTAATAGAGAAATATTTCTTGGGCCCAGGATGAAAATTCTGGTCAAAACTGCAGGGGGAAGGTACAGCCCTATCCCAGGTCAGAAATCAGAATACTCCCTTGGGAAGTTACAAGTTCAAAGTTCGAGCAGCACAAAACACGTAATTTTGAGTTTGGGTGTTCTCACAGGACTGTCCGAAGCAGTGGGCTGAAGAGCCAATATCTCATCAGAATTGTTCCACTTTTTATTACTAATTGTCACTGGAACAAGGAGAGAGGGAATTTTCTGCTCTGCTCCTCTGTCTGGGGCTAATGGATTTCACCAAGGAGCAATTCAGCCCAGCCTCTGAAAACTGACCAGCGATTCGGAGTGCCCAGCTAGAGGCATGTTGAAGGGATTTTCAGAAAATCTGGAATTCTCAACATGCCTCAGCCAGGCCTCCCTGAACTGAGCACACACACATCCCCCCACTGCAGCCCGTCCCTCAGTCTCTTGCCATTTGGGAAAAATGTCTCATTAATCCTCTCCTGCGCTTTAGAGCTGTCAGACCTATATTCTGGTGCTTATAGATAGAGAAATAGATAATGATGAGTGTCCAATTTTTACTGGTGGCATCTCCCAGTATTCTATTCTGAGCATCACATGCTTTGCCTGCTAATCTGACACGCAAGGAAACTATTGTTGAAAAATGGCTTTCACTCAGGCAAACCAGGCAGCTTGCTGTGCACATACGTTTATTTTTGAGATCTTTGATCTATTCAGCCAGAGCTTTGATCTGTCTCTCAGCCTCAGATATTTCTCCTGAGGGCTCGGCACTATCTTCTCTCTCACAAAAGCATTTGTGTTGCCTCCACCTCCTCCAGAAGATTTCCAGACTCCTGGCTGAAATGCTGTTCTCCTTCCAGCCTCCTAAACCTGGCACCCTGCGTGCTGCTGGTGGTGGCAGCTGCCCCTGTGAGTATATCTCATGGGTCTCGGTGCCAGGGCCTTGGCATCCGGACCTATTTCAGTATTTATTTTACTTGGGTGTTGGCCTCTTTTCAGCTGGACAAACTATGCACCTAACTTAAGCGTATTTCTATTAGAGAGAAAAAACATCTAATGTTTTTAAAGCAGCCTGATACTTTTAAAGTACTGTAGGAGTTGTTTCTTGAGGCAGGTGCATTACTGCGAGGGGAATGAGTTAGGACACTATCCTTGCGTGACGTAGAGCCCTCCTGGCCTCTCCAGGATATCCGTATTTTGATAAGAATTCTTCTCAATTGAAATCCTGTTGGCTCTGTGGCCTCAAAGGATTTTATTTGCAAACTTTCTTACCACAGATATCAGAAGTGTGACTCAACAGCTACAGAGCTTATATCTTGCACAGGAGATCAAAAGTCTTGAAGAGGAGCAAAAGGGGAGCACCACATATCTGGTTTTATACCAGTAGATGAAGATTTAAAGCCAGATAGATTTTCCTAAGAAAAAGTTTTCCACTCCATTATGGTGTCAAAATCATGGCTTCATAATTAAACCTGAAATAAGCGTAAAACTCCATGTTCACTGCATTTAACTGCAATCAAAAGGCATAAAAATTGAGTAGGAAAATAAGAACTCGAGCCAAGCCAACCCCCTCAGTGGTGCTTTATTGTGACTGTCATGAAACACCAAGGGCTTTCATCAACTTGGTGGCCTGCCAGATTTACCAAGCACTTTAAACAAGTCCTACAGGTACTTCATGCTTTAACGGCCTTTAGCAGTTTCCATTAAACTGTCATATACTCACCTGATGATAAAATAAGTTTTTTTATTAGGGCTGTCAGGAAAGAAATGCACAGATATTCTAGCTGCAAAATTTTAGAGAGCTGCAAAACACACAGTAGTATTTGAATCCCTGTGAGGCAGCCCCATAGGAGAGCGTGGAGGTTTTTTCATTGCAGATCTTCTTGAAGGAGTAGTATAAACTTAGATTAACATAGTATGCAGAGGGGGCTAAGCATGGACCAGAGCTCTCTTTCTGCTGTGCCTTTCACAAACACAGCATCCCAATCATTGGCCTTCCCTTTAAACACTTATTTTACCCTGGTATCCAACGATGAAGGATACAGCTCATTTCAAGGAACACCACTGGAACAGCTCAGAGAGTAAGAATGAAAACTGAAGAAAGAAGAATGAGCATTTGCCTCTTCCAGTCCTTATTCTATCTCCAGAAATGAGACTAGTTGAGTCTCCATGTGGCTTTCATCTCAGATCTGCCTTAGGGCAGTTCTTGACACTTCCTTGGTTGCTCCTCTAGCTACCAGCCTTGTCAGCATCTACCTTGTAACCCTGTTGTGCGGACACCCACCTTATGCCAGCTCTCACATGTTCTTCATCTTGCATGACTCACAGGCAGCACCTGTCCCCCAACTCCTATTGGTGTTTGCCACTGTGCTCCGTTGCCACCCCTGCCCCTGACCGTCTGTAACTCAAGACCATATGGACTGCCTGGTGCTGCTTGTTGGCCAGGTTTTCCTGCAGTTCTTCATCTCCGCTTGCTCCTTGCTCTCCCAGTCACTGCAAGGAATGGAGAAGTGAGTGACACAGTAACAGCCCCAACTTAGAATCACCACGTTCACATACCAGAAATTAAAGCTGGTGATATAATGCCTAGCAATAAAAGACTAACATGAATAAAGCTGTTGTAAAGAAAGAAAAGCATATTTAGCACTTTGGAAGCTTGCTCAAAACTAGCACTGCATCCACTCTTGGTGTTTCAGCACTCTCCTTTGAGAAGTATTTTGAGGGGCTCTTCACAGTGCTGACAAAGACTTGTGATGGTCAAACTTGGTTTTATTTAGGGAAAAACTAAACCATGATGGGACCCTAGGAAATTTATGGTACTTTCCTGCGGTAGCATAACACCCGTGGTATTGTAGGAAGGCAGAAAGAAGAAAGTAGGGGGATTTCCTCAGCTGCAAGAGATGAGAAAAGAAGATCCTTCTGAAGAGTGCTGCTCAGAAATACAGCATGGCCAGGGACACTGGGCTGGCCTCCACCGGAGCACTCCAGTCTTTCCTTCGCCTGACCCGAGTGACTATGCCGGCCTTTCACAGCCTATGCTGGCTGAATAGAAAAGGAGATGTAGCTGCTCTCCAGCAGTTCAAACTTCTTAAAAATGGCTTACAACAATTTTTATTCATACACAATATCAGAAGCAATTTGAAGGTCTGATAGTCTGAAATCCTTCCAGGCCTGGAAGCAATTGTTCCATATTTCATAGGTGAGCTGAAATCCCCTTCTGTGCAGCCGCATGTAGTTCCCATTTCTAGCCTACCGAGAGCTGGAGATATAAAACCTATTCCACAGGAAGAAAACATCCATCTATATCCTATAGCCCACAAAACAATCACCAGAAAATAATGAGCTTTGCTTGCTGCTGACCTGAGCAGAATTCAAACTGTGAAAATTTCCATGACCAAGATCAGTCAGTTTAGCTAAAGAGCCTAAGTGGGTAGCTGGTTTTAATTTTTGCATACTTGACTTTTGCTGTTTGATTATTTCAGGCATCTCATTTCCTCATGTATTACTTAGAGGAGGGGATGAAAATAAAATGATACATGAAACCATGAAATAAAATAAAACTGACATTCACAAAACAGAGAGAAAGAGAAGATCTGGTTCTAAAGTAAGCAAAATTTCACTGAAATAAACAGAGATGCTTTGTTTGTGCCAGGACTCTGTTTTTCCCAGAAGAGTCCAATCTAGAAAAAAACAGGATAGAGGAAGGTCATCATTATTACCGCAGGCACTTAATTAGATTTCCTAACTGCATCTTGATTGATCTGTAAGGTTTTTGGAGATAGGTAGTCAAAAAGCATTAGGGGGAAAAAATTGAATTTTATGGAAACCTTATCGAGTCAATAATTTTCGCTGGCTCCTTTTTTTTTTTTTTTTTTCCCATTCCTTGAATCCATTCACAAAGAGAAACACCTCCCTTCAGCTCCGGCAGCGCCTTCACGGCAGAGCCTGCCAGAGTCAGCGCCGGGGCTGAATGAGCTCTCTGTGCCCGCTCTCCCAGCAGCTCTGCCCGTTCCCCCACAGCGCGCGGGCTGGCGCAGGCGCCGGGCTCAGCACAGCCCTTGCGTGGCATGGACCAGCATCACTGGGATTTTCCCAGCCACTAGCAAAATGCTGCTGGGTGTGAGACCCTGGCCAACAGGTAGAGCTTGTCAGGTAAAAGGAAGCCTGCAGGGAAGTGAAGCCCCGACAAAATACCTTTGCAAATGATACATAAAAAAGCAATAGTATTAAAATAAAGGTTTTATCATGACTATATTTCACTCACACTTACTTCCCCTGCTATCCACCAGGATAGGGCCATGTCGTAACATTTGCAGGGATGGGGATTTATGAACCATAAAGCTCCTGAGCAGACAGACATTGATAAAGGTCCAAGCTGTGACAGATTTAAACAAATCCATGCTGTTTCCGGGTGCGTTAGCAGCTGCCCTGTTTGTTTCAAAAGACAGAACTGAAATCATTAATAATACCTAGTTACCCACAGAAGAATTGGTCTCCATTTCTACCACTCATACCTTGCATATGGAATCATTGCTGATTTTAGATGACATTGAGAATAAGCATGCTCTGTGGAGGACACAGTCATTTTGCCTGGGTTTGGTATGCTAAGCTTTCTACTGCAGGTTTATTTAAATGTGTGCATTTTATTTAAATATACATATATCTCACAGCTAGGACATACACTTCTCTAGGACATTTGCCAGTGCTGTCAAGGGCAGCTTTATGGGCAGGTATACACAGGTCCTAGGTGGAGATGCTGTTCATTTTCCTCAGCAGGCTCAGCATGCATGCTTGACTTCTCATGCTGTGGAAATCTGCTCGCTCTGACTAGCAGGTGGAGAAACAAATTATAGCAACCACCCCTTTAGGCCAAAAAAATTCTACTGATTGTCATAGTAGTTAGGTGTGAGCTCTCTTTGTCCTTCACTTTTGGGGGATTTTTCTTGTCTGCAGATCAACTAGTATTGTAATCTGCTCGCTTCCCAGGGTGTTGTTTTGGCTCTGTTGCCTTTTTCACTCCTCTCACAGAGCCATTAGCCACGAACTGTACTGGATTGCACTAATGAAACCCAGTGACTACCACACTCAGCTTTTGCTGACCCTCCTCCCTGGTCAGCTGGCCCTTGGGGGAGTACCTCCTGACATCTCCCTTTCGATTCCTTTTCACGATGTATTCTAAGTGCCTCCACACTCTCTGTACTGTAGCAAATTTTCGTGTTTTTTTACAAAAGCAATCAACTAGAATGGACGTTTCCCAGCTACTCCAGTCAAGTAAGTAACTACATTTAATTTAGGACCTAAAATTCCTTTGTTTCGCTCTGCCTTGCTGTATAGAAACAAGACAAATACCCAAAAGGCACAAAGTCAACTGCATGTAATCAATAGCAAGCAGTCCATCTAAAATGGGCTTCCTTATGACTCTTTGGCACAGAAATAAGGAAAAGACTCTGATGGGACCAACACCAACTTAGAAACATTCCCAAGGAACCTGAACCCTCAGAAGTATCTGATGAGTCACGATTACTCATTCACTCCTTCAGTTGGTTGGGGAGGGGGACATGGAGAAATAGCTTATTAATATTGGCTCATAACATCTAAAAATTGCAACAACCCACATGCAGTTCAGTTACAGTGGCTGCCGTGTAGGGGAGACAGAGCCAAGATCCACCCAGCCGCCATCGCTTCTTTCCCAAACTTGCACCTTCGCCGATTCCTGTTGCAGTCAGACCCAAGGTATGAGCTGTCTGTGTAGGAGTGTTTGCAAGTGGTATTGCTCCAAGGCACAGCGTAACTCTGACACACACACTCTGAAATTCCAAATCATCATCTAGCCCTGCAAAAGGGCAAACTGAGTGGCAACGCTGGCTCATTTTCGCATTGTATCTCCAGGTCTGCCAACCAGCCTTTGTCTGCTTCGAAGACCTGAGCTGAGCAGCAGTGGGGTCTGCCTGAACATTCGATATGTTCTCAGGGAGAAAGGGGGATAAGTTGCCTCTCCAGAAGACTATGCTTTTGGTGGTTTAAAGACAAAAGAGGCTTGTCTCAGAACATATTTGTGTACAGGCAATTTGAAAACATTCAGGTAATGTTACAACTGAATTACCTGACTCTATTTTCACAGTAAATTCAGCTAGAGCAAACCTCCATTTATAGCAAAGCAAATTAAAGTCACTAATTGTTTCATATGTGCAATGTGGGAATTGGTGTTTCATTTATAATGAAACTTTGATTACACCATAATTGTTCTGGCAGAAAAATGACTCCATTTTCAGAGGCTTCTGCTGTGTTTTCAGACTGTGTCCGTGTCTGCAGTAGTTTTCATATTCCTTGACTAGCATCATGCAATCACATCTCTTTAGGCTTTCCCAGAATTGTGATTCATATTGCTTGATTCTCAAAATCCAGACAAACTCAGGGCAATCACTCAGAAATTGTTTTGGATAGCCTGATAAGTCCCGACTGTTCTGTGCAGAATCCCAGGGGAAATATCAACTCATGCTTTTTACTTTGCTCGGCAGACTTCTGCTCTTGACATGTCCTCTAATGTTTTTCTTCTTACAGAAAGCCGCCGTTCCCTTGTAGAAGATGCTTCTGCCACTTCCTACCAGAGCTTATTTAGTAATTGCCTACAAAGTATGAGCATGTCTGGAATGAAAAAAACATCATTGGAAAGACCTTCATGAACTTGTTCCTAAGGTAATTAAATGCATAAATCACATTCCTTGTGACCTTCTCCCTCCTGTAACACATTTTGCTTCACACTTATCCATGAAGATCACCACCAAGGTGGTTATTGGTATAGCTTTGAGTTTTACAGTTATTGGTATTTCTCCTATATGTTTGCACTGGTGAGACAGCAGTTTAGGATTCTGAACTGTTTGTAGTGGGGATCTCATTTTCTTGGATTTCTATGTCCAATGTCTACAGGCCTGAAAGCTTTATAGAATAATACATAATAACAATAATAACCTTAAGCAACTTTACAACTGTTCCAATGTTCTCTCCTGTTACAAAGGAATACTGTAGCTATCGGATGGTGTAGGAGGGGAGCAACTCTACACCTCTAGTTCCATAGACACCCTAGGATAGTTACACATACTACAGTGAAGGAAGAAGTATTTGTAATTAATGTCAACAGATATGGGTGTGAAGTGACCGACAACACCATGTAATTTGTGGCCCAAAGCAGGGAGACTTGCAGCTGAGACCAAGGGTGTTGTTTCCATGTCATTGATACCAGGATTGAACTATCAAGTGAATATTCACATGACTGGAGTGAGAAGCATTCAATTTCCTCAAGATCAGCTCTCTGTAGTCTGAAAGTGTGAGGAAAATGTGTCAGGCCACTTTCTGGGCATCCTTTTGTGAAAATGAAACAGATTTCCAAGTTATGAGAAAATTAACACCCCAAATGAAGCTGTTTTGCCAGATGACTTCAGCCTTTTCTTATTAAACACTCTTCCACAATAAGACTTGCATTTTTCTGAGTAACAGTTATGGGCATCAGCAGTAATAGGCTTTAGCATTTAGCTGGCATTACTAATGAATTTTTATGTGTGACACACTTCTGGATGGAAAACTTAATGCATTAACATTGAAAAGTGGAACCATTTTGACCTGGATTATTTAGAAGCTTTTCCTATGCTTATATTTTATAAATACTAATGAAATGTTTCACTGCTTATAAATTGGCCACATGGCACAGGCATTCACTTCTTCTATATATCTGAGCACAGCACTGAACAAGATGTGTCACTATTTTAGAAAATCTCAGTGTTCTCAATCGGAGAAAGTGATACTTCTAAAAGTCTGGTCATCCCTACATAGGACTTCTAAAAATCTCAATGACGGGAGTCTGATGCCATCAAAAAATTTGCCTTCAAATTTCTTCTTGTTTTTCTCTGAAGGTTTTTCAGCAATCTTATATCTCCTTGAAATTCCAATAATTCTGCATTCATAGAGGCTGAATTTATGGTAAATAAATCTGCATTTCTCAGTATGTCATGGAGTTCCAGGTAGGCTAAAAAACTCCTTTGATCAGTTATAATAAATGTCTTGGTTCAGATAATGTAAAAAATATCCATTAACAATTAACATTAGTGCTGAGGTACATCCCGTAATTTATTATGTCAAATAACATTCTTGATCAAACATACAGACATGTCTGATGATGCTGGAAAAATATAATTAGCAAATTTGATTGTAATCTATCATAAACCAAATTAACATATGGAAAATGATTCAGATAATGCTTTAGGAATCTAAAGAGAATTCTTATTATGTTAGAATGTCATAAGCCAGACACTGCCATGAAAGGAAAGAAAGGGAAAAATAATTAAAGCATTTCCAGTAAAAAGCACTTTTCATTACGAAGTTCCATATGTCAAAACTGAAACTGTTCACAGAAAAGGGTTGGTTTTAGTAAGTCTCAGGATAATTCAAATTCTAAATTGTCAAAATACTTCTTTTTGGTTCTTTAAAGAAAAAGTCTTCTTTTCTGACATAAAATTCCTTTTTTCTTCAGCAATTTTCATTAATGTGTCATGAAAAAGGTTTAAAAAAATAAAAATCAGTTATCAGGAAAAAATCATTATGACATCACACAGAATTTCTGGCTTTTTTCTCATTGTCCTGAGTGATCTTTGAAATCTCAAAAATTCCTACAGATCAGAAACCGGCTTTGCACTCAGCTGTTGCACACGTGTCAGCATTTGATTATCTCGGTATACTCTACGACTGGTTTTAGTTAGGAGTCATGAGACAATGTCAGCATTGTGAAACCTGTCCAAACTTCCAAATTCTTTATTTGGGGGCATATTTTTTCAGTGTGTCTTTTCAGACAGATGTAAGTTTTAAATGTTTAACGTTTTGCACTTTTTTCCCCCCCCTAGACCTTATTATATTACATTATATAAATAGCTATTGTGTGGTTAGGCCTTTATCATCCAGTGATAGACAGTTGATCCATCAGTGCGTATTTCATGTGCAAATCCTTTAATTTTGTGTTATACACTTCCATTGCTGGTTCTATGATTTTTTTATATGCAGTTCCTTTGATGTCAAATAAATTAATTTGGTACCACAAGTCATTGACTGAGTTTCCTACATAAAGCATTTAATATACCACTTTTTGGCCTCTGCTCTCCCACATGCCAAGAGGAATGTTAAAATTCATTCCACATTTAGCAGGACAGCAAATCTGGGCTTGGGCACAGTCAAGCAGAATTTTAAAAATGATATCTGTGCAGGTAGCTTCTCAACTACTTGCTGCTTACTTGGACGTCTTTAGCTAAGACAACGGTGTCATCATGGCCAAAAAGAAACTGCCTCTCCAGTAACAGCTCTGAAATAAGTGCAGGGACTACACGATAAAAGCAAAACCTTAACCTTCACGCAGATCCTTATCATCAGCCAAACCTAAGCATCAAAGCACTAGTTCAGTGTGCTAAGACTTCAGTCAGAGGCAGCTATCTGCTGTATCAGCTTCAATTTCACAGGGAATTAGAAGGCAGGTTTTTGTCACAAGCATGAGAGCAGCCTGTTCCCAAAGTGACTAAGACTTTTGGTGAGTGAGGCAATAACTTCACTGTGTGTTGAGGCAATACACAACCATATTCAGGGTTACTGGCCAGCAGGCACCTGGAGGCTCTGGAACAGCACTCTTATCCAGTGCTACATCTTGGCTTTGAGCTCCATGAGTCCATGGCTGCTCCATGTTTGGTTTATTCAAAGCAATCTCCCTGTATGCCATGTAGACCTATCCAAAATGACTGTAAGGAGGGCTTGTGCCCCCTTCACTAGTCAGACAATTAACACAAATGGCTGGTGCCTCTGGACAAACGACACAGTGGAACTATTGACAGTTGTCCCACCAACCCCTGGTAATGTTACTCATGCTTTATCTAGAGGGAGACTCAGCCAGCTACTGCTCACAGGTCAGATACTAAATCTGTTCAGGCATCATGTCATTCATTTTGGTGTGTGGCATGGTTCAGAAAAGATGGACATGCGGAGCCAGGAATCATTAACATACTGATGCATATCTACCACATTAACGGAGTAAGACTCATATGCATGTTCAACAGGACAGTTGAGAGGACAGAATGCTGCATGATAGTGCTTTTAGGGCAAACTCTGGTCCTCTCAGATGTCTAACAAGGAAAGCAACAAAGGCTTCACATCCTCAGTCTTTCATCCTACTGAGAACCAATAAGGGTCACCTTCTCACTCACTGACAGATGCTACCGATGGCTACACTTAGCTAAATTAACCTAATGCTGACTTTGACCAAGGTCACTTTCTATCACTCATATTGGAAACCTCAGAATTAATCTGAAAATATTAAAATCTGATTGAGTTTTCTGCAGGATCTGGGTAGGCTTGAATTGGGGCTACATAGAATTTAGGCTAAAATACTCCCACCCACTAAATAACCTTCCAAATCTTCCTGCAAGTCACTCCTGAGGGATAGAAATGCTCTCTTGGCACTGTAACAGCTAATGAAAACTATTAGCAAAATCAGTACCAGGTGACCTCTATCTCTTCTGAGTGCAGATGGACAAGTACAGGGCAGGGAGGACATGGCATGATGCATAGTTGTGGGGGATGTTCATGTCCAAGTTAATGCAGGTGCTCAGACTCTGGCTGCCAGCATTTAGGATAAACCAAAACCCCGTAAGTCCCAATCTTCCTTCACTTTTCTGAGGAATAAATAACTCAACTACAATGAACAGATGATGTAGCATATGCAAGAAGGAAATAAAATAGTTGCTTAATCTGTCATTAGAACAACCATCCAGTTCCTCATGTGGGACATTTTTCTGATGGCCTGTAAAAGGACCTGAACTGTCCTGAATATCACATGGATTCCTAGTGCACTGTATTCTCAGCACTCACACTTTCAGTATCCTGTTTCCTAGAAAGAGGCAACACAACAGCCTCCTTCAGATTACAGGCATCCAGTTCATGGTCAAAAATGTTCTAATGCCATTCACATCTCCACTATTGCTGTTTTTAATATTCTCTGTCCCTCCAGCTAGGAAATCAGGCAAAAAATAAAATCAAAATAGACGCTTACCTACCCCTACTCCTGAATTTTGATATGGATAGATCTGGCCTTTGCTCAGTACTGTCTCCTCTGAGATACAAGGTCAAGGGGTAAGAAGGTTTGGTACATCTCAGGTTAATGCCAGATAAACAGCTAGCATTAGTTGGTGCTCAGTGTTTAAACCAACCTCAGGACCATGCATCCAAAATTTGGATCAAAGGCGGCCAGATCAACCTTGTAATGAAAAAGGACTTTGCTACCTGATACAAATCTAGATGCCAGGGCAAGCAGGAGCCATAAGGATCACAAAAACAATAACAGAAAATATCAGTAACTGCTCAGGCTTCATCCAGAAGAGACATTATGTTACGCTGTGTTATGTTTCATAGAATCCAAATTCTATATGTAGTTGGGTGAAATACGCTGAAGTTTGGCTGCTTCCTGTCATTATGCATGAAAATTCCACCTAGTGATGACAAATACTGAGCCACAAACCTCTGCAGAGTTCAGGAAAGATTTCTTGTTTTCAGACTGTTCTTCTGATGTTACAACAATGTGACTCAGGACTTATTACATATGGCTGTTTCTTTTAATCTAGTGTACTTAGCTTCAATGTCAATTTTAGACACTCCCCCTGGAGCTACACAAAAAGTGAAGTCTTAATCATTGCCCAGCTTTATAGAAATTCAATGCAAGCAATTATGAGCTGAACCCTGAGAAGGTCATGTTCATAAGTAAGAGCGAATAAGGGACCTTAGTGAGAACGACTACTCTGTGAGCAGCAGGGACAAAACGAAGTGCAGATGTGCCCTGCTGCTCGCTGCCTCCATGGTGCTTGCCAACCTGATGCCAACCATCACCTGAACTCTAGGGTCGTCTCTGCATGCCATTGCCCAGCAAGCACTGATCCAGGTGATATAGTGCTTCTGCGAGTGAAGTGGGAAGCAGACATATGAAGGAGCAGGGACAGGGATCACCCCGCAACCCGGGTGGCACTACAGCCAGCAAAGAGTCTTTCCCTCTCCTACTGGCCTCTCCATCTTTCATCTGATTGGGCTTTTAAAGTTTTGGGGTAGGGTTACCTTTTCTGAGGAGCCTTTGGTTGCAAGTTAAAAAAAATCCTCATTTCAGTGCTTATGTTATACTGAATTACTCTGGCAGGAAAGGACTTAATACTTTTCCCATTTTATGTTATCTTTCTTTACCACTGAGTGAAATAAAAAAACCCCAAACAAACAGAGCACCACAGGTAAAAAATAGCTTGCTTGTATTTCACTTCTCTTTTATTGCATTTTCTTCTTGCCTTTCTACATCATACCTTTAAAATTCTCCTCTGTTTTTGGGAAAGCTACCAAAAGGTAACATTTGAAATAAGACATTGCAGTCCTGCAGAAATTGATTCATTCCAAATGAAACAACCTTTGATATGGTATGTTTTTCAAAATAATCCTTTTTTATTCTGCTAGTCCCACTATTCAATTTTGCAAGCTCAAAATGAAATAGATGTATAGTTTCCCATGAGACCTGTACAACTGCAGAAGAATTAAGATGATTTACATTTTGTTATTTTAATTTTATATAATTTATTTCATCAGTCTTTAAGGAACATTTTGGTAACTGTCAAATGCCCATAATTTATCACAATAAAGGACTGGTGAACGGACAGATGTATCATTTCTCTCTTCTAGTCTAAACCAGAATTGCTAAATTAATACTGTAAACATGCTGAGATAACTGCTAATAGCGAGTCTTAGATTTAAGTGGTAGAATCCTCAACAGTTTGCCTATGGACAACCTGACTCCTGGCACTCACACTGAGGAGTTCTCATGTACCACAGGGAAATGAAAGAAAATTTTGTTTATGGTTTTACAACATAAAGTTGCTTATGGATTTATAAATGAGATAGTCATACAAACTAAAAAGCAAATGCAGCAAAGGTCTTCTTGAATAAATTAGTGTGTCCAGTTCACAGGGTTTCTTTTGCTTTGTCCAGTCCTTATAGCTGTGCATTTGGACTAAGATGTAAATTCCTACTGATCTGGTAGCATTTCAGATACTAACTGGGAAAAAGATAAAACTAGTAAGTATGCAGCTTATATTTGTGATGTGATTGACAGAAGTGCTGCAAAAGGTAGGGCAGTATAGGTTAGGGGTGACAGCATGTTTACAAGACACATGGCTTTGTAAAAATTATGTCACATATTTTCTTGTTATATTTCATAAAAATTCATTCCATACATCTGCTAGCTTACTACAGGCAGTAAATCAGCCTGTCCTCCTTCGTTCTTTTGTTCTGGCACATAACATTTTTACAGTTCATATATATTTTGGCAACCACAGGGATGATATTGGAAAACAGAGGAAAGTGTCTTTCCATATTCACACTGCTTTATGCCAGGAGACTTGGCATCTAATATTAGACAGCTGATTTCATACTTGACACACATTAGTACTGCCTTAGACCTAGCATCTCTCAACCCATATTTGTCCATTAAATAACTTTGACTCTTTTGTAATGCAAACGAACTGAATGATAGTTTCCCAAGCGTACAGAATTGCTCATTATGTCAGCATCAGTGTCTGATTTGTGCTTTTGGCTCTGGCAGTAAAAGGACCTGCAAGTCCCCTTTGTGCTAGCTGAGTCTTCCTTGAAGGGGGAGAAGAAAACAGAGTGGTTTTTCTTTTTACTTCCTTTAGTCTTTATTTTTGTTGTCACTAAATAGTAGCTCCTACCTCTGTGTAATAATATGGAAATGCAGCTAATTAAATCCAAGGATTGTAAAATATTCAGTGCTGAAAAGGAAGCTGCCACAAAATCCATTTGCACAGCCTATTAAAGGGAAAAGAGCAAGTGCAACTGGAGAAATTAATAAAACTTGACCACTGGAATATCTTAGATAAGATTCAAAAGGCTATGGAAATTCTCTGTGCTCTGATGTATTGAACAAAGTGAGCCTCTCAGGCTATGACTTGGCCCTAAATGAGTAGGGTAATTAAAATCACGATAGTATTTATTCAACACGGATTCATTTAATTTGGAATAGGACTCAATCATTCGTAAGTGCTGTAGAAGTGAGAGCTGCTGGACGTGATTTTATGAGCTGGGTCGGGGAGCTCAGTGTTTTCCGTGTTTCTTTTCAACTGCTCAGATGTGCATCTTCCTTACTACACACTGAGGTTGCAGGATGGATTCAACCCAGACAGCACGGATAAGCAGTGGGCAGCCGTGAGATCTGCCTCAGTGCACACCTGCAACTGCAGACCCTGCGCCAAAGCTGCAGGCATGTTCAGCAGATGGCTGGGAGCATTTGGGGCACGACGGAGCACACGGAGCCATCGTCGACATCTAGACACAGGCAGGTAAGAGAGATTTTCCCTCTCACACACGCAGCCAGTCTATTTGGGAAATTAAAATGCAGATTTAAGAAAAAAAAGCCAACCCAAAAGCATTTGGTAGAGAAAACAGGACACTGACCCTAGAAATGAAACTAACACAGGAGTCTTATATTAAAGGTTACGCCCAAATAGGCTTAAGTATCTCTGAGTTGCATTAATATTTGCACATCTGTGTTCGTAGTCCTCTAAAAGTCTTGTTGCTTCTTTTTCTTCTTTAACTTCAGACAGTCACATGCCTGTGAAATGTTTTGCCTGACTTGGGAGGGAAGTACACTCCTCTGCTTTTCTATGCTAGATTATCAATTATGTTAAAGACTTCTCTGCCTACTAATGAGAGAAGGAGAGGATGAGCTTTCACTGAGAACTTTTCTTTGAAGTGAAAATCTTCAGTAGAGCCCTCTCATTTCTAAGGACACTATAATCATCTTGATGTGAGAAAAAAAAAGGATTCTGGCTCTGTACCTATCTTCCTCCCACTCTCCCCCTCATTTTCCCTCTCCCTCTCCTTTATGCACACATGCACGTGCGCGCACACACACACATAGTCTCTATGGGCTGTGGAGCAATACAGCAACCTACAATACATGTATTTTCTGAACTCCACATTGACATCCACATAGGTACAATAATTTTTTTCAAAATGGCCCATACCTGTAACACATGCACATCAACACTCACACACCATTCTTCAAGGACTTTGCTTTTATTCTTTTCAGTACAGTTTTATAGTTCTGACCTTTATTTTCCACACACATCCTGTCAAATCTTTTGCAAATTAATTTTATAGACACAAATATTTGCTCTAAAAGAATTTGGAATTATAAACACCCACACTCAAGGAGACTTGACTTTAAACATGAATGCTTTGCTATGGAAATACTTGCATTCTTCACTCAGGGAATAAAATCTGCATCTTGTCTGACCGCTTCCAGCCAGGCAGCACAGCCTGAGTTACAATTATGCATCATAACTCCCTGTGATAGAAGTATACTGACAATAATCAATTCAAATGCATTCAGATAAGTAATTTGAAAGTAAATGCATATTGCTGGAGGATGCTTAGCAAGCAGAAAAAAGAAAAGCCCAGTAGCTTAATATGTTACTTCTTGGGAATAGCACTCTCTGCCCTTATGCTGATATATTCTTCAGGAACACTTTAATGCAGTTCCTATAATTAGAGAGTACTTCATAATCACCTTTGAGAGAATGAAATCTCTCCGTAACACTCGGGTTGATTTTGCAGGCATCGTAGTGTACATGGTTCTTGTATCAGCAGAAGGAAGGTCGCAGAGCGGGGTGGGAGGGCTCTAAAACATTACCAGGAGGCATCAACGTCAGTCCCCTGCAGCAGACGGCATTTCTCCTCTTTGAGAAGTACCAGTGAAATCCTGGTGTCACTGAAGCCCGTGGGCATTTTGACAGCCGCTCCCTCAGTCATCCAGATCAGGGAACGGCTTCATTTGCATTGTGCAGGGGTGGGTATGTGGGGACAGAGTCAGGTGCTCCTCTCCTCACCTGGATGAGGAGGTCACCTCTGAGCTGCGTCCCGGCCCGGGGAGGCAGCAGGCAGCTCTCTCCCCGGCATTTCCCGTGTGCCCTGTGCTAGCAAAGCCCCTCCGGCCACTCTTGTTCTGTTCTGAGCACCACTCTCGCGGTCACACCCCGAGGCTATGATGTCTACAGGCAAAATGTGTTCCTTTAAATAAGATTAACTGCCTGTGATAGTATGGAGAGATTACCGTGTGGTTTTTAACCCTTTGAGTGCCCCGGGACAAACTCTGTCTATGGGAGCTGCCCCCTCCCCAGCACACAGATCGCTGCCACTGCTGCTTGCCAACACATTTGCTATTGAGTTGGCATGCCGAGAGACGTAAAAACGATGACTGAATATCAATCTGATATATTGCCATGCTTGGTAATTATTCTGTCAAGTGCCTTGTGAGAGGAGAGAGCAGTAGAAAGAGCCCTGGACAACTGGGCAAGGACTGTTGTTCTTGCAAATACCTTTAAGCTTAATGTTTGGTAATTACATATCTAAAAGAAAGATCTGAGTTTATAAGCCTTATTTCATTTGTAAAATTGACTTAGTGAAGGAAATATCTAGAAAAGAAATTGTGTGAAAATTTTACTTCTGGTAGAGTTTTGCAGGTGTTTGAGAACTTAAAAAGAATTGATGGCTAAAAAACCCAAATCAAAGTTTCAATTTTAATGCATTTTTTCCCATCTCTTTTCTTTCTCTACAAACTTGAATTTGATAAGAGAGGGTTGCACATTTAAAAAATACATTAGTTGATTACAGGCCACTTCCTGGATCCCATGAATTCCTGCACCTCCTCCTGTTAGTAAGCATCCCCAGAAAATTCCCTGGTTTTCAGTTTCAACCAAAGAAGGCTTTTATGACATTTCATGCTAAAATGTATTTACCTGAAATAATTGCTCAGAAGTGATCTACAAGATTTAGACTGCTCAGAAGTACTGTATAGGATTTAGACTGTGACAGCCAAAGGACTTAGACTGTGATAGTGCTCTCTGTCTCAAAAAACAGAGCAAAGAATTTACAACCAAATGGCTCTGTGGTAATCTGATTAGACAAAGCTTGCACCTTATGTATAACATAATGCATAATAATATAGCTCTTTGATTTCCTGTAGAATTTCTAACACACTCACCTTATTGTTTCACAATTACTGGAATACTTGGAGTGAAATGTTGAAGACAATTGTACAAAAACTAGGCAGTATTTTCAAGAAATTTAACAAAAATATAGAAGGGAATTGTGTCTTTCACGCAGCTGAAAGCAGCTAGTTAATAAGGTGATTTGTTCATTGTTGGAAAGGTGAGGGGAAGAGCATTTGCAAGGCTAACCTTTCATGCAAGGATAAATTAGATTAATGGTTTACAAAATGTTCTGGGTAAAGTAACTCTTTTACCTGCAGGGTTTTATGTAGGCAGGCATGTGAGAAGTCTGTTTGCAGACTGCAGGGTTGGCATGCACTGCTTATTTAGAGTCATACCTGCAAAGCCAGTGATTTCATGCCATCAGAATGAATTTGGAACAGATTTCTTTGCTCTTTCCAAGAGAGATAATTTGTAAGAAGCCCTCCTAGAGGAGGTTAGACTTGTTCTTTCTTTAACCTTCACACCTTTTGAACTGCATGCTTTTGAGGACGATGTTAAAAGGGCATTGAAGGACTTCAGTCAAAGCATAAGACCTAAGTCCTCAATTCTCTGTCTATATCAAGCACAGAGATCTTGTGTGGCCTGGAGCTTGTCATATATCTTTTCTATGTGCCTCAGATTCACTTGCTCTGAAATTGTAAAATTTGCCCATCTCCTAAGTAGATAGCTGTTTTTAAAACTTCTTTATACTCTAGGACAGGACATGTATTACGTATTATTAGCTTTACCTCACTGCTTGTATCATACTTTCAAATTATCAGATCCTAAGGTGTAAGTTGGGATGGACACAGTCCTGGGAGATGCAAAGCGGCCACATCTTCCATTAATCGAGGTGGCAGCAGAGAGAACTGAACATATCCTGGGAGAGCCCAGAGAATCAAATCATACTAGAGAGCAGAGTCAGTGTAGATAACCATACACACATACATATATACACGTCTACGCACACATATCAGCCAATTAGCCTGATAAGTCTAAATGATTCTATGTTTCTATGATTCTAGGAGTCTATAAACATTCAGGCAGAATTGTTTTCACTGTGGGTATAAAATGACTATATCAGTCAAGTGTCTCTCTTCCTTGCAATGCCAGTCATTGTCAGAGAACATATATGGAGGTTATCCCCTTAAGTACGGTAGGAGCAAAGAGCAGCCAGCACTTTCCCTGCCCTCCATTTCCAGGATTGCTTTTCCAGAGAGTTCTTACCATAAGAAGCTCTAACTTTCCGCTCAGATGACGGTGACTATGCTTTTCTTACCATCTGTTTTCTTCTTCCACAGTCTCTGGTGCTGTGGCTTTCAAGAGGCGCAAGGAGACCTCTCAGACCGTGTGCCTTGGCTGTGGCCATGGTTTGCTATGTGGCCAATTGCCTGGGGCAGCAACTTCCAGAAACTCCTATTCTCTCTTACTACAAAGGGCTTTAATTGTCTCTTCTGCTCAGTCATAAATGTGTCTTGCACATGTGGCAGGTTGAATACAGTCTCTGGTTGTACAGCAATGAAATTGTCTTTAGATCGGAAGTGCCCATACATAATAAGCTACAATACTTTCTCATATTTTCTAACAATAAGCTTGACACAAGCTTCAGAAAATGATTAAAATGTACCCTAAAATACTTTATAGATTATATTTTTCTCAGATACAGGGCCAGGCCTGGCCTGGCTCTCATTCAAGTTCATGCACAGTTACTTACTGTGATCTTATTTGATCTTATTTTTGTTAAATAAGAGCAGATGAAGCAAGAAATTCAGAGACACACATTGAGACTGGTTCAGTAAAGAGCGTTAGACCCTACACAGAGACTTTCCTGTAAGTATCATGGAAAAGGACCTCAGAAATGTTCAATTGCATTTAAACATACCGTGATAGGATGCCATCTAAGGCAATCGCTCCCTGCATGCTGTTTTCAAGCCAAGCACCCAGGGATGAGTCTTAAGTGATGAAAAAACTACTGAAGAGTGGGATAGGAAGCCCAACCGTCTCAGACTGTTACACCTGCGCAAGAATACGACAGTGGCCACTGCTTAATGGTTTCCTGAGCACCTATTGGAGATGAGTATCAAAAAGATGTTCACTGCTTTTTTTGCAATAACCCTTTTGAAAAGAAGAATCAAAGAGGATCGGTCATTGTTAAAGGGGAAGCCATGCAACACTGTAGGATCAGCCTCTGAATATATATGGTCTGAGTTCATTCAACTCCCCACAACTCTGTAAATGCTTTCCCTTCTAACTGAGGAAAGAACATGTTCCCTGTTTCTTTTCCTACTAGAATAATTACAGTATATTAAGACACACCAGGCAGGTCAGAGCAAAGCCTGTTTGGAGTTTGCATTTCAACTGCACATTATGCACTTGCACTGTAATATATTCAAACTGACAGCATCGTTATGGTGAATTAATCTAAATTATGTCTAGACATATATTTACAACAAGCATCATAGAGACTGGTGGCTGACTGCTCAGAGGAATTAAACAAGAAAATCCTAGGCTTAAACCTTACAAATAAATGACTAAATTGATAAATGGAGGAATAAATGAGTTTAGGCCATGCTTCAGGAACAATATCAAAATCTTCTCCCTAGAATTTTACTAGTTTACATGTTCCTTCGCCAGTTTACCATTTTAATTATCACCCCTTCTGCTGCAGGGACATAACCCTGCTGTAATGCTATCGCAGGCTTAGAAGCCCACACAGGGAGAGTGCTGGGAAGTCACAGAAAGTCATAGGAAGCATTACATGATTTCTGCTTCTGTGCAGTAAAAGTGCCTGGATATACCCACACTTTGAAAGATTATCGTGAGTCTCCTATGGTTATTTTAAGTCAGGTGTGTTGGGAAGTTTAGCTATCATTTTAACATTAGTAAAGTTAAAGACATAAATTACCATTGTTCCACCAGTAGTGGTGATAGGGGGAGAAGGAGGCTTGTAGTTCATACTGTTATCATTTCTTATTTGTAAGGACAAAGGCTTTAGGAACAAGGTTGATTGCTTTTAGCACTTTCCACCTACGAATAATCATTTTATTACCCAGTTGTAATAAATCCACAACACTGCCAGTGGATCATGTAATTAATTGTAATTTTATAGACTGAGTATATACAGTACTTCATCTAAACTCACTGCAGGGTAAAAGCTTGCAACTGCAGGGCAAGGGACAGCGTATGAGAGGTTTGGTGTTTTGCCAGTGGCAGTAGCCATGACTCTCAGGAGAGCTCTTGGGGCAGCTGGGCATGCAGGAGGTATCTGACCCAGTGTCTGTGCAGTCTGAGGATTCTCCATGTTATCAGAAAGGACCATGCTGCTGTGTCATGACAGCATTCCCCTGCGGCGACACAAGGACAGCATGTTCCCAGCTCCCAGGGAAATGAAATACTTTCTCCCCTAGCATGGGGCTAGTGACAGGGGAGGGACTGCCTCTGCCAGGCCGTTTGGTTTTGAGATTCCATCTGTCTGCTGTAACACAACCTTCTTGGGGCCGCCCAGGAGGGCTGGGGTTGGGCTGAGGGAGGAAAGCGGGCTGAGCCCAGGCAGGGGGGAATTAGATGCTGGACAAGAGAAATGTGAGACCGGAGAATGCTTCAGCACCAGGGCTCTGCGTCTGCCAGTGGGCTGGAAAGGACTAGTGATTTTTATACTTGAGGAGACCCACAGCAGTAAATTCAACACCTTGACATGCCTTTTCTCTCTATGGGGAAGCAGGGAACATTAGCATGGGCAGAGCCTTCAGTAACACGTCTAAACAGCTTCCAGCCTGGAGAAGGCTTTCACTCGGCTGACTCAGAGTGCGGGTAGAGTTACTGTCTGTGCAGATATGCCTGCAGATAAAGCAGGTGGAAACAGAGCAATGCAAGTATTGTACATGTCCTACAGAAATGGGGCTGAGGTAAGAGTGATGGCAACACAAGAAGGTCAAATTAATTTCTTAAGATTGCCCAAGGGGCCTGTGCCAAACCCAGCGTTTGAACCCTGGCACCTCCTGAATCCCGGGTGAGCAATTGCGAGTGCAGTGGAGGTTTACCTTCAGGAACACTAGTGCTGCTACCTTTAGTAAGTGCTCTAAGCGCTCTGTCAGAAGTGTTTAATAGTTATTTAGAAAGCAGAAGTAGAGATGTGAGCGTATGACGTTAGTTAGCCACTGCTAGAAGCTGGCTTGCATTTCTGGTCCCTGCTGGTTAAGGGAGGCTGAGGAAACACTATGGAGGTTTCAAAGGGGAGCCACAAATGTGACTTGTGAGCTGCCAAGCAGACTGTAGGAGGGGAGACTGTAAGTACCCTAATTTATTCAGTTTACTGAAAAAAAGAAGCCTGAGGTGATTTGGGTGTTTGGTATGAGTGTTAGACATGGGGTGGATATCTGAGAGTAGAGAGCTTTTAAACTTTTACTAACAAAGGCATGACAAGATCCAATCACTGATAAATGTCCTTTGGTGGGAGAAACTCCAAATCACAGCCTGCAATCAGTGGTGAGGACCTCATGTGATTGCCTTCAGGCTATGAAAGAATTCCTTCTCTCTGCCTCCAGGATATATTTTGATTACTTCCATGCCCACCTACCACTTTCTGATGGATCAGACATTGGTCACCAGTTGGAAACAGGACAGCAGTGGGGTTAGACCACTGATGGAAGGCAGTGTACGTAGTCTCAGCTTTCTGCTTCGTGTATCTTCCTCTGATGTGCAGCGTCATGCCAATGGTCAGATTTGGGATAGGAAAAGCATTTTACTCCAAAAGATAGTCAGGCCGGGATCTTGAGCATTTTTTCCTTTATCTTCAGCAAGGAGTGCAGTTTGCAGGCTGGAATTCCTCATTGTCCCAGGGGCCTTGAGGGTGCGGATACTTGGTTCTCTTTTCTTTGCACCTGGTGCATAGCATTTTCTCCCAAGAGCTGAAACACTTAGTATAACTGTAGTCTTTGGGACATGCAGGAATTCAAACAATTCTCTCAGGCCAGTAAAAGGACATCACTACCCAAGTTAAACATTTAAAACAAAGTCCCAGAAAGTCCTTCTCAGCCACTGCTCCGTCCTGGCAATGCCCGAACTCCTCATGCAAATTCCCCAGCTGGCAGCAATGAGCAGCTTGAAGCCTGTCTCATTTCTGTTCCCCACCAGGATCAATAAACTAGAACTCTTTCTGCTCATGTCCCCTTAATAACTTAATTTACAGGTGTTCTGAGAAGGCCCAAAACTGAGCACACTGCATTCAAAATGCAATGGCAGTTGCTTTTAAAACATAGCTGGAGAAGAAGAAGGTCTTTATGTACTTGGTAAAGGGTGAAAATGCCCAACCAAGTCATGGTCAATTGACAGAGGTTTAATTGTCCTTTCTCTGGTTGGAGGAATTTAAATTCCACATTTCCAGAAGAAGAAATCTTTGCTTCTGCCACTCCCTTGAGAATTCTAGTTACAAGGGCATTTTACAAGCAGGTAAACACCAACATCAGTAATGGTCTTGAAGAAAAATGTAATGCCCACTCACTCTATTTGAAGGAAGAGCACTGACATATCCTTTCTAACGTAAATCAAGGCCTGGGAATAATGAATGAAAGCACTCAGATACCCACGTGCAAGTGGAGTACAGGTTGCCAGAGTGTTCCATCAGGTTGGCTTCCCTCCCGTTTTATCCACTTTGTGGCATGCAGTTCTCCCCTGCACTGTATGAGCAGCCTATCGCAGGACTAAGCAAATAACTATGAACTTGTGCGTAGTAGTCTGTCTGTGGACCTGAAGCTTAAGGATTTCTAAAATTTCCAGCCAGATAAGAGAGAAACAGAGAAAGGCTACACCAGAAGAAGAAACCTAAAACTATTTTCACTTCTGTAAACTGCCCATGAGAAATATCTGGGCTTTTATAAAACTTTTTTTAACAAACAAAATTATTCTGTGAACAGCAGAAAAAAAATAAATCTTCAATGTAAAAGAAGAATTATTGCTGTGCTTCTTTCATTCACGTTTTTAGCTTTTTTAAAAATGGAAACACATCTAACTGAGCTGCCTGTGTATGCAGCTCTGTTTCCCCTTAGGTTTTGAACTTGTTGATTTGAATCAAATTCAAGAGAAGAATAACACCCTCAAATATTTTTACTGCCAGAACATTATTCTGGAGGGGAGTTGGAAAGTGAAAAAGTGCAGGGGAATCTGGAGAGGGGACAGAAAATCTTAATATTGGTCTGTTAAATCAGCCAAGAGACACAGTCCTGTATGAAACCTGACTTCATGTTTTGTAGTCATTGCTTTTATCTGACTTTCTTTTTCTTTCTGCAGAAAATATCCACACTTTCTGAAGGTCTGAGCCTCACTTATAAATCCCTCTAATAGCTGCCTGTTCTTGTGACCCTTGCAGGAACTTTGCAGGAACCATATATTTGAGGGTTGTCAAACGTGGTTCAAATCACCCAACAAGTTCTGTAACTACTGAAGAGGAAAATATATACAGGGTGCAGTCCCGACAGAAATGGGAAAGCTTGTCAGCCCTGCAGCCATGAACAAACCACCTGATATCAGCCAGAGCTAATGAAAGGAGAAGAAGGGCTCAAGCTACTTTACTCACTCCAACATATCCCCCTTAAAACAGCAGGTTGAATCTCAGGCTAGTAGAAACTAGTTTATTGCTTTTAAATGCTTCAATTGCCGCTTGTGATTCATGAATAGAAGAGCGGGCTACAGCATGCAGGGAGGTTTGTTTGGTCAGCTGTGAGCCTGAGCAAGCCCAGGCTCATGTAACCAGTCATCACTTTCTCACTGTTAATATACCCATGCAGAGCTCGCTGTTGTTCTTGGGAAGAGCGGGTGAGGATGGAGGGAACATGTGGGTGAAATACAGTTCCAGGACAGCAAGTGTCATTTGATCAGCATGTGGAGAGGCATGGCAGAGGAACATTTGCAATGTGGTGTCATACATAGAGATTGCTATATCCTGACTGCCTGAATATTACAGACATATTTAAGAGGTTGCAAAGTGATAATTAACTTTCGTGTCCAACATTCTGGGGCGAGAATCTTGTTACTGAGCTTATTCACTCATGATGGCCAATGTGCATTCATTAAAAAAGGCACATTTGTTCTTTTTATCTAATTTTTCTGTGCCCTTATGTATTTAAAAAACTCTTAACATCTTACAAAAATTAAAAATCTCATTTTCTAGGCGACACAATCAAAATAATTATAGCAATTTTATTTTTGCAAAAATTATGTTTGGTATCTGCTTTTATAGTATAAATATAACCCATCCTACCATGTAACAGAAATTCATTTTAAACAGTGCACAGTTACACAGCTCATGTGAGGTCTGATTCTATTTTCAGTTATTAGCCATGAAAGCTACTACTGTACAAGCTATCGGTTGAGTGATAACCATTTGGTGGGTAATTGCATAACTTACATTAACTCGGTGCCACATGTCAGCTAAGGCATGAAGCGTGTGCTCAGGAGTAGCTGTGTGTCTGATTGCAGTGCGCTATTAAACTTCTGCTGAGGAAATTTCTGCAGGCCCTATTTGCATTTACACTAATGGCTTTCTACACTGTTAAGGCAGGAAAAAAGGAGCCTTAAACCAAGTACAGTTTTCTCATATTCTCTCCTCTTGGTGCCTTCACACTTCCTGAGCCATGTGATTATAATCTACATATCTGAATATTGGTCAAGAACATCTGTATGTTTTCACACAGATGATTATATCACTGCAAGTGCACACATGCAGCACAGATAATCTCTGCATGCTCAGTAGTCATATATATGCTGGCATGTTGGATTTACTGCTTAGGTCTGACTCACAGTAGAGCACGGACGCAGAGCAAGTATGCAAACGTAGCAGATGGATCAGACTCTGCACAGATGCCTCGCGATGCTGTGTATTCCTCCTGTCTGGGAGATCCCTGACCCCAGCAGAGATCCTCAGTGCTGCAGCAATAGATTAGGACTGGGACCAGGTATGAAGAAAGGTGAACGTATGTGACAGTACAGCAGTTCCACAGTGATTAACTCAATATAATTTAAACCAATTTAACATTTCACTCCAAACTGCTGGAATATTACTTTTGGCATAATGCACCGCACGTCCCTCTGTCTTTGCAGCCAGCCTGCAGCTCCCTGTGATGTTGAATTGCCTACGTGTTTGACCACCATGTTACCTTCCCCAACATCTAAGTAGGCATTTCCTTCACTCCCTAACCAGCAACTTGACAAGCAGCACAGCAAGAAGATGAAAAGGCGGTGTCTTTATGAGTAAAGGATAGACAACTGCAATAAAAGCTGCTGCTTTTACTGATGACGAGCCTCTCTGGTAGACTCAGCTAATAATGCTGCAATGCTGAAAAGCTGGAATTTATCAAAAGCGAGGACCTGTGCATCTGACCGGCTGCGGGCAGCCCAGGAGGTAAATTAGGAGCTGCTGGGGCTGGCAGGTGGGGCACAACAGGGAGGGATGGACATGAAGAAGCAGGAAGGGAAAGGGAAGGGAAAGGAGGAGAAGCCCCCATAGAAACACCAGCACACTCCAATAAAACCTGAAGCCACGACCCCCGGGTAGAGGTTTGTTTTTCAGAAAGCGCGGCACGTGGCTGAGTGCAGCGGGGTTGCTGTCGGTGCTGCCCGGCAGAACACAAAGAGCTCCTTGTCAGGCTGCTGGCGACTTGTCCCCAAGTGCTGCAGGCCCAGCTTTGTTTTATGGTCTTAATCACTTGATCGCTTGCCCGTCAGTTTATCCTGCCTATGGTCATAGTGATTTTAGCTAGAATTGAACTAGCTCAGCTATTAAAAAGAAGTGTTGGGTGCAGGGAGTGAGCAATGGCTCAAGGCCAGTCAGGACTGCCTTCTCCCCCACAGGGCTTCTGAGGCCAGAGAGGCGCTGCTGGGCGGGCAGCGATGCCACACGGCCACACTCTGCTCCAGCACGCTGTGGGGAGCCCAGCAGTGGGTCTGGCCTGCTCCATGTGGCCTTTCCAACGCCCTTCAGCAATGACCCCTCTCCTAGCTGCCCCGGTGAGGTGGGCCTCCCCCCAGGCTGGCCCTGCACCTCCATCCCAGGGCCCAACTCCTGCCTCAGCCTGCCCAAACCACCTGCACCCCGTGTGGCTGCAGCCTGTGCCGCAGCCCACACCATGGCTGCCTAGGCCTGCACGGCGCAGCGCCAGTGCAAGCTGCCCCGCTGAGGGGCACCAGCTTCTCTCAGCATCCCCATGGCAGGGACGGAAGGAAGTGTGGGGGTTGCCAGTAGTGGTGGTGGTGGTGGGGAGAGGGCAGGTGGCTAAATATGGCCTCAATTAGTCAGCTTGGGAACCAGTTGTCATCTTAACAGCCCAGTCTCTGCAATCAGATAAAAGCACTGCCGGGACGATCCAGCGGTAGATAATGGCAAGCATTAGCCAAGGGGTTAGCTTGCGTGCCCCTGCTGCTCTGCAGGGCCTCTTCAGGGATGGGACGGGGACAGCTGAGCGCTGCTGGCACCTCCTCACCCCCTTGCAGACATCTGTTTGGGGCCAAGGGGAGTCGCATCCCAGGAGTGCCCCTTCCTTCCCTTACGGTCAAGGCAAGTCTGAAGGACTATCTTGGATCCAGAGATGCTCCTTGCAGCACCAGTGCGCAAAGCTGCAAGAAGGATCCCAGCCCTTATTTTCATTTTCCAGTAGGTTGACTGAATCTTCCCAGCAAAATGATTTGTGGAACCGGCAGCTGCATCTTACGTATGTCTTTGAGCAGAGTTTCTTTTTAGGACAGACATTACATTCATACAAAAGTGCACGGATTTGCATTAGTATCGAGCTCTCTCAGCTCCCAGTGAACTCAACAAGACTTGACCAAGGACAACACTCCTGGAAACAGGAGGCTTGTAAAAAACTGCCTAGCTGTCAGCATCACATCGGGAAACACTGTCCTCTATATAGGGCACCTGCACAGGCATGGCTGCTTTGGACAGGCTGCAGCCCTTGGCTAGACCTGACACTACATAGCTCTATACCTTTATGTATGGTTAATATGTGAAGCTGCCATCAGGGATGTGGGGCAAGGCAAAGAGAAGATTCAAGTGTGTGTAGCAGGCTGTTTTTCTGTCCTGCCAAACTCTTTTCCTTGATCTCCCCACCCCTGAATGCACAAGCTGTCCTGGTTTGCACACCCCCAGCATGCCAAATTTGAAGGAAGTCACACTAGTTTTCTACTTTATACCCAGTTGCACCTGTTTATCTTTCCCAGTGAGTGTATCAGCACCAAACGTATCCTCATGCATCTCGCCTCCACCACCTCAACAGGGTATCTGCCACTGCCACTCACATCTCAGCTGAACGTAGGCTATTCTTCCTCAGATGGCTCTAGAAACCCATTTAAGAAAACACACTTTTAAAAATACTTCCTCTTCTTTTAAAAGTTTTTATTTTATTTTGGTTTCAGCTTTTTCTGTAGGGTCTTAAGGCAGGTATGTCAAAATGCTTACAATTTTATTACCACTGACTCTCATTGAAAGCACAAGCTGAGTTGCTGAATTCCTAGACACATTTAGTATGTGGGGTTCATTTGTTTTTATTTAGCTCATTCTGCATAGGAATGAATACAGACAGGATAAATGTACATGGCACAGGAGAAGACAATAGCTTTGACCACACCTTGTTTCTGTTGGGTTTATGCTCTGCTCGCCAGTGGGATGACACTGGTGTGAAATGGAAATCAGGGCAATGTCCCTGCCCCAGGAAGCCCAGGACTTCTCCATCCTGGAGCATCCCAAAGGGGAAAGCAGCTGGGTCACCCCAGGATGGTGAAGCCATGTCATGTCAGGCACAGGCAGTGGCTGGCAGGTGCCACCTCCTGCAAGGTCCCAGGGACAAATGGTCTCTCAGAGGGAAAATCTCCAGCTGCCAAGGCCTCTCCTACACAGCCCAACTCCCCACGCTGCAGGCAGGGGGTCAACCTGATCTGTGACCCGCTGACCAGCTGCACCCAGTGGGTGGGATTGCAGCAGCAGGGTGCTGCTCGGCAGGTGTTTGTGATACAGGGCATTTGGGAGAAGGGAAGGGAGGAGAAAGGGAGAAAAGGCAAAGCAACCAACATCTGCTTTCCCAGTCTCATTTCAGCATGTGAGACCTGACAGTTGTTGGCAGCATGATTATATAGGGACTGAGTGTGATGATACAGGTACTGCAGGAAGGATCGAGAGAGTCGTGCATCTTCCTTCACCCTGAGTGTGTGATTTGTTTCACTGGGAGCTGCTCTGGCTTTTAATGAAATCAGATGGTCAAAGCAGACTAGGGGGATCTGTGAATGTGTAGTTAAATTGAACAATTTCTACCTCTTACATTAAAAATAGTTTTGCTATGCTGACCTAAAAGCTAGGTTTTCTTCATCAGATCATTTATTCAGATCTATAGTCCACAGGATAATTAAAGAGTTAATTAAACCAGCAATGATCTAAGCGTAAGTCTATAAAGAAGGCAGGGAATGAGATACCTTATATCTCCTCTTAGAAGTCATGACTTCTATCATATATAATTACTTTCCCCTGTGGTGTGCATGGAAAAGACCTGTTTCTAAATGAGGACATTTTCTATTAAAAACAGCAGGAGAAAAGTTCAGACACTAAGGGCCTCTGTAAGGCTGATTTTCAAATGAACTCAGCCCCAGTCTGGCAAAGAAGTGGTGCAAATGTTTATTTATGAGTGTGTGAATAGTTCTGTTGCTTTTAATGCCATCACTTCTGCTCCTGAAGTTAGGCATGCCCTTAAACGCTTTGTTCAAGCAGCCCCAGAGCACTCGCTGGAGGCTCCTTCAATGGGCAACACACAAACCAAGCACCTAGGAATCATGGACTTCAAAAAAGTGCCAGCAATACACAGCTCCCCAGATCCTGGCCCCTAGCTGTTGCTCTGGCAATGACATAGATGGCAAGCGGACTGTGAAGGAGGTAGGACTTGGGGAGATAGATAGAGTGCAGAGATTTGTAGAGAGTCATGTGTACATTGAAGGGGAAATATGCTGAGGATGCATTCCGAGGTTGGGAGAGTTGAGCTGTAGGGTTCTTCATGGGACTGGGACAAAGTGGATTGTAGGGCTATGTGGGCTCATCAGAGGTGGACTGTGAACCACACCTGGGGTTGGGAGAGAGGTGCTGTAAGGTTTGGTGGAAGTCTGTGGTGGGGCACGTGGGGCAAGCTGCAGAGCTGGCCACGGGGAAATAAACTGAGGACTGCATGGTAAACTCCCTGGCTAGCAGTGGCAGCTGTAGAGCAATATCTGGGGATTATTTCTCTTACTGTAAACCCTGTCAATTTTTATTTCTGTTCTTTGCAAGGTAAGATTCTGCACAGATTGCAAGCTGACTTCGTCATCTCAGTAGCATGGATTAATCACGTAGGATCCAACTGTACATGTGGGCAGTTTCTACAGCCTCTTGAGTTCTGGAAATGTAGCTGGCACGGTGATCAGAGAATGAGATTGCTGTGGAAACTGCTTCAAGAAGCTCTTGCACTTCAGATAAGGCAATGACCCAACTGCTCTTAAGGGTGTAAGGAGTGGCTTGTGCTGTAACCAAGTCCGTCAATGAAACTGCACTTGAAAACAGACCTGAGGAAACAATACAAAATTTTTTCTTCAGTAGTCGTTGTTTGATTTTTTGAAATGAATGGATTGTGTTTCCCCTTTCTTACAATCATCAGCTTCTTACACTTCAGTTTTCCCCCAGCCCAGCTGGCAACAAGGAATGAAAGCCACTATTTGGCTGATACCTCATTTCTCAAGGTAGAGGATATCTTCCCTGTCTGATTCTGGATTTGAGAAAGCAAGTAAGTAGGGGGATGAATAGGGAGATGGCTTCGGCAAAGCATCAGTTTACTACTGTTCTCTGCCCTCCCCATTGAAGAAGTGTCTTCTTCTGCAGACAGCCATCCTATCTGGAGTCCTGGTGATTTGCCTGTGTCCTTCTTGTTTTGCTCAGAGGATGAATGGGTAGCTTGACCAAGCAGCTCCAAGGAAGTAGCACAATTTAAGTGTTGACAAGACATCACTTGTCCAAAAACTGAAGAATCTGGGAAACATATGGCAAAAGCATTAATGGGTAAGCAGTGAACAGAAGATAAGAATAATACTCATTGAAAAGCACTTAGTGCAAAGGATTTGTTGAGCTCTGTTTGCAGTAAATACAAAGTTTAGATAGATGTATACACACACATGTGTGTACATCAACAACAATGTCTGCTCTTTCAAGCTGCCTGCCTATTCACATGCCATATCAGCCTATCCAGCAGGGTAGCAACATGAATGTTGCCTGAATTTCATTTCACTGAATGAATATTTTTGGGCTCACTTGATCCTCTGGCAGGAATACATTTCAGAGTTCTCATTACTTGAAATGCCAAGCAGAGACACAGGCTGTTAAAACAGGCTATTTCTGGTTTTCTTTGCTGACTTAGAAGGACAAGAGTAAGTGCTACCAGGACACCCTGCTTGGGATCACTTAGCTGAAAGCAATCAGCCAGCATGATCTGAGCTTTTTCAGCGCTGTTGTTTGCATGCAGGTATACTTTGCTTTCAGCCCTTTGAGGAGTAGTGCACATAAGGCAGGCCTTCACAGTGATGTTGGTATCTTCGCCTG
This sequence comes from Balearica regulorum gibbericeps, assembly GCF_011004875.1. Lineage (NCBI taxonomy): Eukaryota > Metazoa > Chordata > Aves > Gruiformes > Gruidae > Balearica > Balearica regulorum. The sequence goes on from NC_046186.1 coordinate 63,129,744, forward strand.
GAAGGAACTGCTTGCCCATCAGCTGTCGCTGGAGTTATCAGAAATCAGCTAAACTCCAGGCTTGTATGAAAAGGCACCGAAGGTGACAATGACATGTACCCCAATGGCCCCCCTAATGACTCTTCCTTTGGCATTCATGAGACAGAATGGACTGAGCTCTGCAGGGCTCCCATTTTATGGCATTTTATAACTGAGCTGGTTTGACTACCATTGTAGCTGAACTTGCATTTTTTTCACCTTTTGCAGCCTGGTTGAGATGGAGATTACATAGCTAGGTGAAACCTGAGTGTGGATGTGGGGGAGAAGAAAGGCCGTGCAGTCACAAGACTGCCGCATCATATGACAGGGAATACATGTGCAAAGCAGGCTGGGAGCAGAAAAGGGCAAGAGCCCTCATGTTTGTGTTAGAGATCTGCATCACTGTACCATTTGGTATCACAATGACCCCAGCTTTCCTGGAGAAAGCACCTACTTTCAAAGCAGTTGGCAATGGCCCTCATATTCCAGCATTACTCTCAAACAACCTTGCTGAGATACTGCAATAAACTTCTCACCAGGTTTGGGTCACAAATGTTTACCTTCATATTGAAATACTGGCTCTCCTACACACACTTATGCACTTCCGCACATAGGCATGTACACACAGCTACATAAAGAAACCAAGCAGTATTTTAGCTTTGTAAGAAAAAAGAATTGTAGAGGTCTGGCAGAGCAGGAAAAGAGGCCCCCCAGCCTGGGGGTCATGCCTGGACCCTCCCTGGGTCGTGCCATAGGTAGATATGTAGGCAGATAGTTTGAAGAATCGTTCTCTCCTATCTCTCCTCCTCTGCCTTTTGATTGCCCACAACTATCTCTCATTCAGTGCTAGCAAAATCACTATGGATCTATGCACAACTAGATGGGGAGGATGGAGTGGGAAGGGAGAGATTGGCACCCTTTCTTTTTTCTGCAAGTTAGTTTTAGTCCATACCACCCGTGGGACCTGTTTTAGGGCATGGGTGCAGGTGCAGCAGAAGGGAAAGAAAGTGGCAACAAGAAATTGAATGTGAGAGTGGACAGGATTGCATCTTTCAGGTGCATTTCTGGTTTAAAATGACCATGAAATCTATGGCCTTTCTGTAATGTATTATCTCAGGAAAATGTATGCAGTTCCACTCTTCAGGCTAAAATTATTGGAGGAGAGTGAAAAATAAAGCTTCATATTGGAAACTCTAACTTTACTATGCAGGAATCACTTCCATACAGCCATGCATCCATCCATCCCTCCCTATTGCTGGTGTAGTATCTGAATACATCTTAGTACTATCTAGCTTCCATTTCTCAATGGACTTTAACATTAGTCTTTTTTTTCTCATACAAATAGAAAGTAGTCAGATTCTCTAATGAATTCCAGATAAGTAGGCAGAGAATGGCATGGGTCTATGATTTTATTTTATTTTTTCTCAGCTGCTGTTATGTTCTTAACGTAGAAGAACAAAGGCGGTGATAGAAGGGAAGGAGTAAGGGATGCTGAGCTCAGCATTTCAGCAATGCCCTTGAATTCTTGTTTTACCTGTTCACCTGTAATTGTAGCTTATCAGAAGCACATCAGAAGCCTCAGGTAGAAATACAGATCACTGGGCTTGAAAAAATGAAGCCATGGGCTCCCAGAGTGCACAAGGACAGAACCAAGACTGCTTTGTGGAGAACATAGTGAAATGCATTAGGCTCTCTAACAGAGATAAATCCTTAAGCTGTGTAGAGGAACATCTTAGAAACTTTCAGGGTGCTTCTCTCCTCAGTTCAAATGCTTATTTCTAAAATTGAAAAGAAACTCTCCATCTGCACCCACTCCTCCAGCTTATTGTAAGAAATGCCTGCCAGAACAAACAGACCCTAATCCTCAGTTTAGTGAAGTGAGGCACCTCAGTGCACTTGAGGATCTGGGGTCCAGCATCAACTCTGAAGATGGGCTGTCAAACAGAGTACTTGCTCAAAACAACATGGTATTTCACAGGGGTTCCATGTAGCCCTCAAATGACTTCAGTGATTCCTGAATAGGGAGGTGTATTGAGATGAGCATGTACAGCTCTGCCAATGCCTGAGAAATTCAGTCATACAGTCAAAATGAGCTCTAGTCATTTAATAATTTATTTAATCTGGAAAAATCATGAAGGGTGTGAGTATTAGGAATTCAGGACAATTCCCACAAAGCATTCCATGTCTCCTCTTAGAGCGCTGGAAGGGAAAGAGCATGATATAAGACAGTACCTATGCTACAGATGGCCTTTCAAACCTGCTGCAAGCCTGACATGATTTAGAACAGCAGATCTGTGCCTTCCAAAGAGGGATAATCTGCAGGAAATATGAAAACTTCTGGAACTGTCTCAAACCATTCTCACTTCTCCATCAAGTGTTTATTTACAGAAGTATTGCTCCAGGGATAGACCATTCAGGGAAACAAACAACAAAAAAAGGAGTAATTTGTATCATGTGATGAGAAGGTAGCCTTATGACTTCTCACACTTCCTTGATTATCTTACAGAGTTTTAAAGTAATAATCAGTATTTGAAAGACAGAACCATCACACTTTGTGTGCTGTAGATTTCAGCGTGCCAAGACAGTGGTGTGCAGCAATATAAATCATCAAGACACTAAGAACTTGTCCCTGTGTTTTTAGTGACATGTATCATTCAAACCATGAAAGGTACGTGACTTCAGCTGGTTAATCTGAAGACAGGATCTCATAAGACTATTTGTCTTATCAGACCAGAACTAAGAATGAATGATCCATACAAATACCACAAAACCATGTAAAACACTATGCAAAATTAATCCTGATTCAGTCTGAACTAAAATGAAATTCTGAACCATTTCCTGGAAGTGATTCAGTTAAGAACTGTGATCTAAACACCCGCTCTTTCCATACACGTTCTCTCTCTATATCAAACTATAATACTCAGGTTGGAAGCAGACTGTGTTTGAATAACTGGAAGCAGATGTCCTGTAAGAAAGGCCTGTGACCATAGAGTAGAACATTCCCTTTCAAAATCTTAAAATTCACATGCAAAATAAGAGCTTTACAGGAATATTACTATATTCGTTAATGTTTAGAAAATTTCACATCACTACCATGTTGTAGCTACCCTGCTTGCAGATTATTAGGCTGTGCTTCAGTGCATCACAGTGATGCATTTCCAGATTTAAAGATTTTTGTATGTTCATCCCCATCCTCTCCAAGCTTTGAAGAGCATTCCATACTTTTCTTTGCTGAGATAACCTGGAAAAATGCTCATTCACTTGCTACCGTACAAGCCATTTGGTTAAACTGAGAGTTTTACCAAAATGCTATTTGTCACAGGGTAACAAAGCTCAGGTTTGAGAAAAGCAGCCCGGAGCTTCATTTTCTATCCTGCCTGGACAATGCGGGCAATGACAAAATGCATAAATTTACCAGGAAGGTTTAGAGATAGCATAACCAGCAGCTCCTCTCCAAGTGGCACTGCCTGGGGTGGCAAACATGGCTTTCATGGGCTCGCAGGAGGCATCCTGCAGGTCCCCACCCCCTCCTTCAGATCAGTGTCCAGCCCTGCTCCAAGCTCTGATAAGCGGCAGATTATTTCCAGACTTTTACATGCCAGAGATATCACCTGGGTGTGGTACCATAGCACTTCATACTTAATGCCATCATGACCTTGTATTTAATAACTGCATTAAGATAGTTGGTAAGTACGCGCAAAGTCCAACATGTACATGCTCAAAGAAATGTTGCCTCTGATTCCTGATAAATGAACAGAGCTTTGTCATTCACTCATGTTATCTGCTTTTCCCCCTCTTCTGTCCTCTGAGATTTTATTTAGTAGCCAGTGCTTGCAAGATGGTAGTTGTCTGGAGAATTATGATTGCTTGTAGATAACATTATTTAAAGTGAAGATCCTGAGGCTGAAACAAAAGGGGAAAGGCCTTTCAGTTTTACAAAATGTGCATAAGTTCCCATTGTGTTTCTTTATTCACTAGATGATATTCTAATAAACTGGATGTTTTGCTATGAGCACCAAGAATCTAATCCAACTTTCACAAAAGGCAATGGAAAAAAATCCTTTTATTTTTCATGGGGCTCAGATTCTGCACCAATTGTGTTTTCTCTCTCTGCCTAGCAGATACATGAATAAAATGCTGCAGATGTGGTTTTAATTGTCATTAGATATTCTTTAGATTGTGTTATTCCCCTGTTCAGCCCAATTATATCATTAGAACATCTGTTTATTCCAGATTTGTTCCTTTTGGATACCTTTTCATCTCCATTTTGAAACCCTGAAAGTTGTTCTCCTTGACAAAAAGGAAGAAGTCTAATTTTTAATGCTGTGGAATTATAACAGAAAAAAAAATGGAATAGCAACACAGTGTCAGGGAAAAAATACTTCTGCTTCTGAAATATGGAAGAAAATTATTTTTTTCAAGACAGTGTGCTTCTGTCTTGTATCTACAATTTAAATATCTAGTGACTTAACTATTATCTTCTCTCTCGTCTCTTAGCTAGTCTCCGTGTCCTCCCCTTTTCAGTCAGTGGCAAGAAAGGAGTCCTTTCCTTTCCTGCTTTTGAGGACACAATGCATCTGGCCTCTTTTAGAAGTCTACATATGGGCGAGGGGAATCAGGTTGTGGAATTGTCTGTTCCTCACCATTAAATCTGAGGTGAGTTAAAACAATTGAATCAGACGCAGATGACAGCATTTGCAGATATCTTGCTCAGGTCAGATGTTGCCCCCCCCCACCGGGGCTGTTGCCCTGTCAGAGGACAGACAAAATCTGGTTCTAAAGAAAGAGTGAAATAAAGTCATAGTTGAAGCAAGGTAGAAGAGATAGATACTTCTCTAAAAAACATAAAACTCCAGCAATGGCAGGTTAACTTGCAAGGACTGTTTCTGAGGACTGGAAAATGAAAAAGCAGAAGATGCTTCTTTGCTTGGAAAAGACTTCTCAGTTGCTTACTCTTCATGGTGAACTTCTACACATTTATGAGCTTCTGTCAACCCCACCAAATATTTTTGTGAGTGTAATTCACAGTTCTCTTGCCAGAGAAAACTAGTTTTCTTTTTGGAATAATTAGACACCTTTTTTCTCTCTGTGCATGACTGAAAGACAAGGACAGCTATATCACTGTGCACTACCTGAGGAAGTAATCCATGGTTTGTTTAGGTTTTTTAATTTTAATGGAACCTTGCATGTTACATGATAGAAGCCCTATCTTAAAAAATTTTATTTCTGCCAGTAGGCAGTATGTATTTGGCAGCGTGTATTTGATTTGTATATTGGACTTATGTTTCCCATAATTTTAATAGTTTACTTCATTCTCAGCTGCCACTTTGAACATTAGCCTGCTGTGAAGCATCTAAACCAACATTTTTATGTAAGTTGAGCTTCTGAAGCTGCGAAACATGAACAGAATCATAATGAAAGAATCTGTACATAATTTGTTGATTTTCTCCAACCATTTTTCACCTTCACCTGCATCTTTGCATGGATCTAAATACTTCTGAATTTTGAAAGTGGGTGGGCAGAAGTGTGTGCATGTGTCTGATAAGTAAGAGGATTATATATACGCCTCAAGCAGCAACTGTGAAAAGCCATGAGGGAAGTGTGTTTAAAGCTTGGGTAGCATCAGACATTCACTTTTTGTCACTTTATTGGACTCCTCTCATGCAGAGAATGTCAGCAAAATCTGTTAAAATTCTCGCAGCGAGGCAAACCGGCTGTTTTTGGTTCTGTTCGCTGTCTCTGTGTGGCAAGCACAGCAAGAGTCAAGTTCCTGCCCCAGGTCCGTGTTTGGAAAGGGATGTTTGCATGGAGCCTCCCTGATTAGACTGTGCAAGGGACTGTGCTGGATATGGTGCAGGAATGCGCTGGTGGTTGGATGATTACTGCAGTGGTTTCCTCTATGGTCTTCTTCATTGCTCCCTCTCAGTTTGGAAAAAAAAAAAAAAAAAAAAAAAAAAGGTGTGTTTTATCCAAGTCTCTCTTTTCTTTAAATCTTTCATTGGTTTCTTAATGACCACATATCACTTTCAAACTCCTTGTACTGGCTTGAAAGACTTTCTGTAACTCTCTAGACTGCAACTTTAAGTGCCTCTTGTACTTGTTCCCAGTTAGGTCTCAACGACTGCCACCTCAGTCTGACCATGGGTAACCTCTACTTCCTGTCCCTAATCTGTTCGTAGTGGAAGGGCTCTTGAAGTCTTACTCACAGAAGTATTGTCCCCCTCTCTTTCCACTGCCCAAGGAAATAAGGCTTATTTCTATTGTGATGAGGCCCAAGCTTATTCAATGGTATCTTTAAGATTGATAGAAGCATCAACAAAACATTACTTGTGCCAGACCCAAGCAGTTACCTTTTGAGGTGAAGGCTGTGGTTCTCATACTCCCTTAGTCCATAATCACCATGTTGGTTGTTCTCATTGTAGCAGCACATCTAAATTTAGATTGTAAATTCTTTGCCCATTAGATTGCCTATTTACTGTGCCAAGTGCAGAGCAGTTTAGGCACTGCATAGTTTGGCTATGGGTTAGGATTGCTTACAGCTGGGGTGGCATGGTGTTGCTGGCTTGCTGACCCGGTTTTCTTGAAGGATGTGGTCTGTGCTACATTCTGTTTCGATTTCATTCCTGGGTGCAAGTTAGGGTATTGTCTTTGACCATCAAACCAAATCTGGAAATGGCTCCTGAAAGCTGCCTTTTTGCTTGTGTGAGACCTTGGAAATAGAGGACCGCTGAAATGCTTCATAGGAACATGCAAAAATGTTTCTGGAAAGGTAATTTCCACAGAGAGAGCTCAACTCCAGAGCTCCCTTTCCTCTCACCTTGAACTAGCCAACCTATGGAGTAACAGGCATCCAGTTCTGTTTCCTCTGGTGTAAGGGAAAAGATCCAGTGTCTGAAAAGCTGAAAGTTAAGTATGTGTGTTTCGAGGGTGGTGTAAGTAAGCATACCTGGTGATGAACAAGGACAATTTTCTGGATCAACTGATCAGGTGTACATTTGTCTAGATCATCTTAGAAAAAGAAACAGAAAAGCTATGTATAATGTAAAATACATGTTAAAACGTAGCACTAAAGATATATTCTGGCTGCTGTGCTTAGCACAACTGCAAACTTTTCATTGCACTCCTCTGTTTTCTGGCAAATAGCATTAGGCTCGTATTGCATCCAGGAACCTACATAATGACTTTTCAGGCTTAGTCAATATTTAAAAAATTCATTTGAGGCCCAATGAAATGAAGGTACAGTTTAATCTAATTAATTTAAAAAATAAATCCAGGTAATTTTTTTTGTGTGAGCATGTCAAAGTAAAACACTTGAACTTAAATAAACACATTCCTTTATTTTTTTCCCTAGCTGAAACAATTTCATGAATTTACTAGGGATTTCCATGCAATTTTGGCTGATCTAAGAACCTTTTTTTTTTTTTTTTTTGGAGAATAAGATACACAGACAAAAATGTTTCCAATTCTTTCCATATTTAGAAACATGTAAGTGAAAAATCCTATCGGTCTGTAGGACTGGGACCTCTCATGTTTCCAAAAGTGTGGCCTCCGGGGGTGTAACTGGGCATTTGTGCCAACAGCCGCAGAAATTGTGAGATGAGCCTCACGGATGCTGATAATATTTTTCTATAGTTTTGACTAGCTGGTGCCAAGCAGCTGTTTGTTGTGATGCCCGCCTTGTCCAAGGCTCATCATCACTGGTCTGGACTTGCTGCTGATGATTCCACTCTCCTCCCTGCCCTCCTTCTCTCTCTCGTTCCTTTGCTTTGTCTTTCCCTTTTACTTATCACATTCCTGTCCCTGCCCCCAGTGAACCAGGGCAGTGAAAGTACCATAGTGTTTGCTGCTGTGGATTTCTGTGTTTTATCTCCTTTCCCTAGTTTTTGGCTGTCTTGTCTGTTTTGACTGTAAGCAATTCAGGGTGCGGACTGTCTCCTTCTCTTCATCTACATGGTGCCTAGGATGGCAGATCTCTCTTCCCAGCATGAATAATAACTATGTAAAGTGGACAACAGAGTTTTATGAACTCGTCTAGATAGAAAATGGTAAAGAAGCACGATTCTTGCCCCAAAAACTCTCCCTATATGAAGCAAAATAATTCTGTCCTCCTATAGTGGAATCCTTCCGTGCTTATTTTACTTTAAGCGTGTTTTGTATTTTTATCTTCCACTGGCAGCCTTATGTGGCTCTACACAGCAATCTTCCTAGCATGATAATTCCTCACTCCTATTTTTCTTTCCTTTCTCCTGCAGACCAAATTCAAATTTCCCAATCTCCATATCCACAGCCTTATATAAATTCTCTCTTCTCTCCTACTCTGCAAACCTAATTAACAGGAGAGTCCTGCAAGAAGTCAGCACACGTAAAAGCTGGGGTAGGCTCCTGCTCTGCAATTTCTTTTTAAGCAGTGATGAAACCAAGTTGATAGAGGTATTCAGTGTATCCTACAGTGTTTACTTATCTCCTGTGAGGGTAATCTCTCACACAGCTGCTCGCCAGCATTTCCCTGACTCACCAGCAAAGCTGGGATTGGAACAAATCGAAACAAACACAGTTTCCAAGCTTTAATCCTAATGTCCTACACCTAGTTCCCAACCTGTGCTAAAAGGGTTTACTTACATTTTTCTCCCTCAATCCATGAAACCTCTTCCATAAAATGCTTTCCTAGGTCACTCAAAAATAATTTCATGATGATTGAGTGGTCCATAATCTTTAATGAGCTATTGGCACTGCTTGGTGACGGCTTGGAAATTTGAGGAGTGCAAGTATAAGGTGCAGTGTATAAGCATGTGAGGGAAAATACTTTTTCAGGGCTCATCATTTATAGCTCAGCAAAGATCAAGCATGAAAATAGTACAGTCTCAATTAGCTGCTGGTCTAGATGATACTGGCAAGCTGTAAATAAAAACCATCTGTGTTTTGCTGGACTGTGAATAGGCTGCTTTGGGCAGCCGAGGAATGGCTTGAGCTGGCTGTCAGAGGCTCAGAAAAGCTCCAGCCTGCATGACAGGCTGCTGCCCTGCTCAGCTGTTCGCAGTTACCTAATAGTTTGGGGTTTGGTTTTCTTTTTCTTTTAAATTAACTTGTAATAAACTTCAAGTTAACCTTAAACTGGGGTCAGTCTGAAGCTAGGTAGGAGATACTGTGCGTGATACTAAAAACATCTAAAGGGTTCTGATTACTTTAACTCCTGTCAATCTAGTTACAGACCTTAATATAAATGGAAACTATTCTGGTCCCACAAATCTCTAGTCTTCCCAGCAATAGGATAAGAACAGGCCTCTCAGCTATTTTTTTAGATCCTGGATCTTTTTTTCTAATATCACTGATCAACACATGGTGTTCATTTCCCTCCCAAAGTGGAACCGCCAGAGCTGAATGCAAACACAAGTGAAGCATGTTTTCCACAGACTAAAAGCTCCTGGGCAAGGAAACTTGCTGCCCTTCAAAAAAACCCCCAACAACAAACAAACAAACCAAAACAAAACAAAACCACGAAGAGAGAGAGAAAAAAAGGAGATTGTCTCACTTTCCTACACGTTTCTAAGGACAACTTCCAAATTTAGTCTTCCAAAGAAGAGCCAAATACCACCTGCAAGACCTTGGCGTGATATAATCTGCTGCAGCAAGGTCTCCAGGCGCTGTAACTGATTTTCTCAGAACTTTGTCAAAACCTAGAAGTTTTTGGAGCAGAGTTGACCTGATGAGAAGTCTTTCTACTGAACTTTAAAAAAAAGTCAACCTTGAAATTACTCAAGAGCATCAGTTGATTTAATTCAATTCCTACTTTGGAAGAACATTAGGAGAATGTTTTTAAACTATTAACATACCCATTTGTGTAAAAATATTTTTCAGTTAAAAATTTAGCTTGGTTTACACCAAAAATGCTCAGACTTTTTAAATGGTTAGAAGCAAAGTTTGTTTAAAAATTATATTCATGGAATATTTAGATTTACCAAATGAAAACTTTTTTTCTAACCTCACAAAAATAGTAAAACGTCCCACTTTGGCTGAGGAAAACCATTCAAATTTAGAATGTTCTTGTAGAAGCACTGAGTGTGAAATGGCTTTTTAGGTGAGATCCTTTCATTTTGCAAATCTGCCAAATCTATTCTTCACTCCCTGTGAAACGGTCAGGTGTTAATCAACATTACCCTATTAGCTACAGAGTTCTCTGTTTTAACTGCCTGGGGATGGTATTGTTTGCACAGGTGCCCTAGCTGGGGAACTGAATTAATATCCATTTTCCTTGGCTAAAAGGCTTGTTTTTCATGTCTTGCCTGTCTTTTTGCAAACATAAATGCAGAATGTCTTTTGAACTTGCATTTTCAATTAGCTGTTTTCACACAACAGGCTTTCTCTCCTGCCGATGCTGGTTCATTAGTATGTAGATACATTTTCATGCCTTCACCTAAGGGCCTGATCCTTTCCCCACTGAAATAATTAAATGTTTTGCCATTAATATCAGTGGAAGCAGTGTCTGGCCCTACATCAGTACTCCTCTTTTCCTGAAGAAGTTGCAGGCTTTCCCAAAATTAGTGGTGAGAGAGTAGGTTGCTTTCCATTAAACACAACATTAAGGAGTGCAGCTTTTCCTAGTCAGTAGTTCTTGGTGCCCTTGGTCACACTGAGTGTGCTCTCGCAGTTGACAGTACTCGGTCTGTCATAGTCCCCAGGCTTGGATTGTCCTTTTCACTGGAATTTGGATACACAGATCTGAACTGCAAATGTTTCCTGTCAGGTTATCTGCCTACCTCCCAGCCAGCCACTGCTTAATACACTAGTTCATTTATCTTTCCTGTGAGCTACGAGTTTTCAAAAATGAATCCTTTTTTCTTCTTAGGAGTCCTTGTTTCTAGTTTGCATTTTCGTAGCGCTTTATGGAAGAACAAATCAGAGATAGCTTTGTGACTAGCTCTGAAGGTGGAAACACTGGTTTGCTCTGTAGGACGCATCCAGACCCTATAACATATCCTCTCCCCAGTAAACTTAGGAGGGATTTCTAAGTGAGTTAAGTCTTCTATTGGAAAATTAAACTGACTTGCCCTGACACAGAGCCCAGTTAAATTGAATGTGAAGGTACCTGGGGATTCAGTGAGATTTGTCTCGAGCTGGGAAAGAAGCCCTGTTCCACATAGCAATTACCTGCTGCCTTTTCCAGGGTATTTGGTCTTGCTTCTAAACAAAATAAGCTTACTTAAGCTTACGACCCAGAAATGAACATATACTCTAACTAGTTCCGCACAGGATAAAATAGGCTACAATTCTCTGTATTTATTTTTTCTTCCTAGCAGACTTTCAGATTATTTAAAGCACTGAAGTGAAAATAATGTTATGGCAATAAAGAGACCCACTACTCTGTTCAAGTATAACTTTCCCAAAGCCACAACAAATGGCTGTTTTCTGCTGTAGCAGACAAAGACTCCATCCAAGAACACCATGCAAATGCAGGAAACCTTAGATACATGAGCATTTGGCATACAAATGACTCTTTCTGCTTGCACCTGATGAATTTTACCTACATTCAGTTTTGACTAGCTCCCTTCTGTGAAGGTAATAATGAAAGAGTGTCTGAGAATGGAAGAAGCTGTTATTTTCTTATTTTATAACATCAAGAGTATCAGTCCACAAAGACAGACTTTGTCTATAGCTTCCCTAGAAATCCACTTTATAACTGCAGCTGGGAGACTAGGTATTATTTGTGAGAAAACTGAATAGGACATATCTAAAGATGACCTTGGTCTACCCTAACCAGGCTACATACCCACAGGTGGCGAAGTCTATGAAGATAAAGGCAGAGTGATGATCTTATGTATTTCATCACCTTGTTGGAGAACATTTCTCACACTTTGCTGGAGATGCTCGAGTTTCGGGAGTGGGAGAGAGGGAGTCAAGCGTGGAGGGACAGCAGCATGGGGGAGACTTGTAGCACAGCATCCAGCCTCCATCTGTCTCCAGTCTTGCTGATCACATGGATGCCCTTAAATAATTTTGACTCAGGTGAGATTTTCCTGCTTCAGATGTGAAGTGAACAAAAAGACTGCTCCATGTCTTTGCCCTCCCTTGGCTAAAATGAGTATGAAAACTGAGGTGGGACAATTGGCAGACTGGACAGATGTACGGTGGTTGGAGAAGTTGATTTCTGGAGGCAGAAATGAAATGAAGATAGCCAGCATCTCTGATTTTTGAAAGATTTTTGAGTGTCTACAAACTCCTTTATAAGCTAGTATTTGTAGTTGCTTTAAAATATTGTGTTCACGTGCTGTCAGTGCTTTTGGAAATTGCTTCCAAGGGGAGAATTTTCTGAGATGCTACCGGATATAAAGCAAATGACACACAGCTGAATTCCTTACCTGCTTCTTTCCTGTGCCATTCCAGTGACACAAGAAGCCACAGGCATGCACAGCTCACAGGTCCCACAGGCCAGCTGCCCCTCCCTCGGCACTCGTCTGCTTCTCCCTCCTTTCTCTGCCCCGTCCTCAGGCAGCTCCATCCCTCCTTCCTCATTTTATCCCGCAAACTCTCAGTCGTCAGACAAAGTGGTTCTTACCTCTCACCTGAACCCCATAATCATAAATCCATTAATTGCAAGACTTCTTCTACATGAATAGAAGTCTAGTGAGGATGCTTATTATTTAAATGACAGAGAGAGTGTTTCCTGTTTATCTGGTTCTGTTCTTACGAAGTATCCTGCTACAAATAAATGCTGTGGCTGGAGCCTCAGCTTTCATGGGATCAGCCTGATTTTACCACGGCAAGTCCACATCCTGGAACCTGCAATTGCACTTTAATACCCTGGAAACTATTTTCTTGCTCACGAAAACTTTTTGCAATGTTATGGTGTAAGCATGTGATGCCATCGCCACACGCTATTCTGTTATGATGTCACTGTGTGCAAAGTGACTCGCTGGCATTTGCAAAGCAAGAAGAATTACAGCCCAAAATAAGAGATTTGGGAGAATTTTGTTTGTTTTTAACCAGGACTGGTGAGTCAAAAATAAATCAGCAGTTTAAAATATATCACAAAAGTCTTTAAACAGAATTTCAACAAAATGTTGTTCATTAGTCATTCTTCTATTACTAAGCTGCTTCACAATTATTGCTTAGTACATAGGAAGCTTACTAATTGCTTTTATATTGAAATGTCTAATTAAATATTTGGCTTAACTAAATAATAGATTAAAAATGGCATGAAAGGACATGACGTGAATAGCTGACTTTTCTGGTAATGGGGAAGATGCCTTGGGAGAGAGGTGTGTGATAGCAAACAGCCTCTCTGCAGCATGTGTGCAAGGAACTGATCTATTTCAGAGAATAATACTGCACAGAAATAGTCTTCTATCACTGATGCAAGTTTTATTCAGCTAGTTCTTATTCTTACATTGCTTGTTTCTCAGTAGCTAAGCTGGACCACATAGAGTCTCCTTTTCACTCTGTGTGTAGGGAATCCTGTCACACCAGGTACAGACTGTGGGGGATGCCTCAGAGGGGTTCCCCCTTTCCTAAAGATAACTCGAGTTCCCTGTTATCAGTGCAAACCACTTTATTTTTAAGCACTAGTTGCATCAGGTCAGGGCTATTTCTAGAGGCTCACAAGCAACGATGAGCAATTTCCTCTCTGGTAATCTAACCTGGGCTACTAAATCTAAGATTAACAGTCTTCCTGCCTTAAATGGTCTTAGTGTCTCCGTCTACAGTCTTCTATGTTAGAAGAACAATCTAGTGACAGCATTATTTTGGAGAATACACATCCAAATGATTGAGCTTAAATTAGTCCATTAATCATCTTAAGGAAAACACTGTATAAACTGTTATGATTTCTTCATTTGTTCACTGTTACCCATCATCAAGATATAGCAATTCCTTCTAGTTACACACAATGGTTTTCGTTTAAAGGCGAATATATTACAAGGTGAATTTAATTGCATATGGGCTGGCACATTAAAAGGATTTCCAGTTAAAACATCTGAAACGTATCAGAAGCTGGAGCCAGAGCTTCACAGCTCAGTGACCAAGCTGCTCCAAACAAATGCATTGGATCACTTCATTGATTCAGATACCGCCTTAAAGATAACGTGTTTTCAGGTTGCTATTTTCAGCACTGACGTGGACCCTGTTAGAGATCAAAATGCTGTATTAGCCATTCAGCTATTGAATTAACGTTCATAAAGATCACCTTACAATGACAGTGCTTGGAAAATTTCAGCCAATGTGCACAGGCATATGGAAAGAGAGCGCTGTATTGGAAACAGCTTTGAAGATTATGTAAAATGTATCTCCAAGCCAGACATGGTTTTTGAAAGAAGATCTGTCATGCAATCACCTTGGTGCTTTCCATTGTCATCTGTAGTTTTGTGCACATCCCTTTCCAGAAGGATTCAAGAGGACACTTCTCCCAGCAGCAGAATAAATAGGGGAAGAGGAACCTCAGGGCCCAACACTGCGATGTTGTCATCAGAGTTGGTTTTGCCATTGCATCAAGTGGGAGTAGGACAGTATGCAGAGACACAACAGAAACAGATACTTCAGGGAAATTGTTTTGCATTTTATTTAGCCCTGTGTTGCACAGTCCTTTCAAATGCCATCTTCCCTGCTTGATAAGGGACAATTAAAACCAGACAATGTCTTGTAAGGCACTAGATTTTAATCTTTTGCAGGAAAAGTTAGAAGAAGACAATATTATTCTTGGGAGACTGAGTCAGCCTCATTTCCTGGCCAAATTCTATTTAGGGTTATTAGTTTCCTTTTGTCTGTATTCCCTCACATTTTCAGAGACACTGTAGTTTACGTCCAAACTCACAGTACTCTGATGTGCTGTTAAAGGTCTCCTTTCACTGCATAGGTGACTATGCTGAGGTTGTGGGAAGAGCAATTCTTGCTTGTTAAATCATAGCATTCTGCAGTCTTGGGTTAGTCTTTATATAAAAATTACTCTATAAATATAGATTTCAAAGGAAATGTATTATTCTTTATCACCTTTGTTATTTTATGTTTCTTTACTCCTATTAGGAATGAATACTTTGAAATATTTTGTAATGTCAAATTTTTCTAGTTCTAACTAAAATCAGTGATCTCCAGTAGGATCTGAGCTGGCATTTGAGCTTTGATCTAAATCTAAGTATTTTAGATCTTTCAAGCACTGTTGACATGACTAGTGGATAGAGTTTCTGAAGAACCTCAGAGTTGCAAGCAGTATAAAGTCATATAGACTTGGCCAACCAATAGTATTGATCAAGGCGATGTCATATTAGAGGTGGTAGTGTGACTTTTTATAAACATACCCTAGCACTCTAATCAAAACTCTGACAAACAGGAACATGCTAATCTTATAGTAATAAAAAAAAATATATATTTAAAAGAGAAACCTCAACCTCTCTTTACCTATAAAGCATAAGGAGTTTGTCTTCGTGATCCGATGACAGACTGTCCTTGAATTCTTTCATCATTAACTAAAAATGGCAACAAAGGAACCTCCAAAGGAATGAGCCTGTCTTCTGAGATGCACCAAATATACATGAGCTATGTTTGAATCACTCAGTGCAGTACTTATGGAGTCTTAACACATTGCTATAGTATGCTACAGGTCTGATGTCACATGCAGTAATAGCAGGGTAGAGAGCTGGAGCTAATCTCGCCTTTGTGCACTCAGGGCATAGTCACTGTTCACAGAAGTAGTACCTTGGTGGTGTTAGATCTGTGCTGAGGTTTCTGCCCTGCGGCAGCCCCACCAATGGTCAGGAAAGGGCTGAGGGGTGACCCAGAATCACCGTGTCCCCTGGCAGTCCTGGAGGAGCCCTCCCCTGCCCCAGAACTGCCCTCCTCTCCTGCAGGGTGCTGCTGCCTCCCCGCTGGGCTCCTCCAGGCAGGCTCTCCTCCCCTGGGGTTTCCTGCCAGACTCTCCATTGGCAGAAGTCAGCATGAACCCTACATAAATTTGGTTTTAAATGTTTACAGGCTGCAGGTTGCTTTGGTAATGTGGTTAAATCCCAGCCTGGGTCTGTTTGATTTCATCTGGGCAGTTGTCTTTATTAGATGACCAGGATCTCTTTTCCCAGCACGCTCGTTCTGCTGTTTATGTGGGACCGTGATCAGGCAACTCAGGCAGCCTAGGACTCTGTCAGCATCATCATGCACAGGACCTACGCCATTGCTTCATCTGTTTTATTTTCCTCAGCAAAGCAGATAAACTAGCAAGTCCCAGAGCATGTTCCCATTCTCCCCCTCCCACAGCGAGTGGATGTTAGCCACGCATTCCCTGCATGGGATGAGGGAACAATGCTGCGTTTCCCTAGGGCATAACTCAGCTCTGGCTATGCCCCGCAGAGCCCAGCCCAGCTCCTCTGCAAATTTCGTTGTCAGTTTCTCCATGTGCGGTAGAAGTCTGACTTTATTCCAGGTGCCTCAGCTGATCAATACACTGACACCAGTTATTACAGATGCAAGATCATGTGGTGAGAGGTAAAGTCTGATGAGATGTGTCTGGAACAAATTAAAGAGTTTCTATTCCTTGCTTTGGTTCTCCACAGCCACCATCTTATTCAGCATATAAGATATAAGCAACAAAGGCGGTGCGGAGCAGACAAGGACTCATTCTTTTCATTGCAAAAAAGCATCATGTCATTGTCATTTAGACTTGAGCCTCATTGTGAGCGGAAGTATTAAAGGATTAGTGAGTCATTTATACCCAGTTGTACCTCCAAACATCGGGGTGGCTTTCATTGCAGCTCAGGGTCACCACTCGCACGTGTGTGTCCAGAGAAGAGGATTGCCCAGTGTGACCGCCACACCGAGAGAGGGGTTAGCTAACGATTTATTTCCAATGAATTAACAGACTAAGGGAATCCTGTGTCTGAACGGCTTCCTAAAATAACACTGCTTACTTGTTGTGATAGTAAATCCTAGATTAAGGTGGTGTTCTCCCTTCCACCTAAATAGAATTTTTGTCCTATTTCTTACTCTTACAAAAAGAAAAATAGTCTCCTCCTCCTAAATAGGATAGTGAACATGACGGTCTAGAAACCTGCGCTTCATCTGAGAACACGTGATGTGCAAGAGAAAACCAGAATCCTAATGCTCATGGAAGTTGACAGGAGCAGTGCCTGAAAAAGAGCCATATAAGACTTTTGAGAATTGCTCTAAAGCTAGACATGGTGTATTTGTTTTACAACAGCAGAAGCTGAGATGGAGTAACATCACAAACTCAGTTTTGCTTTCTGTTACATTCTTGAATTAGTCTAGTGTCAGACAGCTTAAGCTCAATCTTTAATCTACAGTAAAAACTACTGCTACAAAAAAAAAAAAAGTTTTTTAAAGTGCTTTTTGCAGGGGAGGTTTTACATACTATTTTGATTGCTGAGCATTGAGGCACGGCGGACTTCCATTCCAACCCACCAGTTTCAAAAGCAGCAGAAATGCCATGTCAAACAGCTTGTGAGCATATAAAGCATTAACTGTCTTCAGGTGTACTAGGAGTTGGATGGCACTTAGTGGCTGTGAGTCTCTGTTAAGACCTGATGAGGTAAAAGTGCTACTTTTGGCAAGAATCTGACTGAAATGATCTCATTGCATCCCTAAATAATTAGCTGTGTACCAAAGCCCTACTCTGTAGCACGCGTCACTGTTTTGTACGTACACTAGGTTACAGTGAGACAGTCCTTGATCTTCCAATAATGTCTCTTAAAAGAGGAATTCAGGTTGTACATACAGGTCTGCAAGTTATCCATTATTACCTAGCAGTCTCGTTTCTTTCAGCTGTATAATATGGCAATAAAGATTTATTTGGGGTCTGAAGGCCAGAATCCTTTCGAAACCAAATAAGCCTGTTTCAGTTGTGGCTGGAAAAAATTCTCTCTCCTCTTCATTTCTCCTGCTGAGTTTCATGCTTCTCCACTTCCAGGTTGTATTCACTTCAGTATCATAAGAAAACACTGCTTCTGGCTGCACTACACAGAAGGAAGAAATAAAAAATAATGAGACTTCCATCATGGTTTGAAAATTTGACCAGTTCAAGAGTTTAAGAAAATTCTGAAATTATTGCTAGGGTAGGAAAGTATCCGAGCACACTCATGTACTTGGAGGTTTTACTGTCCATGATGAATTTTGCACTTCCTACTGCCCTGCCAATGGCGAGCAAGGCAGCATGGCCACCTTGTGCAGGAGCACCTTTATAGCTCTCATTAGCAGGAAAGTGCGCTGAAACTGATGCCTAGATCCACAGCAGGATTTTGGGGTCACAAGTCTTGTGCGTTTAGCAGAGTTCAAAGTTCTACTTTAGGTACCCAGACTCCCTCTGCCCTGTATGGGGAAGGTCAGGTAACTCAGAAGAAGATCCAGAAAGGAAGGGATACAGGCTAGGGATTTGGGGGTACATCTCAGTGTTCCCACCTTCTTCCCCTGGCTGCCCTCCTGCGTTGCTCCCTCACCCCCTGACTAGCAGGTGCTGAAGATGGACATTTTGCTCAGCATCTGGCAGGGGATTGGGGTGGGGGCTGCATCCCACCAGGTGGGGAGAGCCCACCCCATGCCTCTTGGAGGGGCAGCCGGGGACTGAAGGCACCTGCCTCCAGAGTGCTCCAGCTGTGCACCGTGCTGCTTTCAACAGGCATGGGAGGTCCTTCCTCCAAGCTCCTTTTTTTAGAGTTGACCCAAGAAAAGAAACAATTGCACACTCTGGTTCAGAGAGGATTAATCTCCACCTGGGTGGAGGTTAGCAGCCAGTCGGATTTGTGCTGTATTAAATGTGCTCTAAGCAAGCAGGTCAGGATGACTCCCTCAGGTGACTGAGGTGCCAGGGAGGAAAACTGAGTGCATGCAAATCCCTTGAATTCCCAGTACAAAAGTCTCACCCGCTGGACACAAGGCAGGAATGACTGTACAGGTTCAGCTGGTCAGAGGTCAGGTGAATCCCAGGCACAACAAATCATCTGGAATGGTGGAGAGGTGCCTTCAGTGTTAAATTGCAACAGGTGAAAACCCCTCTCCTGTTGTGTGACCCCAGATATCAAGCATGGTGGATGTACAACAGTGAGGCCAGGGTGACAGATGCACTTGGAAAGGAAAGCAGAGATTAATCTGCACTGGTGTGCATGGGTATCCAACTAAGATTTAAGTCCAAGTTGCTTCACTGGTAGCATGAGGGCTTTTACGGGTTGTTCCTTTCAAGAAATGGAACTTCTGATACTTCAAGAATTTAATGTTATAGCACCTGAAGTGCCTTTGGATACCTTTGAGATCAAGTCACAGCTATGCAGAGGTTCCACCTCCAAAACTGGAATTAGGAGAGAACCGTGAACCTCCATCCCTCTATAGCCATTTTATATTATTCTGAGGTTTTCACACCCCATGGGAGTAATTAAAGGTGATGCAAGAATCAGACTTGAATTCCCTGACTTCAGTGTCTTTATCATCATGGAAACATCAGGGGAAGACAGAGAAAGGTTTCATATGAACACTTCAGGGATGAAGTGGAATACTTAAAATTTGTGGCATATAAAGTCACGCTGCCATTCACATTTTCTTGAACTTGACAGGTCTTTTATTATTATTTTATGTCTTTTCTATTATTTTCTTTTGCTTTATTTTATATTTATTTTTGTGTTATCTCATTTCATTTTCTATATTGCTGCTGTAGCAAGTTTTGCATTCAGCTTATTATTCTCTGGCAAGAGGATGTGAATGAACTCTATGATTCAGCAAGTCAGCAGCACTGCAAGAAGGACTTCAGGGTCAAAGCAATCAGCTGCTATAGACATAAAAGCATTAAACTAAAATAGCATTGCAGCATCCACAGGAGGCACAAAAAAATCAATTTCTCTTTAGAGACCACAGAAATAATGATGATGTATTTTTACAGAAGAAGGTAGAATGCAATTTTGTGATGATGTCAGGTCTTTCAGGTATGTGGTGATGTCATTTACATAGGGGCTCTGGATGGAATAAGAACAACCAGCATCGCAGTTCTCATCAGTGATGGTTGGATTTGCAGTTTCATTTCAAATAGGTGCCAGTCAAGAGTCTGGATTTTTAGTGAAATGTCACTTAATCACAAGGAACACACTGACCTGAAAAATGGAAAAAAATAATCTCTCATGGGAACTCAGTTTCTTGTGCAGTCTGCATTTTTTTCTCTGCTCTTCCTTAAAATGCAACAAAAGAAACCCAAAAGCAATTTGTCATTTTGGCTCAGAATCAGAAAACACTGAAGCAGAGGAAACTGCCCAGCATGAGATTTTTGGGGTTTGGGAGATTTGGGGGGTGGGGGTGTTGTTTGGGTTTTTGTTTGTTTGTTTGTTTTTTCAAAGTGACGTATTTTGAACACAGAAAATATTTCCCAACAGGTTTGGCTCGACCTTGGGATGAAGGCTCCAGTTGGTTCCTCATACATGTGACCTCATATGTTCACTTCTGTTCACCAGGTGATTACTGCTCAACCCTGTGTGGTCCACCCCCACGGTGCAGGACAGAAGCGCCCTGTGGTCCACCCCCACAGTGCAGGACAGAAGCTCCCCAGAGCCTGCGGGAGATGCTGGGTTTGACTTTTCTCAGTGACTTCAGCTGTAAGGCTAGGGATGCAGGGGGCTCTGAAAAGAGATTACTCCTTTTCCCAAGAGCCTATGCCTCTCCTCCATCTTCTTTCAGGACAAGTAGGCCAGGATGGGCCCCTGGGCTTCACACAAGCTCTCCTTTGAGAGATGGCATGTCAATCCTGACAGCCTGTGAGCAGCAACGTCAGTGCGGGGGTACTGCACGCTTTGCAAGCTAAGCCTAGCAAGGTGTTCAGTTCAGGAGCTGGGCAAGATGTATCTCCTGCCATGTTTACTTGTTTGCAGGTGAAATAAAACACAGCCAATGGGTAGGGAATATAATGCGCTAATGGACATTATCACTTCCCTTCTGAATTTACATCACCAACATCATTCATTCAGACCCTTATTACATACAGCCAGGTGCATGCTCTTTTTTTAAATCTATTTAATCATAAGACTACCTCCATAAAGTTTAGGATACAAAAGGCATTTGACCATGCAAAGAATGGAAAAGAACATTTGTATCCCAAGGTAGTATTTTTAAAGTGATTACTATAAACACATAAAAATCAGGCCAGCCAGAGGTGTAATAAAAACTGGAAATTAAATGGAAACAATTAAAAAACCGAAAGCTTTTCCACTTTAAAACTGCAAAAACAGATTTAGGTAACTAAAAAAAAGGTCTTGTTTAGGTCAAAATAGCAATTTTCCCCCCCCTACTTTTCCACTTCGGGAAAATTCTCAGTGACTTCATAAGATGTGAAATTTCTGAATTATGAAATATCTTGAAAATAATAATCAAAAGCTGACTAAAATTTCCTTGTACACATTTTTTACACTATTCTAAGCTTTATGATAATTTTTCACAGAAAATAACAGAGAATTCCCAATTTCTTTTACCAACAAACCAAAAGTCCATTCTTGTTCATTGTCTTCAGCTCAAAGGTCAACAGAAATAGCAATTTAATCTGTAAACCAATGTCAGTGATGTAATCTATGCATCAGTTTGTATTTTCAGTTCATGTGAGCACTCAGTCCTCATGTTGTATATTTGCTTATGGATGCAAAACCCCCACTAGTATAGAATAGATAATTAAAGCCCTGTTCAAAAACATACATAGATACTCTTCACTTTCCAATCAGAAGATTGTTTCATTTCCTAGGTCACCAGTTTAGCACCTTTCCCCCAAGTGATCAGTTACCATTAAAGACATTTTCCAAAGAGAGTGGTCCTGTTGGGGAAGTGCCTCCTGCCTCAGCCTGTCCCCATCCAGAAGTGCTCACCACTTGGGCTGGCCTGCATGGTTCCTGCTGACCAAAGCTGGGCCCTCCAAATGGGATGGAAGGTCACCTCTGGCTAGGGGGACAGTGACAGGAAGACAGGAGGTGCACCAGGGAGGTTTTCAGAGAGCTTTTCAGGCAGCTAGAACCTGCAGCTAGAAGTGAGATGTGAAAAAAACCTCAAAGCAACAGCAGAAAAGCAGAGTGCAAGGCAGTTGTTGCATTAAGATGTTTGAGAACTCTGACCAGGTCTCCTGCACAAGGGAGTACTGAACAAGTCCTATTTTCTCTTTCACAAATTTTGTTAGCACAGGTTATTATATTTCTAGATATTCCTCAGGACTTTACACATGCACAAGCTTCTATTTGTGTCTAGTTACTCGTTAGGTCATAGATACTGGCAGGCACAGCTGTTTCTGGTAGTCTTTTCATCTCAAAAGGTCTAGCAGACACTGTGTCAATGAGCTGTGCAAGTATGATTGCATGTTTTGGGCAAGAATATATCCTTCTATTGGTTTTGAGATCAGATAGATTGAATTTCTACAGGGAGGCCCAAAAATTCTTGTCATTATTGATATTTTAGTCATTGTCCTCAGGGGACCATAGATCAGGTCTCTTTAGGGGGCTGTTTCTTTTTTTCCCCCCATATATGAGGTAGGTAGTTCCACGCTCAAGATTTTAAACCTTACATTTGAAAACTTACCCATAAAACGAAGACATCAACTGAGGAAAAATCCTTCCTGTTTCTAATTTTGTTTTGCTCCCAGCAGCCCATGTCTGGGGAGAGCAAATAACTTTGAGAGACCTGCCTTGCTGTAGATCTAGTTATCGGTGAACCAGCAAGGAAAGGTACAGAGCAAACTGCTTGGCCCTGCCTGGTGGCCAGTCCCAAAACACTTCAGAGAAAGAAGCTGCTGCCAGGCTGAACATCATTGCACGATTATAGCAGAGGCACGTGTGGAAAGAAAGAGTCCCTGTAGCAGCTCATTTGACGAATAGCTTGAGCTTCAACTGGGAGCTGGCCAGCTGGTGGCCAGGACCCTGGAGCCTGTGAGTCCTTGGTGGAAAACACAGTTGAGACACTTTGTCCTGCTGTATTGCCTCAGCTATAATTTCCAAGTGGCTTGAAGGTGCAGTTCCACGTAGCTGTAATTTGACCTCAGGGTGACAAACTAAGATCAATAACCACACTAAGGTCCATAGCAGGAGACAAGGCCAAAACCTGCCTGCCAAACACAGAGTACAAAGAGCTTGGCAAGTCTCTCAAGTTCATTGTATTTAGTAACTCGCTCACTGTATTGAATTTGCTGTGGATGGTGCAAATGAAGATTGTAAACTATTGGGAATATCTTTCATAACGATCCTCTAATACTTTTAAGGACATTGCATTCAGGGATCAAACTAATGTATTCCAGGGTTTCTTGCTGCACACCATAGAGAAACAAATAGAAAAAGCCAAATCAAATGTCTTCATTTCTCCCAGCATGTTGCATGACTATTCAGAAGTATGAATTTGTCTATTGTTTCTCCACATATAAAATGTTCAGAATGATAATCCTTAGAAAAATAGCTAGCATATGAGTAATTTTTTCAAAGTCTTTACAGTCATCTTTATTTTTAGTATAAGAAAATGGTTTTTTGTACTATAAAGTATCCAGAAAAGAGTAATTTGTTGACAGATTTTTGGTTCTGCCACTTAAGAATAGCCCAAATGGTTTTTAAATTTTTTTAATATCATTGTCTCCAGAGAATATAAGCTATAGTGCTAACAGCATAGTTTTAAGGCCAAGATATAAATTCTCTGGCAGACCTGCCTACCCAGCACAGCTGTGATTAGTTTGATTCCAACCTTGGACTGACTCTTCAGCTCCATTTGCATCAGTAACAATGGACGGAGTTAATACTGCCTTCCCAAATACACGGCGGCAAAAGGGAAAGTGGTCTAGAAGACACTGCTGCCTCATTTAGAAGCAGCGCACTCGGTTTGCAGCCCGGCGCTCTGTAGCGGAGCTGGTCACGGGCAGCTCCGTTTTTGCTTGACAAAAGAGATGGCACCACTGCTCCCGGCCGAGCCGCGTAGGCTGGGGAAAGGTCTGGTTCAAACAGGCAGCTGTAGCCAGCAGGAGCCCCAGCAGGAAGAGGTAAGGCATTATCGGAGGTGGCAAGCTTCAAGGAAAGGAAGGATACAGAAGTTCAAGGTGTGTGCATGTCTGAAACTTATGCAAAAGATTGATAATCTGACGGTCTTGCCACAGTGCAACATTGTGTCTTTTCCAAAATCGCTTCTGATAGAACAAAATATTTCTGTCAGGCGATTACATAAAAATCTTGGCCCCAAATCAATGAAGGGATGAATATAGTCCTATCTGAGGCTTGGGGATGTTTGAGAAGGACAGGGGAAGGTTTCCCTCTTGTGCAGGCTCATGACTGTTTATTTTCTATGAATACAACTCACTACCCAGCTGTCAGTTGAAAGCAAAAGCTCTAACATCCTATTGCATGGATTATTTTTAAGATGCCCTGCTAGATAAATAACTGCACTGGACTGAAAATGAATGCTTCTGCTTCTTTTGTGATATTTAACCCTTTCTGTTAGAGTTCTTCCACTAAACATGAAAGAATCAGATGTTCCTAAGGACAGAGAGAGTCCACATGGGGTGTCCAGTGGATGAAGCAGGCAGTGCAGGAATGCAGACACTGTATTAATGGATATTGCATTACTTTGTACTAAATATTTGCAGGTAAAGAGACTGGATCACAGTC
Source organism: Balearica regulorum gibbericeps (assembly GCF_011004875.1). Taxonomy (NCBI): domain Eukaryota; kingdom Metazoa; phylum Chordata; class Aves; order Gruiformes; family Gruidae; genus Balearica; species Balearica regulorum. Next base: position 63,154,331 of record NC_046186.1, read on the forward strand.
TTCCCTCTCATGTACATGTTCTGTATCAATGTTTCTGATCCATCAGACTCCAGTAAGAAGTTTCCTCTAATTTAGAGCACAAAAATGTTGTACAGTAGACTCATGCAGGCCCTTGATGTGAAGTTTAGCTTATTCGTGCCAATATGCCTTTAATAAATGTGCTTCATCCCTGCCTTCATAAGGAACTCATACTATTCTTAGGAGGAGGAATGTTTATGATCAGGGAAGTGGTCAGCACGCTGTACATTCAATATTACTGCTAGACATCGTGAGCATGGGGCATGAGACAGCATCTGTCCAAAGACTTAGGTTATCTTTGAGAATGTAAAATGAACATTATTCACATTTCAGTAGATTCTTTATGGGTAATTTGCCACCTACACATACATTATTAAAGCTCTTGATGCATGCCAGTGCTCATCTCTAAGTTACAGCAGTAATATGAAATCCCACAAAGTTGTTATTACACAATTTTTCTTGCAAAGATGATATTTTACTGCTGTAATCACTTCCCTCTAGGAGACTCCAGAAGATTTCATCTCCATTACTAATGATTTATAGAGTCAACTTTGTGCACATATCTTGAGCTTTCCTGTGACCTGCTGAAGCACAATTAATGGAAGCTGTAATAAGGAAAGTTGACTTCCCTCTTCCTACTAAAGAAGAACCTTTGCAAATAGGGTATATTTGGAAATTTCATACAAAGTAAAATGCCAGCATGTCCCTGCTCTTTTAGGGAAGGAAACAGGAAGGGGGAAAAATCAATTAAAATAAGAGGAAAATTGAGAAGAACAAGACAATATTAAAATAAGAACAGTTACAGGGAATCTGACTACAATGGAGCAGAGACATGGAGGGAGAAGCATTATAATGAAATAATAATGCATATGCTACTCAGTAAACCCATTCTGACAAGGGGGGGGGGGGCACGTTTACACAGAAAAACTTTTTGGCTTGTTTTTTAAATCTCATTGCTCCAGACACCAACAGGCTAAGGCGTTAATGGGAGAAAAACCCTCAGACTTTGTTCCTGTGTTGGAACCCACATGAGCCAAAGCCCAGGAACAAAGGCAATGCCCTCTGCACATGGGCAGAGAGCTGTCTGCACCATTGCTCAGAGGGCCAGGGTCTAAATCTGCTTGTGTTGAGGGCTTCCTTGGCTAAAGGCCCTCCTGATGAGATTAGGTCTGGAAGTAACACTGTGTTCTTTAAGGACAACGAATATAGAGTGGAATTCAATAAAAATTCCACCCAGTATGGTATTCTCCTTCATTTCCTCTTCCACTCTGCTTTAGTGCAGTATTGCTCCTCCTGGCTACCGACTGCAACAAAACCTGTCTGGAGAGAATGAGGTTTATAGACAATATCTGCTTGCAATAAAGCTGGCTGGGCTAAAGAAGAAAGTATCACATAAAGCTGTTCACATACTTTAAAGACTTGTCTTTGTTGCTTCAACCCTGTTGCACCAAAAGGGTTTGTATTGCCCTAATTCTGTAACATGGGAAAGCTACTAAACTCACATGTGATGTACGATGAGATTGATAACCCTTCATGCGGTACATGTCTCATTCTCTAGCATTATGATTTTTTAGGTGAAGTGTAGTATTATAATTATTCCCAATAAGAAGTATGTTCATGACTGCTATTGCTGGAGTCGATTCCCTCTATGACCCTAAGCTTACCAGTTATGGAAAAGGAATGCTTTCTATTAAAACCTTCATAGCATCCTATTTTTTCTCTTGCTTAGGGGAAACAACATTTAAGGAGAATTTTCTGACTTGTGTTTGTATCAGGTCCCAGGAGCTCAGGATTTACAGTCTTGCTTTTGTCCTTGGAAATGTATCTGCATGTTCACACCTTCAGATTGAAGTATAAATATTTTGGCTGCTCTACTAAAGCCCTAACTTAGGTTTCCTGCTGGGATTTTATAGCCAGAAAAGATATATCTCTGTTGTCTTTTTTTTCCTTTTGAAATATTTTGTGTACTTGAGCTGTACTGTCTTTTGTTTAGAATTTAGGTTTGTACTTTTTCGTCTTGAAGTAGTTCAAGGACTGAGTAGGGAGGGTCAGAGTGTTCGACTTTAAAGAATACATGAAACAAGTACTTGCAGAAATAAAATCCAAAGGCAAGACAGCTTGGAGGTTTGGAGAGAATGTATGATTATATTTTGTGAGGGTGCTGAATTGCAATTATTAAAGCAGAGTGCTAATGACTAAGTAGGTGATAAATCCATATTCTCGAAAAAGAGTCATCAGTTTGCAGCTGAGGTTATGATACTATTTGTAGATGTGAGCCCGCATAGTCTCATTTACTTCTCATTTGTTTCTCAAAGTACGTGTGCTAATTCTGTGTGTGCATCCCTATGTGGATGTGTGCTCCCACACAGCGGGCTTTATTTAGATCCCTTGTACACGTGGGATGTGTCATTTGTTTTTGTGTACCACCTTTTTTTTTTTCCTTTTTAATTTTGACTTGTTTCTTATGCTACTCTTAACTTCCAAATTTAATGTAAGGTTATAAGCTTGAATGAGAAGTTACATGCTTTGGGCAGTCATGTGCTATGATTTATACTAAGAAATGGTTCACATGGCTTCAGCTTCTACAATTTTCCATGAAACAGATTGCCTAGCTTTGTATGAACACATGAAAAGATGTAGAGAGTGAGTTGTAAAGCTGTCGTCTTCTATGGTACTACTCTGGTTGCTAATACATATTCACCTTTAACATCTCTCTCTCTCTCTCTCTCTCTCTCTCTCTCTCAATTGCTCTGCAACAGTTGGATATGTATATGTGCATGTGTTTTGACATAATCACTTATATAAATATTTATTTATGCAAACATAGATGTGCATGTGTTGCTTGTGTAATTGTTGCAAAAGAACCAGAGAAAAATAACTGAAGCATGAGCATGTACTGTTGTCACACTGAATATTTTAAATAACACACTAATGTATGTACACGTAATGCGTTAGTACATAGTTCCTTAAAAACTACTAGTTTGCCCACCAGTAGGCAAAACTACAGGTCATATCTGTGTAAAATAAATGCACATAACATTACAGTAGTAACAACTGACAACTTAATATACTGAAGGCATAGAACTTACTGAAAGACTATTTAAATGAAAACCTTTGTCCTTTTGCACAGAGATGAGTTCTTGTTCAGGTCACAAGTTGTATCTCCTTCCCAAGAACATCCCCTCCTGCCTATTACATGATTATAGTTGGGCATCCAAACAGTAAATAAAAGAGAGACACAGAGGAAGAGAATTCAGGAAGCCAAGACATTTACGAGGGAATAGATTAGTTACTGACTAAACATTTTCAGCGTTTTGATAAGATGTTTCTTGCGTGCCAAGAGACATTGCTGAGTAGGTGTCAAAAGTCCAAGCAGATTCAATCTAAAGATAACCTCAAAGAACATTCCCTGCCAGCATTTTGTTGATTTTAGCAGTTCAGTATGTTTCACAACATGAGATGAATTTTCATTACGGATTGTTGGTAGTATATCATACTGCAAGAACCTGCAGTGACTTGACTTGAATTTTTCACTCACTGAGGAACAATTTCACCATTAGCCAGGCTGCATGGGGGCTGGGGGTGCAAAGATCCTGCTGCTCTGAGGCTGAAGAACATAGCAAGCATGTTTGGAATATGAAAGATTTAGATGCAATTCTAGGAAAAATGGAGCATCAGAATTAGATAAGAGGTAAATATCTAGGCTGTGGTGAAATCTGACTGCTGGGGACTACTGGGGACGTACTTTGTCAGAATATGTGACAGAGGATAAGGGGTCTCATTCCCTATGGCGTAGCAACTCTTTTTTTTGCCCCCATAACATAAAGGAGGATACAGGTCCCTGCGTAGTGCATCTTCTGAAGGAGAGTGGTACATTAATCGCTCTTTAAAATGCCCTTTAGTGTGTTAGCACTCCAATGAAAGCGGCTCACAGCTTTGGGGATTTTTCTAATTCCCAGCACTCCAGCCCCTGGTAGATCAAGCTTTGAAAGGATGAACTGATCCAGTGCTGCTGCGAGTCCAGCTCAGTGCATGCGGATGGCATGCCCAGGCATGGCTCCAGCAGAAGCAGCGGGGTCTGTAGCTCGCCTGTGAACACCAGTTGGTGTCAGGTCTGCTCCCAGCCATTCATATCCATGTGGTCACATTGGGAAGGCCCACACATGTCTTTTACCCAGATACCTTCAGATGGAAGAAACAAATGCCTTTAGATCACCCATGCTACAGCAAAGCCTCCTGACTACAATCTCGCAGTGTGTGCATCCCCAAAGCTCCTCAGTCCCCAGGAATGGGCAAAGTAAAAATGATTTTCTCAGCACAATGCTAGAGGTCACCATGTAAAGATGCACATGACTGAAATAGTAAGATAATACGTGGCAACTGTGTTTAAGGCACTAAGAGGGGTGCACCAAGGGGAAACAAGTGATTGACTCAGAATAGTCTTTTTTGTGATTGAATTGTACCTACAAGTGTCTTATAGCTAAGGACATTGTATATGCTATTACAGTATATTATGTAGAAGCAGTCAGACTAAGAAAATGCAATGCTTTAGTCAAATCCTCACCTATCTACGGACTACCTGTTAAAGCATGAACACCCGTTAAAATCAGTGGCAACATTTGCTGGATCATCACTGAAACACCATTTTTTTTCCAAACAGGACAAATTATCTGACACTGACACAGTAAAATAACTCAAACATTGTTTATATTTTGACTTTATGCCTATTAGGTCTTTGTTTTTAATTCCAGGCTTACCAACAGACACACATCAAATTTACAGATCAGAGCATACCCTACCCTTTACAGCACAGGACAAAAAAAGTAAAAGGAGAGCTGAGGACGTGTTCTACTCAAGAAACTTCAAAACGATGATAGAAAATTTTTTGTCCACACAATCACAACATGATTCAGCAAGTTTTTATAGTGGGAAGTCTGAAATGGTCAGAAAGCAGGGAAAAGGATCCCAAGAATATCAATATGCTTTCAGTCAGTTGCGTACAATCAACATAAGGAAATAATACACGAAAGAACTGCTCTACGTAGGGACTACAGGCTATCCTTGTGTAAAACTACTAAGGAAATTAACGTCTTTATTGTACAGGATTACAAGTTGTTCACCATTTGTTGCATTTTATCATTTGGTTGTCTGAGAGCATCTCTTTTGCTAAGTTTATAGTGTTCAACAGAACAGAGTCCTCAACCAGACATAAGGTCTCTGGGCACTACTGGAATAATATGTAAAAGGATACTTTAACATCTCTCTTTGGAGACCTGGAATTAAGTCTTCTGTTTAGCTGCGATCATTACATTGACAACACAGTTTGAGGTTATGAACATTGGTCTTGTGGTTAATGGGCTCTAGAGATCCAGGTTCAGCTCTTTGCTCAAGCACAGGCTTCAGCTCTTCAATTAATCTTCCATGTGCCTCAGACCCTAATCTGTAAAAGTCAGATAATAATGTATTTTTTGCCCATCCTGTGTCTGTTTCATCTGGTTAACATATAACTCTCCAGGGCAGTGATACTCTCTTTCTTCAGGTCTGTGTAGCTTCTAGTACAATTAGGCTCATGATCTTGCTGCTTCTCTGCAAGATATGCTGTATCAGAACAATGAATAATTGCAAAATGTTTCTCAGTCATGCCTAGTTTTTAATTTCTCAATGAAGCTCACAGTCTTTCTTCCTCCAGTCACTCTACATAAACCTTGTAAAGATTTCTTTTATTCTGTGAAATGTGCTGGGCCACCTCCTAGAAATCACTTTGTGCATAAAAATTCTTCTGACTCTGCTGTGATGCTGGTATTGCCTCTCTCCACAAAAAAAAATGAGATGCTGCAATTATTAAAGAGGATGACAGACCTTGCCATCTGACAGTGCCATCAGAATGCTCCACGGTCCCTTGATCAAGGCAGAGATCATCATTTATTGTTAAGCATTCAATTAAAAAAAAAAAAAAAAAAAAAGCACAGACAATGCTTTCCAAGGTCATCATTATCTGTCTTGCTTTCCTTTTTTTGGGTAGCAGTTATGCTGTAGACTGAATAGTCCCCTCTTTTCTGCATATTTTCGTTGTGTGAACATTCAGAGAAACAAAACCATTTTTGAAGGAATAGCATCTTCCTAAGAGAATTGCAGTGTATTGACAGAGCATCAAAATGAATTTATTTCATAGCCAGAGAGGAGACCTTGTGCTATGCCACCAAACGTGCATGAGCACTCCTCTTTTAGCCATGTTTTCTTATCTTCATCTGAAGAAATTTATTCCTCATCGCAATGCAAATGTCTATAAAGTTGTTAAATTCCAAAGATTATAAACACACTAAGGCAAACTTGAACATGGTGTTTATAATATGTCTTTGCAGATTTGTTTCATTTCAATTTTTTATCTGCATTGGGTAATGGGAAGGCACTACACTATGCCCATAGAGACAAAGCATATTCCTGATATTTATAAAAAATGCCTCATTCCTTTTTAATTTTTCTATAGGTTCTTGACTACTGTGATTCCACAGCCAGTTATGCATGTCAGTTTTGCGTTTGCTGCCTCTCCATTCATTGAATGCTCCCTTGCTGCTGCACAAGAAGTGACGCTCCAAATCTATCATCTCTAGATCTTTCATCATCATCCTACAGACTTCAGTTGTTTTTCCTTCTTATTATTGTCCTTTCTAGGGTAAACGATTCCAATCTTTTCAATTTCTCTCTGACATATGAAAGTTTTCGGAGCTTTTGCTCAATCTCATCATCCATCTACCAAACTCCTTCACTTCTGACGTATCCTCTCAGAGATCACGTGGCTGGCACTCACATACAGGATTCTGGAGAAGTCCCCAGCATTGATTAGAGACAGGCATCCTAAGGAATCTATATTCTTTCTGTCCTGTTATTCATTTCAGCCACCTTTAAGGATGTTTTTAGTTGCACAAGTTTTTATGCAATCCTTCTATGACAAGGTGACCCGCTTAGAGGGTGAGGGACAGAATACAAATGATGTTTACTTTAAGTAAAGCCTTTAAACACTGTTTCCCACAACGTTATCCTGGAGGAACTGGCTGCTCATTGCTTGCATGTGTGTACTCTTCGCTGGGTAAAAAAACGGCTGGATGGCCAGGTGAAATGGACTTAATCCAGTTAGTGGCCAGTCTCAAGGTGGTGCTCCCCAGGGCTCAGTACTGAGGCCAGTTATATTTAGCGTCTTTATCAATGATTTGGATGAGGAGATTAGGTCCACCCACAATCAGTTTGTAGACGACATCAAGTTGTGCGGGAGTGTTGATTTGCTTGAGGGTAGGAAGAGTCTACAGAGGGATCTGGACAGGCTGGATCGATGGGCCAAGGCCAACTGTATGAGGCTTAATGAGGCCAAGTGCCGGGTCCTGCACTTGGGTCACAACAGCCCCATGCAACACTACAGGCTTGGGGCAGAGCTGCTGGAAAGCTGCATGGCGGAAAAGGACCTGGGAGTGCTGGTTGACAGCATGAACATGAGCCAAGCAGTGTGCCCAGGGGGCCAAGAAGGCCAACAGCATCCTGGCTTCTGTCAGGAATAGTGTGGGCAGCAGGACTAGGGATGTGATTGTCCCCCTGTACTTGGCTCTGGTGAGGCCGCACCTTGAGTTCTGTGTTCAGTCTTGGGCCCCTCACTACAGGAAGGACATTGAGGTGCTGGAGTGTGTCCAAGAAGGGCAACGAAGCTGGTGAAGGCTCTAGAACACAGGTCTTATGAGGAGTGGCTGAGGGAGCTGGGGTGGTTTGGTCTGGAGAAAATGAAGCTGAGGGGAGACCTTATTGCTCTCTACAACCACCTGAAAGCGAGGTGGGTGTTGGTCTCAAGATGTGCCAGGGGAGGTTTAGATTGGATATTAGGAAAAAGTTCTTCACCAAAAGGGTTGTCAAACATTGGAACAAGCTGCCCAGGGAAGTGGTTGAGTCACCATCCCTGGAGGTATTTAAAAGATGTGTAGATGTGGTGCTTAGGGACGTGGTTTCATGGTGGACTTGACAGTGTTAAGTTTATGGTTGGACTCAATGATCTTAAAGGTCTCTTCCAACCAAAATGATTCTATGATTCTATGATTTTATGAATCTATGGGAATTTCCTAAGTTAGTATAAGATGGCAGTGCTCACTGCTAAATAACTTTTGCTCTTTGGTAGACGGATTTGTTAGAAGAGGACAACAGGAGTTTCATCTGCAGTGTGAACACCTACACCAGGTACAGTGAGAGTTCCTCCCAGAAGAGAAATGCCTCATGGTGTTTGAAGTGTTTACCAGCAGCTCACATGTTTCGGCTTCTGTGCTCAAAAAGAAATTATTTTACTAACCCAGATTTGACTGATGGCATGATAGGCATGATAGGCATGAGAAGCAAAAGTCAAATAAGAAAATAAAAAAAAAATTCTGGACCACTTGAAAGTGTGTCATGGACTTGCAATCTTTTAGGTGAAGGCCTCTGTGGACAATACTCCCCAGATAATATTCTGTCTGCAGAAAGCTTTTTTATTGATTACTTATCAGCTAATTATCAAGTGAACTTAGTGCTACTGAAGATGCCAATTCAACAGCTGAGAGGACTGAAGGTCCTTCAGAGGGACACAGGGACACACATACACCCAGGAGATGTTCCAGCTCCGGTGCACTGGCAACGTGGCTCAGTCCAAAGGGAACTTTCTCATCTCGACAGAATTCATCTTCTGTCTAGATGTTAGTTATACGGCCCTAATTACTGTGTTATCTAAATTATTCATAATCTAGAACTGTATCATTGTAGAATAATGGGGCATTTTGCAGGCACACATACAGTCACACATGCCATGCTCTGGGGCCACATGGCAACAGCCCTTTCCTCAGCCATGGCTGCTACTGTGGTGCCTTACTGGGAAGGACACGTGGGCATGCATGTTTTGCTGTGGAAGACAAGCAGCAGTTTTTGAGCATATGCATGGCAAGTATTTGCCCATGCTCCTCTTTTTCCTTCCCAGCTGCAGAGCTTTATCCAGGCTGCCATTTGGATTGCAGCATACTGGATATCCATCTGGCTTGTCTGCTCCACTTGCCAAGTAATGCGCATTAGTTTGGTCTTTGCTACTTTTTTAGTATGTGAACGTGCTTTCTCAAAATATGGAGAAACCATGAACTCATTTCATGAAACCCAGCAGGTTTTTAAGCATTAGGCTGTAGTTTAAGGATACATTGACTCACTTACTGACGGAGACTCCTTATCCTTCAGTCCATTTAATTCTTGAGAGATTTTTCTACTTCCCCCTGAAACCTTCTAAATATTTGCCTCTTTTTCCAATTTGGGTGGACGCTAAGACCAGAATTACTTACCATGCTGAGAGTAAAAACCTTGCTTCCAGAGAACAGACTGAGAATTCCTGAATTTCATTTCAGTGCTCTGTCATTCCTCCCTCCGGAGCAGCACGGGTGACAAAGGTTCAAACACCCACTCGAGAAGTGTCCCTGCACCACCCTCAGCCCTCCCTCCCGAGCACCCCAGGCAGCACAGCGGGAACCAGGCTCTGTCCACGCTGCTCGGGGCTGCTGTGAATTGCAGCCTTTGCCTGTGACTCTTCATGGGGCAGGGCAGCCAGAAAAAGCAAGCCGAGCTGTCAAGCACTGAACAAGATATGGGGCATGCCAAGAAGGGGAAAGGGTGATAACGGGCTCATCCAGTCAGACACAGATATGCTAGTCTGAACAGTGTCCTGGCAGAGAAACTGCAGCTGCAGCATTTCAGGTAGCCGGGCACAGCAAGCAACAGGAACGGATGGAGCCGGCCCGGGGCTGAAGTTCAACTGACTCCGAGCGACTGTGAGACCGAAAGCGCTGGTGAACTGACGCGCAGTGGCCTCGCTCTGGCCATAGCTAACAACACTGTTTTGCAAACACAGCTGGGTTACTGTTGTCCAGAGGGGCTCTGATGGGACCGAGCGAGGCTCTGTCAGCCATGAGATAAGCAGCCGTGGCATCCTCCGGCTCTCTGAGCAGCTCCCCGCCTCCAGGTCACAGCAGGGATCACAGAGAGTGATGTGCATTCACCCTGCAGCTGCTACAGTTCCCAGCGCTGATGACAGGGCATTTGCACTTACATGACTGACCATGCGCTGCAGTCACTTCAGACAGAGGTGCACTTTGTTTTCCTCACCTTACTTCATGCCACCTTTTGTCACCTTACTGTGGGGACACTGGCAGAGGGATGGAGCAAACAACTGAGGGGCCGGGAGTGTCTTAGAGGACTTGGTTCATTGCATATGGGTCTTAATGCTCAATCAGCCCAAGCCAGATGCACAGAAGAGAGGAATGAAACATGCAGGAGATGTTTCCTGTTGGCCATAGGAGTCAGGCTGCACAGGTTTATCCTCAGGCATTTCTTTCTAATGGTATTCTGTAAGTCTCCAACTGTTATGCTGTGAACATCTCTCAAGAACTACTGCCAGACATCACATTCACATTCACAGCATCATTCATTGCCAGCTCTTACGTCACCTGTTGTTGGCAGATTCCATCAATGAGGACTGTTTTCTGGCAATTAATTATGTCAGTCAACCTTCTTCTTTATATAGCTGTATTGTTCTGCATTTGATATCAGCTGATGTGGCTTATGAACTGTTTTCTTGAGAGCTTTCAATTGACATACTTGCCTGTAGTTTCTAGTTTTAATACACCTTGACTACAGGTGCAATTCTGTCTTTCACACATGCACTGCTTTTTTTTTTTTTTGGAAGTGGGCTGTCAAACAATTAAAGGAAAAGCTAAAGAGTCTCTTTGGGGAACAACAGCCAGAATCCCTCTAAAATGTTCAGAAAGATACAGGAGGTAGATCCTGCAAACCTATCAGTCAGTTTCCAAAATCCTCGGTGAGGGCCTGGAGGTTGGGGATGGTTGGTTGGGGATTAGGTGGAAGCTGTTATCACAGGCTGGCTAGGTAATGCATTTCCTTCAATTCAATCCCTCCTGTGCACAGAGCAGCAATGTACCTAACAGCTGCATGTTCTTTGCTTCCCTTTTGAGCCCTGCTCTGGCCAAAAAAAGTCTTTATCAGAGGACACATTTGGGTACCTTTGTTCATTAATGATAACAGAGATGGAATACAATTTCTTCTTCGTCTCCATTGCCTCTGCCATAAAGCTCCATGGAAAAAAATCACCTGGGACTTTGCAGGAAAAGTCAATTGCTAAAGGAAATTGAAATAAACAGTGCCTAAGTTTGGCAGCAATAATCAGTTGTTTATTTGTTTGTTTGTTTGTTTTTCCTTCGATGTCCACAGTCTGCAACTGCAGAAAGTCTTACTATACTAGTTGAGGAAAAGGGGACGAGTCCTTTCTGCAATTTTGTGCTCTTTTCTTGAGCATTTGCATGCTTGTCTTTCCCTTATTCATTATAATGACCAGAGGATCACAGCCAGCCATCAGTACAGGAGGGAGCCTGGATGCTGTTCTTGTAGGAAGTCCACGTTCCCTGCAAGTCTTGCATAACACAGACTTTCCCTCGGACTCAGTCCAGGATTACTTCCTGCCAGACACTCTTCCTCTAGCAATGGAACCATATGAGGAAAAAAGAAACCTTTATTCCCTATTAGGGAAACACCTCATTCTTCCTCTTCCCCCTTGAACTTAAGATACATTGGAACTCTTATTATATAAACATAAAACAACACTCTAATGAAACTGTCAGTGTCCTTTTATGACATCCCAATATTCTGGTTCGACCGGTTTATAAAACATGTGTGCTCTTTGCCAGTCTCCCTAAAGCATAACACCTTCCCTCTGCCACCAGCTAATGACATTACTTAAGTAATCTGTGTTATGACACTGAAGGTCACAGGTTTAAATCCTGCTGATCAGTCAAAGCAAATGTCATCGCAAAAGCAGTAACTTCTTTTCTTACTCATTTTTTATCCTAGAACTGCTGCTGATGAGCAGCACACATCCCACTGGCATGGATGCCTCAGCACGTGGGACCTGCCATGCCATTCCTGTTTCACTACCGGAAAAACAACCACTTATGTAATTCTCATACTGCCAAAAATCCACACCACAGATGAACCATCAAAACACAAGCTGAATTTACTGTACGGTCAGCTGTGCAGTCAAAAACCAAATACTTACCTAGAACTGCAAAAACAAATGCTCAGAGCTCACAGAGGTTACTTAAAGTAGAGTTGTGTATTGCTTCATCAAAATTATGTTTTAAGCACAGGTTTAATGACCGGGGCTGTATTGAAAAGATTTAGTTATCTTTTGGGCCATAAACTCTGAGGATGCCCAGGCAACGAGAAAAAACCTAATCATTTGGAGTGAAATACAAATCCTCTTGTTTGTAACTGCTTGCTCTTAATTTGCCTTGTTTCTGCTTGTGAACAACCGTGAATCAGATTTTGTGCTCACTGGCAGTGTGAAGTAATAGGATATTGTACAGCTTTAGCTCAGTTGAAAGCTAAAGCATTCTTCATATCACTGAATTTTCCCAGAAGATTTGCAGCATAAGCTTGTGAACGTTATTAATAGGGAACTCTCTTACCCAGAAAAACATACAGCTGAGCTTATATGGTGTAATTTCACTAAAAGGGGTGGAATTATTGCCCAGGTGGGCTTTGGCCAGTGGGAAGCCAATGTCCCAGGGGAGAAGAGGTCCTTGGCAGTGCCAGGCTGCAGTGAGTGCCAGGCTGCGGTGGCTAGAGGTCCTCAATGCAAGCAGATGCCCCGGTGGCAGATGCCTCCCACATTTCACCGTTGTTTTCCCATTTACCTCCACTCATCCCCTATCATTTTGTCGTGGTCATGCCAGATGCCAGAGGGATAACTAACCTCGGTAGTGTTGCAACTTCTGCCTTTACCACTGCACAATTCAGTTTTTCCAAGTAAAAACCAGGCCAGTACCCTTACTCATGCTTCTTGAGATCAAACAAAAGCCAGGAAACACGATGGAGGAAAAACATAAAAAGAGAAGAAAGATGACCAATATCATACCCATCATGTGGAATTTCTGCAGGAGAGAAGAGAGGTGCTGTATAAAAGAGGTTGCCTGTAATGTGGGAGGATGTTGACACAAAACCAGGGTGGATGGCCACTCCTCTTCTAGAGAATAACCTAACTCATTCTCGTTCTCTGACTCTCCTGGAAAAAGGAGGAGGATTGATGGGCTATGTGGGAAAAGTATTTTTCCTGTGAAGAAATGAGACACCTGAACTCTGTCTCCCCTACGTATGTTTTTTGAACTTAGTTCCTAGTCATGGCTGGGGTTAGCACAGGTGAGCCCTGGAGGCAGCATAAAACGAGCCACTAAAACAAGTCCAACTGCTGAACACATTTGTGCCATGACCCAGATTGCATCAATGCATGGAAAGTCCCCAAGTTGAACTAGGAAAATATTCCTCAGATTCATTAGAAAATTAGAGGCAATCAGAGGCTCGAATTCAGCACTGGAAATGCACTCACATCTTGTTCGTTCCAAGGGCTGTGAAGCAAAGTGCAGTGGAGATTATTAGAAGTTAGCCTGCTGGGTGTATTGTTGCCACTTTAACGTGGCAAACCACAGCAGGAAATCTTGACTATGATTTTGACCAAGATTCCTGTTATAGAACTGATGTTCTTATGACTGGAACAGGTTCAGGCAATAAGGACGCATTTTTTTTCAGTGTCAACTCCTATGTGGTAAAGTAACCAGATTTTAAGAACTGTAGCTTCTTTTCTTTTTTTTCTTCTTCTTCTTTCCTTTCTTTTCTTTTTTTCTCTATGTGCAGTTAAACGTTAATGACTGTAAGTGCTGAGTCACAGGATAAAAGTAGTGTAGTAGGAAGTGGCAAAGAAGAGAAATTACAGTAACAGAAGAATTGCAGTAACAGGCTGACTGCAAGCTACTCTGATCTGAGGGGTGTGTGCTCAAAAAACTCCCAAGCAATGTCCCTGATCTTGGCTGTTCCTTTTGATAGTCATAATCCTGGCCTGCATATCAGTAACAGAAAAACCATTAAAAATAGCATAGTATAAAGAGTCAGAGCAGTGAAAAACTTATAGAGGTGGACAGGGAAAAAGCTGTTGTAGAGCCAAAACGGGCAACAGGAGCCAACTTGCCTGACTGGCCCTGCAGCTGCCAGCCTTGACCAGCTGATTGCCCAAGGAGCCTGCAGAGCCTGGCCAGAGTGCCAGCAGGAGATACAACCTTGAGTGCACTCCTTGGTGGCCTTGCCTGCACTCTCATGGACTTTTTTTTAACTATTGAAAGGCCGGATTGTTCTATGTGGTTTTGGTTTGTTTGGTTTTGTTTGGTTGGGTTTTTTTATGGCGAGGTGTTTTATGACAGTGTTGTGCTTTGGCCTGCTGTTGATGGCAAAGCTTGGAGTCCACAGGTCTGTATAATGAAGCAAACTGGTCAAAGGTCAGGGCTGGCGACGTGGGAGCAATGCCAGTTGTTTGCAGTATGAGCATTATCCATCGTCATGTCCTGATGTAAAAAATACTCAGCTGTTGTAAATGTGAAACTGGCCGTTCCCCACCTTCTACAGAGGTGATTTTGTTTCTGTGAGGTGAGGCCGGAGGAGTCAGGCAATCACTGAGCTCTCCAAGAGCCAAAGGAGACTCAGCCATGTCTCTCTAAGAACGGTTGTCTACCTGTCATTATTTAATGTGTTGTCAACAGTATGTTCTGCACTGAGAAGGCAAAAAAAGACACAGGAAGATATGTCTGTCTGTTGACTGTGTTTAAAAGAACAAAGAGCATTTCACGCTGCCTAGAGTTAGATGCCTGGGGTAGGATTTATCTTTTCTGACTTTATGTGTCTGTCAAGTCAGTCATCTGTATCTGAGCTAGGCAACTTCAGCTGCCTGCATAGTCAATTGAGGAGAACAGGAGCTTCCAGAGGGCAAATCATTCTGTCTTATTTTAGACATCCATAGCAGTCAAAAGGATGACCCAACATCTACAAGGTTTTCACTATACACTGTCTCTGGTTTGGTCGCAGAGACAGGACATCCACAGGCAGCCAGGGCATGTCTTCAGTAGTCTGGTTCATGCAACCCAAGATGATTTTCAATATGATAGCATGCAGCATGTGGGGGTGACTGGGAGACTCATTTCAAAAGCACACTCCTGATGTAGGCAAAGATGCAAATATACACACATACAATCTCTTCTGTAAGAAGACAAGCATCAAGTACAGGTTGTACCAGGCAGGATATTCTCCCTTGGTCCTTATGTACCACTGTCAAGTGTAGGTGATCTACTTGCACTTCCATTGGGGAAATATTTACCACTTACTTCAAGGAAAGAAGATTTCTGACTTTGCATTCAGTAAATTCCTTAGAGACAACCTGATTTGGCACCTATGAACCTTTTGTTCACAGAATCACATAATGATGGGGCTGGAACGGACCTCTGGAGATCATCTAGTCCTGCTCGAGCAGGATCACCTAGAGCAGGTTGCACAGGATCACGTCCAGGAGAGTTTTGAATATCTCCAGAGCAGGAGGCTCCACAACCTCTCTGGGCAGCCTGTTCCAGTGCCCTGTCACCCTCACAGTGAAGTTTTTCCTCATGTTCAGGTGGAACTTCCTGTGTTCCAGTTTGTGCCCGTTGCCCCTTGTGTTCCGCATTTTAGTCAGCATTATTGCTGCTATAAATAAATACTATTGCTGTTTACGCTTTGCTTATAGTAGGGGTAGCCAGGACAGGAGAATGGAAAGTGGGAAGTGCAGCGCACAGATTCATTCCTGATTTATTTGGATTTAGTTTCTGCCATAACGAAATAATTTTGACAGTGCTCCAGAGGTACTAGATGTTGTGTAATTGCAAATATCACTGTCTTTGCTGATCCTATAGCTGCACAGAGAGACCAATACAACAGACAGGGCAGAAGGCAGAGCAACATCAAACATGGTGGTGGAAAGGTGAATAATTGTCCCTCCGAAAGCTATTTTCACACACACACAGAGACACACACGCAGACACCCCCCACACACACACACACACACTCACTCTCCCTCTCTCTCTCTCCCCCTATATATCTATTGCTCTGTGACTATATTTAGGGGAACTCTTCTTCCTATTACTATGCATGGCTAATCAGGCTCAAGCTGATGAAACCCTCAGTACTGGGAGGAAGGGTAAATAGCGTGGGCCTCAAGTCAATAAAAGCTCTTCTAGACATATTCCCCCTTTCATAGAAGTTAATGTCAGGCTGATTTTCAGTAGTTCTACAGTCTCTATCCTCCACTTCGCCCTAAATGCCCCTATGCAGGCAAGAACAGAGTACGAGTTGAATGCACCGGGACTCGTAACATTTAAGAATAGTAATTAATCTCAGTGAAACCGAAAGGGAGACTTGAAGCATGTTGACTTTAAGCTGTGTGTTGATACCTCATTCTGAAAACTGCCAGCAGGACGTTTACATGGTGCACAGTGTCTCCTAATTGAGAGTGCAGAATCACTTAGTGTCACATGCTCCATGCCAGAACAGTTGGGAAGTCTTTTGTTCTAACATTATTTAAGATATGGGTTCAATAATGCCCTTAATGAGAATACCTAAAATGTACAAAGGGTCAATCACCCTGTAAAGGAACAGGAAATAGTTGCAAAATGGGTAGGGAGGGGCTAGTGTTAGAGAAGTCCAAGGAAATGTGTTGCCTTAAGTAACTGCTGATGTCTTCTGTGACTAATGTATTATTGTTCATAGAACAACACAGGTTATACACTTGCCCACACTGCTTAATGAGGTATTGACCAAACACTTCGGTATCTTAAAGAAAACTGTTATTTTTCTCCTGAAGCTTATGCATAAGGCCCAGATTCAAGGGAAAACTTCTCTGAATTCCTGTAGTATCTGAGAAAGCAGTAAGATATGAAATGGTGAATCACAGAGAAGAAAGTCTTGCATTTCAGCAGCAAATACATTTTGTCAATGCAGGAAAGTAGAGCTGGCACTGTGCAACTTTGAATTTGCAACTGTCCTCTTTCTTGCAAAGCATTTGCAATCAAAGTCTGACAGGTACAAAGTCAGAGTAGCAGTTCCAGTGCAAAGAAGCGGAAATATTGCATGGGGAGGAAGAGTACAAATGTTTTAAAGAAGTGTCCAAACAAAAAAAGGAAAGAGGCTTAGTGCATGAGAAAGTGGAGGTAGCACCCAGAATGAGGAAATGCATGGTAAAACACCCGGGAGGACAAAGATCCCATGCAGCAGTGTGTCTGAAGCTACAAGAAGACAAGAAGCAAAGGAGATGATAGAAATGTAATTGGAGAGGAAAAACATTTAGGTCTGTTGTGGAGGAAAAAGTAGCACAGATTGTTGAATGTGAGTACTGAAGAACTGTAGTAAATGTTAGAGTGACAACCAGAAATATGAGACTGAACAGTAGGTGAAAGGTCAGAAGTGAAGAGAGAGATTTGTGAGTCACCATTCAGGTAGCACCTATAAGTACTGGAGCACATGAGGTCATGAAGAATTATGGGAACCCATAATAAATCCTTATCCTTCACCTTTCAGTCAGTTGGATTTATTCCATTTAAAGCCAGAGATTCTTTAAGGTCCTGATTGTCTTCTGCCTACCTTCAGCACGCCCTTGTGAGATCCCCTTCTTTCACATTTACGGTATAGCCATTCTGACGTACCAGCATACCCAGCTCTTATACTCCAGAAAGTGCCACAAACTACCTAATGTTTACACACAGAAATATCAGGTCTAACATCTGAAGCACGTCATCCTCCCAGATAGTAAGATATTGAGGTCAAAGCTCTGGTATTCCAATGGTGCTATGCGGACATAGCAGGTACCGAGGACTGCCATTGTAAGCAGGAACATCTCCCAGTCATGATTCACTACCATGAAAGGAGGAAAGGTAAGTAGCAGCTGCCTTTCTGCTTCTCCATGCAGGAAATTCAACTGTTTACCAAGAGCACAGTTTCACAGCAACTAAATCCAGGTTTTGCAGCAATGCTCAGACTAACTTGTCACATCATTGAAAGTCAAACTGGCAAATTCCTTTTCTAAACTCCTAAGGATTTATGAATTTGTAAAAAAAAAAAAAAAGTAAAGACACCCTTAATTTTTGTTTGCCTCTTCTGCTTGTTCTTTTTCTCTGTTCATCTATGTAGACTGCAAAACTGGCACCATTATTTTCAGTGTACTTGTTAGTGCTAAGAACGTTGGTGCTGCGGTGCAGATGTCAGGCTACAGGAGCTTGGAAACCTAAGTGAATCCCATCCCACATTAGTTTACAGAAACCTGTTAGACAGTCATTTATTGAAAAGAGGAGAAGGAAGCTCTCCTAATTCATCCTTTTCTTGGAATAGCTTTCATATGCATACACAGTCTGAAAGAAAACAAATTCTACATGAGCAAGTTTACGGAAGAAGGTCACGACATTTCCACCGAAAGGACATGATCTTGTTCCTGTTGCAATTACTAGTTAAATTCCCATCAGCTTCAGTCAGACTTAAAGTGGAATGTGAACAAAATCCAGAATGGATGCCTAAGCTGCCTAATGAAATTTACACAGTTGTTGCTGTTTTTAGGAATTTGGTTTTTAGACAAATGATAGAGATAAGGAAAGTGGAGGAACTAGAAGAGAAACAGAGAACTGTTTTGTCTGGACCAAAGGAATGCTGTTACAACATGTTCTTTAAATAATAAATTGTCATTGTGAGTTGACATGAAATGAAAATGTTTTTCTTTCTCAATGTCACTTGAAACAACCACTTTTTTTTTTTTTTTGCAGCTTTCCTCCCATGAAATGGATAATTTTCATCAAAATTCACATGTTCTTGTGCAAAAATGCTGTCCTCCCATACTGCGTTTTAAGCAAGCAAACTTTTTCACAGAATTGACCAGCTTTGTTTATTTGTTCACCATTTGGAATTTCCAAGCATATGTCAGGTACATCATCAAAAAAACAGAAACAGCTGTTCCTGCTCTGCTGAGTATAAAAACCAAACTTGAAGACAATGGTGCAATTCCCAAGCTGGTCATAAAGGTTTTGTGGTGAGGATGAGGAGAATCTCCTCAGACTTCAGGACCTACCTGGAAGGCAGTTAAGATGGCAGGGTACAAGGATCCAGATTTTGATCCTCACGTCTGGCTAGGTTTATTTATGAAAGAGCACAAATAGAGGATGAAGGTCAGTGAGAAGGACAATTGTACCCACACAGCACAAACACGGCACAAACAGAGAAATCCAGGTGCCCAGACCTGCGGGTACCAAGGAGGTAAACTCAGCTGTGACTCATGCCCCACAGCAGACCCTTCTGGAGCAGCAGCAGGAGGTCAAGCAGCATGGCCAAAGGTGACCTCAGATGCCTCTGCGTAGGCATTTGAATTGCTCCTCAGGCGTTTTGGCTTCCCCACTTCCTGCCTCTCGACGCTGGTCCGGTGACTGCTCAGCCCTTGGGAGCAGCGTTGGAGCGTGAAGCCACAGGCTGCTTTCCAGGGGAATCATCCTCTCCTGGAGAAAAACAGCTTCCTGGTCACTGTGGGCCCGAGGGGCACGGAACTGCCAGACACGTTCAAGTGCAGGTTGTAGCTGTCCGTTGCCAGGGAAGTAATTAGGACAAAGCCAAGCAAGCAGCAGCTCTTTTTACTCATGGTTTCTTCTTTCATCTTTTGATTGTGGCTGCTAAATGAGGTGTTAGCATGGCTGTGGTTGCATCAAACCAACATCAAATTTGCCACTGGCTCCAATCTGAACCTTGTGGCGTCCAAAGGAAGCCTAGGTGCTAAATGGGGAAACATCTTCTAAGAGGGCACAGTCCTAACAAGAGAGGAAAACAATACAAAAGCTCATTATTTTTCAGTTTGAATATATATGTAGACACTGTATTTTTAGGTATTTTTCACTCCTGATCTGTCCTACCTGAAAATGAATTTCTCCAGCTGGATGTCGTCAGCTCCCGTGACTCCCACTTACATCAGTTAGGCCCACCATGGAAGTCTGAAAATGGCCTACGACATTTGGAGGCTCTAATACAATTGGTGGAAGTACAGCAAGATCCACAGGGCTATCTAGCTTGATCATTAAATTGTATTACATGCAGACTACAAAGGGAGAAAGCCAGAAGGGAAATTGAGACTATACATCAGCTGCTATAGCATGGGATTGTATAGTTGCAACCCAGACAAATTAGGCAATCACATGGGCAAATTTAACATCAATTTAAGAGCTTGTTTTCAATCCAGTTCCCAGAGTGCTTTAGGACCCAGACAAATAGAGGCTCTTCAGTTGTTAACCACTCCCTGGCTTGCACACTGAGATGACTTCCCTAGCTATTTCAATTTGTTCTAACTCAGCCCCAGGGAGAAAAAAATGACAGTATAATCAACTTCAGGAAGTTAGCTACTTGGATGAAAACATGAAGCATGGAGTAGCATGAAGACATAATGGGTCTATTTTAAACTGATAATCAAAAATACTTATGGCTTGAATCTCTTCATCAATGTGCTTTTGTTATCATTTTTCAGTGCTGTGTGGCATAAATAACCAATGAGACTGTCAAATTGTAAGCTGGTTTTGTTTTGGTAGCATGGTCACTTCCTGTGTCTGTGACTACCTCCTTCTGATTGATGGTGGGAACTCCTGAGGAAGTTTGGGGGCAAACACATGAGATGACTTCAATTGGCTGATTAAGCAAGTTATCATTGAGGATGACGTTCCAGCCTGAAGTGGTTCCTCATACATGGCACTTAACCATATGTGTAATGTTGAGAGACTTGCCATAGCTTATAAGCACAAAATGACCGAATCAGGAAGCTGTGTCACACCTCCGTTTTGCATAATTTGCTTCTAGAGTTTCAGTGGTTTGTGACAACACCACAGATGAAGGTATTAGAATGCAAGCTTCCTTTAATTATGCAAAATTAAACCAGCACTGCACTGCTTCCAGAAGGATTTAATGTCTAACAATTGTGGGCAATTCAAAAGGTCAAGGGGTTCATGCTAGCTGTGTTTATACTGAGATAGGCATTGGGGCCTTCCACACATTTCTCCTTTCCATTCATCTCCCTATCCTCCAGCCCCCTCTTTCCTGGGTCCTCTTAGCAATCACATGCCACTTGGATGATCCTTAAAGCACTAAAAAGCTTTTCATGGAGCTGTTACAATAGTGAAAATGGATCCAGGATACATGATCTGACATCAAAACCAGTGACTATTGTCAAGGGCTTCTCTTTCCTCATCCCCCTTTTGACTACTTTTATTGTCCTATGATACTTTAAATCAAAGTCTTTTTGCTGACTGGCATGCATTTCCAAGGTGGCTGCTAGGGACATTTGGTTTAGACTACGTGCCTTATCTGTTTTTTCCCTAGTCGGCTGGTGGGGAAAATCCCACCCATACCAAATATTTAGAAGATATCATTATCTGCCTATCTTTTTATTTGCATTGAGCATCCTTTGTTTGGGACTCAGAAGAGCTGTACGCTTCAGGAACAGGAAGAGCCGAGACAGACAGACTGGGACTGTACAGGGAACTGAGGAAACTCTAAAGAAGAACAACGTGTCCTGTGTTGTGTCCTGGTTTGGCTTTGGGGTAGTAAGTGCTGATTTATTCTCTGAGGCTTGGACAGGAACTGCATGTATGTCAGCCAAGAGAGTTTGGAATATCTGGGCAACACCTGTGGATTGATTTGCTTTCTTAATATACTGGTTTCCAACCATCCAGCTCTGCAAGAACTGCAGACACTATTACAGTGATTACAGTCACAGAGGGACTTTTTGGTATTGTGGGACCAATGCTCTGCTTTTAATCAGAAGAACACTTATAATTCTATTAAATGCTTATTGGTATTTTGAAAGGAATATGTATTTTTGTGAATGTTTAGAGTATGGTTTTCATTTCCACTAAACCAACTTTGTGTCAGTGCACTGGTATAAAAGGGTCTTCAGATGATCCAAAAATGTATTATACAATACAGATCTGTCATCCCCAGAGCAGTATGAGAGGGGATCATCTGACTCTGAACACTTACTATTAAAACTGAAGAATTTTTCGTAACAAATTAAAAAAAGTTCATTGCAAGAACTTTCTGAACTTCTGAGGACAGTTTTAAAAATAGTAGTGATGCTTACTTCACTAGTGACCAGGTAATTACTTGAGAGTTACTTTCAAGGGAACAGGGCACAGACGGTACAGGGTCAAGCAGCTAATGGCCTGCAGATATTAGTTAATGAAGCAATCCATCAGGACTGGGCACTTGGTGTTTGAGTGATGTTTATTATGGTAATAGCCATTGAAGTCAATGTGAATAACTGTGACAATGGCATTGTGGAGTTCCAGCCTTATTTCCATATGAAATCACTTTTGGTGACAGGTGAAAGAGTGAGGCTCCTGCTTGCCAGGCACACAAAGTCACAATGGGCAACTGAGGTTATGTTGATGCTTTCTTTTTAATGTGTCACCTGTGATCAAGATACTGAAAGCCAGATTCTGCCTTCAGATACAAGTATGCAAATTTGTCACCTTAAAACTTTGTCATTGTTCCTGGGAATGTGCTCAGATTGTATCTTCAGTTACAGCTTAGGCAATCTTCACAGCAGCTTGCACAAGAATAAGGAGACTTCAGTTAGGAGTTCTTTCAGCCAGTTATGCATCAGATAAAGTGAGGGACATCTACATCTGTAGCCAACCTGACTATGCAAATGTAGCTCTTTTGCATCTCTTTTGATTATTTCCATTAGTAGCATCTCAATCAGCACTAAATACCATTTTGGCTATTTTGATAAAGGAAAAAAAGATGTGCTCCTCCCCCCCCTCCCCAAGTCATTTTCCTGGCTTGAGCTACATCTAAGCAATGTATTCACAAGGTAAAGATGTTGAGAAAGTTTGTGACTGAAAAAGTGATGGTGAATCACAGTCTTAGGAAATAGGCACAGAGAGTTTCCATAGGCAGATGGAATAACATTTGCAAATGCAGAATGTATATAAATGATTAACACAAGGCTTGACTGAGACCTATCATTAAATATCACCTCCTGCTGGTGCAAAATACCCCCTCTCATGTAAATGCAGCTGTGAGCTCTGAAGACAGAAACTGTCTAATGAACAGTCTGATGGATCACCGAGGCTAAACTTACTGCTTTGGGGGTTGGAGATGTGCTTGAGCACAATAAATCCACACTGGGTAAGACCTGTCTACAGTTTGTCTTTTAAGAATCATTCAAAGGTTTGACCACGAACACCAAGCCTCCAGGATGGTCCATCGAGTTTGGACAACTCTTAGGAGAAGGTCATGACTGGGGTGAGATCACATCTGCCAAACCCCAGATTTATAAACCTAACATGTAACTAGGTACCAGGCAGTCTCCCTTACTGTTTAGGTGCCTGTTTTTCTTAGTTGCCTCCCTAGTGTGATACCTCCCTTGGAATGGGTCTTCAGGCTCTTACACATACTCCAAGGCCTGATCTGGGAGATGGCTTGTGAATTGCATCCAAAGCCTCCCTCTCCCTGCCCTCCAAAATTAGTCGTGGTATCTGTTTCATCCACCTGCTTTCTTCCCAACAAAATGTGAGGCCTTGGGCTCTACAGTTGAAACTCCCATTCCTATATCCTGAGGAGGTGCCCTAGCTGCAACATTTCATATAGTTCAGAAGATTAGACCATGAAAAAGCCAGGAGGGGATTATCTAGTATCTCAAGACCTAAGGCAGAACTGATGTCCATACCTAATGATTATATCCACCTGGCAAGCAAGGTAGCACTGGATTATAGACCCAGCTCCCTCAGTTCCTCATATGTTGGATCCTTCATGGCTGAGGGAAAACACCAACTCTAGGAAGCCCTCGATACCTTTACTCCTGTGAAGCACTGAGAGTCAACCCTGCACACTAAGGATTTGTGTGCAGTCTCCTTTCTTTGCTTCCTTTTGAGTTTTGGGCTGATCCAGTATACCCTAAATCAATGGGAACCTTTCCATCAGCTTGGATGGCCATTAGATCAGGCACCATGTGACTGGAAAAAGTGACATCACACTTCTGATAACACAGATATTATGAATAGCTTGGCTTTATGTAGTGCTTTTAAACAGAAAACATTGTGTACTCTTAACCTCTGTGTGCAGTATTTGCTTTTACCAACCACTGAAAAGCAACCACATGTGGGGAGAAATGTGACTGCAATTAAACAGTTCACAGCAAAGTTATATTATGATAACACGTCTCTCCAGTTCATGAAGCTCCAGGCAGCAGATGATATACTAACAGCACAGCGAAGATATGTGGTGCAAAGCCAGGTGAAAAGCGTGATCTACATTATTTTTTAAATCTGAATTAGATGCCCATGTTGGCATTTTGACTAGAAAAGGTCATTAAGAATTCTTTGGGGTTTTTTTCCTTCTTGTCTGTCCTGCATGAACTTTCATTTCTGAGCAAGTTCAGTTTCAACTTTCCCGTTAATCTGACTAATATTTCTCATTTCATCCCTTTCTGCCTTTGTAAAGTGAAATTGACGATCAGTCTATGTGCAAATCTATTGCATAGTGACACATTTTTCAATATACTGTATTTGAAAAATTCTTTATATTTTACCATCAGAGGCTGAAAAAATCTTTGTAGATTTCAAATTTTGAAACACTTTCTGAATCATTTGCAGATGGAGTCAAAAACCAAAAATGAATGTATCTATCTGCTCTAAAGAGACTGTTGTCTGTCCCTTGGGATATTCTAATACTGGAACTTAAAGAAAAATATACCTGCTCTTTCCTCCCTCTTTCAGGCAGCTATGTAACACTAAACTTTTGGATTATATGCACCTGCCAACACACTCTTGCTTGCTTCATTCCCTTAATTTTAACAATTATTAGTATGCTTCCTAGAGATGCTACGTTGTGATGAAGAGCTGCTGATTCGAACTTACGCTGATACAAACTTGGAGGAAATGAAGAGCTGTTTCCACAAAGCTAAAGTGGGACAGATAAAAACATTGAGTGATTCTATCTGTCCAGGTCATCCACGTGTTTGGACAGCTGAGTTGGAATGCATGGGGTCTGTGTTATGAAGGGGTTGCAGCTGCAGGGTACCTATAAAGGGCACTGAGAGGCTGGAAAGAATTTCTAGGAGGGATTTTCACTTCCAGCGTGAAAGCAGTGGGATTTGATTTCAGAGAAAATATTGCAGAAGCCTACCCTCCCCTAAATACATGTGGTGCAAGTGAAGTGCTCAAGCACTGGATCCAAAAAACAAAGGCATTGGTGAAGTTAAAGCATTGAGAGATGGGAGGGGGTTTGTCAGCGGTAGGTTAGTTTGCTGCAGGCTTCTTGCCATATGCCTCCCAAAGCTGCCTCTTCTGGACTGAAATTTACTTCCATAGGACAATCAATTAATATTATTAATAATGCTATTAGGAATCTGACATTAAGGATCATAACCAAGCAGCCAGGATGTGAGTCAGCTGCAAAAAGGGGCCTGAAAAATGCCTGTCCTTAGGCAGTAACAAAAAACAGAGGAATGGCATTTTCCATCAGATCTGAGCAGAAACCTTGTGTAAGATCAGGCAGGACACCAATTCCATTGTGCTCCATCTTTTCCAGGATATGAACCTCTGGTTGCCACAGGAAACCATGCCATTAATTAGTTTTATATGAATCCAGATAAACTCCAGTTTCTTCTTCTCCCTCAAAGTCTTCAGTTTTTGCTCTCTGAATTCCAGCTCCTTCTTTCCATGCACCCAGACCCAACAAAACACTTTCCTCTCCTTTTTAACAGGCTGTTCACCCACTCTGGAGAATAACCAATTCTTTTCTTCTTCCCATGGTCTAGGCTGTATTCCCTGTTTTTTCTGAGGGATTTCCCAGCTTGTATCAAAACACTCATAGCAAAATCTGCCATTCCTTTTTTCACTACAGACCTGAGGTTACCCTTATATTTCCTAACAAGCCTGGCCTTAACTAAGTGCATCCGGCCAGTTGACTTTATATTTATTCCCTTTCCAGGACTGCTAGGCTAGACCTAGCCAAATGCCAGTTCTGGGCTCCCTTAAGAGACCAGATCACTTGGTTGCACTGGGGAAAACTGAATGGATTAAACTAGGCTGAAACGATCATCGTTAGTGGTTTTTATTTTAAGGTGAGAAATGCGCATTTATAAAATGCCAAAAGTACATCACCTTCCTCAGTTTTCACATAAAGTTCATGGTATTATATGTTAATATTAATATTTGAAGGAGGTTTGCATAATTTATGTGCAATTAGCATATAAGTGATTCCTGCTATAACATTGAAAAAACCTACTATATTTCTGGAAAAAAGTTATAAATTTTCTTGCTCTCTTTTCATTAAGGCAATTAAATATGAGTTGCCACATCAATGATGCTTTCCATCATTAACATGAACTGTATTTGACTATTTTCTGTACTTTTAAGAACTACTCTGAGGAAAAAGATCAAGGAAAACAAGTCACTCACTGAATTTTGTTTTACATTTATTCTGCCAGAAAACGTACAAAACCCCCAATTATTTCTTCTAAGGGATCTTATAGGACATGTACAGGACAATCATGTGCCTGCTTTTGTAGGTGTGGAGGAAGGTTCAGGATGGCAATTCCCAGCAAAGCCAAACTGGCCCGGCGAGAGGCACACAGCTGCTCTCTGCTGTGTAGTCCACCGCCCTGATCGCCAGCCCACTGCTGGAGGATCGAAGTTTGGGGTGGCTGTACCTTCAGAGGTGAAGTTCTACCCTTCAGCACTGGGAAAGTCATGACGTTAGCCTGTGATCACATGTTGCTTCGTACTCTGCCACCATTACGCTTGGACTGGTTTTGGACAACAGTTTTGGTCGCTGTCTATGCCAAAGCACGTTATCTTTTTGCTTGTAGTCAGAGACTGGGACTGGGCTTTTCAAGTCCGATGTTGTGGATTTTCTGGCAGCCACGGCAGTTGCTAAACCGTTTCCTTTCCTATAGATGTTCAGGACACGTTCCACGGCTTTTTGTCCCTTCTCTTTCAGTCAATATTTTAAAAATAAATGCTTGGGGAAATTGGGCTTGTGGGATTAGGCACAGAGCAAGGGTCACCGGCTGTGAACTCTGCAAATGAAAGCAGTAGCTGACACTGCCACGGATACCTGATACTTACTCAGCTTCAGGTCAGGCAATGTATGTCTGACTATAACCAGAATCTTTTGAACAGGGACATAAGCTTGCATTCTTTAACTAATTTATCTTTTTCTCTCCTCTTTTCCTTCATATTTGGTGACACTGATTTCTGGTCTGCCTGGAAGTGCTAAATACATATAGCCTGGCTAGCGGGAATGTGGTGGGTTTGAATGATATTGTCCCAGAAGGCCCATGAGGACTATCAGGTAAGAGGAGACAGAATCATTGGGGTGCATCAAGTCATGATTTACACTTAAAAAAGGACCAGTAGGTTGAATAACAACAATTATTTCCTACGGTCTGTTAGGCTGTGAATAGCAGCCCACAGCAAAATGAGTAAACTGTAAAGTGAGGTTGTTTAAAATCAGTCTAGATAGCATAAAATCTGCATTACAGATCTGTGTAGGGAACAATCTTGCATTGTTACAGGAAGGGAATAAATGACCAAACCATCTCCAGCTTCTGTGAGTTTGTGTCTTGACCAGTTTGTAGCTTGTACAGTTAGAATAATTTTGTCAGTTAGTCACTAGAAAGTCCCTTTTGCTGGAGAGGTAGTTCTTGGCTAACAGCTCCAGGCAAGATCCACTCCTGGTGTGACAGAATTATTCCAAACATGAATAGGGTGAGTGTGTTCACTTGTGCCGTATACAGTTATCCCTGTAAGAATCTGTGCTTAGTAAATCAAGCGACTCTGCTAAATACCTTTGTCTTAGATCATTACCTTAAAAAATCAGCAAGAAAGGAAAAAAAAATCAATAGACATTGGGCAAATAAATCTCACAGGTTCCTGTGTTCTTCCCAGCTTTGGAGTGTTGTACAGAGGAATTCTGCATAAGACATTACGGCTCACTGTGCAGAGTAAAATCCAGGTTTTTTAACATCATTAAGTCAAGAGGCTTTTTTGTGACATGCTGGTCGATGTCACAGACAACTACTCCCTCCTGGCTGAAAGATGGCAATTAAAAAAAAGAAGTATATAAAACTGATTTTTACTTATCCAGACGTATTCACTGGTGTTTACAAGTCTCTAGCTGGTGAGCTTTAAATGAAAAGTTTAATTTCAATTCAATTATGCATTGATCAAAACGAAAGTAACATGAAGGCTTTTCAGCCCTTTTCTCTCTACTTTTCCCTCTTGCCTCTCATGAAAAAGCAAGATAGGAAAGCAGTAAAGTGATATTAGGGACACCAAAAATAACCATCCCCCTAAGACAAAAATGTTCAACCTGAATCAATTTTCATCTCATTTGAATGAAAACCAGAAAGTGTCCAGTGATATGTTTTGTACAGGAAAGAAAAAGTCATACTTTTCCATCAATGTATTTATTTTCAAAGAAAACTTTTACAGAAGAGTTGTGTTATTTGCTTAAGCGTGGAAATGATCATCAGAATTACTATTTTATTAGTAGCAATGAGAGAAAGACTTGACTATAAAGTAATGTTTCTGTATATTTCAAGATACGAGCTGCATATTAGACAATGAGAAGAAGGAAAACTCTTGGCTTATTTTTTTTAAGTACAATTGTTTATAATAATAGCTTTAGCCAATGATCATGCACCACTGATATCTGCTGTCTGATATAGAGGGTATCACTAACATTTTTTTCTGACTGAGGCAAAATTGAGTAGTTTGCAATACACTGTCCTTGAAGCCTAACCTCCCACTGCCTCCTACAAGCTTCCTACTGACATGTGAGATATTAGTATGTAAGAAATAGCATTTATTCTAGATTCTGTGAATTGTTTCTCTTGAACATTGGAAAAGGTAAGCTTTCTTCAGTGGTTTCAGCTGTCATGAAAAAACCCAAATGAACATCAGTTGGGCTTGAATTCTGGAAAGTCATGTTCAGGCTTTTCCATCTTGTGCTGGGAACAGTAATCAGCCATTCCGTTTACACCAAGGTCTGCATTATCTAAAGGCCATGAAAAGTATCTGGTGGTCGAGGCCAGGCTTAAGGGAGTGGGAGCATCAGTGTGAGCAGAGAAGAGAAGGTCATGGTAGAGGGGATGCACACTGTATCTTTGTCTGCAAAGGGATTTGCTACAGCAGCTAATATAAAATAGGGACAAGGTTTGATGATAACAAGTATGTAAAAACAGATTATTGTATCTGATTAACTGTGAGAAAACAAAATTTATAGCAAGGGAGAGAACCAAACCTCAACTCCAATTCTGGCTGCTTTTAACAGCTGAAGTAAGGGTTATTTGGGGGGGGGAATTAAAATTTTGTTACAAAGTCAGTCTTCTGTCAAAAAATGGCAGCAAAAATTTGCCCCAACGTTCTTTGGTGGCTCAGAGGTGGGATGAGCTGCATATCAGAGAGGCTGTGGGGATTTCCTGGGGGAAACCCTCCAGCACAACATGGCAGAGAATGGTAGACAATCATCTCCCCTGCCTAAGTGCAGTTACAAGGCCATGACAACAACCGAAGTGAGAAGCACTAATGACTACTTGAAACAACTGATGACCTAAGGCCAAGAGCTCAGGCAGCCAATAACAATGTGGAAATGTCCCTTACCAAGGTTCTTAAAGTTATCATAGGACTTCCTTTTTGAGAATTAGCACAATATTTTAGCTTTTTCTATAGTTACATGTCCTGGATGTTTCTGAAGAACGTCTGTCTAGTACCCCAACTGATCAGAAAACTATGGTTTCACTACTCTACAATCTACGCTGAGCTTTTTTTTTTTTTTTTTGGGGGGGGGGGGGTGTTTATTAGGAGAAAAAAGATTAGAAACTTGGTCTTGCGTCCATAATGCCAATGTCAAACCTCTTGCTCATTTTGATGGCGACAGAAGGTCATGTAGGTATCCTGAATATTTCTTATTTGTTTATGTCCTGTGTCAGCTAAACCATCGCTTGTTTGTTGGTGGCTTTAAAATTAATTCAAATAAGTCTCATTCTGTTAAGTGGGTTGGTCCTTCCTTCTTCCTGTGCTGGGTTTGCCCTTGTCATTACAGGCATACAATAAGAAGACTTCTCTGCCACAGATGTTTACAATACAGTCTGTAAATAATGGATTTCCATTGTTTACTCAAAGTAAAAAGAGACATTTTTTATGCAGAACTACAAGGTTTGCAGAGCTGTCATCAGCCTCCCCACACACAGAGTCTCCTAGTTTCCGGGAAGAAGCCTGGGGTATCCTCCCCTCTTGTAAAATGTTTCTGCCAGAAGCATTTTAAAAACAGTAGACAAAGAGAAACGTGCAAAATGAAGCATTTCAAGAGAGGAGGAAACTAGAAGAGGGGGGCAAAAATGGAACCCTGCAGGAAAAGACTTCAGTTTGTCTAGTGATGCCAGTTGATAAAGTGTTTGAGGTCCAGTCTGCAAATGGTGACTTCCACACATAGAATTTATCTTCAGAAGTAGTAAGCATTTATACTCAGTTAAAACTGTACATTTAAAAATTCTATTCTAGGGATTCTGCTCTGCTAGCTTTGTACCAAAGTATCAAAGAGATAATTTATGTCAGAAAAAGTTTACAGCCTAACAGGTATGAAAAGACTTGGGGTGGGTTTATTCCTTTGAATTTCTTTCTTTTCTAATTCTGGGAGAGAAATTGATGCTCAAGAGTAACTAGTCTGGATGTGGGGGCTCATAATTATTTCTTGGGTTATGGTGTGTTTGCAGTGCCTTCCCTTTATCGCTGTGCTCAAACGTTTGCAGTATTTTTGACTTAATTGAAATGACAGTTTGAGATACACTTGTCAGCAAGGAAAAAATTTGTTATCACTCTCACACCTGTATTATGATAGCATTTCTATCCAGAGGCTATTTTTCTACTTCTAAGAACTAAAGGGATATAAGCATGATGACACCACACACTGTTACCCTCTAATTTTGAAAGTCCTGGCTATGAGAGTGGAATTCACAGCCTTGTCTGAGCCACTTATTTTCCCAGTGTCGCAAACAGGGAGTTTAGAGGTGGGGAGGCTGGACACACAACACCAGAGCCCATAAGACAGCCAAGAGGAAAAGGCTGAAGAGTGGGATTCATCTGAAACCCTATCACTCTCAGGGACTGAGATGCTTTCCTGCGGCTCATCCTGAATAGTATGCCAGGGTGAAAGAGGAAACTTTACTTTGAAGGCAATTCCAAAACTTAGGCATGTGAGTCACCCATTCAAGCACAGACAGCCATCTCATTCTTTTCTTACAGGCGATACCTGCTGCTGCTCCTGGATGAGGAGATGTTGTTGCTCCTATTTTTAGTGAATGCTTGTGGTTAGAGCACTTACCTACGAGGCAAAGACCTGTGTCTGTTCAGGTCTCTTGAGGCTGAGGGGAACAGGATGTCACCTTCCACATCCTCAGAAGGTGGTCCATGGCAGGAAAAGTAATAAGGTAAAGCGTCTCCTGCTCAAAATTAACCACAGTCAGGCCAAGAGGAAGCTCACAAGGCTGGAGAGTGATAGCAAGCTGGAGGACCATAACTGTATCTCAGTGAGATCTCTTGAAAGAGAGAGGGGGTCCCTATCTTTGTGGGTTTTATTCACTGACTTCTTAATGCAAAATACACAAACACATTCCAAAAGGCTTAAAGATGCAAAGATGCTCACTTTATTC
The DNA here is from genome assembly GCF_011004875.1 of Balearica regulorum gibbericeps. Classification (NCBI taxonomy): domain Eukaryota; kingdom Metazoa; phylum Chordata; class Aves; order Gruiformes; family Gruidae; genus Balearica; species Balearica regulorum. The sequence goes on from NC_046186.1 coordinate 63,185,982, forward strand.
GCAATGCTTAAATCTCTTCTTGGATTTGGATTTAGCCTGTTATTATTTTCATATCCTACCATGAAAGTAAAATGTGAGATGCCCCCTTTCATGCTTGGATAAGTTTATCTCTGAGCTTTGCCACAACCCTGAACTAGTCTCAGTTTTTCCTTCTTTTGGATATTGTTGACATCAGTGTGTTGATCTTATACATTCTTCCAATAATACCCTCCTTCTGAACACCAGGAGTAATAGTATCTCCATGGCAAAAAAAAAGGGCCGAGCATCTTTGCTCTTTTTTTAAAATAATTTGGCAACCAAGAAGGTACAAGCAGCAAGAGACTTATCAAGAGAGGTCATACATTAAATATTTCATAAATCTGGTAGCCCACTGCAGAGGGAGCAGAAGCTCACATACCTGAATTGTTTCCTAGTCTCTGTTTAACACTAACATACACAAAATGCACCTGAAGTCTGGGCACTTTCATAAGGTTAAACATTCACATAGCAAAGCATGCAGTGCCAATGCCCTAGAGTAACTTTCAGAAATCACCTTCTTTAACCATGTCTCATGTATTTCTTCCCCAAAGTCCAAGAGAATGGACAAACCTTCTGGGACTTCCAGAAAGACAGCCAGTCTGGATGCCATTGGAGAGAAACTCTTGCGACATTTCTATTTTCTCTGGCCACTAGGCCATGGGGGTTTTTTACCCATAAAAAGTGTGTCTGAGTCCTTTCACTGCAACCAATTGCAGTGAAATTGCTGCTTGCAATCTCAAGGAGAGGAAAGCAGTCTCTGGGGTGATAGAGGCCCACACTGTTAAATGCCATAGAGTTAGAAGATCGCATTTCAAGCACAGAACAGAAACTAATTAGAAAAGAGTGCAGACTAGTGCTGAATACTGGCCCAATACGTTTTTTTTTCCTGAAGCAAAGATCTGAAGTCAGACATATTCTGCATTAATTAAATTGCCTCAATGGTCCCAGTATGTATCTTGCCACAGGAGCTTCCAAAGTGTTCCTTAAAATACCGGCATTGCCAACAGCTGGAAAAGGAGAAGCAGCAAAACTGCTGCCAGGTGAGGCCAGGGGACCGGGACGAGTCCCTCGGCTGCGGGGCCACGCTCACAGCCGGCACACAGGCAATGCGGGAGCCCTTCTGTGGTAGGTGTTTGGCAGCGTGTTGCAGCAGGGAGCTGTAAAGGTCCGTCACACAGCTTATCTGAGGGGGTCCCGCAGAGGACTGTTGATCACCCAGAAACTGTCCCCAGAAGCTACAGGCAAAGGAACAAGAATCATAAAATCATAGAATCATAGAATTGTTTTGGTTGGAAAAGACCTTTAAGATCATGAAGTCCAACCATTAACCTAGCACTGCCAAGTCCACCATTAAACCATGTCCCTAAGCACCACATTTACACATCTTTTAAATACCTCCAGGGATGGTGACTCAACCACTTCCCTGGGCAGCCTGTTCCAGTGCTTGAAAACCCTTTTGGTGAAGAAAGTTTTCCTAGTATCCATTCTAAACCTCCTCTGGCACAACTTGGTGCCAAGAAGTGGCTGAAAGGAAGCTAGAACTGTTGCACTAAGGAGCAGGGTATTCCATTTAGCTGAATCAGGACACTATCTGATTATTAGAACCAGCCATAGATTTTGGACAGAAGACAGAAAAATGTCTCTTGTCAGAAAGATGATGCTGCAAAAATATGCTAAATTCTACTACATTTAAAAAATCAGATTTAAATATGCTGTCTTTATTTTCCCAATTATGTTTGATGCACTCAAAATATTTTTAATTCCTAATTTAGATATATTTTCATGTTTCATTATGAAGTCTAATGCATCACTAAATTAAGCATATTAGTATTTCATAAATTTTATCCAACATTATACTGCAATGTTTCAGCATTACCAAAGGCAAATACTGTAACCTTAGCGAATGCTGCAGCATTATAGAAAAAACAAACAAAAACCCCCAAACATTTTCCTTGATGTAAGACTAAGAACTTCAGTGACATGAAAAGTTTGAGCGTGTTGAACTTTCATTCCAGTTCAGAATGAAAACAAATGTCAAATCGCTGTGAATTCTTATGGGATAGAAATGCCATCCCTGACTGGCTCTCTAGACTGTAATTGAAGACAGCCCTTAAGCTGAGAATATTTTGAAGGTCAGTACAAGCGGATCTGTGGCAGAGCATAACAACTAATGATGCCTTTGATTTCAAAACCAGCAGTGTAGCCAGCTAGCCAACCAACAAGCAGTAAACAGTTGCTTCCTGAAAGGGGAGAGAGGATTAGAGAAAAGGGACGTGAGATCACCGCCTTGAAGCATCCTGAGTCAGCAAGTTAGGTGAGAAAGTTTGCTCTGGTCCCAAGAACTACATCTGCCTCCAGAAGTGCTGACTGGGCTCGTGCCGAGGCTTGCTCACTGCCGACCGGACACCCACGCAGCTGGGGGACTGCAGCTGGCTCCTGGCACCCGGGCAGCGTATGCATTTTGTAGTCACATTGAGCCTATGGCACTTTTAGATACGAGTTGTAAGAAACTGGCGGCTGGAAAGCAGCGAGCATGGCTTGCAACAGCATCTCCCTGGCTGTACTGCTCCTTACTCAGTCACCTGCCTGCTGGCGCGGCCAGCAAATCGCATTGGTGTCTACAGGTGCTGCTGCTGGCGCTGGGACGTGCCCTGTTAGCCAGTCCCTGCCCTCGTGGGGACCTGTCTGACCTGCAGAGAAGAGTTTGGAAGTTGAGTCTTGGTGTAAGAGCTAGCTCTAAAAGAAGTGGGTGGTTAAAATAGCAACACAGTGTCTCCCTAGGAGCTAAATCAGAGTTTTTCAATGCAATGGAAGTTGCAGCTGGACTAACTGTGTATGCAATGTGGCCAAACCAAACCAAGATATATTTCCTGCTGACTGTCTGGTGAAGAATTGTCCTGGGGTGTTGCTGCCATCAGTGGAAAGTAAAACACACCACTGTCACCAGGCACTGCCTGCCAGTGAGGGCAGGGAGCTGGCTGCTCTCTGCTCCCTTGTGAAACCTCACAGGTGTGCGCAAAGGCTTCTTTCCAGCTCAGATATTCTCAGAAATGATCTGTATGCCAGCACATACACACTTCCATTCCTTAATCCTAAAACCAACATTGCTTTGTTTATTATTTTCTGTCAAAAAGGGTGGCTCATCTAGGTACACATTAATTTTCTTTTCCTTTCTCTTTTCCTAAATATTGAAATTTTCTGATTTTGAAGGATCAGGAAAAGAGTTTTTTATCTCAGATATACTGCCTTGTTTGCTCCACAGGCAAACTAAAATAGCTCCTGAACAGAAACACAGTTGCCCCACGTCTATCAAAATATCCTATCCATTTCTTCTTCCCCTCCAGCTTGTGTCTATGGTGCAGGTTTAATCAAGTCATCTTAATTCTGCCACTCACTCACAAGCTGCAGTTACACAGTGTCTCACAGAGTCTCCTATCTGAAACCAGACTTCAGAATGCAAGGAAAAGCTTTTATTAATTTTGGGGTTGTTTTTTTTCCTCTTTTCTTAGAGTTTGGGCTGCAAGTGACTCATTTCTCCTTGTTTTCTTAGTGATAAACTACAAGATGTTTAGAACTTCTGGCTTGGATGCTTATCCTGACCTTAATGACAAATTGTAGGACCCTTTCTTCCTGTGACACAGAAACAACTTCTTTCTCAAGAAGTCCTGGCTGCTGTGGTAGCAGAAGTTTCTTAGGAAAGCTCAAACAGCGGTGTTCCTCCCTCCACTCAATGAGGCTGCTCTTGAGTCACTGAGGCATTTTTCTTTCCACAGTATATATTCAAGGGAAGAGTCCTTTCCAACTTCACACCCACAGCATTTCTCATCTCCTGTGCATGGTGTGGAGTGAGGATCTTACAACAAGTAAATAAAATCATAAAAACCCCAGCCTGCTTTGAGGCCAGGAGACTAGTGTTACAGAAGGACCATACTGTGTCCCCAAGGCTCAGGAGAAGGGAACAAGGCTGCAGCCACCTGGGATTCTCACTACATCTTGAAATTAATAGAAAGCTCCAGTGTTTGTCTGGGTCAAAGGTATGTGAAGGAAACCAGTAACTGTGGTGGGAGGAGAGAGGATGACAGATCACTGACGAAGTGCTTCAGATGATGGTCTGCAGCCCTGTTTTCTTCTCTGAATTGCAGTAGTGGCCCATGCAGACACCTTACTGCTGGCCAGTGTTGCTCTGACAGTTGCCACAGTAGGGTGATGCTCAAAATATCTCAGGGACACCCTTGCTCAGTGGCTCACCAAGGGGTTTTCCAAAGAAGCCACAGGATGATTATGTCTCTCAAGGTCTATGACAACCCCGCCAAGGAGAAACTGAGGCACAGAGGTGTCAGTAACTTCGGATATATGCACCTCCCAGAATTGGTAAAGCTGCCCTGGCATTTCAGGTGCTCTCTTATCCCTAACCCAATGACTTTGTCACCCAAATGAGATGACATCAGCTTGGGCAACACCATTTCCTCAACGTTCAGTTTGCCTGGTGCGTGTCCGGCTGGCTTTGGTATGTGTGTAGAGTGCTGTGGGCACGTGAATCCTGCATTGCCAAGGAGCCTCAGAGCAAGGCTCTGCGTTGCTGCCATCCCCAGTTATACTCCATGGCTATGTTCACCGGCTGGATGGGCTCAGAAAAACCACCAATTGCAACGCACCATCACACTTCAAACCTGGCCAAGGAGGCGAGCAGGCCACGGGGAAATATCGCTGGATCCTGGCCAGCGTTTGGAGATTTTCACTTGACTCGTAGGAATGCAAAGTAACACTTGCAAAAACCAGCCAGGGTGCCAGGTCAGGCCTTTTCTATCCCTTTTATATTTATAACTGTAATGTGAACTGTCACGGGGTTCATTTAAACATGACTTTTAGCAGGCATCTTACAGTTCATCTCTGCCATAGAAGTCCATGTTTTTGTAAGACCTTATTCTGAAGATCTATCTACTCTCCCTTAACATAAGGCAAACAGCACTATAAACCAGGCAATTTCTGTGCAAAGCAGTGTGCTTTCATAAGTACAGTAAAGCAGTTGGTTTATCTGTTGTTCCCTTAATAGGAATAATTTTGTTTCTCATTTTTAGGGGCAGGGAGAGGAAGGAAGGGAGGAAAGGATTTGCCTCTGTAATTCATCTCCCCTGACAAAGCTAGTTCTTGGTTATTCCTTAGGAAAAAAAAAAGTCTACAGGAATGAGGTAAAGACTTTATCATTTTGGCTGGCTAATGTGTCCAATTGCAGCTTTCAGAAGACACAAATCGAAAAATAAGATCAGCTGCAGGCTGGACAGTAAGCCGGCAGTCTGATTTATGCAGGCTGTTTCAAGTATGTATTTGAAGAAGACTTGGGAAAGAGGCTGGCAGCCCCTCTGCAGGTGATTAGTACCCAACACTGCCCTCACCATAGAACAGCGACACTGTGGGGAAGGACCAAGGGCCAGATATTCCACTCTGGATGCTATAGTCATCCTGGTTATAGAGGTATATAAATACAGGATAGTGTGCAAAGGAAGCAGGTCTGCAGAGAGACATTAAGTCATGACTAGGAGGGAAAATATCAGTGACCTATGAGGCAGCCAGTGGAAGCCAAAAGGACTTCATCAGTCCTCCAGCCACATACCTACCAGTGCTCGGGTTCCTTGTTCGTCGAGCACTGGCACAGGAGTTAGCTGACTCCGCATGGCCCATCCAAATCATGTTTTCAGCACTGACAGCTGGCAACCAGGAATCCTTGGGGCTTCCAAATAACCACTTACAGCTCCACTTACTCTGTAATGACCATTCATCTTCCATGCCTGGGCATCTCTTCTGTTACTCACCCATAGCCTTATTTTGGTGCTTCTTTCCCTGTTCTGTTTGACTTGTTTTGGAGAGGTTTCTCAGTAAACAAGCAACAGTGTGTCAGCTGCAAGTCAGTATTATATTATAATTACATTATATTGTATTATGGAGGCAATGACGATTTTCACGTAGAAAGAGATAGCATATACCTCACATTACAAAAATATATCCAATTTTAAAGCCATTGACAGCAATAAAATCAAAAGTCAACCTATGTATTGAACACGCTTTGGGTTAGAGATACAGCTAGTGTTACGTGAGTAAGAATAAAAGGCACCAGATGTTTTCTTTGCTTACTGTATCCTTTGCAAAGAAGCTAGCCACAACGTCTGCTCATAAATATGGGGAAGGTTGCTTCCCACCAGGTCTGGTCTTCCCAAAGGGGATAAAGAGGAATATGGACCCATGGCCTATGTGGAAAACAAGCTGAAAAGCCATATCAGCCAAGTGCTGGCACAGAGCATCCTCCAGACAGTGAATCCTGTTAGACTGGCCTGCACAATGTGTGGGACTTACTGGCTTGGGTCTCCTCAGTACACTAAATTTCATCCTGGGATGAACACATTCTGACTAGACTGATGTAACAACTATTAGCTCAAGGCTACATTCAAGCTTATAATGTTTGTCTAGACAACATCATTGGTTAATATCTCAATCCATTTTTAATTGGAAAATTGTCTGCATTTTTGCAAAATAGCATTATTTATTCCAGTTTATCTAGATTTTTTTTTTTAAATTAGCAATAAAGAAAAAACATACGAATACATCTGGATCTTATAATTTCAGTATATATATATGTTTTCAGTTTTTGTGGAGTAAATCTGTACGTCTGCTACTCCACACTCATACCACTACAGCTTGGAGCAGAACTTGGCTCTAATTTAGACTGAATCTCTAGGGTATGGATGTGTTGTAACTAGTTCTGCTGACTTTAGAGTCAGCCTTACAATTCATTATTCCTAAAGGCTTCCTCAGAAGTCCAACGATTACTGAGAAATCTCAACTTTCATTTAAGTGAAAGCCAAGAGGTTTTAGACACATCACTGAAAAGTCCAAAATATGCGAATCCTCAATTTTTTTTTTTTTTTTTAAAGAAAAACTCAGCATGGCTATTCTTTAAAATAATGTGGTTTTAAATCACAACTTGGTGGGTGTTGGGGGGTGTGGTTTCAGTGCTTGGTTTGGCAACGATGCACTCTGTATTCTTCCTTGCTCAGCATTAAGTATGTATTCAGACATGGTAATAAGCCACAAAAACAGTCACAGCAGAATTTATAAACACAGCATAGGGACCCCTCTCCTCAAAAAGCAGTTGGTATTAACAGGAAGCTTATACTCTGTTCTGTAACAGAGTGAGAAGGTGAAAGAGCAGCCCTATGATGTTCGTAGAGGATAGGCTTGTAATGAATGGGTCCTAAACCAAATGAATAAACGGGTGGTCTTAGGTCAGGGTTTATCTCAGAAAAACGGTCATCTCCCTTCTCAGTCTTAGACAAGACATGCCAGACTAAATAACAGCAGTGAAAGACTCGGTTGTCTGCTGCTCTTCAAAGTGGTCCTCTCTAGTGAAGTTTGTCGTATTCTGGTGCACAGCTGTAGTGAGATCCTGCCGTGCTCTCGTACCTCTTCTGGATTCATGTAGAGGAGCAGTTTTGAGCATGCTCAAGCCAACAGTGCTCTTGATGACTAAATTCTCTTTTTGAAAGACAAGAGTGCACAGTGGCTTGAGAGTTCTCCCTAGGATTTTGGTTTTCTTATTTACAGTGCCATTTTTGGCCAAGGGCTGATCTGAATATTAACGGTGCTGATTTGCATTTGTTTTTTGAGGCTACGCTTTTGTCTATAATGAGCCAAAACCAAACACTTTGGGAAAAATGTGGATCTAAATCTGCACATTCCATTTTTTGCTCCTCTCTAGCTTGGTTCTTCTAACCCCTGGAGGAATTTTTGTTTGTTTGTTTGTTTTAAAAAAGCAAAAGCCATATATAAACTTACTGTTACCAGAAACCTCTTAAAAACTCCAAATGGCATGAGTTTATACAATAGCAAATGCCCCACTAATATAATTAGGAGGTGGGAATCTCTCCTGCATCTCTCCAGTGTTGTGCTAGTGTAAGTCTGCTTGTGCCAGTAGATTTCATGCAGGGGAAAACTGAAGCAGTATAGTAGTGAATCAGGCCCGGTGGTTTGGTTCATATGCAAGTATGAAATACTTAGGAGTTATTGTGCAAGTTCCCACTGTGTTTATAAGGGAAAATATTTTCCATGCACCATTCAGCATGATACCCCTGCACAAAACAAAATGCTGTTTCTTCCAGTAGACACAACCTCTGAAATACCAAACACCTAGACAAGTAGCAAGGGCTGGATAAAACTAATGCCATTTCCATGTTAGAAACATTTTTTTCTTACTCATGCACATCTTCACACACACACAAAATAAATGTCAATACTGTATTAGAGAAGTAAGATGGAGAACACTGCAATTTTATGTAGGTTATTCAAATAGGATACCTATAAATAGGAAAACACAGGAAATTGCTGCTGTTGCAGAATGTTCCCTCTATCAGCTTTTTCAGATGTGTCCACTGAAAAGTTTCCAGCATGTTCCCCTTCCTTGCCTGCCTGCTATTTGCCAACCGTTCTCACCCTTCCCCTCTTCTCTCATTTCTCCCCTTTCTCTGCCCTTTTCCTTTCCCCTTTGGGAACACGTCTCTGTGGCTCTGTGTTTTACCCTTTCCACTGCAATCTCTCTGTCTCTCCCGTCAAGCCAAATGCAAGTCCCATACCCCTGCCATCCTGCTTTCGCCTGGCCTCTCTTCACCTTGCCACCAGCCCTGGCTGTTCTCCAGCCTTACACTATTCACCTCATATGTCTGGTCCCCCTAACACCTTCATCATCTCATGCCTATTGCTCTTTTGCATTGTTTCTTGAGAGCCAGCTCCATTCCTACTGTGATCTGGCACCGTTGAACTCAACATGACCTGCTCCTCTCAGCTGCTGGTTATGCTAAACATGTAGACCCACCTGGCAGTCTTTCTGCTGCGTTTCTTCTCTCACACTCCCCAGGCTGTAAGAATCAGCTTTTTCTCTTTCATTTCTTCTCTCTCCAGTTTTCCCCACTCTGCCTCCTATCTGGCTCCTTATCTTCCCTTCTCAACATTTCTGTCATCCACTGACTACCCAGGTCCTTCCTCTTTGATTTGCATTTGCTTGGAAACCAGAACTTTTAGTATTTCCTTCATGCCACCCTTCACATTAGGTAGTTAGCACTAGGAAGTTCTCTACAAACAATCACAAGAAACTGTTCTTCAGGTTCCCATGAACTTTTTTTTTTTTCTTTTTTTTTTTCCAGAAAACTTGGCAATGGCTAAGCTGCTGATGTGCTGGGGCAATTATTCAAGATATGTTGGTCAGTACTGTGTTACTGGACATAATATTCTGGATGTATCCATCTTTTGTCTCTCAATTTTCAGTAACCTTATAGCTCTTTGTAAAACACAAAAAACTCCTTTTTTCCCCCTGTGTTATTATATTGCCTGATACTAAGGAGACTTGATCTTTTTCTTGGGTTTTCAAACTCCACGGCAATGAAAATGATAAAGAATATAATTTCAAAACATGATAGCAAGACATACGTCAAATAAAGAAAATGCAAAGGAAAACTAAACTAAACAAACCTTACACTGCAAATATTCAGAAACATGGTTCCTTTCTATCTGGGAAAATATATCTGAGAGGAAGACAGTATAGTTTTCTGGATACATGAAAAATCACTTTTGAAGGATGATACTGTATTACTCCACTGTATCACTCAACAGTGATTGAACTGTTTCTGCAGTACTTGTGCGGCTTCCCCAAAACCAGAAACAAGATGAGTTTTAACAGGCCCTTTGTTCACCTCTCTAGGTGGTACCCAGCAGTCCAGGAGAATTCCTGCAGCAGATGGAGCCTGCTCTTTTTCCACCATAAGGACTTCTGCAGGCAGAGAGTGCAGAGCAGATTAGCCAGGTGGTTTTAAGTGAAAGAGCTAGGGTGCTGGGAGGTATTTAATTGTCATAGTATGCAGCTCTTCTTGGTTTAATTTAACATGAGAACGGGCAACCTGCCTGTTGATATAACCTCAGCGGCACCGTGAGAATGAAAAAACACTTTTCTCTGGTGTAATCTAACTTCAGACTCTTTCATTTTCTATTGCCAGAATAGCTCTAATGAACATATGAATGCAACTTCACCTGCCCCAGATTTAGATAGATAATGCTTTTAGTGTTACAGAGCCTCAGGCAGACTTCCTCAACGTTTGGCCACCAGCAGGAGAGATAGAGGAACAGAAACTGAGTTTCTTCTGAGACATTTACATCTTTTCTCTGTGCTCTGGACTGGAAAAGTATCTAATGCTAACAACAGCCTTTATACTGACTTCTAGCATAGCCCGAACTGCAACCACTTCCTTGCTTTACTTCTACTGTTTCTGTTTTTACAAAGTACAGATCTAGAGGTGGAAGTGAAAGGACTTCAGTGTCCCCCACCTGTTTTAGGAGAGGCTGGAGGGATACCAGCTCCTTCACCATTTGACAGTGTAAAGTGCCATGGTGCCTGTGCTTTGTCATTTGACTCGGGGTAGGATCCACCTCTATTTCACAAAAAAGATAGCTTTTATCAATTTGAAAAGGAAACATATAACTCTTGCCTTAGAGATTACATTCAGTAGAATGTAGATGAAAATGAAAATTCCTGAGAGGGAGACAATGCAGTAAGATCAAGATCCAGCACATAAAAAGTTATGGACTACAAAAGAAGTGAAGGGGGACTTTGAAAGTCCACCTCTGACACTATGCTCATATCAGTGGTGCTAGAACAACCTAAGCCTACTGAGACAGCTCCAGATCAACCTCCTAGGAGGGTTTTTCACTCAATTCGAGTTCACCATAAGTCCTCAGAATAACATGCTAGTGCTATTAAAGCCCCCTGCAGAGCATCTGTAGAGAGAAACATTTAACAGACGGGATTGGATTCAGCTCCTGTAACACCAGCCATCAAAAAAATAGGCAGCTAGCCTAGGGTCCCTAGTCAGGCAGTGATGTGCTTCTAGTGAGTGATTTATCCCCTTATAGGATGTGTGATAAGAGGGTCTTCGTCCCATCTTGAGTTGGGTAAGAGGCTACTTTCTCTTCTGTGACTACACACTTCAGACTATTCCTAACACTGAAACTGAAGAAATAGCAATATGAACTCTTAGAATAGAAAAAAATGTCTCTGTGGTGCTCCTCTGCCCCATTTTGCACTTGTGGTAAGTTCTGTCAAATGTTTTGGAAATGCTAATGGAGGAGGATACTGGTAAGCAGCAATTCATTTTGGCAGCTGAGCCTCAGAAAAAGGGCAGCTCCCAGCCAACAACATTTCAAACTTTCTGAAAGGGTCTGCTGAGACCTTGTTCAAGAAGGCTGGGGACTAAGGCAAATCACAGATTTTGGTCTTCCCCAACACCTTTTTTCCGGGAAATGTCTACTCCCAGCCAACTAGCAGTTTTGGAGAAGGGGATGCCTCAGCATAATGCACAAATAAATCTGTGTGTTAGTCTCTCCTGCATGTTTTCTGTGGGTAAAAAAAGGACTAACCTTCTGGACCATCAACCACTGACTTCTGGAAACTGCATTTACTTCACATGTGAGGTAAACTGAAGCTCCACAGCTCAGCTGCATTCAAATTCAGGGCTGAATTCCAAGCACCACACAACATGATGACTTTCAGTCCAACTGTTTGCCTGTTCAATTTTGTTATTGAATATAGATCTGGCTGAACTCTCATGCAATTGGAATTTCGATTCACTGCTCTCTTGTGACCAGTCTCTGGTACAAAACACACATGCACACATGCATACAGATACTGTGCTGCAAACTCAAGTGTTAAAGAAACCAGCAAATTCCAGAATTACAGTTTTCTATCCTTTCTTATTTCAGCTGTCCTGGGTGTATGCCTTATGGCAAAGATTTTTTGATTACAACAGATTACACTGGCCCTTGCCTCATTCAGGGCCTGAAATATGTGAAGCTCAGTTGATGAGCAGCTACTGAATGTTAGATTTTTTCCTCCTCATCTAGTGGTTCTCATTCTGCACAAGCCAAATCCCCTTCCAAGGGCAATATTATTTGTTAGCTCATGAGCTAATAAATGAGCTCTGCAAGTCATCACCAGGAGATCTGAGAACTTCTACAGTCACCAGTGAATTTGTTCTCATATTGGGAGGGGAAGAGCTGAGGAAGCTGGAAGGAAGCAACCTGGATGTTCATGTTTCAGTGCCTGGTAACAGATGTCTAGAACACATTTTCAGAGCATGTCACATAGAGAAATATTGTGATCAATAACAAACCTTTGCAAAAGCAATTTGCCAAGCATCACTGAGCCCCCTCTACAAAGAACTAGAAACTACTTCATGTGACAAAAGTACTTATTTACAGTTCCCTCCGCACACAGAGTTTAGATAAGTCTAACTGGGGTTAAGAGGCTTTTGATTCATCTTTCTATTAACATTTTTGGAAGGACAGTTTTGGATAAAAATAGGGGCAAGATGACAAAGCATGAGCTTTTACAAAACAAAATAACACCCAACTGACTTTAATTACACCCAGTACCCTTGCTTTTCATATATATGCATCCCAAGCCCCGACCCTTCCCCACGTTTATTTCCCGCCGTTACTACATCTCCAGCTCTCAGTAGTTTCAGCTGAAGCTTCAGGTGCTTCTGAAAAGTCCAGCTGCCCCCGTCTCGCTGCTGGTTTTGCTGATGCTGGGGAGCACAGACGCATGATGTGCTGCCCCCTCAGCTATGAATAGTTGTGTTATAGCTCAAGCCTCCAGCCAGGACTGCCACCTGTGAGGACTGGGTGACTTGGGACAGAAAGTCCTTGGCAGGAACTAAACCTTAATGAGCTTAAAATGCATCGAGGAGTTTGGCAAATACAAAGCCAGGCCACAGAATAAGTAGTTGCAGAAAGTTTCCAATGCAAAATGTTTACAAGACAATTATTTACATTATCTGGATGGTTTTAATTACAGGACAGTTCAGAACAGTTGCTTAAGTTTTCCCAAGGGGTAATTAGTCACCCTGTGAATTTGCATATTTTCCATTGCTGTATTGAGGCAAATCAGCCGTACTTATCAGAAGATTGACCTGGCAACCTCTGTTCTTGGCAGATTATAGTCTGAGTTTCATCATGACGGTATCTAATGTATTAGCAAATGTTGCACTGCAGTACTACAGCAAGCAAACCTGGGGGAGATCACAGGGCTCCTCATTTGAAATGTAAGACGTTTCAAGCACAGACAGAAGAAGGGGACCATTTTTTACAGCCACTACTTGTGACAGCTGCAGTACATTTCAACATCTTATAAATATATTAATATTCTAGCATCTGTTGGCATGGCAAAACGACTTGTTCATCTTATAGTAATATAAGTACAATAATCACACGAACTTCATATGTCTACATGATATACAGACTACCACATGTTATACAGTCTGTGCTTTTAGTTTTGGCCAGATTTACTAAACTGAATGGAAGTAGATTCATTCTAACCACAATTGCTCAGAAGTAAATGGGTTTCACAAAGAAATAGGGCATAGTATATTCCAAATAGCTCATGTTATGTTATTTCATCAGCATGTCCTAAGTTTTTATATATAAGTAACAGAACAGTTAATGAGTGACAGACACATTTTCAGATATCCTTGCCTTATGAAGCAGATCAGAATCTGATATTATTTAATAACTCACAAATGTATATATGTATAGACACATATATAAACATAAAACATCTTAAATAAAAACTGAATGGCAAGTTTAGGCAGATTAATTTCCATTACTTTATATATGAAAACAAAGTAGTAAATTCTCCTTTTCTTGGCATCTGTGCCTTTGCTTTAGCATGTAATGAAGCTAACCGTTTGGGTCAGTTAGTTTTTCCTCTGGTTATTTTTTAAGCCCTTGTTAAATAGAAGGTCAGATATCACAATCACAATAGTCTCTTTGGTCTGAAAATTGCGGAAAAGTGTTGATTTTCTCAGACAGAGAAAAAAACACACGACCAGATTCTCTTCTGCTGACAGCTTCTACCAGATGGGGGTGGGGGGTGGGGGATGGATCTTTAGGGAGCTGGTGGCTGCTGACACCTTAAGCACTCACCAGCAGCCCATTTATCACGTGCAAGGGACGGACCTGAGGAGGGGCTCATACTGCACACACCGTGTCTGTGATAAAGGTATCCTCTCTAGAGGATGCATTAGTGAACTACTGCCCTGCAAATGCTTCACACGTTCACTCTCTCTCCTAATGTACAGTTCACACCAGCGAATAAGATAGAGAACTGGCCTGCAGCAAGAGCCACTTCTCTGTACCAGTTCTGCAGGATCCAGCCGATCTTGCAGGAATTCCTTGCTGAGCCGGGTTTCGGCTCCTTCAGACCATCTGAGCACTGCCAAGACCCTGGCTCTTTGCCTGCCTGCCACATTGCCTCCCAGAGTACTTATGAAGCACACAGCAGAATGTCTAACCCGTTGTCTTTTACCCTGCCACCCATTTAAAAGTTCACAGTGATTGATGTAAAGCAGGAGAGCTGCAAAACCTGATGAAGAACAGCAAGAGAGCCAAGGTGGTCTCACCCATTTTTCTCATGTGGGATAGAAATATACAGATACTCACAGCCTGCTGGACAACCAAGGGAAATGAGCAAAGTTCAGTAAGTTGTGAATAACCACACATGCATACATGTAAATTCATTTAAACATGCAGTTATTCCTTGCTTTCTGAAATAGTATCCATACTGAATTTAGATCCAAGCAATAATATACCAGAAGAAGAAAGAGCTCGCAGATTTCTGGGGTTAACATGGAAATTAATGGCCTTGAAAGTGTGTTTTCTGGAGAGAGGAAGGGAGGGAGGAGGCAATTCAGTAGCAGAAGTTTATCTGAATCACATTAATGCGATGCTATAGAGGAAGAACCTTCATTGTAACAACAGCCTGGCACCAATGGCTAGATATTTAAATCGATGCTCTAATTGTTAAACTCAATTTCTTTAATTTTTTATTATGTACCAAGTTTCCAAAAGGAGAGCAATTGTTTACTGTAGATGTCCTTTTATGAATCATCAAGAGTCAGTGAAAATGTACTCACGTTGCAATCCTTAAAATAATAAATTAGTAATAGGGACCTACACACTAAGGTGCTTTGCATGTCATACCTTCTGTTCTTGTTATTTAACAAAGACATTTCACAGCTTGTGGCAAAAAATAATTTCTCCTCTTTAAAATAAAGCAAGTTGATGCCTGCTTTATTTCAATGTGCGTAGCGAAATACGAGCTTTTACTGAAGTTATCGAGTGACTCAGAATGCTTAAGTGTTTCAGTCTTCTGCTACAGGCAGCAAAGTGACCATGATTTTATTGCCTACTTTGCCTTTGCCAGAGAGCGAAGCTGTCTTCTGCTACAGGTGATGCAGACTTTTGTAGGGCTGGGTAGCGGCTACCTACTGTAGCTGTAGTCGCTACCTAGAGGGGTAACTACCCTAGAGGGGTACCCTACTCTAGAGGCAACAGGGTCATCCTGGCCCAGCAGCTGCCGTCCCTCATCTCAGGTCAGTTACTGGTGGTAGCGTGGTCAGGAAGCACAAGTCACCAGGCCTCTTCTCCTCTACCTTTCTTTGTGCATGGGTTGTAAATTCATGGTCTTTTTATTCTGCTTGTACAGCAGCAAACATAGCAGATGTCCAGCTTTGTAAATGTGCGGTAGATATAATAACAGCAACCTAAATAATGGTCATTGCATGCAAATAAAAGTTTAGATGTGCTGCAGGTATGTTAGTGGAAGAGAAAAAATAAGTGATAGCTCACATTAAGCCAAGTGATTCAATTTTCATAAGAAATGTTGTGAATACTTTTTCCACAAGCCACCCAGCTCTACCCATGAATAAAATTGGTTCTAGTGGCAGTCATACTGCACATGGTTGCAGCTCACTGTTCTCTGGTGAATGAATGTGATGGGGATGTCTCCATTTGCACTCTACCTAAAATCGGCTCTTCCACAGAGTGCCCAATACTGCTTAGGAATATGGACATAAGAATCATGTTTAACAAACACGGGTGAGCTGCCAAGCTTTAGCAAAGATTCCTTTATACTGACAAAGCTAAATCTGCCTACCAGTAGGGCGGGGAAGGGCTTATGGTTGTAGTTCTGTTGGTTAATCCATGCCAGCAAACACTTTGAAGCATAATAAAAGCCCAGAGTTAAAGGGCATGATGTATTTGTGAATGCATTTCCACCGAACATGATTGTGCTGGTTTTGGCTGGGATAGTTACTTTTCTTCGCAGTAGCTAGTATGGGGCTATAGTTTGGATTTGTGCTGAAAACAGTGTTGATAACCCAGGGATGTTTTTGTTACTGCTGAGCAGTGTTCACGCAGAGCCAAGGTCTTTTCTACTCCTCACCCCACCCCACCAGCGAGGGGGCTGGGGGTGCACAAGGAGTTGGGAGGGGACACAGCCGGGACAGCTGACCCCAGCTGACCAAAGGGATATTCCACACCATATGATGTCATGCTCAGCAAATAAAACTGGAGGAAGAAGAAGGAAGGGGGGATGTTCAGAGCAATGGTGTTTGTCTTCCCCAGTCACCGTTACGCGTGATGGAGCCCTGCTTTCCTGGAGGTGCTGAACACCTGCCTGCCCATGGGGAGTGGCGAATGAATTCCTTGCTTTGCTTGCATGTGTGACTTTTGATTTACCTATTGAACTGTCTTTATCTCAACCCACCAGTTTTCTCACTTTTACCCTTCCAATTCTCTCCCCCATCCCACCAGGGAAAGGGAGTGAGCGAGCAGCTGTGTGGTGCTTAGCTGCTGGCTGGGGTTAAATGACATCAATGATGTAAAGAATTATTCTTCCTGTCTAATGTTAATAGAATTAAAGCAGAGATATTTCGTCCCTTTATTTAAACCATGAATAAAAATAGAATAATAATAAAACTGTGCATAACCCAAGAGCTGCAGAAGGCATGTTCAGTAATAATTCTAGTGGCTCCTCCTCATCCCCCTTCGAGTGCCTTTCACCTGCCCCAGAGCTACATCTGGAAAAAGACTAGAAGTACAGCCTCCTGAAAGAGCTTGTTTTGCTGAAGTTGGCATGGGAGCACTGGGCAAGACTTCAAACCCAGGCATCAGCTGAGGATTACGTAAGGTCAATTCTCTTCATTGTTTCTGCAGATCTTTAAGCTGTTAGTATAGAGTCAGTGAGACTTGATTCCTTCTAATGGAAAACAACACAATGGTTTCATGATGAAAATGGTTGTACTGATTAGCAAAGCAGTTTTCCATCACGAAAGCAAATATGTGGCCATACTTCCATGTAGGTACTGAATGCCATGTGCTTACTTTTTTCTTTTTATGCAAGCAAACAATACCCCCAACTCTTGCTTGCTACGGAGACTTTTTATGTACGATGTGGACTCAAGAACTGCTTGAAGACTGGGGTTTTGGGATAGTCATCAAAAGCTGTCTGTTTTCCTCAGGATTTTGCCTTGCAGGTGACTGTCCTTTTAACAGAATTCTATTCATTTCTGTCTTCTCACCAACTCATACAAGCAAATAATCCTTTCTTCCTAGTAGCTGAACCAGATTGTCTTGAATTAACCAAATCTAGCTAAGGAAGCACAGTAAATGGGCATGGGAATGTCAGTACAGGGGAAACAGGGAGCCATCTCAGCTCCTGTTCTAACTGGCATGCTTTCCATCACCTATAAATCACAATAATCTGCACAGTGATATTCACATGCTGTGCTGGAAGAAGGAAAGCATGTTATTTGACACCTCGTACCAAAAGCAGGTGAGGAGGCTGCAAAGGGCATGGATAGTATTGACACTGTGGGATGCCATGGCAGCTCATGAGGGGTGGATGGTCTTACAGCTCTCATCTTCACTGCCTCATTAAAGCTGCGCTGCTGCCCTAGGTTGGCTTTCAATTGAGATCATCACACTGCTTCCTCCTCTTTTCTGACCTATCTTCTGCTGTAATGAGCCTAAGTCTCTTTTTCATCTCCTGTTATTGACAAAATTTGCAGGAAGTTAAATATCTTGGCAGCCTATCTGCACCTCAGCCAAGACAGCTTCAAATCAGACAGTCATCACAAGAAATGTTGATGGGGATTAGGCAAGGTGCATACAGTTATACAGAGCACTGACGTGTGCTTGTGTTTCTCTGGGAAGCCAAGCTAAGACTGAAAAATCCCACATGGTCCAGGCTGCTCACCACAGCTCAATTTTTTCCTCTTTTTTTTTTTTTTGTTTTTCTTTTTTTTAATGAAATAGACTAACCTCATTTTCTGCTAAGTTGAAACATTGTGATCAATTGAAAATGAAACATTTCATTTTTTTTCTTTTGGGAGATAGTTTACCTGGTAAAATCAGATCTATTTCAAAACTAGAAGTTGAAATTCTTGGAAAATGTAACCATGAACATGTTTCAATTTTTTTTTCTTTCTTTCTTTTTTTTTTTTTTTTTTGTAACACAACCCTTCAACTTCAGCTGATGATTGATTCAAATGCAAACTGTTTGGTTGCTTGAAACCATTTACTGATTTAGATCCAACTTCACAAATAGTTTCCATTCTCCCTGAGTGCACTTTCTGGCAAAGCAATTCCTTGCAGCTCTGTTGGCTCCACTCTTTTCAATGTCTTTACTCTCAAAAGCAAAGTATATGAGCCTATAACATAAATGGTAGCCACACACAAAGAAGGAACCAAGATGCATAAAGTGGTGGAGGAGATGATAGGGGATCTTGAAGTAGTTTTATTTTAAATTCATTCATATTGGAAAACTTAGGAAGGGTAATTCTTATGTGCCCCCATGAGTGGGGCAATGGATGATTTATGTGAGAATTGAGACAGACCTTTCCTCCCTGCTTTTGCCACAGCGGTATTCTGCCCAGCAGTGACTGGCATTGAGAAATTCCCATGTGCAGCCATAGAGACTTTTAACTTCTCCCTCCCAGTCTCCTGCTGCTGCAGCTGAGGAAGCTCAGCGTTGCCAGCAGCACATCAGCAGCTTCTTGATGGCTCCTCGGTCCCACGCAGTTGATGCAGCAGGATGCAGGGGAGGCTCGGCACTGCAGGCGCTGGGGATGTGCTGGGGCAGGTGATCGCGCTCCCCTCCAGCCCCTGCCGCTGCTGTCCTGTGCTGCCCCAGTACGTGGTGCTGCGTCGGGGGACAACGGCCACTTAAGGGCTGAAACTCTAAAACTTTCTACTTGTAAGGAGAAAAGTCCTCACAGGGGAAGCAAGAGACGCACTGTATGCCCCATCTTTCAGGTGAAGGAATTACAGCGGCATAAGTTTTAGCTCTCTTAGTCACGCTTGCACAGACAGTTCAACAACATCTCTGAGAACCTCCCGGACACAAAGATCAGCTGAAGTATTCAAATCTCCATGTGACCATTGTTTAGCAAACCTTCCTTCAATTCAATTATAAATTACAGTGCAGGACCAGGAAATGAAATAACAAACCCCAACCTATCTAGCAAGGAGCCAAGTCTGGTCTTTACATAACAACCATGACTTGGTTAGTATTTTGGAAAATACTTGAAAGCAAAGGTTGGACAAATCAAAGGCCACAGAACAGCAGGAGATGTTTTCTTTTCTCCTGTTCACTGTACTACATAACTTTCTGACCAAATACTGCTAGAACTGGCTCTTGTTGGCATCAACTGGTAATTAACTGACAATGAGTATATGCACTTATGAGATTAATTTCTAATCCTTAAAAAAAGTAGCACTATTGCCTTGCTTCCGAACAAAGGGTGAGAGAGGTTTAGAGAAAGAAAGTGCAGTGCACTCATTAACTAACAAGATTAGAAATCCAAAGGTACAGACCAGTTTGAACAACATATTTTTCACAATATTTGAGTTGATAAGCCGTGTCAGCTAGAAAAACATGCTAAATCATAACCAAGCACTAGATTAGGAAAAATAATGGGATTTCCAAAGAAGTATAGGAGAAAAACATTCAATAAAAATTGATCAAGTGTGTTTGGGAACCAAGAGTAAAACGTTGAAAATTTTCTGGTAGAAGACTAGTCTGATAGAATTCAATGAAATCAAAACATTTCACAGGAATGTAAATAACTATTTGATTCTCTCTAAAAAGTCATAAACATACATGTGAAGCATCTGATGGACTTGTGTAGAAACAAGGAGTCAAAAAAGAAACAACATTCTGACATAGCAATTTTATAAGGCCCTTTTGATATTTTGTGGGCCATTCTGAAATATCATTTTGCCCAATTGGAGCTAAAAGTAAAATTTCAAATTTTCACATTTTTCATAGAATGGATGTAATCCTTTGCAAACCCTTCTAATCAGAAGACAGATAGATGATATGCTTGTTCGCAGTCACTCCCACACCAAGTAGTCATTAGAGACTCTGGAATTAATGTTCCCAGAGATGGAGTGGCACTGAACAGAGGTTCAAATTCTCAGAATTAACCAGAGACAAATGGGGAGATGTATCTTCTGGTCAATTGTAAAAAGAATACCTGGGATTATACAGTCAAGCAACCAACTAAAAACAGTATGAAACAAAAATACCATGAATTTTATAACACCACAACAGATCACCAGACTATACAGCCAGTCTATAAGGTAAGTTATATAATATTCTCCCTGTGGCTCCAGAACAATTAAGTAGAGTTATTAAAACTAGCCTGTGCTCAGACTACAACTAATTTCACATGTCTTCCTTTGTTTGTACTGTTCCAGGTCATAGGAATGACTGGATCAAATGACAATGAGACAGTTGTGTCCAGATTTCTATGTAGTATATACAGATGAGAAATTTGATCTTGAAGGTGTGGAGAGCTATGCGTCACTGATGCATGAAAGCCTATTGGGAAACTGCATGCAAAATTCAGGTATATCTACAACTGGATATGCAGCTACATAAAATGTACCTTTTTGGTTTCTTTGCTGTGGCAAGTATTCTACCATTTAATTGCACACATATAATTAAATCTTCACGTATTGCGGCAACATCATGTCTGCTTTCATTTTTTAGCCATTCCCTCAAAGGATCAGTTCTGCTCCATTTAGGTCCAAAGCCTGACAGTGTTCCCTGAATTGTGCACTGGGTTGCGCTGACAGCAGAGACAGTGGCACAGTTACAAGGCTTTGGAACGAGCTTTGCATTGAAGTTCTTAAACCTCCAAAACAACTGAAAAGCAGTCATGGTAGCACAGAGTTCAGGCAGGCTGGTTTACCAGGCTCCTAAGCAGACTAGCTGTGCATCTGTAGCCTGTGTGTGTCTCTCCAGCAATATAGCCAGAGCTTACTATGTCACAGGGAATTCAGAAGTAAAAGATTACCAAAACGGCATGAAAAATTACAAACATAAAAACATGCTTGACAGGTTTCAGTTCTGTTCAAACACTATTTATCTCAGTTACCCACACCCTTTGCAAAGAAGTTATTTTTTTAAGCAATGCTTAATCCATTTCTAGTGTATCTGGGATGGGCGTTTGCTTACATAGGTAAAAGCAACACCAGTGTGTGCAGGAGGGCCTTTCCGAGGCATTATAGATGGTGTCGGCATTAGCATGTAATTCTGTGCAATAGGAGGGGATCAGTAAATTAAAGCTTCCTCTTTTGTTCCTAGCCCACCAGCATGCAAACTCCACCAAAGCACAGTCAGGGAACAACGAGGATATTTGTGTAGAAACACGCTGCTACTCCAGGCCAAAATGTCAGCACAGCCACACCTGTCTTTCCAGAGAGCCTCGGAAACCTAGCTCTTCATGGCTTTTCCTGTGAAGGAGATGATATAGAAGAGTCAGTTTTGCCACTGACAAATCTAAATGTAGACACAACCTCCTGCTTTTCTATAAATGTCTCCCTTGCAGGTAGCTTCAGTTCTATAGCAAGGGCATCCAGCCTGTCAGACTTGAGGCTACTTGGGGGTTTTTTTAATCATGCAATACGAACAGTTTTGTGGCAGGTGAGTGAGTGTATTTGGAAGCATCTTTCTAGTCACCTGACAAAATTTGGCCCTAAGCTTCTGCATCAAATCATTCTCGGCTCTAGAGCTCACTGAAAGCAACAGCGTGACACCGGGACGTAATACAGCTCTTTGTGTTACAGCAGTTATAATCGAACTATTGTGCTTCATGCTTTAATGGAGTTCCTAGAAAAGGAGATTTGAAAAAGAGGGTTAAGACTAGGTTTATAAAACTTAAGTATGTACCTAATCTGTCTGGGAAAATTCTTAATTCACTTTGCACACATTTTCAAAGCTGTCTCCGACCTTAATGTCAGAGCAGCATGCAGAGTCTGGAAGTAGGTAATTAATGGCTTCACTTATAAAAAACACAGAAAAGTTTATATTTAAACCTGTCTGTTTGTATGCTAAATACATATACAAAGGCATGGTGTATATTGTGTGTATGTGTATATGTATATAAAAACATACATACCTACCTAGTACTATGTATATAGTAATGAAAGAACATTGGTTAAAATGAAGTTGCCACTTTCCAGAACACCATTGTAAAAATGCCAAAGCCAGGCTTCAAGAGCTCTGCCTGACCCTTTCTACCAAGTATATGAAGACAAATGGCCATTGACCGTTTCTACATCACCAAGAAATGGGATCCTCTTTCAGCTGACATTAAGCCTGTCAAAGCTTTATTAAAGAACCAGTGGGACTGTAGCAATGCTCACCAGCTCAGGTGCTGCCTTCTGATTCTCTCTTAGTTACTCCAACTTGATGGTATTTGACCTAGCTTTCTGTCTATGGTATCACTCTTGGTCTTGGTCAGTGCTGGAGGAGCCTTCAAAGATAAAATATTACTGACCACCAAGACAATTCATACAGCAACTGAGGGCTGCCTCCAACAGCAGGTATAGGCTACATCTGTGCAGGGCAGTGTCACACTGACATGTCCTTTAGGTGCTGCAGTTCCTAGCTTTAGGTGCCTGCCTTGCAGTGCAGAGTTCAATGTTAGACTCCTCAACCCACTGGACAGCACAGGGGCACAAATGGCTGCTTCAAAATGGCATTCAAGGCAGTCAGCAAAGAGAGGAGTTTCCTAGAGTCTCCCAGGAGTTTCTTAGTTTCATTCAGATTTGCTTAATTAACTGCTACCTAGAACCAACTAATAGGAAAGGCTGGAAACCAAACCACTTCCTAAAATGCATCCCTGCTGGCCTGTCACTTGCTGGGCAAAGGTGGTGATACTCATCTAATGTGATTAAAAGTGACATAGGGCACTGGTCCACGTTTGGCCATATTTTTTGAAGAAAGCCACAACTGTCTGAGAAAAGTGTTCATTCATCTGTTGGTGTGCAAGACCTGCAGGCTGAATCATCATCAAAGGATGTGGTAGAAGGGTGGGATTTAGCTGAACAGAGATTGCAATGTAGAGGTGGGATTCCCACATGAACTGGTGATAACTATCAAATCATTGCAGATGTTTTGGGTATCTACACCTCTCGACTCCAGCTTTCTGTTAGGCCTGATGTTACACTGTCTTCAACTTTTCCCGAAAACCCATAGGAGCAGAATTATCTTTGAGGCTCCAGCCATCTTCCAAGCATGGTGTGAATTGTCCCAAGGGTTCAAAAGCTATCACGAGGAGGCAGGCAGACAGTGCAATCTCATGAACTTATTTCCTTAGAAAATCAGACTAACGAGCCTGTCAGAGAGCTTAGGTACTTTCAGGATTTGACAGGAGGTCAGCAGGAGTTCTCAGCTTTACTTAAATATTTACCGAAGTACTTCCTTTAATAATACATACTTGAATACTATGTGAGTCCCTTCTTCAATCATATTCTTAGAATTTCTTGGCTTTTTTTTTTTTTTTTTTTTACCCATTGCAATAACAAGCAAGTTCATGACACAAAGCCATCTGTCTGGCCCACTGGTGAACAGCAGACAAGCTTCTGCATGTTGCAAAAGGACATGGCCTTTTACAAGGTAAACTTTTCATCTTGCCTAATTGCTGAGCCAAGAGGGCTGGAGCCAGAAGGGTGGTGGAGTGGGGCTGGGGAAATGTCTGCAGAAAGTACAGGAGGGACACAACCCCTTCCTCCTGTGCTGCCTCGGGGAGGCAAAAGCCAGCTGAGAGGGGGCTTTTCCTCTTCCTCACAAGCTACAGAGCAAAGAGCAATTTGATATCTTGTATTTTGTATTCTGCCAAAGCAGAGTGCCACATGTCAGAGACATCCTCTGCCCCCCTGTCCCCCCCAGCCCCCCAGTTTTTGGCTGTTCCTAACCTTCTCAGGTTTCACAGTACATTAAGGAGAGTTTCAGGACACTGCTGCCACAGATTACTACATTTTAGCAGACCTAGCTAAACAATTTTAGGAGACCTATGAAAACAATTCCTTCAAAGTGCGAAGTCAAATTTAGAGGTAGTCTAAGCTGAGAAAGAAGGCACTGATGTGCCATCTGCCTTTTAGTTGTTTTCAGCTATTAATTCAGTCTAATTCACTGTGTAAGTGGAACAACTGTGTCAAGAAGTTATGTTTCGTACAGCTCACTGTTGCAGGAATGGTCCCTGTGCAATTTCCTATTCCCAGCACATCTGGATGAGTTGCAAGTGAAATCAGTCATTTTGAAAAATGACTACAATTTTCAGTAATTTTTCAGTAATTTTTCAGTCATCCAGTTAGCGGAATGAGTAGCAGGCTTTCGGTGAACTGACTAGTCTCCTAGCTTGCTTTTTATCCAGTTGTTTTATGAAACGCCTGAATGTTTCAAGCAGCTCATGAAACGTCCAGGTTACCGTTCCCATCACACTGTGAAATCGGCCGTTATTACACTTTCATTGTGAAAAGTGACTCTCCTGGGCCGAAAGAGTCCCAGGCTTGGTGTGACTCACGTGCCAGCCCCTCTGGATGAGGCAGGGCTCAGCCCGGGCTCTGCACGAGACTCTTCTCCGGCATTTTCCCAGTTGGAGAACAGCACTGTGTAAAATGTCACTATACACTTGGCAACAGGAGGAGAAAACAGACAGATGCAAATGTTCAAAAAGGAAGTCGGAGTGTGACAGGCAATGTCGCAGTAGTCTTAGAGGGGAAAATAAGCACTGGCTGCTCTTCAATTGCCTGTCAACATGCCTGCTCACAGCTCCAATGCTTGGCCTGGGGAGCGGTTTTTCCATTTGCGGTATCTGTGCCCCGTGCATGTGCTGCTTCCCGCACGTGCTGGGCACATTGCGCCTTCTCCCGCAGCTCAGGAAAACGCTGCCTTTGCCTGCTTCTTCCTGATTTCCTCCTGCTGGCCCTTTTCTTGTATTCTTCCCTTCTCTGCCTTTATAGTTATTTCTTTCAACTTGTTTGTCAGTTAAAAACAAAAATTGTTTCTTTCTGGCAGAAGACCCTGTATCTTCTGGGGCAGTTTTCACACTACCTGGTGCTTATGCAGGTTAAGGCCTCTCCATCCACTTCCTCCCCAGTCCTCCACCTTCCCCCACCTTTCCTGTGGAGCTGAGAGTGTAAAACTATAATTTTTACTTTTTTCTTTCCATTGGATTTAAATTATTTGCACATCTTTCTCTGACCAGTAATGGATATATTCATATATTAACTACAGCTCAGTTATGACTTTTATTAGGCTGTTTTACACTCTCTAGCTTCCTCCACATCCCCAGGTTTCCAATCTCTGTGAGCTGCGGTAGCCAGGGGCCGGTGATGGGCACTGATGTGGTGTTCTTTTACTGCCTTGGGGAAGTCCTGCAGTCCTTGGTTTTTCGCCCGCTCGCTCTGACACTTGCGGCCCTCTCCAGGTCCCAGTTTCCTAGCATGACTACTGGGGCAGAGGCAGCTCCCATAAAGGGGAGACAGAAGGGGACTGCCTTGTGCCGGACCCTGTAGATGAGGGTGTGCACCCCGGCTCGTGTCTTGGGGCTGGGGGGAAGACACTGGGCTTTCCCCACTGCTGCAATTTCCCACTGGCTCTGAAGCAGCTGGAAAGATGGGGCAGTGCTGCCTGGGGGGGCAGATGCATGTCTGCTCCTGGTGCTCAGTTGAGTTGTAGCAGAGGGAATTAATGAAGAGGGTTTTAAAGCTCACCTCAAATCCTCTCCTCGGGGAAATCCAAATGTGAGCGCAGCTCATCTGCGCCTACACATTCAGACTTCATAACAACACGCACCAGATCCTGAGAGCTAATTGTATAGAGTTAGCTCTGTTCATTAGCTGGGCTGCTCTACAAATTTGAAAGGCATCCTTTCAAGTAAGCAGTTGTATGTGTAACAACAGAGGCTTCTGCTCCAAGTGCCAGCAGTTTCCTGGAGGGTTTCATATAGCTCTGAAGATACACAAAAAAGAAAGCCAGCAGAGCAGCATGTTCTCTGTTTACCTTTCTTCCACTTATCACCTTGCCTATTTCCTTTTTAACCATTTATGATCAAGTAATTAGTGTTGACCCACTTGCAGTGGATTCTTTAGTTGCAGTTTGTTTTCTTAACTGAAAGAGTTCTATTTAATCTCAGGGCCTAGCCAGAGAAATGCTCTTCAGAGATGAGGATGCATATGGTTTTATTTACACTGTAATATAACTTCACTTTTCTTATACTGTTCAGTGCACCAGGTATATTAACTAGTGTTTTTATTTAATAATCTAGCTGAATAGTTGAGCACCCTGGAGAAGATTTATATTTTTTTATCATCTGTTAACTGGTTCTGAAAGCAAGAGAAATGGCGTGTTGATAAGGAGAAGGAGGAGCAGATCGCATTTCTAATCAGAGTTCAGAAGCCCCACAGGCACCTTGCCATGCCCAGGTAGGGTGGCCTGCACTGGTGGGGGTCATGACAGGAGGCTCTGCTCAGAGCAGCATCCACATAGCTGTGTGCCAGACTTCTGGAAGGAGATGGGGACTTGGTTCAGTAGTTCTTTGAGCTTAAGGAATTGACAGAGGAATAAAACAGAGAGTGGCTGACTCATGGAATGGAGAACCATGTCACTATATGCAGGCAGGAAGAACCTTGGTGGCTTCTGATCCTTGGTTTTCCGATCCCTTTTTTCACTATTTCTTCTTCTGTTGTTGAATATTGCCTGCCTTAAGGGCACGAAAATGTTTGTTATTCCAGGCATAGAGCTTCCTCCTCCAGTTCATACAGTCTTTTGTTTTTCAGTTCATATGCTCTTGAAAAACATTTCTCAAGAGAGCAGAGAAGGTTTTATGATACTACAGAGCTGGCTTAAGAAAGATAGCAGCAATTTTCAAACAAGCAGCAAATTATAATGGTTGCATGTGCTGGATGGAAAAATTTCTTTTGTATTTCATTAAACTCCACAGGACTGAATCAGCTGAGTCAACTCAAGTGGCTCTTCCCAGAAAAGATAAGTGGCCACTTATTTCCTATTGCCACACAAAGTGTTTCTCAAATGTACCTTAAGTTATAAATAAAGACAAAAGACAATGAAGAATTTTCTTTTTATTTTCTTCAGATGGGACAAAGGTGCAATTTAGTGCTGTGGAACAAACTGAAGGTGAGAGTACTAACATAAAAAAGCCTTTCAAGGAAAATTAAAGCTTTTATGTAAATTCCTACAACATGCTTCCAGATGTCACGTCCAGCCAATGTGTCAAACAGTTGATATAAGGCAGGCTTTGCTTCAGGTCTTCCTAGAGAATGTTTCCCCATTAGAGACCTTCCAACTGTTTCTCTTGTTTCTACTGTTTCTGTTTTATCCCCTTTGCTAAAGGCACCTTTCCAATCACGTTCCCTCAAGAGACAGGTTCCAAAACCTTTGCTATCCCTTGGCAAGATGATCTTTTGTCCCTTCAAAAGGTACCTCCTCTACAACTGGTCCTAGTAATGCCACTGGAGGTCATTGCTTATCACAGAGATTTGGGGGTACATGCAGTGTAGTATTTTGTCTTAGCAGTAGTCTTGCTGTGTCCTACAGGTAAGTAGTGCTTAGAATAAGTGAGAGAATCTGTCTCTTGTAGACTGACTACCAGAACATGAAGCCAGATGTTATCACTACTGCTCATTCTGTGGATATGGCCACAAAGCACCCAGCATAATGATCAGATCCTTGTTTATCTGAAGATTATTCTAAGGAAGAATAACGTGTTATTTATTTAATGATGTCAAAATGCTGTTGTCCTTGACTCCCACTACTACAGCATTTAAAAATGAAAAATAACTCCTTTGCAGACACTGGGTAGGGTCTAGAAAGTCATGTTACACCTTCAAGGTTAATTTGGCAAGGGACTAAAGCAGAAAGCTCAGTGGAGGAGACTAAGGCAAGCTGTTTGATAAAAGCCTCTGTAGATTAGATCACTGCTCTGCTTCCTCTTGTGACGCTAATGGAAATGAATTGATCCACCTACAAGGACGTGTGCCTGTTACTAACACAGGCACTTGTACATTTCTTCACTCTTCTCTTTCAGAGGCAAAAGATGAGAGGTCAGATGAGGTCATAGTAGCTCTTTATGTTGGGGTTTTTTTTTTCCTCCCATGTTTGCTTCTCCTGTGGAGGATAACAAGCAGTTTTAACAAGCCATGAAGCTTCACAACCACTTAGATTGCCCAACATCTTTATTGCTTTTTGTGGTATGTGTCAGTGAGAGTGTGCTAAGGCTAAAATTCAATCTGAAATCCCGTGAGTGTCGACAGATGTAGGAATCTGACCGGGATGCAGGGCACTGCTGTACCCTTTCCGCTGGGCTCTGCCAGCACCCTAAGCCAAACACCCTGAGTTTTGGAGAGTTCATAATTAGTCAAGATCTGCATCAAAAATGTGCAGTTCAGATCCACTTTTGGTCTAAAATATGCCAGGCTGCATGCCAGAGGACACATACCTAATTACCAGGCTCTGCTGATTATTCCTTCTTCTGTACTTTTCTCAGTAAATTTAGAATAAATTATATCTTTGGCAAATTACACAAAGAGATGATTATACATTTAATTAGATGTTTACCTCTTGTTTTCTTCATGCAATAGTAACTAGTGCAGATTACAGGAACTCAGAATAATTTTTCTGTATGGCCACATTTTCCCAGGGTTAGATTCAATGAAAAAAAAAGTAAGGCTTTTGGTTAGGGGAATATTTATAACATATTCAGCTTTTTTCCTTCCTTTAACTTGAAAATGAATAGTATCAGGGGATAGTGTCTCGGCTATTTGCAATCCATTGGAAAATGCATATTAGAGGGGAAAATACATAATTTATTAAATGTATTGCTTAAGGTGAGAAACTTGAAATCGAGTTTTGTAAGTCTGGGGATTTTGGGTTATACTTGGCATAGGCTACTCAGTCTGCTGAATTATTCCGTGCTAAACCTGCCAGTGGGAATAACAAGAAAACAGACATAGATTTTGAAATGTGTTTTCATTTGATTGGGAAAAAAAGTTTAAAAATTAAATAGCTACACTCAAAAAAAGCTTTGTTCCCTCCTCATTGAACAACTGTTGATGGAGGACTGCAGTTCTGCCTGTAAAAGGAGTACCCATGTGTATTCACTTAGTGGCACTTAAACAAGAATGTTATAAGAAACTGTACTGCCTATTACACTGCCACAAATGTTAAATATAATTAGAAATTGCTTCCCATTGCAACCATTTTTTCCCAAGTAACCAAAAAGTACACATTTGTTGGAAGATAAGGACAGAAGGTGGTCAAAATGCTGATGTCTCTTAGACCTGTTTGAGGGAATTGAAAGGAAAACCCATCTCTTAGGATTGCTCTTTCACCACAAAATCAGTTCCCTATGTTAAAAAAGCACTCTGATTTCCTTCAGAAATTGAAAGAATTGTGCAAATAGTAGTAATTTTTACTCAGATGTCAATGTTGTTAAAGGAAAGTCTGCCTTTGCTTTAATGGAAGCTAAATCTGGCTTTTTGTTATCCAAGTATCAGATTACCTACTGTCTGAAAGATTTCTTATGTATATAAAGAAAAACAATTTCTTGGCAACAAATATCTTCAATCATCACAAAGAAAGAATTGTTACAGGAACTGAAGTAACCCCCCCTTATTTTGTCAAATCCTATTTTTTTTCATCATTAATAGGGGGTAACTCCCCTTGATAGCAGTAGGATCTTTTTCTCCTCATCACAAGGTTGGGTACCTCAGGAGACAGGAGTGATCAAAGTAAGACAGACCACACTCCATCTTACCTATGCTGAATCACACTCTTTAGTTGGAAACAGGAATTGCAAGCAAGGGGCAAAAAACCCCATCTGAATCTGAAAGCTTTTCATTCCTGTCCATCCCATTTTTCCCACACCCTACAATATTCTACCCACAGGTCTCCTGTGCCCTACAACCAACACTTCAAATAATCTCATTGAGAAGGGATGAAGACAGAGGCTCTGCCCGTGGTTGCAGTCTCACACCTCTGTTCCTGCACTTGCTCAGCAAAATATAAGCTTGCAAAAGTGAGGAAGTGAAGGTAGCAAAATGACCTCTTGGCAAAACACCAGCAAGTGTAATGATTAAAAAAAAAAAAAAAAAAGTAGCAAATTTCCCAGGTCCTTCAAAGTGTGAGCATGGTCCTCCACACTCAGAGTCCTCCATGTAAAACCCCAGGCAGAATGGTGCACCACAGGAGCATGGCATTCACTTTTGGGGCAGAGCAAGGTGAAGCCTCCACTGCTACAAACCAAACTCTGAAACGTTGCAGCAAAGCCAGTGAGGAGTTACTATGTGACTAGTTAATACCACAGCACTTTACACAATGACTAAGAAAAAGGATGTACCAAGTTGATGAATTTTACATCTGCCCATTTCATCATATGACACCTTTCCTTATCTTCGGATGAGACTGAATGGATTCACTGACATCAGGGTAAGACAGTGCCAATGTGTTCGTTCACGGAGAGCTAACAGTTACAGCAAAGCAAAAAGCTAATTTCTGGACATCCACTTCCTTAAGCTGTAGGAAATAATTGACTTTCACAAGGAGAAAGCTTTTCAGAGTTTCATATGTGTGTGCTTTCTCTGAATCACTGTTTTTGACATTTTGTTTATTATGTCATAAATTCATGCTACAATTGACTGGCATACATCATGATAGCACTAATATTTCAATAATACACTATTTTATCTATTCTTCATTATGTTTTGGTAAAAAGGAAAATGGTGTTTGTATTTTCTTTGATTAATTTTAACAACAAGGGGAGCAGTTGCCAGGCCTAGAAGTAGCACTTTTGCAGATTAAAAAGGCTGTGGAAAATTTCTAGGTTTGTTCAAGGAGAGAGAGTCTAGGGTGAGGAAGAAACCAGTGGAACTGGAACTTTAAGACAAACACAGAAATATCAGTTTAATCAACATGTACAACTCCTTTTGGAAGAAAAAGTTCTGCTTTTTTAATACAAGCAAATACAAGCTAGCATTTCTCATGTTCAGAGAGTTCACCAAACAGTGACTAATAAACATACTTTTGCAAAGCTTTCTAAAGGTCTTTTTATTTAGCAATATGAGGCAAATATTTCAGCTTGATGACAATAGATCAGAAGTATGGAATAACAAATACAAATTGGATTTTTTTTTTCCACCCTAGGACTTGAGAAATATCCTTAAGCTGACTGATAACTCTGGTCACTTCCCCTATGTCTTGTTCTTGTGAAGGACTCTTAAATACTTGTCAAATGCAAACAAAAATAAGAAATAGGAAAGATATTGTGGCTATGTACAGGAAAATGGCTATCTAAAATTTTTAAGGAAAAAAAAAAAGAGAGAGAAGTCTAAATTACACACATTAGCCTGCTCCATGGCTATTGAATTCAGCTGGAGCTTTTCCATCAGCCTCAATGACCTCTGGAGCAGACCCACCACTGTTGTGATGAAGTGCAGAGTTCTCATCTCTTGCAGAAATTGCCTGTACAACCCAGACCCCAGTCTCTGTGCTGGAGCCCTCCCACCCCAGCTGGGGCTGCATTCAGACCACACTTCAGCCAGGACACCTGAGCTGAAATCCGACCTATTTAGCAAACACAGCACATTGTTTATTGAAGCAGATATTCCACTTAAAATGCAAGCATCATGTGGATGGACTCTGTCCAAGTCTCCTTTGAGTCCAACTGATTGGAATCAAATTTATCCGTCTACTCCTGCTGCTCTGTGACAGTCTGGCAACACAAAGCAGTTGTGAACTTAAGGGACCAATTGAAACATACTTGGCCCAGGTATAAAGGGTTACAAAAGGGACAAGGTAGCGTGATCTACCCAGCCCAGTCATTTTAAGGTAGGGTTATGTCTTTTAAAGATTTACTTTTCCATAGGTGACCTCCTTGCTCTGTGCAGCAGTGAGAACAAGGGACTGGACAGTGGACGGCAGCTTGCATTTGTCACAGGAATTTTTCCAGTGCGTTTCCTGCTCTGGAGAAGGTGAAATAATTCACCTAAATTTCCCCAGCTCCTTTGCAGTTTTATAAAAGGCAAAACTGATATGGCTATGGAAACAGAGTGTTTATGGGCAAGATGAAATCAGAGTGGTGCATTTTGTAGTCTTTTCCAAATACAATAAATTAGAGGTGTGGTTTGTTGGTGGGTTTTTTTGTTGTTGTTGTTGTTTTGTTTTTTTTTTTTAAAAAAAGGAAAACAGCTCTTGAAAAATTCTGGTAATTCAGAAATTACCTGAATCTTTCACCATTTGAAATCTTTTAACAACTTTAAAAAATGTAATCTTTTTAGCAGGAACCTTTCTAAACAATTCCTAAAATATTACTAAGTGCTTTTTTTCTTTCTTTTTTTTTTTTTTAAGTGAGCCTACTCAATCCTGAAACAAGCTTAGACTGATATTCTGAACAATCTTTATGTTCTTTTACTGTGTAATGAAGTACTCCCTTGGGCTTACCCAGTTCCAGTATGAACTTACATGAAAAATAATATGAGCTGTTACAGTACTCTCAGCTTAACTGGAATAAAGACAAGATTTTTTTTTCAGAAGCATTCATCCATTTGGAAAAAAATAGCTCAGTAAGTAAATGAATACATGGGTCCTCAAATACAATCACCTTCTATAACTCCTGTAATTAACTAATTTCCAGCTATATAACTCTTCATGCTGTTTTCATCTTCTTCCTATAGCCCTGGAAACCATGCCTGTTCCATTTGGTAGCTGGTTCTTACCGGTGTGTAAGTGTCTCAGCACTTCACTAGGTCACTTTTCTTCTTACTGACAGTTATACACTTTCCAGTACAAACCACAAGAGCAAAGCAGACTTCTATCTGCTTTACACAACTCAACTTTTGAAACAATTTGAAAACCTAGAGGCATTCGGATCTTCATTCACCTCTCCCTTTTTGTTATATCACCACACTCACTGCTTTTTCAGAAAGATAAGAGAGGTTGGGGTCTTTCCATAGTTTGGTCTCTTTGTTCCCATATTAACTTGCATGTTTTAGCTTCACAGTTTTTGTTATTTAAAATGTTAGCGTATTTTGTCTTGGGAAGATCTTAAAAAACCCTAAACTTAGAAACACTATGTCACATCTCATTTCTGAGCTCAAGACAGCCTAATAATTGTGGTATAGAAACTTAACTCCAGATTTCTGAGTATTAATTGTATTTATTAATGTCTGTGCATTGACAGCATTAATGACTATAGTGCAATTGATGGCATCACTTGAATCAAAATGAGTTGTGCTATATGAACCCAAATTGCGATCTTGCACTTCCATGAGAATAAAACCCCTGGCAGATATCTCTCACTAATCGTTGCACCAGGAGCAAAACAGGCTCTGAAGGGCTAGTAAGTATAATGTCAATAATGTCATGCCACCCTCTATCAGTGCTAAATGTTAGAGCCATTCTGGGGCAAATCACAGATGGCAAAGGGCCATTACTGGCCAGCATGGAGTAGGAAAGCCATCAGGGTACACCAATCTGTTTGAGGGCTGGGACTCCTAAATGAGAGCTACAGCTGACCCTCTTGTGCTTTCCCTTCAACTAAACTAGTAAAAACTGAATATATACATGCATATGTACATGTACATGTTTATATTTGTAAACATTTCCTGCCAGGAGCCAGATTTTCCTCTTCCATGTATTAATTTGCTCTCTAACACACTCACATTCCTTAGACCATAATTCATCAATACTTGGAGGACCCTTAAGTTTGCTGTGTTTGGACATGGCCTACTAAGCATAATAAATATAGGCTGTATCCTACAAGCTAATGCTGCAAGGCAGAGTTGTAATTTCTTTTAAAATCAATTTCATTCAAAAAAAATAAAAGTTACATTCTCCTCAGATACCCCTTAACATTTCACACTGATAACCTTACTAGACATTTAAGGTATGACATAAACCAGTGAACAGATCAATGAAGACATATTTTAGGTAGTCTGGGTGTCTGCCAGCTGCTTTTCTCTCCTCATAAAGGTGCTGTAGGACCACTGCTTACGATCCACACTGATTCACATGTGCCTCTGGTACCTAGTGACTGGGCTCCTGGTGCTCCAGGTCCTTTGGCTGGCATCATGTGGCTCCTCGTAAATCAGACAGAGACCTCTGCTTGACTGCAGCACCTGGCATAAACACAAAGCTGTTCGAACAGCTTCTCCCACAGCAGGGTGCCTTGCCCGTTGCAGCAGTGTCTTTGAGCTGTCACGGCGCCTGGTGAGGCAATAAAAGTCGAAAGGAGGGAATGGAGCCTGCGGCCTGCCGCAGCCCCATGGAAAGGGCACTACGGCTTCCCGTCTGGTAGGAAGTGCCTGCTCCGTGACCTGTATTTCTGCTGTCTGGACGACTGTCTCTCCGCTTCCTGGAGCAAAACAGCACCGAAAGAGAGTGTCTCTCTCTTCCTTTTGTTTCACTACTGCTCTTCCACAGAGGGTCTCTGAACTTGTGTGTCCAGCTGGAATTAATACACCCAGAGTCTCTGCGAAGGCAGCTGGGGAAGTGGAAGAGGCCCAAGGGGGTGGTGTGAGTATTTGCTGTTGATATACACATAAATCAGAACCAGCATATCACTCTGTTGGATCTCTGAGGCAGGATCAAGGACAAAAGAACCTCTGCTCCTAACTTTTATGTGTCTGGTCCCAGACATGTATGGACAGTCCTAGGCATAAGTAATAGGAAATGCCAAGGAGAGAAAAGCATGTCTGTCTTCAGCTCCACATAAGCCAGGATGGATGCACTATAAGCAGACTGCAAGGACTCAGGTACATCGTCTACCTGAGCTGCAGAGCTGGCACCTCTTTGCAGAAGAGGCTGAGGCAAAGGCAAAGTAGTCAGGGAGGGAGGAGAAGGCAACTGCAGAAGTAGTAGACACTACTCTCAAGTTAGTTTTTTGATGCCACTTTGTTGTAGAAGCAGCGTGGCACTGATTGGTACGTGATCCAGCAGAATATCACCTGCTGGTGCATCTGCATCACAGGCAAGAGTCCAGCTTCTGGATTTCTGCTTTCCAATACAAGGGGGATATCAAGAGAAATGGTGAAGGAGGCATGACAGGGTCTCCTCCAGATAATCTTTCTGAGAAAGTCTATCTTCTCATTCACACACAGTGATATACCTGGTTTTGGCTAGAATAGAGTTAATTTTCTTCGCAGCAGCTAGTATGGAGTTATGGTTTGGATTTGTGCTGAAAACAGTGTTGATAACCCAGGGATGTTTTCATTACTGCTGAGCAGTTCTTACAGACAGCCAAGGCCTTTTCTACTCCTCACCCCACCCCACCAGCGAGGGGGCTGGGGGTGCACAAGGAGTTGAGAGGGGACACAGCCGGGACAGCTGACCCCAGCTGACCAAAGGGATATTCCATACCATACGATGTCATGCTCAGCATATAAAGCAGGCGGAAGAAGGAGGAAGGGGGAGACATTCAGAGTGATGGTGTTTGTCTTCCCAAGTCACCATTATGCGTGATGGAGCCCGGTTTTCCTGGAGATGGCTGAACACCTGCCTGCCCGTGGGAACTGGTGAATGGATTCCTTGCTTTGCTTCCCTTGCATGTGTGACTTTTGCTTTACCTATTAAATCTATTATGTCAACCCACCAGTTTTCTCACTTTTACCATTCTGATTCTCTGCCCCATCCCACCAGGGAGGAGTGAGCTAGTGGCTGCATGGGGCTTAGTTGCCGGCTGGGGTTAAACCACAAAGGTGAGCGAGTTTTATAGCGCTTTTTTTCTGCCAATTCACTCCAGACTATAAGCCTGGAGAGCTTCCTGCTGTAAGCCTTTGCTTTTAACTTTAGATCCCTGGCACACTGGTGTCTGAGAGAGATAAATTACTAAATGGAAGAGGGCCAGCTCAGCACTACACATACACGTGTCTACATTGCTTAAGTGTTACCTCACTGGTTCCGATCACTGCAGCTAGCTCTCTCTAAGACAATCTCCCAGCATAGTTTGAGTGACAAGTCACTCAACAAATCAATCTCAAAAGTTCTTGTGGATGCTCTAGAATTGGCTCCCCTGCCTTACATAGTCCTCTAGTAGGCTTTGTCCCCTGCAATGGTTCCACATGGCCTCTAGCCTCAAGCCATAGCACGCATGGCTTTCAGGGCACAAAAACACCAGCTGAGTGGGCTGCAAAGCAACTCTGCCGTTATTTCAATCACTTTGAATGGAAAAAAATACAGAAAAGATTGTGTCTTAAAGGCAGAAATATGCCCCATCAGACCCAAAGAGACCCAGAGCCAACTGCTACAACACATGAATGTAGCCAGTTGCTCCAGAAGCGCTGGAACAGAGCTGCACGGGTGGAGGACATTCTGATGCCTTTTGGCTTTTGGGCTAGGAATCACTTCATTTAGTCTGCAGTATAGTCACAGCCAGATAGACCCCAGTCTTGACATCACACTGTAGTAAGTGGTTCTCATTGTGCTCTGATCCTTACTAAATCTAAAAACTATTGCCAGGAGCATTTACAAATGAGGGAAACGCGGTACAAAATGGGTGATGGTGATCAAGAAGGTGATCAAGTCCAAAGCATTGACACTAATCAAAGAAGATAAGAGTTTTATGATAATTTCATAGTAGAAATAAAAAAGTTGAGAAGGTTTTCTGAGGTAAAGACAAGAAGCCTAAATTTGATTCAGTAAGTCTCTGTACTGATTTGCATCCCTAAAAATAACCATCATTTCAGAACATAGATTTGGCCCGCTGGGTGAAGTTATTAGTCAATCCTGTCTGGTATTCAGCCTGGGTAGTAACAAATAGCACGTGGTGATCAAATGGAATTACAGACAAAACGTGCTGTCCTTACCCAATTAGGCATTGCTACACATGGAGTGAAGCATTTATTTCTAGCTCTTACTGCTGATGACTTTATGCCTTCGAGTATCAGGCTGAATTAGCCTTATCTCCTGCAAAGCTATATATAGTATTATGCTGTTGTAAAACCTGGCATTAAAGGGGTTTTTGTACACGTTAACCTTAGGCCGTTTGTGGTGGTTGAAACTACTGGGCTTTCCAACACCACAGTATTCTAAAAATATCATAGAAAGCCTTGACTGTCCACGTGGAAAGCAACAGTCCCTCAGAAACTCTTGGAACAAGGTGTACAGTTTGCTTCCAGGTAAGTTATGGTGTCATGACTGCAGCAAATCAGCTGGGAGCAAAGCTGAGCAAATAGAGCTGGTGGGAGATTTATTGATTAGATGAGAAGAATGAGTATGTGCCAGACCTTCTACACATCTATACTGACAGATCCTGACATCTCCACTGTGCATGGTCAAGAGAGTCATTGCCCAGGGTCATGGATCAAGCTAAACTGAGGTGTCTCAGTTAAGAAGCAGTAAAAAGTAGCCAGGTGTTCCCTTTTCTTTCTTGTGCTGAATAGATTTCTATCAGAACAGAAAAGCTGGACTCGTGTACTCCTGAACCTGGATTTGTCCTAAGGGAACACCAATGACAAACTATTCTTCAGTATTTTTTCCCTGACAACACAGGCTGCCTGGAAATGATGTGAAGAAGTAGCATGCAGGCAGAAACAGATGGCATTAACTAAGAGGAAGCACCACCTTAGTTTGTTCCTTGGACCTGATGCATCTCTTTATGATTGTAAATGTTTTTAATGCCCAAGCAGTAAAACAACCTTAGCAGTAGATGCCAACTGACCATGTTCCTAAGTGGCAACTGGGGAAGGGCAATTCATGCAGCATCACAGCTGCTGTGTCTTCAGAAATGTGTATCTACAAAACAAATGGAACAGACAGGAAAGAGGTGAGTAATCAGACAATCCTCTGCTTTTTTGGTTTTTTAATTTATCACCGGAAATGCTGAATGAAGAAACTGTAGGAAATATTCATGTCATCAGTAAGACTTTGGGTGGGGAAAAAAAACAGTACACAAGCAAGAAATTTGTATCTATCATGTTCATTTAGCAAGTGGTTTTTAGCATTTGTTTTCCAATTCTACTAAGGACTTGTGCCATGCCTGTCTGTTTCTATTGTCAGCGCTGCAGACCTTGCTGCTCTGGAATTGCCTTAAAGTCCCTTTCAACTTGCAGACTAGGAACAGTGACAAAAGTACATAAATTTTCTCAGCAAGTTGCTTTCCCTGGCAGCCCTCTAGCCTAGTCCAGAAGCTATGTGTATTTATCACCATCTAACTGAAGAGCAGTACTGCTTCCAAAGGAGCTCTTTGCTTTTTTGCAACAGAGCTGTCACTCCCTCAGTATAAGCAGGTCCTAAGTGAGCAGCTAATATCTCCTGATGGTGGTTCCAGGAGCCCTCCATGATCATGTTTTTCCAGAAGAAGAAGGGCTTGCCTTTGTGGTTAACTGGGAAGACTCCTTCCTGAGGCTCCTTCCAAGCATGTCTGGGGTTTTTTTTGTTTTTAATTCCTCTTTTCATGGCACCAGGGCTAAAGCTGATCATTGTCAGCTAACGGTGTCAACGCAGTTTGATGCCTAAACATGTAGACAGGCACTGACTGGGAGTCTCCAAAGCGCATTGCCCTGCAGCTCACAAACCAGTGGGAGCTAAGCACTGCCAGGTGTGCAAAGCTTAGATATTTAACTTCTATCTAACCTTTATTTTGGGGCACTTAAACACAATCCCATAAGCCTCAAAGGCTCCAGCCTGCTACCACCTGTAGGTGTGAGCAGCAAAGTCCCCCCGGTGCTCAGAGACATGCTCAGAAACAGCTCCGTGGTGACTCAGCTGAGGAGGGAAGCAATTTGTTCTTGCAGGTCCCCTTACCTTGGCCTTCACACAGATCAGTCTAGGGATGTCTCATGGCCAGACCGCTACAAATTAGCAACCATCCTGGTAAGTATGGTGACATTTTAAGCTTTTCACAGTTTCAGTCCCTTGCCATTTTTTTCCAATCCACATAAGTATTTCTCTGCTTCCAAAGGCACCCAAATGCATCTAAAAGTCTGTCCTTGGTTGCAAGTGAAGGATTGATATTTTCTTTTTTTTTATTATTTGTATATTTTCACTTAAATGGTAATCCTACTTTCAGCTACGGCTTTTAGTGGATTATAGGATAACATAGGAATTTTAAGCAACAATATGTGTGATTAGTAGTTATGGTGCACCTTGACTACTCTAAGGAAGGATAGCTCTTGCAGCCACAGGAGTTTTCACTGTTGTGTGTTGTTGGATTTTTATTGCTATCTCATGGTGTACCCAAATACTAGTGGGTGCATCCAGAGCTGCCTTGAGCCCTGCCAGATACTTAACTATTGAACTGACCCATCACGGCCAAAGGAAATAACACTCATTGGCACTCATCAAGTTGCTCTGACATGCATTAGGAACTACCCACCACAAATTGGTCTGTAACATGGGAAAAGAGTTACGGATTTATTCTTTTCTCTTTTGCTAAACTGTGCCAAATATTTGCAGTTCAAGCCTGTAAGTGAACTGGGGATTTCATGCAGGGATACCTTGAATTTCTCTGTGCCACGCATTTTAATGTTTTCGGTTTTGTTCATCCAGGACATCCCACTGCCATCATGTCAGCTCTTAATAGTATCATTCTTTCTCCACGAGCCGTATGGCATACTTCAGAAGCCACAGATGATATATCTGCACTGATTAATGTGCTCATGTGTCAGAAGTTATCTCCCCGGCTTCCACAGAAAAGCATGGCATCCTTGAGAAAGTGATTTAAACATAACCATGGGCCAAATTAATTCTTGAGGTAACCACTAAACTAAAAAGTTCATCCAGGCATACATTTGGCCTTATTTGTCAGCAGTTTTTTCAAAACGTCTCTCTCCTTCTGTCTGGTGGAGGCTGGTGGCAACATGCCATCAGCAGCTGACTAGCATGACACTTTGTCCAGA
The DNA here is from genome assembly GCF_011004875.1 of Balearica regulorum gibbericeps. NCBI lineage: Eukaryota > Metazoa > Chordata > Aves > Gruiformes > Gruidae > Balearica > Balearica regulorum. The sequence continues at coordinate 63,226,077 of NC_046186.1, forward strand.
AATGGGGCGAGCAAGGTTATCAGGAGACAACTCAGCATCACTGTCACCATTCAGTCATCATCTTCCCTGGCTGGGTTGCCATGGAGTTGCGGCATATGCTACACAAAATAACAATGTTATTTTAGGAGAACTATGCAATGAACTTCTGTCCGTAGTCCACCAAGCTCCCTGCATGCCAATTGCTCAGATGCTAACTAGCCGGAGCTTGCAGGGTTGCCATTGATGGAAAACTTGAAAGTTTGTGTTTTACCAAATGATATGATACACCTCTACGGCATGGGCATAAGACATAGTTATGCATGACCAATGTAGGCTGAATGCTCTTAGACTGTATCTGTGGAAAATTAGCGTTTCCCCCTGATGTGCTTGACTGGCTTCACGTCATTCCTCTGGCGAGAGGGACAGAATTACAAAAGCTTTTTTTTTTTCTTTTTTTCCATGTGCCATAGCCAACAATGTTGTACGTTACTAGCCTGTAGCACAGTTTCTAAAATTGGAATTTCCATTGCTTGGAAGGCAGACTACATGTTTTCTTTTTGGAAAGGCTCTATCTGTTTCTCTCTCTGCTGGCTTTCTCCCATACCTCTCCAAAACATATGTTTTCAATCTTTTTTATTTATATGTAAGAAATCACTGCTGGTAGACATTTTTTATTTGCAGTTTATCTCCCACTGACCTCAAAAAAAACCCCAACTAATGAGATAAGGAAGAGAAACCAGAGATGGATTTACTGATATGATAGATGAGAAAGAAGAAAAAAACCCAAAACCAAATAAATTCCTCAGTTCAAACATGAGCCTACCAGACTGCAAATCAAAGATTTGATGAAATCCGGAAATGTTCAGATCATTTTTCCTTTTCCTTTTTTGTGCTTCGAGGTGCCGCCTGGGAGCCATGGTGCCAAATCATTGTGAGAAAAGTGGTTGTTCCCAGTATCTTCAGTTGGCACCGGAACACCAGTTCTAGGAAGTCTCCCAGGGAAGCTGCTTTTTATACCTCCGCTCTAATTTTAGAGACAGGAGGTTTGGATAATGGGAGCATGCATCCACCTTACAAGAGGCTTCTGCAAACTGAACCTGACTGGAGCCTTTCAAGGGTCATGTGTGTCTCCCAGAAACTCTGGATTTCAAATGAAGGTCTTTAAAAGCATGGATCACTCCTGATTTCCCTATTTGAGGTGGGTATGACAGAATCAAGCTCAAGGTGCCAACTATGGGAAAGAGTTTTTGGAAATTAATAATGCCTGTAAGGACAAGGACAAGGACATCTCAGTTTCTGAGACTTTGTCTGAGACTCACATTATTCAGTGATTTGATTGCTCCAAACAGTAGTTACTAACTGCAATCAACAAAAAGGGCTGCATTTTATGAATCAGTATCCACATCTGTGATCGCTAAGGACTTTGTTAGCTTGGTCTCGCAATGTAGCCAGAGATCTTTGTCATGAGCCTGGCTGGCCTCCCAGCACCACCTACTTCCATCTGAACTGGATGCCATGAGATCCCACCCAGAGGAGTCAAGCCTCCCCAGGAACAATGAGTAATTCTTGGGAGACGCCACTGGAAGGCTGCTGCTGTGGCACGGGAAGACCGATAACATCTCTCGAGCCACAGCGGCCCTTTGTGTCAGCAGACACAAGTGGGATGTTCCTTCTTAAGCTTTCCAGAGTCAGAGGAAGTGGGCCTTGAAACACAATGCTCATTGAAATCAGCTTTCATCTGGGGGATCTCGCGGCGTAAGCGCCACTCGGTGATGTGCTTTCCATCTGCAGCTGAGGCCTCCTGATGCATTTCCTCTGTTTGTTCCAGAGGGATGGATGGCAGCACCTTAAAGCAGGCACACATTGTACTGGCTGGTGGGCATTATTCTGGACTGCGGAAAACAGTAGTCCTGAGCAATAACAGTATCCTCAGGAGCCTCTGGTGGAAGTGGATGACATGTCGAATTACCTCCTCATTCTCCTTCCCTCTCCGTATGAATAGCACACTCATTATAGAAGAGTTTAAAAGCATTTCACATCTAGCCGTGGTGATGTTATGTGCTCTGCTGTTCAGAGTTTCTCTCGGCAAGGAAAGTCCACGTACACTTAGGACGCTAAACAGTTTAAGCTCTGGAGAGCAATACTGTAAATGGGGTAAACTACAACTGCTAGGAGACTGCTGAGTGTTACACACTGTTGTTTCACCGTGCTTGACAGAGATTGGATGATACAAGAAATAGAGTCAAGAAGGACATTGTCACCAAGAGAGAGTCACTTCAGCCATGAACTGAGACACTGTGAAAGCAACTCAACCCAACAGTGCTTTTCTTGTCATATGGCTACAGATTGGTCTTCTGCTTCAGGCTGTGGCTTTGCAGGACTTCTGCTTGTTCATGGAGTCTTGTAATTAACCACAAGGGAGATCTAAGATGAGACTAGTTGCAAGTAGAAATGAGTACCGTATGTACCATATGAGTCTGCCATGTGGACAATTGTGTAATTGAATATGGGAATATAAAGACAAAATGGGGCCATTTCTAAAGAGTAAATGGTCTCATCAAATCCTATGGAATAAATCCCCTTTTCTGCTATAGGGTACTCTAGAAAGAGATAGACATGTGCTCTACTTATTGGGATCTCCTTACCAGAACTATTTCAGGAAAGCTCTTAACTGCAGCGAGATGAGGGTGGTAAGAAGGAACTGGAAGTAACTTGTATTTCACAAACTAATTACAGACCATTAGGCCTGAGCCCAGCTCATGGATCACAAGCAGGTTTTGGTAGCTGGGGATAGCTCCACTACTTAATCACCCTGAGAGGTTTAGAGAGGGAGGAAAATGCCGGACCAAAAATTCATTGAGTGTACACAGGGATGGGTGGTGTGTTGTGTGGGAGGAGGAGATTGTTACGAAAAATTGTATCATCCCCTCACAGTCCACTTTGGTAACAAAAAGTATTTTAAAATTTTCCTATCTAGAAATACTGCTGGCAGATCCCCTCTGCGCTGCCTGTTCAGGCACTCTAAAAAAAAATCCTTACTTCCATCTGCTTCCAATGAGTAAGTGCCATCCATTCTGAAAGGGAGAAGAATGTCTTTTTTTACTCTTGATCACTTGTCTGTCTAGATCCAGACATCGTGAGGCTTCCTGGGAGAGCTCAGAGCAGCGGGGTGAGGTGAAGCTGGAGCAAGGGACACAGCAGGCAGGGCAGGCAGGGCAGGCAGGGCAGGCAGGGCAGGCAGGCAGGAGGGCAGCCTGCCTGCCTGCCCCACGATACTGCTGGAGAAGAGCCACTGGAATCAGAACTTAGGGCAAAGGCAGACTGAAAGGAAAATCACACCAAAGAATATAACACAAAAAAAAAGTTTTAAAAGGGAAAAGAAATGTTTTATAAAGATCTGTAATTCTTCGTTTTACTTACTGAGACAGGTCAGGGTATGCTAAACAAAGGGGAGTAGGATACACATGAGAGAAATCAGGAGACTGTCAATTCATTAAAATGTTAATTTACTGTAGCAAGGGGAAAGCAACTCAGCCCAATGACCAAAGGAAATTTTTGGTCAAAAGCTAGGAAAAAATATGACCTGTGAGAATTTTGATAATAATACTGAGGATTACAATGGTGCCCAAAGATTTCAGTCAAGTTAGGCCTTTGCTCTGTGTAATGTTGTATAAACATATAGTGCCCATTCAAGAATATTTTATAAAACTCACCCTAAGAGCAGCTTTAAAGCTTCAGCAGAACAGTCATTTAAATAGCTGAGCGTCTGATGAGTAAACAAGCACGATGGCCACTACCATAGGTATATGGTCATCTGTACTGTGACATGTATTCAACATGCTGTTTTTTCCGTGGCTGACATTTGGGTACCATCAGGAAACTTAATGGCTCACACAGGGAGGTTCAGGGCAAATTGATAGACTTGAACTGGGAGAGGATGAATTTTCCTCTTGATCTGAGTTGACTGAAGAGTGATCGTGGTTTAAACTGCGGCTATTCCTGTAACTTTTCGACAATTAAAGCTAGGTGAAATAAATTCCAGCCTCAGCGTCTTTCACCTGAATGGCAATCATACCTGAAATGACATTAGTGTTGTGATGAATAGAATATAATAGAAAACAAACCTTTAATTTGCCAAGCTTCTGAGATTAAGACATCATTTTAGAAGTTAGGTGCTGCTGAAATGTATTATTCCCACACTGCAGAGATCAAGGGAGTTGACTGATAAAGAGTACCATACGGTAAAGAGTGTCTTAGTATGACTGTCTTTTCAAAGTAATATATACCTTCAATATAAGCACTGTTTAGAAAGCAGCCATGTCACTTCCAAACATGCCTAACCCTTTTCTGGGGCTTCGCAGAGTCTCTGTGTTGAAAGCAAGCTCTCTGTATTGGAAGGCTGAAGATCTCAGAGCTACTTAATAAAATAATTATTTTGATTCCTGACTCTGTGCAGAGACTTGCTGTATTTTTCATTATTCTCAATGCATCTCTGAAGAGACATCTGCCTAAATCCCAAATCCATTCTTCTAGGAGAAATGAGTGCCTGAAAGGTTTACACTGGCACTTAAGAGTCTACTTGAAACAGAAGGAGGATCAGTAGAGTAAGGTGAAATGTCCTGGCAGTGATTTAAAGGGACACAATGGAGGAATATAACCTGTGCAATTAAACCTACAATTTTTGTTACTCTCCAGGAGACCGTTTTTCTGCTTCATTATGTTCCCTGCATCTCTATCCCTGAGTCAGTAAAGGCTGAAGCTTTTCAACACAGTATGCTTTTGTTGAGGAGCTCATCTTCAAATTGACAACATGTTCCATCTAGCATCAATTTGGCATCTAAATCATCGATAAAAACTGACTGGAGGAGGAATCAACATTAAAAGCACTAAAACCAAAATTTCCTTCTTGAACTGGGATACCTGTGAACCAGCCCACAGAGTCAATGAGAAAGAGAAGGCCAGATCCCAGGTTCACTGCTGAATAGCAGTGAATCTGCCCCCAAAAGTGCCTTCTAGGCTGACCCTGTGCCCTTCAGTCCTGTGTCCCTTGGGAGCTGCAGTGCAGGAACAGAACGGCCCCTCCGGGTCTCTGCCTGCCCTGCCCGCTGCCTCCCCGCCGGCTCGTGACGCATGCACCCGGGTGTAGCGGGCGAGGGGCTGAAATTGTGAGAGGCTGAAGAGGCTTCGGGAGCTTTGTGTTACGTACAAAAAAAGGACAGAAATAAATAGAGGCAGGGGTTTGGAGTCTCTAATCAGCCGTGATTGCTTCCTGTGCAGAAGTCAGCTGTTTCCATACAATAGCCAAGCTGTTCAGTCTCTAGGCGCCATACCAAGGTCATCACTTTTCTATTGTTGTTCCCCACCCCCATGGAAAATTCCTGTGCTCTTTTATGTATATAAGGGTGGTTGTAGGTTTGTTTGTTTTTTTTTTTAACTTGGAAAACTCATGCCTGCCTCTCGTGGTTGTGGAAGGGTTCAGCACTAGGTACTGCCCCAAACTTGGCTTTTCAGGGCTTTTCCTTCACTCTGCATCACCAATGCCTGATGTGCCTCTTATCTCAACAACTTTTTAAGGTTTTTAAGCAAAATACTTATCTTCAGTGTGTTATGTGGAGGATATAAGCCAAATTCAAATCTGACATATTTATTGCTACTTGCTTTTCTAGTAATTCATGTGTCATTGCCGTCTGAGACAGTAAGAAACAAGGCCATGTCAGCTCCTAGATATTGTTCCCTTATAGAATATTTATTTACTGACACGTATACAAACCTTGCTCTTTTAAACCTACCTAGTGGAAACTCTGTGAAAGGAAGTGGTTTATCCTAAGAAGCCATTGAGCCATCGTTGCATTGGTTTATTTTGAGACCTGCTGAGCAAAATCCTAAAACCTTCAGAAGTCGTGTAGAAAAATATTCATTCTGGGCAGCTTCTCTGGTTTCTCTAAATTTTTCTAAGTCTCTGTCATTGGGCTAGACCTGATCCTGGGCAACACTAATCAAGTTCTTAAAAAAACCACTGCTTGTTATCTGTTGCTGCTGGCCTCAGTTGGACAAGGAGGTTTAGCTCTTTGCAGTTTTAATGCCACCTATAGCCCGGTCTACAGTTTTCAGAAGCTTTGACTAATTCACTATGAATTTTTCTGGGCAGCTGTAGTTTACTAAGCGGAATTGGAAAAAAATTGTGGATTTCAGGAAGGGCCTGTTTGCTGGCACCCCATGCTGCTCAGGAATGCAAGATGGGAGCAGTTTATTAGCATACCAACACTAGGATCTCTGCATGAGATATTGGTCTCTCAGGATGTTCAGTGGTGATTGCGGTCTCACAATCTCATCTCTGGTGTCACTTACTGTTAATGAAACAATTGTGCTCCTCAGCCTGTGGCTTGCACAAAATTTACGACAACTCAGTGCTTTAATGTGCAATCATCGAAGGAGGCCAAGTCAGATGAAAACTATGTATTTAGTTATGAAAAATGTTTTTTCCTGATTTTTTTTTTTCCTCCCCCAAATGAACAAGTTTTGATGGTCCCTGTTGTTGCTGAAGCAAGCAAGGCTGAGCCACTGCAGTGAGTTTGGGAGTTGGGGGCACTTGCTTGGATATACAGACTTCTTTTAACCTATAAGCTATCACTGCTTAAAACTCACCCTTTAATTTATCTCTGGGTGATTTTTTTGCAGTTTGTGGTTCTTAAGTTCCCTCAGGGGCACAGAAATCTACTACTTAGGTGCCAGCCAAGTTCATGAATATCTGTGTCTCTGAGAGTCCTCTTCAGGAAGGTGTGACCAGACAGGCTTCACAGTTCTGCCGGGAACAATTGCTGTTAACACACTTTTGTTTGAAGGCTTCTTCCAAGTTCTATGGGCTCTTATTATTTCTTTTCCAGTGCATTATTCCACTGTAATAGTTTCTTTGGGGCTACTTCTAGCTACTGAACAGGTTATCACTCTACCATTAGACAAGATACCACAAAAACCCTCTCTGATGACTGTGTCATTTTGAAAATCCTGAGTGAGTTACCATTTAATGTTAAACTTGTGTAGCATACATAGGACACAAAGTAAATGCTATGCTTTTTAGCCTCTGTGAATAGATTTTTGTACTATTTGGGGTTATTTTTAAAAAAAATGTATTGGTGGTAAACCATTGTTTTGTCATGTTAGCACGGTTTCAAAATGACAGGTAGAAACTAAGCAGAAAAGGCTATCGAGATTTACAGATGGCATCTGTACACTGCCCTCCTACCCTTTCCCTTTGGCTGTCACAACCATGCTATGTCAAGTGCCAACAGGATTGTACCATTATGTTGAAATGTTGGCATTTTGTTCTACTACATACAGCTTTTAATTAAAGGCCCTTTTTCAGATTTATCCCCCCAAAATAACTACGAAAGCCTTTTCTTTCTCAAGGATGATTTTTCACATCTAATATTTACTGCCACGACAAGATATCCAAGCACTTCCTACTAAGTATGGTACTCTTCGTCACTACTGAGTATCTGCACTAGTACAGTTTACTTGTTGCTGTTTTCCAGAAACTGTTACTTCCTCAGTTGCCCACAATAAGGCTTAACACAGATTTCTCTACAGCCCCTGCAGTAATTGCTCAGAGCATTATAGTTCTTAATAACGCGGTCCTAGAGTTTCAGTTAACAGTGTCACAGCACTACATCTGGCATCATTGATTCTTAATGAGAACAGTGAATGTACATATTTAAATACTGAGACAGTAAGAAACAAGGCCATGTCAGCTCCTAGATATTGTTCCCTTATAGAATATTTATTTACTGACACATAGACAAACCTTGCTCTTGCAGTGAATGTACGTATGTAAATACTTTAGTGCAAAAGCGTAGTCAAAATAATGTTTCAGAATGGTGAAAGAAAATTAGCAGTACTATAAGAAATGTTCCTGTAAATTCTTTGTTTCATTTCATTTCACATATAAATAAAATTAAAAAGAAAATACTGCTCCTAATTTGCACAATACCACTCTAATTAAGCTCTTATACTGGACACTTTGTTGTAACACCCAAGTGACACTCAGCAGACTGCCATGCAGACTGAGCTGCACCTTTCTTAATGTCCTTGCCCTCCCTCTCTCCCCTCCCTCTCCCTGGTAGAAAATTGTATGAGATTTATTGTTTAAAAACAAACCAGACAAAACCAACTAGAGCAGAACAACCTTTGCTTCTCAGGACAATTGCAAATTTATTCCCAAGAAGCACAGTCAATATCACCTCCACTCTTTATTGCAATGGTTTGAATATTGTTTTCTTTTAATATTATTTATTTATGTGCATTTGTTTCAGGGCAATGGGTCATTTAAAGCTAATAATATGTAATACTGCAACCTCCAAATTTTATGATCATATAGGAGCTTTGCGCTGTTCACTGAAAAATATAAAATATTCAAGGAAAGGCAATGAAATGGCAATAATTTGGGATGAAGTAGAAGATTAATGTGGGGCTCAATTTTATTTAAAGATGAGGTTTGCCCTCATATGCTATTATGTGCTATAATAATGTTTCTGAAAAGGATGGACAGATTGACTTCCTCACCTTTGCTGTGAGGTATTTCCCAGATGGGTTAATAGCTAATATTCTAACAATTTTTTTCGTGTTTGTCTTCTCTCCCTAGATCTCATTTATACCTTTGAAGAAGATTATTCCTTCCGGCTACGATTCAATACCTAGTTTATTAAAATCTTGCCAGTTACTTAGATCGTCTTTACTCTCAAAATTGCTATTGTAGAGGTGAAGCCTCTTGGAATAATGACTATGACATGACTTTTTAAAATCCCTCAAGTAGTTAATTATATTCCCAGAGAGCTGGGGTAATAACAAGAATACTATGAGTTGTAATAAAAATGTAAGAAGATTTTCGGAAAAGTATAAATCAGTCTTTAACTATAGTCTGGTTTGAATTATCAAAGGCAATAGGGAGAGGGAGAAGGGGAGCAGAAATGAGATAACTCACGTGAAGCAATACCACAGGAAATGTAAACCATATGTAAGCTAGGCTATGCAAATACACCAACATATTCACCTTCAAAAAACTTTTAAACACATTTCCGTGGAGAGCAGAAATAACTGTAAGAGCAGTTGGTCGCTGGGGGCCCAGCTCATGTGGCTTTTGCCCCCCAGGGCTGAGCCCAAGGCAGGGCACTACCTCCACACCACCGGGGTGAGGTGGAAGCTGGTCACAGGGGACTGAGGGTGACGGTACCAGGAGTGCCTCCAGGCAGGTTACCCACACCTAGATGTAGGCACAGCATGGTATGGTACGTTTTCCACATGTGTGGTACTCAGCAGCTCTGACAGAGGCAGGGCTCTGCGGTGGGCAGGGGCTTTCCCACAAGCATCCGCCACCGCACGGGAGCTGCGCGCAGATGTTTCCAACCATTGCAAGGGGGGATGAGACCTCACCTTGCAGCAGGAAGCTGCACAGGACGAGTCTGTGCAAACACACAGGTCCTGCAGAACAGCCAGCACCAGGTAATTGCATATGAAAACTTTATATACATTTTAGCACTTAGCAGGTGGAGGTACTGAGCAATGGCTGGGGTTCTTGCTGCTGTTAACTAAGAGCCATTATTTTCTAGCTTGTGGCAGCTGAGTACTCTTCAAGAAAGGAAAATAGAGTTAAGCTCACTGCTGACATGAACTTACGCAGCAATTTCTATGTTCCTGCTCTATTCATCTGACATTCAAAGAGTAATTATAGTATAAAGGAGTATTCTGGGTGCTACTTTTTACCCTCTGCTTTCTAGGAACGCCACTGCTTGGATGAGTTCCTGCTGCCACTTTATACAAATCATGTTCTTTCTTTCTTGGCCTGTAACTCTGACACAAAAGAAGCTTCTTTTATCATTACTTAAAAATAAAGAACACTAACAAAAATTCACTGATCAAAGTCATTCATTCATCAGCAGAATGATTTTTGCATGTTGCTACTTTCCATGTGAGAACTACTGCACAAGGAGAGCGACTGTGAATAGACTTAGTGTTTACATAGTACCAAAGTATAAGGTTGCTCCTTGTCACCAAAACAGCACTGAACCCTCATGATACACTAACATGTGCGTGGTAGCCGATGACACATCATTGCTGCCTACATTAGCACAGCAAAGATGCTTTGTTCTCTGATGTCATGAGTTTCAAATCCCAGATGGGGATTTACTGACTAAGCCACAGTGAGCTGCTGTGAGTTGCCTCCCAAAATGAGAAGAGGATAAAATAGAAAGGCTTTCTCCTTTCCGTTTCACTTCAGAAGTACTGCTAAGCACTGGGAGTTACTACAGTTCTTGCTGACAAGAGCTACATACACCCATCAGTGGAGAAAAAGCGCATTAGCCACCCCAGGACAAGGCATAGTAGCAATTCTTCTGAGTTCAGATATATAAATCACAGATGAAATTCTCATTCAAATAAAATTAGAAACTGTAACTCCATCCTGCTACAGGCTGGAACTGGTAATTGCTCAGCATATCTGTATAGCAGGACACTTGTTCCTCTGCACAAATGTGGACTGAGGAATTCCAGTTTTACTGTCAGGTAGTCACTTCTTAAATTCTTCTCTTGTGTTTCTGCAAGTTCTTGTCTTTTAGTAATGGCACAACATATGTTGCATATGGAAGATGTTACAACGTACAAGCCTTGTACAGACACACAGAAAAATATTTTTTCTGCCGCCTTCACTGTGAGACGTGGGTAGTGCAAGTGCATCACCAGAGCCGAGGGTAGTGAACCTCTGCAGGAGGTTCTTGTGGTGGGTTGGCCCTGGCTGAGGGCCAGGTATCCACCAGAGCCACTCTATCACTCCCCTCTTTCATTAGACAGGGGAGAAAAGGTGCAACGAAAGAAAACTTACGGGTCGAGATAAGGACAGGGAGAGATCATTCTCTAATTATCATCACGAGCAAAACAGACTGGACTTAGAGAGGGAATTCATCTAATTTATTACTAAGAAAAACAGAGTAGAGGAATGAGAAATAAAACCAAATCTTAAAACACCTCCCCCCACCCCTCCCATCTTCCCAGGCTCAACTTCACTCCCGGCTTCAACCTCCGCCCCCCTCAGCGGCACAGGGGGACGGGGAATGGGGGTTATGGTCAGTTCCTCACGCGGTGTTTCTGCCGCTTCTTCATTCTCAGCAGGAGGACTCATCGTTCCCCCGCTCTAGCGTGGGGTCCCTCTCACAGGAGACAGTCCTTCACGACCTTCTCCAACGTGAGTCTCCTCCACGGGGTGCAGACCTTCAGGAGCAAACTGCTCCAGCATGGGTCCCCCACGGGGTCACAAGTCCTGTCAGCAAACCTGCTCTGGCGTGGGCTCCTCTCTCCACGGATCCACAGGTTCTGCCAGGAGCTTGCTCCAGCGCGGGCTTCCCACGGGGCCACAGCCTCCTTCAGGTGTCTCCACCTGCTCCGGCATGGGGTCCTCCACGGGCTGCAGGTGGAATCGCTACACCCCCTCATCCTCCCTCCATGGGCTGCAGGGGGACAGCCTGCTTCACCATGGTCTTCACCAGGGGCTGCAGGGGAATCTTGCTCCGGTGCCTGGAGCACCTCCTCCCCCTCCTTCTGCACTGACCTTGGTGTCTGCAGAGTTTCTTACATCTTCTCACTCCTCTCTCTGGCTGCAAAAGCGCTCTCTAACTGTTTTTCTCTTTCTTAAATATGTTATCACAGAGGCGCTGATGGGCTCGGCCTTGGCCAGCAGCGGGTCCGTCTTGGAGCGGGCTGGCATTGGCTCTGTCAGACACAGGGGAAGCTTCTAGCAGCTTCTCACAGAAGCCACCCCTGTAGCCCCCCTGCTACCAAAACCTTGCCACGCAAAACCAACACAGTTCTTCATGCTGAGAACTAAAATAGAAGAGGACTGCAGCCCGGAGTCTTGCTGTAAGTGTTGGTTGTGACCTTTTTGAGTGATGATCCCAAAGCACTACACAATGCTTGAAGAATTAGCCTCACAGCATTCCTAGAAAGCGGGGATTATTACTTCATTGTTAAAGATGTGGAAACTCGGCCACAGAAAAGTCGTGACTTTTACACGGTCACACAGGAAGGAGTCAGAAAGAGGGAAAAAAGATCTAACCAGTGACTTAAATTCTTCATCTTTTCCTCCTAGTTATTCACTACATGATCTTGGGCATTCATCCCAGAGAAGTGCTTTAAAGCTTCATTTGTATATGGACAGCACATGGAGATACTTAAATGGAAAGGATAACTGTTGTCACGAAGCATGGGCTGAAGTCAGGTGGCACCTGAGTCAGGCAGGGTTTGCAGAAGTCTCATGTCCCAGGGGGTTGACAGAAGAGCAAGCGCCAGCCTGGCTTTTCATCCCACAGCAGCAATCCACTGCCAGAATTGCTTCACAAAAACAGTGTAAAGAAGGAAAAAGTGGATGCTGGGGGAAGAAAAGAGACTTGAAGCAATCCCAGAGCATGAGAGCATTCAAAATCATATGACTCCTGTGTGCTGTCACTTCTCTTCCCCTAGAGTGAGGGCCAGGTGGGAATCAAAAGGATGAATCTCCATCCTTATCCCTGGGAATGGGCAGATCTCAAAAAACTCTAAAACTAAGGGAGGATATGAAACAATACCAGGCACTGAAATGGAGAGGAATAAGCAGGGAAGACTGACAAATCTGCGTGAAGATAAGAACCCAAGAACAGTGCGAGAGTACTAAGGAAAAATAATTAGCAAGAATAAAAAAAGGATTATAATTGCTCCAGTGAATTGCAGATGTCCACAAAAGTCAGTCAGAAAAAATGAAAAGTAAGATTGAAAAGTGTTTTCTTATCCCTAATTCTTGAAAAAGCAATGAGAATTTACTTCTTCAGGGAGCAGGGAGAAAGAAGTCTTTTGCTCTTGCAGAGATTGCAGCACATCAGATCAGGGGGTTATGAAAGTTCAAACACTCAAAATCTGTCAGCTTCCTAACTACCCATTCTGGAGCTAAGCGTGCACCAGGCTAGAGGTACAAGCAGGGGCGTTGCAGGAAAAGTAGCTAATGGTTGTGTTTAAAATAGCACCTACCCTTCCTATCTTACTGGCATTGACTGCAGAGACAGGCACACCCATTCGGGCCTGCTTTGCACTGCAAATATTTTACTAGTCTGACTATTTTGGTTAGAGATGTGATTTCTCTTTAACTGGAATTACTGTGGCAGTAAAAGCCCTCAGGTAAAGGCCACTGTACAGCCGTATAAATATGACCATATTTCAATTTCCATATGGAATTAGGCAAAGCAGTATAAAATAATATTTTATTTCTAAACTACGCCGGTGCAGAGGCTGCTGTATTACGAACACCAGGTAGCAGTTAGATTTTCTGGACTGGAAACAGGCACTGGAACAGGTTGCCCAGAGAAGCTGTGGATACCCCAGCTGTTCGAGGCCAGGTTGGATGGGGCTTTGGGCAATGTGGTCTAGTGGAGGGTGTCCCTGCCCGCAGCAGGGGGGTTGGAACTAGATGGTCTTTAAGATCCCTTCCAACCCAAACCATTCTATGATTCTGTGATTCTATGACTTAGCAGCTTATCTGGGTGGAAATTGCTGTCTGCAGAGGTTTTTTTTAACCTTCACTAAAGCTAGTCTGCCTCACAGTAACTGAGGGTATAAACTGTGTCTGGCTGGACTGTTTGATCAGTGTCCAAAGTTGGGCTTAACCTTGCATGTTAAGTTGATTCAAACCTGAACGTTGCATTTTGCTGTCCTTTCCTTCTGGTGACTCTGGATCATCTCTAGATTACCCCTTTGGCAAAATAAGTCAAAACTAATGATGCAATTGCAGTGAATTTAATTAAGTTACACCCTCAATTAATAAAGGTTGACCAGCCTTTATTAACGTCATCATTGCTGTCTCAAAATAGGCATTCGTAAGACCTGCTAAGCATTGCACAAACCTTGCACAGCTCCTTGCAGACACGCTCCAGGCTGACCTGTTCCCAGTCAGACAACCCAGCTGCAGGGGGAGTGTAGCAGCACCAGGCAAAGCCTGCTCGAAGGACCATGGCGGCCAGAGAAAGATGTTGGCACCTTGAGGACAAAGGCGTAGGCCATGCAGCTCCTCTGCAGAAAGGGAAGGAGAGGAGAGGTGCAGCACGACAGCAGGGTACTGCAGGGAGAGACTTGATGCTGCCAGTGCTGGTGCTGGCATGGGAGGTGGTGGTGGTCGCTTTCCAGAAGGCCCTCCCAGCCCTTCTGCGGTTCCTTTCCCCTTGTTCCCCAAAAAGTAACCTCAGATCCCAAACACCCTCACTTTCCAGATGTCCTGTGTGGCAGGGCTGGGGCTGTTTGCTGGCTCCCAGATCTTCCTGGCTGAGGAGCAGCACAGGTGGCAGCTGGCCATCAGGACAGGCACCATGGCACACTCAAGCCCATGGCACACTCAAGCAGCACCCCTAAAATGTGTAAAGTGAGTCCTGGAAAGATATGGGAGGAGGCTGATACTTGAGGAGACCCCTAAAGCAAAGGGATCGAGTCCTTCCCACACTGCCAGCTGCTTGGAGCAAGAAAGAGTATGAGCATGCAGTGGTGCAGTGGGAGCAGGCATCGGGGGATCTCTACTGGTTTATTATTTTATAAGCCACTGTGTGTCTGGTATGGATCTGGTCTTAGCCTGGCTTGCAGTAGTTCAGGGGGATCTGACACGCACTGTCCTGTGTGCAATCTGCCCGTGGCATCGCACGCAGTGGGAAAAGGCCGTTCTCCTTCCCCCCACTCCACGCAGTTGTAAGCGTATCTCCAGGTGAAGGGAATATCTGAATGAGCTTAGTTAGTAAACTTAGCAGTAAGCCTGTGCTTACACATTGAAATCAGCTATGTCATTCTGGTCTAAAAATAGAAGAGACTCAGTCCCAACTTGAACTGGATCCTAAAAAACGTATTTATGGCCTTCTCTGCTCCACGAATTATCCTGCAAGCTCAGCAGAACCAATTACCCATTGCATTTACGGACAGCCAACAACAGCTGTCCTAATTCCTGCCACTACAGGCCTTTGGGGTTTTTTCCTCTTCAGATCTTCTGTCGGCAATGGGGGCACCACATCTGGAGCAGGGATTGAGCAACAGCCCACGTTTGATCCTGCGCATAGCGCCGTCCTGCTCTCAGCACGCACGGGCAAGGGTTTCGTTAAGGAGCTGCAAGCCCAGCTGCACTTGCACTCCACAGAAGTCACGTGGGGAGGGCATTTGGAAGGGAGGGAAGGGGGGTGATGAAGACCCGGTGTCTGCCCATCTCTGAAGATGAATGCTGAGAGAGGGCCCTAATGGCTTGGCAGGGAAAAAACACCAGTGCATGAATGAAAAAATATGTTCGCATCTCTTTAATCCATTCTCAACGAAATCCCCATCATTATCAGCACTACATATAATTAAAGGGTTTATTTTTGTGTTACAAAATCTCTTTGTAATTATGGAGTGGTTGTGAAGTGCAGCATTTCTGTGTGTATGTTTGAAGAAGTGAGAGACCTGCCATTTTCTCCATTTCCTACTATGTCACTTACATTTTCCTTTGTGCCCACACACCATTAGCTTCCTCCCCTCTACGATACAACCTGCTCCATTAAGATAATTTCTTTTTTAATAAAAAAACAAAGATGAAACTGCTTGTGAAGTACCCTCACATACACCAAGCAAAGTGTCTGACAAGACACCATTTCTGCTCTGTCTTCTTTCTCATCTGGAAGTCTGGGATACTTTGAAATGAAAAGTAACGATGTGAAACTGAGTTCAGAGCCAGGGGAGAACTTTCCAAAGATTTCCTATTTTGCTGTTAAACAGTTACACAACTGTTAATTAGAACTCTTTTGTATCATTATAGACAAAGAGAGAGAGACAGGAGTGACTGAATTTCAGGGTGATAGGAGAGTCCTGCAGGTTCACTCATTCTCTACTCATTCAGTTCCTCCTTCTCTAAAGGATGTTGGCAGGAGGATGAGTTTATACCACCAGAGAAATTGAAGTTGTGAAAAAAACCCACAACTCTACAAAATTTAGAAATGAAAGGACTATCATACAGAAATGTCAATAGCTAGCTTGGTACTTACACAATACTTAAATGAAACTTGCATTAAAGTCTGTTGTAAAATAGGTACTTGCAATGTTGGGTTTACATTTGCCCAATATGCTTCATAAAACTGTCCATTAAAATTCCTGGATTATTTTATCCCATGTATTTGCAAGATGTTTGAAATGAGACATTTCAGTTTAGCTATAACTGTATTAAAATACAAAAATAGAAGGGGCAACAGTAAAAAAAGATAACAGCATTTGATTTTAGATCATCATTTGATAACAATGAGCTAACTTAACATCTTAAATTACAAGGAAAAACAAAATAGACAAAGATATATACATACATATCTTCTGATCTTTACAAATATCAGTCCTATTTCATTACAGTCTGGCATGTGTGTACTTTCCTTTTAGACTTAACAAGGAACTACAAAGTTATTATGAAAACTGCACATCACTGATTTGTTTGCCACTATCAACTCTGACAGGAGTTTTCAGCACATGAATCACTTATGATTTTTTTATTCATAATACCGTTCCTCCTTTGGCCTGTGTGGCTTCTCACATCTTGATTCACAAATAATTAATTTTCTTAGCGGGAAGCATGCAAAATTGTCACACCTGAGAACAGAATTGCTTTGTTTACAAAACCTTTTTTCAAAAGAGCAATTTAAATTTGACCTAGTAAAGTATCAAGTGTTTCTTACCTACCAGCAATGGTATTCTTCTTATCAAGTTATGCAGTCATTAGGACAACTGAGAAGTAGCATGCCTCTGTGTTATCTATTATAATGATGATAATTATTATTTATTAGTATTGCAGCTATAATATGATCCCTGGAAGCTTCCTATAATTGAGGTTACCACTTTCAACAGTTTAATCACTTGAAGCTCTTTTGACATGAAACGGTATAATTATCTAATTAACTGGAGAGGGATGTAAGTATTTCATATTTGTCTTTGACAAAAACAATAGAAGTGTCCCTCATTTTAGATACTTCTCTGTGGACAGAGTAAGGCAAAGGAGCCCCTGTAAAATCATCTGGTTCTCCAAGCATACTCATCACAAAAAGCCTGAATGGGGCAGAGAAATCCATTGCTGGCCCAAGGTGGATTGGGTTTGGAAACATTCCTCTGATGCACACACATACTTAAGCTGCAGCCAATGTCACTGAAGTCAGCTGGGACCCCAGCAAATGGTTATAAGGCGAGTATTTCCTGTGCTTGTGTCATTTCTGTGTCACATTTCTGTGACACATTCAACCCAGGAGAGTTTTCCCAGGCCCTCTTCGTTGTTTAACAGAAAACCAAGTTGAACTATGAAACTCTTCTGCCAGAACTCTCTCTAATTTTCAGGCTTTTTGAAGGCATTTGTCCACAGGCTTTAAGAAGGTCAAGTAAATGTATTGGTTACTGGCAAAATAATGGTTGGACTCAGTGATCTTAAAGGTCTTTTCCAATCTAAATGATTCTATGATTCTATGAAAATAAGGTTCTATAGCTTCTGATAACATGATTTTAATACAAGAGTACACGTGCTACACATGGTGCTCATTTCATGCAATGTTCTTGCATCATGGGTTAAAAAATGTGTGAAGAGCAGCAACATTTACCTAAACATGGGTTAGAAATGCTGCACATTAACTGGGATCATTAAATAACATAATTATAAAAGCTAATCTTTCAGCTGGGATAGGAAAGAGCCATGTAGGTGACTACATTTTGCCCCTTTATCTTACAATTTCACTCATTATTTCCTCTTACGAATTCTCTTGTAGGATGATTTTTGCATGGCGCTCTCAATCAGTATTTGCCAGAATGCAAAGGGGATGGATAAAATTACCAACTCAGGAAAACGTATTTGCTTTAGTGTTACCAGTGTCACGAGATACAGGATATCAGAGAATCAAGCTTTTCAGTCTTGCTTACTAGATAAGAAGAGCCTACTTTCCATAGGAAAGCCTGTTTTACCAGCTCAGCTATACCTTTTCTCCTTTCTTTCTGCATTATCTCTATTTAGCCGAATTGGCTATTGAAGAGAACACGTTCGAATTAAACAGAAAATGCAAATAGGCCAACAGAGACCCTTGAATATTACTTGCATCTGAAATGAATTTACTCTGGCCAGCTGAGCATGTTTATCCAGTTAGGGAGCAGGAAAAGCCCCATGTCTTACCTAGCCAAGCAAGACTAAGGAACATGGCTCACAGGCAAAGGATGTGCAAATAGTCTATTCATTACTATTTTAGCAGCACCTGGAGGCATCAGTCAGGACTGGGACCCTGATGTGCTCTACAAACACTGAGCAAAAGACACCTTCTACCTGCAAGAGCATACAGCCTAATTAGACAAGAGCAGCAAACCAAGATACAAGGCTACACAAAAACACAATGTAAGTGCAAGTCTCTAGTTATACTTCACTCCCGGTGACTGCAGACCTGGGTGAGGAAATGAGTGCTGGACTTTGTCCCAGGATCCCACAGCTAAATGTAAAGCTGCAGAGAGCCCTGCTCCTGAAACACCACAGCACCACACCACAGATAGTATTCTCTTCATGGTGGATAGTCTATGCCATTCTTTTTTTGGACAATATTGTTCTTTTAAAACTCCAGTGTGTTAAACACGTGTGCGTAAGTAGGCAAGTAGCACACCCCCCCCTCTACTTCAAAATTTTCTATATCAGGACTACCAGCAGCGAAAAAGTATTACAGCTGCCAATACAGCTCAGCGCAGATGTATCATGAATTTCAAATTATGAAAAGATAGCCGAACAGCCATGTGGCTGCCAGAGGTGCCTACCACAAAAAGGAAGAGAGTAACCATGTCCATCGAAGACTAGGTCAATGACCTTCTGCTTACGATGAGCTCACAGCCCTCTTCAACTTTATGTACTTTTTAAATCAACCTGTGATTGAACATATGATCCAAATCCAGCACACCAATGTGCCACCTTGAATCTTACGTGCTGATAGCTTTCCCATCACCAAAGCAGAGGAAATTGTCTCTGTTCCTGCAGAGATCAGGCCTTGTTTTTGTAGTGCTTAGATGAAACACTATGTTTCATTTTAGATAACCTACCCATGCTACAGGGAAGACACCATGAAATATCAATGTGAGCGTTCACAGTCAAGAAAAAAAATTGCTTCAGTATGATCTGCACAACAAATGACTGACACCAAAGAAGGACAAGGGAAAGGATAGCAGGTTCATTTGGTTACACATCAAGGCCTTAGTGTAATTATACAGTGGGATCTTGCTGTGTTATTATGCCTTTATTAAATTGAGTTTGGTTTTGTGCTGTTGGATTTGACACAAATTCATGGGTATAACAGCAGAACTAAATGATGAAATTAAATTATGTAAATATAAATAAAAGTTTATTGTATTGTTATTGCTCCTGTTACCAAATTCAGAACCTTGCAATCTGCTGCCTAAACTGCATAGCTCTTTCTCCAAGTATGCTCTTTAGGCCAAAAGGATAAAAGCTCATCCCCTCTGTGAAGGTCTCAAAATCTGACTTCGGTTTTTTTGAAGGACATGACAAATTGCTATAGATAAAGATGCTGAGATGGCACTAAACACGTGGCTAGGGCTTGCTGGGTTTTGATGACTGAGTGTCACATGCTGCCAAGCTGTCTCTAAACAAAATCGTTTATACAGGAACAGCAGCTGAGATGCGAAACCCAGATTAGATGACTTGTCGTTCTGAGAGATTTTTCTTCTGGGAACGGCGTCTGGAGGCCTGATATGAAAAAAATGAGAAATCTGCAGAAAAATTAAAAGGAAACTGTGATGCGGTGCTTTTTCTCCTCTGAATGGAATAGTGAAAAGAGTGGGAAACATGTTTCAAATCTTCACTACTGCAGACAAAGTACATAAAGATCAGAGCTGAAGTTAAGATCAGAATATCCAGATCCAATTCTGGTTAGAGAGGTTACAAGGAAAAACTTGTATTATGCAGTCATTATAAAGATTATTTTATTGCATAAAAGGTTTAATTTATATCATATTTGTATATAGAATTATAATTCTGCCTCAAGCTATAGCATTTTAGCTATGATGATAAAGTACTGCGTAGGTACCTAATGACTACTAGAAAGTCTGGAATTATACCAGTATTACTCTCAGACCTTACGACTGATCTGAGTTAACTACACTAAAAACATATATACAGAGATATCCTTTTCTGGACATTTTTCTAGAAGTGTATTTCATCTCCATCTTCATCATAGCATACTTTTATAATACTTATGAACATTATGGCTATAACTTTCTTTTACACTTATAAATGAACAATATCGATGCCTTCTATTTGCAACACTTACATTTTCCTGTTGTTCAGAGATATGCCAGAAAGCAAACATACCCATAAGCACCTTACATTGCAGTATATCTCTACTAGTGCATATATTTGTCTTTATGCAGTGGAAAAGAATTTAAACACATCTGTGAATATACCTATGGCATAACCAGTACTTTCCACTTGCTAAATGAACTACACATAAAACATTTCTTGATCATAAATAAATAAATAATGTTTCTTTGACATGCTATTTTATTTTTCCCCACATTTTTGTTTCTGTAGTTATTTTTACCCCTGAGAGGTATTTTGAGAAGGGGGTTGTTTCCTTGAATTTGCTGACTCAGAATATTCCACCTCTAAGTGTCCTCAGGCAGACAATCCTTAAAAGTGGAATAGAGCTGCTAAATATTCACAGTACTATAAAGGAGCCCCATGCATCTCAACTGGGAAGATGTTTGTTCTCAGCAGAAAAAATTTACATACAGAGAACTGAAGGACATAATATATATAGTGCAGCTCCTCCAAGACACTGAGTTACCTCAAATAATTTCTCTGGGCCAAGCCAACTCAAGCAAGATAACTTCATCAAGCTTTGATGAAGGACAGATCTTCTCAAGCCAGCTCTTAAAAGGGATTCTTCTTTGTTCCTGTATTGCTACAAAAAGGAGGAAGAAAGCTTAATCCCTCTATGATGCAACTTGAAAGAGGAGCTGGGGTGTTGAGCTAGTCAGAACATGCTGATCTTCATGGAGATCTTGCACTGGGGTGACATCAAGACAGTCTCTGCCTTACGGTCTCAGTGCTCAGCTTGCAAGTAAGTATTGTCAGACTCACAGTCGTGCTTACTGAGGGAGCAAACAAGTGTGGGTGACATCGTTGTTTAAAAAAGGGTCACAAAATAACAGCTGAGAACTAGGATGTCCCAAATAGACAAACAAGACAGGATGCAGCCTGGACAAGTTGTGGGACAGATCTAGACAACGGATCACATTCATGACTATTCACCAAGACTTGATCTGCAAGGACAAGCAATTCCTTTGGTTGGGATGTGAGATTAGAAGCATCTGACAGACTACCAGAATTACAAAAATGAAAGACAACCAAGACACTTGGGTGAAAATACAGAGCTGGGTATTACTGAACAGCTCAGAAGTCAGGGAGATTAATTTACTTCCAATTCAAAAAGATTTTAACACAGTGTCTTGTTCAGCACTGAGAAAATTGATACTAGAAAATGTGATACTTAATTTATGTAAAGAAGAGGAATACAAAAGCATGAGAAAAAAACTTTGTAGAGACTTCTCCTCTCCATCCACCACATATTAACAAAGAAAAATGATGTACACTACACATGTCAGTGGCTGGGGACTGTGGTCCTGTTGTCTCTTGGGTCCTGGCCACTCCATGCCACATGATGCCCACTGGGTGTACGCCCATGCTATATGAGAGGAGGGTGGCCGTGTCATTATGTGCTTTCTTCCAAAAAGAACCAGTTTGCAACTAGGCTGTCTCTGTTATAGTTTGCAAAAGCCTTTAAAAAGAATATTGGCAGATTGTCTTTCTCAAGTTGCTGTCATGGTCCATTTCCTTGAGATTCTTTCAAGGCAGGGACACACAGACAACCAGAACTAGTGGTTGCAGTTGTGCAGTCATTTTTAGTGAAATTAACCACTGGACGCTGGATAGCAGTAAACACTGCAACCCAACTGTATATTTTTTTTTACAAAACGGGGCTCTGGTTTTAAATGAGACAGTGAATGAGAGCAACAAATAACAGATAGCAAAACTAATGAAGTGGAAGAAGAGTGAAAGGCCAGTCAAAAGTTGACAAAATAATTAAAAAATGTTAAGTTTTTGTGGAGATAGAGTTACAAATTATGTGCACATTTTAAAGCATACTTGGATTCCCTATAATCTTAAATTTCAGAGTTCAAAGGCCTGCCTGTGTCACTAAGTTGAAGGGAGAAAGGATGGAGGATACACCAGAGGAAGGGACAAATCAAGCAATTTGGGATAACTCAGAGGAGAGTGACAGGAAAAAACAGAAGGAAGGAGGAAACATAGAATTATGGGAGTGATATAATGGGAGAAGGAGGGACCATCAGTACATGCGGCCACAAGAATATGGTGAGGACAATACTTTTCACTCTTGCAGGAGCATGACATGACAGTTACCACCACTGATGTAGGATCTTCCTAAGCCTTGGAGCAAAGACATTGCCCATGGAGCTATGTAGACCACTGCTGGCCTGTAGGAGAGATATGCTCCTGTCTCTCCTCTCAAATGCTGCTGCCTGGGAACCATGGCAGGGTAATACTGTGCTGAAGGAGGCTACGCTTAGAGATGATCCTGCTGATTATAAACTCCATGAGGGAATGTGGCAGGCCAAGCTAACCCTGAAGCTCTGGTCTAGGACTGCCAGTGTAACTGCAGGTTCATGCCGGGTGAGCAGAGGGCTGGGGAACCAGATGAAGAGATTGCATCTACAGAATTATTTATTATACTCTGAAGTTATAAACAAACATGTGAGAGCAAGCACATTCCAAACTGAAGTGCATTCATCATTATTGTTAGCAATAATGATTAAAATAATTCTTTGTGCTGCCAATAGGAGTGCAAATCTGAGGAAAAAAAATCCTGAAAACATGAGAATATTATAATGAATTTAGCTTCACACAGCCCCTGTGAAGTAGCCACCCTTATCTGCACATTACAGAGGAGGAAACTTTGGCATGGAGAGATTGCGATTTGCCCAGGGCCAGGCAGGAAGCCCAGGGAACAGCTGAATAGAGCCCCAAGCTCATGAATGCCAGCGCTGTGCTTCAGTCACAAGATCTTTTTTCCTTTCCTTCATTTGATAATTTTCAAAAGAATTAAGTTAGGCAAATCCATAGTTGTGGATTCAAAAGTAACAATTATGCCATCTCCCAACCCAGGATGTTCAGAACTACATGGGAACAGAAGGCTGGTACAGGAGGTTTTCTCTACTTTCTATGTAAGCCAGGAGTGTGGATGAGTTAGGAATCTTAAGCATCAAACTGGGTAGTCTTTATAGACATGTCCAGTATCAAGATTTAGAAAGGAGTGCTGAAACAGACCCAAAACTTTACTAGATGCATTTTAAGCCCCAAGCATGAATGTTTTTAGTTCTGTCTCTGGAGCGATACGTGTTTAATTACACTAGGGAGGCTGTGCTGCTTTGCACAGGAGAGCGGGCAAACCCTGCCACAGAACACATGGGCATTCTGTGCTTGGGGCAATTGTATAGAGGCTGGATAAGGTTCAGAATCCTTTTCACCATGGCAGGACGTAAACATTGCTCATCCTAATGAGTGAATGCTTTCAACGTTAACCAACTTCTCAACAGGTGGAAATAGTCACTATCTTCACTGTTTTGCCTGCAGCCTAATCTGACAGTGATTTTCAGAAAACTCTTATCAGCTCAGATCTCATGGGCTGATTCATCTTGCTTGTGAAAGCCCTTCGGCATGGGCCTGAGGTGAGCACCCAGCTGCACAACACTGCAAAGATCATCATCAGCTCTGCTCAGCCCCGTAGCAGAAGGTAGGGCACATCTACCCTGTCTGTTATCATTGCAGTGCAGCCGTTTGCCCTGACTATTTTGCCTGCCTGCAGCATCAGCCCAGCAAGCCTTCACAGCTTCAGGTTTCTGGGCTGGTATTTCTGCACAGCGCTGCACTGTGGCAATTACATGTGCCAAACCATTTGAAGCCAGGTTGGAGATCTCTTACCCATCACTGTGTAATGTATGTAGCATAAGCTTGGACACACAAGCAGTATTAGTGATGGAAGCATAAGTGTTTCCAAGACTAAGAGCAGCCAACAACAGGTTCTGAGGATGTAATTTTAGATTTAATGGTCAACAGTGCTGGTCTGCTATCTAAGTCTTCCCGTGGATCTAACTTGAAGCCTTTCACAGACCACTACCAGAGCTGTATCAGAGGCAGAAGAAAGACTCTGTAGTGCAGCTATTCAGTTTTCTTGTACACTTCTTACCTAAATACATAATTTCATACATGTTTTTCTTCCTTTAAAAATCTAATCCATAATATCTTATTTGTATGCTTCTGCACCCAATGTGTCTTCTACCAGCTTCACATTCAGCCATGGCTGAATGATGCCTTTGGTGGACTTGGCAGTGTTAGGTTTATGGTTGGACTCAATGATCTTACAGGTCTTTTCCAATCTAAATGATTCTATGATTCTATGATACTGCTTTCACAGCTTGCTAATAACTAGGCAGAATAATGTCAGTCATAGTGGCATACGTTAATCTCAAGAGGAACCATGCATTGTGCAAAGCCTATTCTGATATAACACCACTGCTGACTGCTGGCTGTATCCCTCCCATCAGCCAGTTTTATCATCCACCTTTTTTTACTATTGACAAACAATGCTCCTTCAGTGTGCCTCTAAGCTATCAGTGTGTGCTGTGTCCATAGTATCCCTAAAATCAAGATAAACTGTGTATGCTGCATTTGCCATGTCTTCCACATCTTTCACTGAAAAAGACTGTCAAGCTGGTTTGGCAGAGACTCAAGTCCTGGACCTAGACCCCTTGATCTCTGAGGTCAGTGGGCCACATTCAACCCCTATGAAATACCACTGAGGGTGGTGACAACTTGGCACTAGAATTTTATTATTCACACCTGGAATTAGAATTTGGTTTGGCACAAGTGGACTTTTATCCATCCAACATACACAGAAAGCAGAGAAGAGTGCTAAGAGGCAAAATGAAGAGGTTTCTGTGAAGAGTCACTCTGCCACACCGTAGCAACACCAGAGATGTTGCCCTGCCAGCCCCAGGCAGTGCTGCAGTGGCCTGTGTCACACCAGCCCTGGGGAGCAGGCATCCACATTCGCACAGAGACAAGTGACATGCCGAAGGGACAACTCGCAGCACCCTGGGGGATGTGCTGGTATCGCAAAGACGGCAAACAGGGCAGCACGCAGTGCTACTGCCTCACATGACATACTGTAGCCTCAGATCAGCTGATGGCATCACTGATCAACAGAGAGGCTATCTTTAATCTTTCCTCCTTTGGGATCACATATTAACCATGTGAGCGTGACCCTCAGGATCTCAAGCAGGAAAACACGTCTGCAGTTATCACTTGCCTAACTTCTTGTTTCCTCAGTAGTTTCACAGGGATTCCTCATCTGACATCAGGAAAACCAGTTCCTTTCTCCTATTGCCAGTTATCTCATCTGCAGCAAGAATATTAATTTCTGATCTCACATCAGCATGCAGGATTTACTTTCAGCTCTCCTCAAATGATTGTCAGTTTCTAATCTAATTGTTGTCTCCAGATATTTTACAGAGAGTAGAAAAGAGAGCAGAAAAGTACCAAATCCATGCAGAATAATAAGCAGGAAGACAAGCCTTTAACCTCAGAGGAAAAGGACCTACTAGGAACAGCCTGTGCCAGAACAATCAAAGCCTGAAACTCTTACAAGGAGTAATGTTTTATTCTTTAAACAGTTCATAGTAGCTATCGGGACTACTCATTAAATTAAGTGCCAGCCATTATAAACATATTTAGCTGAGTCTTAGGAGAGCAGCCTCAGGATCATTTGATCCACTTCATGGAAGGACTGTGCTAGGCCCCTTTTGCAGCGGAGGCGATGGTGATGAATGGCCGCCCTGGCCGCTGTGACTGCCGCTGCGGGGAGAACCATTCCTCATCTCCATGGCCCAGCCCCAGCCTGCATGGGGAAGCTGGGTGGGAGCTGTCTCCTGCTAACTGTGATGGATGTGAGGGCTGTGGCACTGTCTGCTGTGGCAAACAGAGCACAGCAAGAAAAATCATCCCAAGTATAAAGCCAGTCAGCCTGCAGAAGCGTTAGCCCCGCTGAGCTAGAGCAAGACCAGGAAAGGCACCTTGTGTGGCCAGCTCTGCTAGGACTTGTTCCCACGCTCTATGCCCTCTGGGCTTCCTTTGCTGTACCAGCTCTGTGCCATCAGAGTGCCACACTGAAGCACCTGGGTGTGGGCTGGCTTGCCCACGGTTCCCCATGCCTGAGCTGCAGAGAGGACTTCTGCCACTGCTGAGGATAGTGCCTGGCTGCCCACAGGTTCTCCTGCACCAACGAGTCATGCCTGAGTCACTTGTGCCCACACCAGGAACATCAAGTCTTCTGCAGGGGAATATAGCAGCCTTCCTGGCTGATATAACAAGACTAACTGAAAAGGACAGGTGAGACATCAGTGTGCATTTGTTCCCAGCAAGGTTTCCCAGGTATTAAACCATCAGCACCTAGCAACAGTTTGGAGACAGGTTTAAATTAGCTGCTCCTCCCTCCCTCATTGATTTTATTTTCCTTTTTGTCTCTGAGAAGGAAGTTCTCAGCAGCCGAAGTGTAGAGAAGCGTTGAGAGAAGATGAGAGGCAGCTGTTGTCAGCTCTGAGGACTTCTGCTGCCAGATCAAAGTGTTCATGCCATGCAACATTAATAATGCCCTCTAGGAAGTCTCAGGGGAACACTGATCTCCAGAATAACAAACAGGTCAGCCCAAGCTTTTTGTTGGTCTCCTTCAAATGGATTTGTAAAACCTCAGATCACTCTCCATGAACTTTCCTGCTGAAATGCACACTTGTTGTATTGGGTTTGTGTGGTAAGGTTTTGGGAGCAGGGGGGCTACAGGGGTGACTTCTGCGAGAAGCTTCTAGAAGCTTCCCCTGTGTCTGATAGAGCCAATGCCAGCTGGCTACAAGATGGACCCGCCGCTGGCCAAGGCCGAGCCCATCAGCAACAGTAGTAGCACCTCTGTGATAACATATTAAAGAAGGAAAAAAAATAACCTAGTGGGACTTTTGCAGCCGGAGAGAAGAGTGAGAAGATGGAAGAAACTCTGCAGACACCAAGGTCAGTGCAGAAGGAGGGGGAGGAGGTGCTCCAGGTGCTGGAGCAGAGATTCCCCTGCAGCCCCTGGTGAAGACCATGGTGAAGCAGGCTGTCCCCCTGCAGCCCATGGAGGAAGGATGATGGGGAGTACAGATTCCACCTGTAGCCCATGGAGGACCCCAACCTCCTGGCAGGACCTGTGGCCCTGTGGAGAGAGGAGCCCACGCCAGAGCAGGTTTGTTGGCAGGACTTGTGACCCCATAGGGGACCCACGCTGAAGCAGTCTGGTCCTGAAGGTCTGCACCCCGTGGGAGGGACCCATGCTGGAGCAGTTGGTGAAGAACTGTACCTTGTGCAAAGGACTCATGTTGGAGAAGTTTGTGGAGGACTGTCTCCTGTGGGAGGGACCCCATGCTGGAGCAGGGGAAGGGTGTGAGTCCCCCCCCTGAAGAGGAAGGAGCGGCAGAGACAATGTGTGATGAACTGATCACAACCCCCCTTCCCCTTCCCCCTGTGCCACTGAAGGGAGGAGGTAGAAACAGGGAGTGAAGTTGAGCCTGAGAAGGGAAGGGTGGGTGGGGGGAGGTGTTTTAAGATTTGATTTTATTTCTCATTCCTTTACTCTGTTTTGCTTGATAATAAATTAGATTAATTTTCCTCTAAGTTCAGTCTGTTTTGCCCATGATGATAATGAGTGATCTCTCCCTGTCCTTATCTTGACTCACAAGCATTTCGTTATACCTTTTCTCCCCTGTCTAGTTAAGGAGGGTGAGTGATAGAGCGGCTCTGGCGGGCACCTGGTCTCCAGACAGGGTCAACCCACCACACTTTGTGCAGGCCACTGACTTCCCAAAATAAAACCTTTCTTCTTTCTGATGAATTTGCTGGAATGGGCCAAACATGGCTCTCCTTACGCTTGAGGGAACTTCTGATGATCTTTGGAGTGACTGGCCCAGGAAGCCATTACTCAGAGGTGATTAGTCCAGGTGAGAATGTAAAGCCTCATATTCTACTGTCAGTAAAACCCTCAAAAATGACCCTTTAAAGATGGACTTGCTCTAAATTGACTGCAGAGGGAGGTCAGACATGTACATTTAGGGACATTTTTCCCCCTTTATTTAGGGAATAATAGTGAGATTTTCCAAATATATCTGTTTTCCTTTTGTGTTGGCTCCTTTCCGATAGAGACATTAGAAATGTGCCCTCATTCACACATCAGTAGGCCTGCTTTGGCTGCAGATGCCTGATATCTTTCTAACAAGAATAAATACAGAGAGGGAGTGTATCCTGGTTTCCCCTCTACTTGGTGGCCAAAGGTGATGTAAAACCCAATGATTCAAGCATCTGAAAAAAGACAAGTGACGTGAGAAGCAGAACCCCAGTAGCACGCTTCTCCTCAGAGGAAACATCTAAGACTATGGTGAAGTCAAGAAGCCTGTATAGGATCTTCAGAGTGTCCTTCACCAGGCCAGTGGTGCTTCAGTTGTCTGGAAGTACGATTCCCCTCCTCTCTGCAGAAGAAATACCTTTGAACTCTGCCCTTTGAACTTCTCATTGCCAGCACATTCAGAGAAGTTTCCAAAGCACCTTCAGCCCTCACTTGGTAACCCTTAATAGACAAAAAAAAAAGTCAAAATAAATGTTCTGACGCTTTAGCAATAGACAGAGATTGCTACCGTGATACAGAGCAGCATGGGCCAAGATACCCTTTTGCACATCTTCATCCATGCAAAGGGCAGCAGCTGTTTTGTGTTGCATATCAGCGAAACTGAGTAACACTGGGTTTCTCTTTAGAGATTGTTGCCTCACTTTCAGGTATTCAAACATTTTGCCAATATTAGTTTATTTTGGGGAAGAAAGAAAGATTATAAACTTGATTTTGATGGTGTGAAGCAAGGACAGAAGAGCTCATTTAACCTTCTGCATATGGTGATGCAGCACAGGCAAGAATGTCACTCCAGAGTTGTGATTCTAGTTCTCTGCTTTAGTTAATAGATAATACTTCTTTTCATAATATGTTGCTCTCCGTGTCCCTACCATGACTCTGGAAATCAACCTGTTTTACACACAGACTGCAGGAGTGCTTTCTTTGTGAAGCAATCACATCTTTAGGAGCAACATTTTTAGTACAAAGATGTGAATTTTTTTCTGCAAAGCAGAGGAAAAAGATGCTACTTATTTTGTGCTCTGCATCAAGATAAAAATAATTGCAATTGTCTTCCACTCATCTTTAGCACTCTCAATGGGAGAAATGAATCTTGCTGGAAAACTCACCTTGTAATCTTTCAGTATAATAGCAGTGAATTTCACAGTAAACCTGGTTTGATTAATGCTCAGGTCTGCATTTACTCCTAATCAGGCTATAAATACAACATACTTGATGATTTTACTTAAGCTGCCTGAGTTAAACAGCTTCCATCACAGGGTCATTCAGGGAAGCTGTTGCTCAGGCCATGACATTGAGCCTTATCAGGTTTGTACTCATTTCTGGTCCCCTGGTAACACTAACAAAACATGTGGGCACAGTTTAAATCAACCACTGTGGAAGCATATTTTTTCTTCTTTTTTTTTTTTTTTTTAAGGGAAGCATTAAATTTTTTGTTTTAACTTGAACTGTCTACTGATAAAGGAAGATGAAAAGATAGTGTGCTGGATGCTTCCTCTGTCTGCTTGGTAAGCATTTACCCCACACCCATCCAAGTGGAGACATAAACATGGTGAATCATGCGCGGTCCTAAGAAAATGTTAAAACAGCCTTTGATGAGGTTTTTTCATATTTTTCCCTCTGGGAAAGTTCCCTACACTCCTTCTGCAGGAAATAATGTCGTTTCTTGTGTTTCAGTATTTGAGAGGACCTGCAATGGAGCACTGAGACCAAAAAGGGTTAAAATACTCTTAGAAATAGTCAAGACATCTGCTGTCTTCTCTAGGTAGTTCTGCAAATCTAACATACATTCTGTTGAGAAAAGAAAATGGCTCTTCCCTAAACACATAGGACTCATGGTCTTTCAGACTTTTGTGAGGTGAAAGAACCAACCAAGGGGCATCGTATAGCACATGATTAATATTTAGTAACGAATGAGTTTAGCAAATTGGAAGAAGTAAGTGTTTTACTTTCTACTCTTTTTTTTTTTTTTTTTTTTTGTCACAATATGAAAACACTGCTGGTAGCTGAACCAAGGCTGCCAACCTGTCAACTATCAGACAGGAAAAATGGTTCTTTTAGCTCCTGTTCTGAGCTGCAAAGCAATGCCCTAATGTAGTACCCAAGACCAGCTGTTGAGGGATTTATCTCTCTGAAATGCTGGCGTGAAGAGAAGGCCAGGCTCGCTATTAGCTGGCACTCAGGTGGTGAAAGAGCTGAGCATTGCATGGGCTGGAAAGTAAGCTTGTGTGTTTTTAGCTCAGACCCCCATCCCGAGAGCCGGGTAACCTGCTGCTTCAGGAACACAGCAGAGGGCAGGAGCTGTTTAACACAGAACATAAAGATGCAAATTCTCATGTAAAAGTGTTCACCTTTGCCAATAATTGAAGTAATGTAGTTTTAGGCAACTCCACACCCGCCCAATGTGTGCTTTCTTGAACTGTCATGCAGTAACATTTGTATTGCAAAATCCCCACTTCACTCATTCCCCTGACTCGGAGATCGTGATGAATGTATTAGCTGATCATCCCACACTGGCTTCTCTGCTTCAGCCTGGAAAGGAGAACTCTCATGGTATTGCCATGAAAGTAGCAGCTGAATACAAGCATTGGACTTACTGGAACTTCAAACTCTAAAACCCAACAATAATAGAATTTGGAAACTCAGTTAAGGGACTTGCTTTCTCAGGCCTGTCCATTTTTTAATATTTGATCAAGCTAGAGTTGGATGTTCACAGTAATTAATTCTCCCATTTGAAATTGTTTTTCTTGAAAACAACAGAATCTGATTTCCAAATAATGCAGTGGAAAATTGGATACTATATCATAGGATCTCTGATGAAAAAGTGTAGACACTGGTAAGTTAAATAAAGTTTTGAAGTTGTAGAAGCAAGGTGAAAAGCAATGGACAAAAAATTTCCTGAACAGTGGGTTACACCTGTGAACTAGCAGGGAAAAGACTGAGAAGAAAATATCTCTATAGCTATAGCTAAACCCTGCATAAATGTGATAAAGATCACAGGTAAGCCCATATGCCCTCACACTTTTTAAGCTGGCACCCAGAGCAACAGATGCTGGGATTACTTATGAGGTTGCACAACCCAACGGGTGCTAATTCCAGGTTCTGTCATGAGGCTGGCACTTTCTAAGTCAAGATCCAAATTATTTCAGCCCTGTCGACTGCAGGGAGACCTTACTGCTTGCTTTGCATTAGGAAATGTTTGCTTTGCGTTAGGTACCAAATCCTATCCTACCTCCCAATCTCAGTGAATTCACCTCCGTTTGAGTGTTATACTGGGGAGGGCAGGCTTTGTCACTCAAGCTCTCAGATCTACTTGCATCCTGCTGCACACGCACTGGGAAAGTACTTTCACATATGTCTTGGGACTGGGATTAGCAAAACGATCATGAGGCAGAGCAGCAGTTCAGAGCGGTTATCCGGCAGAGACAGCTCAGAAAGAGTTCCTCGTAACCTCCATTACACCGGTTTGGGGGCGGCAGTGGGGCTTGCCTGGCACATTTGCCATGTCATCCCCGTAGGCATCCCTCCTGCCCACAGATAATCTCCAGTGCTGCTCTTGAGGTTTGCAAAGCTAAGTGAGACCTACCTCATGAGGAGGTAACCCACTCCAAAATAGATTTCTCCAAGAAGGCTTTGCCCTAAGTGCTCGAGTGATTAAATACCTATAAATAGCTTAAAGTGATGAGACACAGATAAACAATGACCTCTCCTCAGGAAATAGCGTCCCACTAACTTGATTCTCATCTGCTGCCTATTAGGCCTGGTAATGAGGTTGGGCATATGGTCATTTTAAATTTGTTATGTGATGTAGTCCACCTTTTTGGGCCACCACAGCATGTATAGAGAGGATAAGAATCATCCAGATTCCACGTGCATAGGACAGTCTCTCTCAGCAGCACCACTAGCAATGCAGCAAACTGCTGGTCAGATCATTTTCCTAAAAAGAAAATAAAGCTGTTGCCCACGAGGTGTCCTTTGAAGTGTGGGACTCCAGGCTCTTGGCCGACATCCCTTTCCTGGCCAATTGGCTTTGTTCATGACTGCAGTAGCATGCTACAGTCCCACGGGACCTGCTTATTACTCCCAAGTAAACTTTCCCCCTTCGACATGGGAAAACAGATTCACAGTGATAGAAAGCCAGGACATTCTGCATGCTTAAAATCATAAGGCTTTTTAAAGTATTTTTTCTCTCTTTTTTTCTTTCGGTCAAATGCCAAAGAAAAGAATCATGTTAACCCGTGATTATAAAACATGCCTTTGATGGCTTGTGTGTTTGCCTTGTAGTACCTCCAAGTCAAATATTGTTTAAATCCCCATCAGCTCGCCAAGATATATGGAAGACACAGGGTTCAGGAGGCTGGCAGCAAGCTAACCGTGTTAGCTGCAAAATAACCGGCTGCCACAGTGCCAGGGCCGATGCACATGGATGAGGGGAGTTGTCAGGAGATACAGCTTCTGCATCCCACGGGTTTCTTTGAGGCCAGCAGCCTGGCCGACCCAGCCACTTTGGTCTCCGACCACGGGGCCGTCGGCAGCTGCCTGCCCCTGGTGCTTCAGGGAAGCTCTCGCTGCCTCGCAGCAGGGGGGAAGGAGGGACGGACCTCTGGGCATTACAGGGAGACTACATGAGGGAGCAGGAGAGAGGAATTAATTGCTTGGTGTTGCTGGCAGATGGATTTTGAAAGTGGCAGCGTCATATTTGTGACCTGAGAGGACAAACCAATCTGACCTTTGTAATGATTTATAAAGTACTGTCTTCTGGATGTATTTGCTGTGTTAGGTTTAAAAAATAGCTTGCCCTGGAATTCCTTCCTCACCTCCACTGGTGCAGGCAGGTGGCCCGAGAGAGACGGCAGCTTATTTTTCTCCTGGCTCTTGCACTCCTTTATTCTATGAGAGCTGTGACTATTCGTGTACGAGTTAAATCACGCTGACATTATACTGAGGTGGTGCCACAGTGAATCAGAGACCTTTTCAAACCACTTGAATTTTAAGGGGACAGAAAGAGTGGATTTAACTAAATACAAAAAATGAATAATAGATGAAAAGCAAAACCTGAAGAATCTAACATCAAAAAAAATCATATATTTATGCCCATTTCAGTGCAGACCTCTGGCCTGTGTTCCTGACACCCTGCTGCCTACAGACAGCAGCAAAAGGTAAAAGTTATAAAAGGTGTAATCTAAAGTAAAAGTCAAATATAATGTAAAGTTGTTGAACTTTAATAATAGCTTAACTATTGTTTGCATCTCTCTGAATCTAGAACTGCAGCAGCTGATGCTCAGGAATAGATATGTGAAACCATGGCAAACACGGGACTGGACCAGACTGTGTTGTACAGACAAACCCCAGTCCTCCCATAGGGCCACCCACTCACAGGCAATAAACATTTAGAGGAGCCCTCTGCTCACTTGCTTCCATTTACCACAAACTGCAGAATCTCTCTACCCTGCTACAAGGAACTTTGGATCTACAATTTAAAAAGCGCCACATCTCTCTGGTGCAATGGAAGAGAGCAGCAGGGACTGAGGATTTTACCACTGTTCTAGAGCCACACAACCACATGGGATTTATGAATGGAAAAACTGTATTTGTTGACCTTTTATTTATATATGCCCATTTATGAAATAAAACCATTATATAATATTATAATCACTTATTAATAATATATATTATAGTGTGATAAATGTTACGATGTATATTGTATATCTGCAATATACTTTATTTGTTCCTGATTCCACTGTCCTGGAGGAATCCAATATGCACTTTGCACCATATGGATACCATACAGGACCATACCCCATACAAAAGTATCTTTCTTGTATATACTGGAAGAACAAAGCATACTCACTACTCAACAGAACAAGGCAATATATCTTGAGCTGTAGATCAGGATGGCAATCACCAGGTAAAACTTCAGTGGATTCATTAAATGAACAAATGTAATAATGCAAGGTAGGATTTCACTAGAAATCATTATTCTAATGAACATAAGAAGTAATGTGGCATTATTCAGAGTCACACTTATTTAGTTTAAAAAGAATTACGACAAAGAGAAGAAAAACCTAAAATACTTCAGTAGTTTGGTGTGTAAGCATAATTTAAAAGCAGCCTATAAAATGATGTGTGCGTGCATGTAATCCCAGATACATGCATGCACTTTGTCACCCAGGTGTTCTGAACGTCATGTACTACTCTGGAATCAGAAACGGACAGTACATTCAGAGAGGGTATAATAAGAAAGTTC
This sequence comes from Balearica regulorum gibbericeps, assembly GCF_011004875.1. Classification (NCBI taxonomy): domain Eukaryota; kingdom Metazoa; phylum Chordata; class Aves; order Gruiformes; family Gruidae; genus Balearica; species Balearica regulorum. Next base: position 63,260,661 of record NC_046186.1, read on the forward strand.
CACAAGGTAAATAAATACTGAAATTTTTATGAGTGAACTTTTGTGAACCAGTGTAATATGGGAGCATGAGAGGAACTCATAAAAGGAGGGCAAAAGCCAAAGAACAGAGGAGGATGAGAAAATGATATGAGACAAGCAGCAGAGAAAGAAATGTAAAAACAGGCGTGCCTTTTATTTGACATATATTCAGAAGAACATCCATTAAAGCTGTGAATCTGTTTTAGGACTCAGGAAACCAAAGCTTTGCTTTTGCATTATAGTTATTCCCACTACCTGTCTCTTGAGTTACAGCCTCATTACATTCTATTGAAATTATATTTTTCCTGTGTTCCAGGTGTGCTTTGGAAATTCTTAGCTACAGTGCAGTACAACTTGAACTGATTTATTTGCATACAACACTGTAACTATGTTACAGCCAGTACTCTGCATTTGTATACAGCTTCTACATATAAAGATTTTACACCAGAGAAAAAAGATGACTGCAAAAATCAGTGTCTGCAGGTAGGGCCTTGGAAAGCACTCCACAGGCACATCTTCAGGTGAGCGAAACTAGGGGTGCGAATGAATAGAATATTACATTTAGTTTCTAATAAAGACAGGCTCAGACTAAAGACAAAAAAGTCAGATTCCCCAGTAAAAATGCTGACAGCCCATGACTACTGGTCAAGCAGGTGTTCAAGTATGATAAAAACTGTTATAATATCACCGAATATAAAAGAGGGGCAGGACTCCAAAAAGTCACTTTTGTCCAAAGATCAACCTACATCATTCCTGATGTGTCCCAGTTGTCCATGGAGCCTCCAGACACGGAGATTCAACAGTCTTTCTTGGTTACTAGCTAACCTGGCTGCACCATCCCAGCACTTAACCATATGCCACAGCCCTGTACAGGCTGACAAGGAAGGTTGTGCAATGCCATGCAATAGGTTTGGCAGCTGACTGGTCACCTGTAGAGGTACCCTTGCTGGTGTCGAGCTGAACAGACACATCGGGAAACTGTACAAAACTGTGCATCCCCCGCTGTTGTCAACTTTAAATATTACATGATCATCTTATTGCGTTTAAAGAACATGAGTGATGATTGTTATGAATGGTGCCATTATATTTTAAGTAATTTTCCTGTGCCCAATATGAATTATATCTGGGTCTGAATTGATGAACCTGTAGCAGGTTTTATAAAGCTGGCTCTGTCATCAAGATAATTAAAACAATGTATGTTCCTGTTCAATACACAATTTCAGATCATTTTAAAACAGTACAGCATAATCATGAATTAGATCGCTGGGTAAAGCATTACTGTGCTATCACAATGTCTGTTAATAGCCTGTTTATTAAAGCAATAGGAATATAATTTATGCCACCTTTAACCGATCAATTTTGAAAAGGAAAGTTTCTGGGAAATAATTTCTGCTATTTTCAAAATCCGGCAATCATGCAGACTCCTTTGAAAATTAATCATGTCAGCAAGAACAGTGAGGTAAATGATGAAGACTGTTAACGCTTTTAAGCACCTGAATAGATGCATCCCGTTTTCTTAATCTCTCCAATAATAACAGCAATAATAGGCCCGCTGGTTGTTTTTGCAGCTTGGGAGCAGAGCCGCGCAGTGACTCTGGCCCCAGCACAAACACGCTCCAGCAGCCACCAGCCCCCATGCCGCATCCTTCCACGGTGCCTACCAGCTGCTCCAAGCCACAGAGAGCACGTATCCATCTCCAGTTTCTTCTCAGCAACAGTGAAAAGCGTGGGCATAGTTTATGAAGAGGTGTGCCAAAGACAATTCTCGTGCTACCAGACCATTCCCATTTCAGAAGGCTCCTCCGCTCAGCTCCAGTACTGCAGAAGCTACAGTCAAACTTCTTGCTATGCCTCTGGATACCAGTAGCAGGAACATCGTTAGCCTGGCCTTCTGTGAACTTCTTTTTTTCAGCTTTTTTTATGAGTGGAAGATGTGTCTTCCAGTATGCAGCAGAGTGGGGAGGATCTCACCTGTGGCTTTATTTCTCCTGGAGAAATCTCATAGGGATGTGGATACCCTGGAGACGTCTTGGTATGCTCTGAGTTCAAGAGTGTTCTTAAATCTCACCTGCAGGGTGCCTGCAAGTAAACAGAGGCAGACCCCAATAATGTCATTCCGAGCTGTGGCTCCTGGCACTTGCCATTCAGTTTGTCTGCATTTTTCTGCGGGTGTAGGTATGGTCTTTTGTTTAATGAAATAAATGGGAAATATGAGAACCTGAGCAGTGAGTGGCTATAAACAGGTTGCCACATCTCACCTCCATTTGGTGAAGAGATAGCGTGAGGAAAAAGATCAGAGAGAGAATAAGAGTTTATATTTCAGGCCATAAAGCAATAAAGCTAGCATTTCCAAACTCAACCAACAGCCGAGAAGCAGCCCTTCAGAAGGGTGGAGGTGTGGCAATGAGCAGAGGGAGGCAAAGCAATGTCCTCTGCAAGGAAAGCAGAGGGGCATCAACAGAGGGTGTCAGGCTACACACCGCCCTGAGCTGCTGGAGCTGGCACTTCCAGTATCAGGCAGGACTAAATGTCAGCACAGCATGGGAACAATATCACAGTGTTGCTAACCCTCTTAAAAACCAAGCTCATGGGCAATCTTTAGCCAGCCACTGGTTTTTGTCTTGCTTGGTAGTACTCAAAGCAACAGCTCTTTTTTTATTTTCCCCAACAAAAGCTGAATTGAGGGCCTGGCAAATTACAAGTGTAATGACCTACGCTTAGTGTTCCTGCCACAATTACTGCCTGAGTGGCTAACTCTTGGGTAAGTTACCATGATACTGCAAATATGACATTGCAGTAACCCCCAGCCCTTCAACTCCCTGGGCACTGTGGCCTTAGGAGGTCATCCAGGCCATGCCCGAGCCAGCGACCCCAATCCTCCGCGGCACTGGGACAGCTCTTCTCTGGTGCCAAGCGGCCCTGCGGCTGGCCTGGCTGGCCCCAGGGGGGGATTGCTGGCAGCGCCACGGACGAGCAGGCAGCCGGCCTGTACCCTGGCTGCTCTCGGGGGCCTCTTTGGGAGCCTGACACCTCACCCTGCAGATAGTTGATGCTGGCTGCTCCGGATATCGGCACAAGACGAACCCCCAAACTGCAAAGCGGAAAAGGTCACTCAGAGCAAGACTTCTACCCCATAGCATTTGCAACCAGTTAATAGCATTTGATGAATATAAGTTGATTTTTTTTTTTTAATATAATTCATTGCAAATGTTAACATGAGGCTCTTTACAGCATATGGTAGGTCTTTTATTACTCTGGATGAGTTTGGCTTGGTAAGGACAGTAAGCTTAGATTGTTTTACAGTTCTACAAATGATTTTCAGCCTTGTGCTTTCTCTCCTGGTCTTACTCATCACTGTGACAGCAATCCACATCACTGCTGTGGGCTGCTTTTTAGGAAGCGGGCACACGATGACACACTGGGAAAATAAAGAGCCAAACCTCATTTGGAGAGACTCCATTTTATTCACCGTTTAGCATCACGTCATGCCATCATGATCAATCTTTGCACAAAGGGGATGACAAGCAGACGGAGAACGTGGGGATTGAAAAGTAGACTCCAGTTTCTACAGGGAAGATTGAAAAATCGGGTTTTTTCCCTGATTTTGTTCTGATGATACAGTTTCCTGAAGGTCACAGCAATGTCGGCGAGACCGTTTGGTAATAACACCTCCTGGTGCTGTCAGGCCACTCTGCAGCACTGAATTGTCCCCAGTCATCTCATTTGGGATTGGTTTTAACGCGAGGAATACGCTGGACCCGGCTCAGGGCAGCGATTGTCGCTTGTCGCCGCCTCCCCCGAGCCGCCCCGCGGGGCCGTGGGCGATTTCCTCCTGCCCCCTGCCGCCGGCTGCCGTGACTGCACGCCGCCCACGGGCACCCGGGGCGCCGAGCCGGGGCCCGGCAGCCCCCCGGAGTCGGGCAGCCCCCGGAGCCGCTTTCTGCCCGCCGCCCCCGCTGGGCACCGCCACACTCGCCGCCGCATCCTGCCCCTGGCTCTGCCCCCGGCGACCCAGGTAGCCCTGCGTCAGGTCTGGGGGCTCAAAGGAAGATTTTGGGGATGAGGAAGGGCTGGGACCCTTGAGCATCTCTCGTCCTGCAAGATTTTTCAACGCTGCAGCCCACGTGTTGATTTCTTATCTCGAGTAAACATGGAAGGAAAGGAGGGAAAAAGGTAGAAATGATTTCGCACATCCAGAAGGGAAATGGAAGACTACCTGTGAAGTAAAAATATAGTTCAGCAACATGAAGCAGCGGAGTAATTTTTCCTGTGTGCCTCCTAAGAAAGGGAACTCGAGGTCAGGTGGATACAGGTTGTGAAGCCAGAGGAAACGGTGCCCAGCCTTGCCGCAGAACGGCAGCTGATACTGGAGAGGTTCCTCAACACCTTTTGCCACAATTTCTATTCCAGTAATACAATACTAACATTTCTCAGTGGTCAGGATCAGGAAATTGTCTGCACAGTATGACATTATATTCTTTTTCAAAATGCACTAAAGCAAGATTAATAAGAAATTTGTTCTCCAGGCAGGGTACGCCATAACCTTCTTCTCCTCTGTTCTCCTTCTGAGACATTTGAATGCAAATACTAGATGGAAGAGAGAGATAAACACCTGAGAGCAGTCTGTTGCAATTTGACATTCTCTTCTTTTGAGGGAACTTGAAGGGAACGTAGTTAAAATGTTCATAGTAAATGTTAAATATTCATTATTTTAGTCAGTAATAGACATATTCAGACTGTCATAGCGAATGGTCAAATGGAATTTTAAAATAGAGATAAGGCAGAAAAAAGTCTTGGTACAGCATTCTTTTGGTCTGTTTTCTGTCCAAAAGCTAGATCTCTCCTACGAGTCACCATAAATGGCAATAAATACCACAGGTCATACCTTAATCTCTCTATGTTGAAAATCACCATTAAAACATTAAGAACAAATAGCATCTGAGTGAGGGCTTTTTTGGAAGCTTTACCCAAGCAATTGGAAAGTTGGTATGCAAGTTATGTGAGTTAATTTGGAAATAAATTTGCAAACAAACATAGCTAAATGCTGGTATACTTTTTAGTGCTGCTTGTGGTGATAGCATAGCAGCCCAATGTGGAATATCTCCGTCCCACCGTGCTAACCCTGGCTGATGACCCGAAGACTGCCTAGTGCTTCTCATTTCTCAAGTTAATATGCTAAAGAAACTTGGTCTTTTCACTTGCTCCGGACACTGTTGCCTTCATGTCTAATGGCTAAATATTGGTGACATGCACTTGGACTCAAAATAAGCAAGCACATGAGGGTAAACAAAATACTCAGGTGATTCAAATCTGTTATAGTCAGACTGTACACTCTGAAGTAGTAATGATTTGGAAGCTTTTTGCATGGTGGAGTTATTGAAAATGACTGTATAGCTTTGACTTAAAAGCACTAGAGTTTATTCACCCAGTGATTAACTGAAGCAGTTCCATGTTGGTATAATTAAACTACACACTTCACCCCATAATATATTTTCTGAGATGGTAAATCAGTAACAGATGTGTAACCTGCTTGACTAATTACCAGTTATCCATGCCCTACAACTACTGGTAAAGAATAAAACTTTAAGGTAACTGAAAAAGAAAATGCAGTATGAAAATAACTGTAGTAATTAAAAGATCTTTTTTCTTAGTCTTTTGGAAACAGGTCAAATATCATAGTTAATATCTTCTGCTCAAAATAATAGCAATTCTGCTTTTAATAAGAACACTAAACTTGCTGATATTCCAGTTCCTTTCCATTTCTAGAAAACAGAAAATATTTCTGTGCCTAATTATTTTGCAACTATTAAAGGGGAACCCAGTGTTTTGAAACAAGCTGATCAGTCAGTCTGGCTACATTCTTTGCAACAGCTGACCTGAGCCTCCGCCTCGACTATTTCCACTTACATCTTATAACATTTTGGAGTTTCATAGCCTGTGACATCCACCCTGCCCTACTTCATCAGTGCATCTCAGGTCTAGACTGCATCCAAAGCCCCAGGGCCGTGCCTGTCTGCCTTGCAGTGAGGTATACTCTCAATTTAAATGGAGGCTGGTGTAATCCAAGAGCTGAAGCGTGCTGAGATTTGAAGCTCTCTTGCAGGTTCAGCTGAAGGGGCATGATAAAGCAGATCAGTGCAAGAATAAGGTGGCAGCGGTAATCATAAGAAGAACAAAAAATTGGAAGATGTCCAAATAAAGACAGGAGAAAACAGAACATGCCAGTACTAGTAGGCACATTTCTAACATCAGGGATCATAAATGTTTTTTTCCTGAGGCATGCATATTAGAAGGACCTTTCTCGGTAATACTTTTGTGGGTGGATAAGAGTTGGAAAATACCCTTTTTTGTTGCAACAACATCCTCTGAAGTGATATAGTGCTACAGCATATGGCTCGACTCATGGAGAATTAATAAAACCAAGCCTTATTTACTTGTGGAAATAAATGCTGTGGGTTTTCCCCCTCTCCCCCTCCCACTGACACTGCCAAGTCCTTGCACTGTTCAGTCTCATCCTTAAGTCTTGTAGGTAAATTTGGGCATGAAAAGTGTGCCTTTGTTCCCTGAAGTATCAAAGGAACTGTGATGTTCCTTTCTCATGCCAATCATTACAACAATGATTAAGTCGGCACAATAGGTGCTGGTCTTTCATGTCCTTAGAGTTGATGGCACATGCACAAAATATTACTGTTATTGTTCTTACTACTATTTTTAAGCATACTTTGTTAAGACTACAGCAAGCCTATGAAAGTAGCAGGCATTTAGTCAGTGGTCGTAACTCCTGCAAAGCCCCATGAGAGACGGGTTAGGTGAGGAAGAAGCACCACGTGAGAGTCTTCAGCAAGAAGGAAGAAGCCGGACCAGCTTCATCCTGGTCCTGCTTCCACTGGGTTCATGCTACACTGGGGCCCTGTTGGCTTTGGCGGGACCACATTCAAGCATCCATGCATCATCCAGACTTCCTGCGAGCCAACAGTGTAACATACTTGGTACTAAATTCTGCCAAGGAAGAGATCTGGCAACTGTAGCTTTCTTTTAAATATATTTAGCTGTTGTTGTAATTGGAAAGAAAATACTGCAAACAAGATTACCAAAACATACTGACTCATTCTCAGGTGTTTTGTGAAAGCAAGGGCAGATTTCTCCAGGGTTCTTCCCTAGTGGCAAACCAAAAAGCTTATCTCAACTGGATTTTGATTTAATCTGCTTTAATTTTTATTTGTGCTTTTATCATTGGCATGAAGGAATCTGTGGATCTGGAACCTTCAAGGTGTTGTGGACTGTGTTAGGCTTGAAGCTAGATGCTTACAATTATTTATATCAGTACAACCCAATATAACAGCAGCAATAAAAATTACAACATCAAGTGCTTGTCCCATTCTTTCAGATTTCTCTTATTTTACAAATGTAAAAACTGCAGTCTACTGTGCCTAAAAGATGCTGACAGTTACAAAATAAATCAATGGCAAATAGAAATTAGTTATTTCAGATTCCAGCTTGAAACATAATGCTTCTCCTTAAACAAAACAAAAAATAATCAGCTGGTGAAAATGAAAAGATCATAAAGTTCAAATGACTGACCCCCAAGTTAGTAATACATACCCTCTAATTCTCACATGTACATGATTGCACTTGATTCATCTAACTAGTGAGATCAGTACACTGAAATATCTTGGCTGATCACATAATTTAGTTCCCAAAAGCCTGACATTGCAAATCCTCTGTTGACATCATGGAGCATCCAATCTGTGTAATCCCTGAGGGATGAAAACCAATGGAAGCACGTATTCAAATATACCTTTTGCAAGTCAAGCCTCTGAGGTTAAGTGAAAGTCAATACAAGTATGAGAATAAGCAAGGCAGAGCAAAGATTTACCCAGATGTACATCGCTGGAAGATTTGACTGAAGTGTTTTAAAAACTTTTCTTGTGGTCCTTGCTAGAGGTTTGGCACAGGCCTGAGGAATCCAGCCCTGTTTTTTAAATAAACCTCAATGCTTGTTGTTACAGGAGCCCATGTGCGCGTGTGGTCATTGCCACAGATGTTTAGAAATCCAAGCAGGGTGGATGAATTGAGGAGAATTATTTGTTCTTTATGTTTATCATTAAGTACTACCATATTAATACGAGATACCTAGTAGTCTGTGATAGGACATGTAATTTGACCAAGTATTTTTTCCACCTCCCCACATATGCCAGACAGTTCTAGCCAGAACTTGCTATTTCAAAATGTTATTTCCATACTCCACTCTATTTTGTACCCGTTTGGTAAGTATTCATTGGCTGAACATAACAGAACAGTGATGCCTGCCAAGCACAACCTCCTTGACTAGAAATGAAGGCAGCACTCAGCTATCACTGACTGTTAACTTGTAAATCAGTTGACATGAGTCTGGAACACTGATTGGCAATTAAATGTCTCAAATTTGGTAATGCTTTTCTTCACGTAGTGTAAATGATCTGAGTATGGTAAAGTAATATCGATTTAGAAAATCAAGATACATTACCGTTGATTCTTCTAAAAAATTACCTATAGAGGACACATTAAACCACAAAACTGTAACATGTGACTGGCAGCTCTTTCTGGATGAGTTGCAGAACAATGAAAAAACCCAAACCATTGGGCATATTACTGTGAGCACTGAAGAAGCAGCATAAGGCTGAGGTGGTTGTATAGTCATCCATTTAATCCATTATATACATTTATAGTGTAATTTAACAGCTACTCATGTCAATAAATACACATGACATTTCACAGGAGCATTGTCAGGCCAGGCAAATCTCACATACTGAATGTTAGGTTCTTATCATTATCTCTCCTCATGTAATTATGTTGATTAAAAACATTTTGTCAGTGTAGCCCTTATTCTGATGACCTCCTACATCTGGACACGGGGTAGGGAAGAGGCCATAGAGAAAGACAGCATTCTTGCTGGACTTTGCTGGGTCTTCCTAAGAGAAATGGTAACTTAGTCTTACCCAATCCCCATGTAACCTCATGTAAGCCCTTTCCTGTCCAGTCACTTGACACAGTGCAGACAGAGAGCAGCACAAAATAAAATGCATTAAGCCTTAAATGTCTCAGAAAGGAGGTAAACAAATTGTTCATCACTTTTTGGCCATGGCTGGCCACTGTGTTGTAAGCAGCAAGATTTAGGACAATATGCTTCTGGTGAACGGTAGCAGATATCTTTTTTTTTTTTTTTTTTTTTTTTTAATGTATCAGATGACACCCAATAGACACATCTTGCATAAGAGATGGAGTAAGAGTTGCTCCAGCATTTGTTCAGATTTTGCATGCTTGGCTATTCCTTTGACAGCTTCAGGTCTTTGCTCCCTGCAAAGTAGCTGGTAATCACTCCAAGTCAGTACACGGAGAGCTACAGCTCCTGAGCAAGGACTTTTAGACACAGAGATGGTCACAGGCAGACGCTGTTCTAGAGCTAGCTTTGGTACCGATTGCAGGCAGACAAAATGAGACCCCCTACCCATGCCCTTATATGAGCAAATCTTCTGCCTGGTCCTGTGAGGATGTTCCTCATAAACTACTTCAATGCATATCAGCAGAAACTTTTCCAGTTCAGCCTCTCTTGCTTCTCCCTGCTTCTCTCAAACCATGTGAAAGAGTCCAGAAAAGTCAGGAATTGTATTTTGATAATACGATTTAGCCTAACTTTTCCCATGGATTGATGGAGCGGATATGCATTTGTATCTTCAGTGTATCAGCACAGTCTCTTGAAACATGTACTCTTAGAGAATTGGTGCAATGGAAGGATGCTGCAGTTCCTACTTTACAGACTACACAGAGAAACTAAAGCCCAGGTCTCCCAGGGTATGGAGAAACCTAACCTTTATTGATTTCCTTTGAGTCACACAGGAAGCTGCTGCTAAAAGGGAGGATCCAGAACCCAGGCTAGGATCTTAATCACTGTCATCTTGCAGTTAATCCAATTATCCTTCCTATTTATACAGTACTTTCAGTCGATTGCATACTGTGAAGCATTAGAATGTAATTTTGGGAGCACAGCAGCCAATTACCAGGACATATCCATGTCCACGGAGACCTATCAGGCTATTAAAATACATTTTTTGAAACTGGAAACTGCCCTAGAAAAGGCTGCACTGTCATTTCCATGCACTGTCAGAACAGATCGATCAAGAGCAGCAGTTCAGGATCCCTGCCTACTGTGAGGGACTAGAGAATAAACATTTGTCCCTCTTCACTAATCAGCCACCCTTCCACAGGCAGCTGCCAATGCAAGCAGAACACCTAAGGGCAATCTGCAAAAAGATTATTTACTATTAATGAAATTCAGTAGCCTCTGAGGTAAGCAAGTGCTCCTCAGAAGATGACTCTGGAGCCAAGCCCGTTGTTTCCATTTGGGACTCATTAAACAAAGAAATAATCCATTGAAAATGGCTGCTCATACAAAACCAAAACAGTCTCCTCTCCCTGAGACAGATTTTGTAAGCCAGACAGATATTTTCCATGGCTTTATGTGATTTATTGCATTATGTTGGCACTAACCAAGGGGGTTTGATGCACTGTGTATCTGATCCAAATTCTTCTCATAGAAATGATTTTTGATCTGTCATGTCTATCTTTAAGTTCAGAGGTCCCTGGGAGAATGACTTTATTCAACACAAATATAAATAGTATGGAAATGAAACCCTTCCTCCTGTAGACTATTTTGCAGGTTGAGAGCCTCACATTGATTCATAGATCTCTAGTGTCAGACCTGCTTTGACATGCTGCTTAAGCATCGCTCTTTGCTAATTAGAAGTATGCTCAATAAAAGCTACAATTTATCAGCTGACAGGCAGCATTCATTTGATGACACCGTGAGAATACTTACAAAATTAAATTAGTCTCAGCATTGGTTAAAAAGATGACTACAAACAGGCCACGGTGGAGACAACGTGCATATGAGAGAGGTTTCCCCTCAAGTTTTCTCAAGAAAAGAACCCTACAGCACCGCAGGAAGTTATCCTGCTCTCTTTGGGCTAAATGAAATGCAAATATAATTATGGGGGTAAGGCTGCAATGCAGAATTCTGATATTTTCACTGGGAGTGATATTTAATGGCCCCGTAAAGCTGTAATAACATACAGGACCATTCACCTCCAGGCCTCTGAGACAAAAATAGTCCAGACACAGCCACAACGAGGATGTTATCTGGTGAACATCCAGTAAGACAGAAGTTGGATGTGTTCCAGTCACTTACAAACAAGGCCTGTGTGTCAAGCTGGTAGCTATAAAACTATTTTCAGTTTCCGTCCAGAAAGGTAACAAGGTGAAAGAGAAATTCAAAGATCTCATCTGTGGTCTTGGCAGACCCAGCAAGGGCTGCAGGCAAGACCGACCAGGGGAAGGGGTGAATTTGGGTTGGGAGGATACCGTAAGTAGTTGTCTTGGATCCCACTCACACGACGCCATTCAAACCTTATGATGTTCAGCAAACTTGGCACTCGAACTAGAGGTCCAGAGCTGCTCTCTGTATACAGTTTATATACAGGGTGAAACGCAGTCCCAGAACAAGCACAGCTGGTGTCTGGCAAGACCATGCGACAGGTTGTACAAACAACTGCAAAAATTTTAGGAAGCTATGACTAGGAAAAGACCTTATTACAAGCGACTTATTTTGCACTTTTCATGAAAACTTAAAAACCTGCAACAACCTCACTTTGATATTAAAACTTGTTATCTCTGTTCCAGGCTGTTTTCTAGCAGCCATATTGTAGCTACAGTTCAGACTAGTCCATTTGCCCAGAGGAAACACAATCAGCAAAATGCTTCTCCAACAACTATACCAAATTGTTCCACAAGAACTACACTGTAAGTCCTTTCTCTTGCCACTGGCACACAAATTAACACAAGCAACCCAAGAAACAGGAGGGATTTATTTTGTAGCTGTTAGGACTTGCCTCTCACATGAAGGAGATAATCTCCCAAGATTTACTCCTGCGATGGGATATTCCAATCATTCCATGGATTTCAGGATTAGTCATGTCTGATGTACAATTTTTTTAGCTGTTTTGAAATGTCAGGAGTGAGAGCTCTCAAAATTAACTGCTTGTGGGGCCAGTTCTGAAAGATTTGAACTCAGTCAATACTTTCCCACGTTGTTGCACTACAAAAAGCAATTGGACAACCTATTTTGCAATTTGGAAGCCTCGTTAGAAAAGTGCTGAGCTAGGGCAAATCACCTTTGAATTTTGCAATGCATTTTAAGGCCTTACTGAGCATACACATGGAAAATCCAGAGCTTGCTTCACCAGTGCTGTATGTCATGGATAACATTTTCTATTTCTTTGTCTCTTCCAAACATAAGGGCCCCTTTGTCTTAGGGTGTTGTGTACTTTGGTTTCCTGTCAGTTCATGGAGGACCAGTTGAAGAGGCAGGATAAAGCATTTTCCTTTCACCTCCAAGAACTTTGTGTTCACATCCTGGATATTGTCTGAAATGACATAAGGCCTGAGTTATTTTCTGTTGACATATATGTTCCTTGTATCAAATCAGTGAACAAAACCCATCATAATATCACCGAGCCAACAGGCCACATATATAATTTTTTTAAAATAGCAGGCAGTAACCAAACCAGGTGATCCACCTAAAAATTTAACTGAAGCTGGTCACAAACTTCTACTTAGGCATTTCATGGTAAAACATGAGAAACCAAGCAGCTTGATCCTCATCGTAACAGATTTTACACCAAAACTGTTTCACTGTCCTCTGCCTCAGATATGATGCAAATCTAATGCATTGTTCACCTCCTAAGCAAAGTTAAAGAGGACAAGGGGGCAGAAGAAAACAGGGAAAGGATCTAAAACCCTCAAAAAAGTACTCAGAACTGATGTTTTTTCATTTATTATTTTTTTTAATGAATAGGTTTTAAAATGACAGCTGCTGAAAATGTCTGGAGAGATTTAATTCCTTGTCTTCAGACACAGAACCTGTCATTAGATTGGCAGACTTGACCAGGAGGGTTTCCTCCTGCAACTATTTGCATAGGAAACCGTGTCAAGGTGTCACCCCACAGGTTCAGGGAGAGGTTTTGATTTTACTCAAATGATTCATGACATTGCAGTGCTATGTTCTCTTTGGATGTTTGATGTTCATGGTGATGTAATTGTCATGTTTTGAAGTCTTGTCTCTTTTGTTTTTCCTTCTACCTGTCTGCTTTTGCTGTAGCCATCAGACAAGGAAAAAGTTCCTCTAAAGGAGTACTCTGAGTTCTCATAAAAAAGATACTCTAATTGTCCGGGCACTTGCACAGCCCAGCCCTGTTTACAATAACCTCAGGAGCAACCTCTGTACCAGAAATAGTTTATTAGGGAAACTGGAAGTGTTTAAGCCACTCTATAACTTGCACAAGGTCAGTGTAAACGTTCCACCTGGGCAATCAGCAAGGGAGGACATGCGATTACAAATCTCAAACAAGTGACACCAGAGCAAAAAGCTGAATCCAGCACAGAACAGTGTGACAGACTCCAAAGATTTCTAAAACTAAGCATTTAGGAAGAAACCCTGCATTCAAGCCAGTCAGATCCTACTGACTGAATGCACCACCTCGTTCTTCACACCCCACCTCGACGGTCCAGCTTTGCATTGCTGGTACTTGTCGCACAGCACCACTATCTTCCTCCTGCAGTAGGACCTGTGGTGCCAGGCTCGCATCTGTGGGAGAAATGTGAGCCAGGGCTTTGACAGAGAAGTCCAAGTGTGCAGGAGAAGCTGCAGTGCAAGCTGCAACAAAGCCAGGGGAGCAATCACCCTGGAGGATGTATTCCCGGGTGTCACAGCTTCTCTCCATCTTGCCACCATTTACTTTGACCACACCAGTATATTTCATGCTCTCAGAGATGTCAGAACCTCAGCATTTTAGAGGGCTGGTCCAGTTCTCATATCCATACTATTGAAACAGCACATTAACCCAGACCAACCCTCCAATTCTGTGCACAAGCACAGATTGAAAGCAATCCTCTGCGGACATTTTCACATATCACATTTGTTTCAAAAAGCATATTTTCAGTCTGAAATTTGAAACATGTGGGTGAGATTTTACAAATCCTGGCTCTAATGAAAAGCAAAGCTTTCCTTCTCAGTCTTTTTAGATTAGGAGAAGCAAAGTTGCTTTCTCATACTTTAGATCTCAGTCTTTCCCTCTTTTTCTCTGATTTTGTCAGTGCCACTATTGCTTTGCAATGCTGTTTTGGCAGTGGTGATATGGCATATGCTAACAAAAATATTAATTCATAATTTATTCATAAGTATTCCAACCAACCTTTCATCTTCAGCCAAGGCAAAGAAATGGACAAACATATTCAGATTTCAGTTTTCAAGTACTTTATTCACTGCACTTGGAATCAGCTGTGCTTCACTTTTTCTGAAAACATTCTTTCTGGCAGGTGCTGCACTTTTGGATCACTGCAGTAGAGCATTAGAAATAATTCAGGAATATCTTCAGAAAATGAGATGACATTTCTTCACTCTATGACCTCTCCTAGTTCATCTGTCTCCACCTTTGCAGATCTTTCTGGTGTAAAATAAGGAAAAAGAAAAGGTGCTTCTTTTAGAAACAGCTGCATCTAGTCTTAGAATCGTGGGTTGGCCACTGTCATATGTACAGATTTTGTACCCAGAGTCTGTAGAAACTCCTAAAAACAAAACCAGAAACATTGTCAAAGATGTTATTTACACATCAGCCCAACTTTTCTGCACTATTAGCTTTTGCCAGTTGTGTGTGCCTCTTTTACCAGCATGTCACATGCTTCCTACAGTGAAAGTAAGACCCATGTTGGACCAGAGGCTTCAAAGGTATGTGTACTTTGTGTCCAAGTATTGTCTATCTAACAATGGAGCTATTCCACGGAAGCAGCAGAGCAGCTGCTTCTCTCCCCCCAGCCTTTGTAGAACAAAGCACCAGGCTCCTCAGGAGTCAACTTTGTTGTTTTGCTGTTGTATAATGAGCTGTCATCCGGCCACAGGCGCCAGTGGCCGTAGCCCCCCTTACGGGAGCAAACAGTTCAAAAGCAGGGCTGGGTTTATGAAGTTTAATTTGATGTTTCAAGTGTCTTTATTACAAGCATTCTTGCAAAGTTTGCTGTTAACGCTCAGAAAAGAACATGTATCAAACGTAGCCAGGACACAGCGAGGGACAGAGGACAGCTCTGGCAGCACCTCTCACTTGCTCTGACAGAAACTGTAATTTTCAGGGCCAGCACATAAAATAGCAAGAAAATACTTCAGCATGCTGTAATATTGATCTTCCCTGAACATCAGATGGGATTACAACCAATAGTGTTTGCCCCTGGCAATCCAGTCTTTGCACCTTCTCTATATTCTTGGCAGTCACTTCCAAGGAGAGGAAAAAAAAAAAAAGTTTTCAGATAAACAATTTGTGACCAAATTAGTTAGGCCAGATGTGAGTTAAACTTATATTAATTATGATGGTTTTGTTACTTTCTCTCCAAGTGGCTGTTTAACTCCCATTTGGACTCTTGGGAACAATATGACACAACATCCCATGCAGTAAATGCTCAGTAGAATTCCCTCTGCCAGAGAAAACATACTGCAAATATTACTGTGTTCAATGATCTCAGCATAGGAAGAGACACTGCTCATCAACATATTCTTCAAGGAATCAGAGCGAAAAGAAAAAATGTGGAAGCACAACCAAAACTAGTTACCAGTTACCTGTTACAGTTGGACCAAACCCTTCTGGAAACCTGTCAGTGTTTTCTTGTGTCTATTGCACAGGCAGCATGGTAGTTAAGTGATTCAGATATACTCTTGATTAAATCCAGGAAAGATGACATACTTCATGATAATGATAGGCAGATGGACAGAATGATTTAAAAAGTAGTCTGTTCCTGTTTCTTACAATACCTGTATGCATTTTGATTCAGAGCTTAAACATCCCAGCTCCAGCTAATCCTTTCAGAAATTAAATTGACACACCAAGCAATAATAGTCTTCATATAAATGAAAAAGCTTTTATTTTCCATGAACCCATTGACTCATTCGTCTTTCAAGTCTCCTCTCCAAACACGTTTCTTACAGCAAACCCTCTGCCACTAACATTCATGCATGAACTGTCTATCATAACTACCGACAAGAAAGAAACGAAAGCAAGCTGCTTGTTTGTACAGGAGTGAGAACAGTCTTGTGGTTAACATACTTTGCCTGTAACTGAAGAGATATGGATTCCCTTCTTTATGCAGAGCTGTGATTTCTGTGTGAGTTTGTAGCAATCATTTACCTTACCTCTTGCCTCATTTCTCCTTCCCCTATAGAGTGTGTTATGAAAACAGGGCTTTCAAACCACCCTGGGACAATGTAAGTATTTGCTTAATTTTGACAGCGGAAAGCACATTCACTAGTTTTAGTTGCATATATGAGTAATTACGTTACCATAAAGAGTGGTATATTGTAATTATCCATCTACACAAGTCTATATCTATGCTAAGAGTGTTGGGCAAGCAAACACCAGCTGAGCAAGAAGGCCAGGCCTTGTTATGGTAAGCAGATAGACACCACCCAAGGAAGGTAGCCCAAGGCAATGGGCAGCTGGCTAGAAAACAAAGAAAATTCCTTTTTCATAAAGGAGTTCCTCCCCAACAACACAAAAACATGCCTAAACTAGCTCTCTACAGTTCAAAAAAACCCACCCCAACCTTCCAGTCTTTTCTACCTAGTAACAGGCTCCCTCACAGGGATTACATGCTCTAACACAAGCATATATGCCACTGTGCAGTGTGATGACTCCCCCACTCTCCTTCGAAAGACTAAGGCAAAAATCCCTAGTGAGCATGTAAAAGGCTATCCCTTGTACGTTGTTACACTGCCTTCTAACAACAGCACATTGTTACCAGAACACTGTCTAATCAGTTACTTAATAAAAGATGTCCTTCCCAGTACCAAGTGGAAAACATGCACGCTCTCCAATGAGCAAGCTCTGGGAATCCTGTCCAGCAAATATGCTTTGTCCAACCTGAAAATCCTCCACAAAACAGAGCAACTGTGACAAAATGGTGTTCGTCAGTGATAAAAGAGAAGGAAAGGAGGTTTGAGATCTTTACCCCCAGTTCTTACACACTTCCCTTCAAACTGCACTGCTTGCCTTTCTGCTTCATGCACTCCCCTGGCCATTGGCACCCCTACACATGATTTGGAGCCTTTGACCTGACCCCACATTATTCATGAAAAGGTAAGCAAAACACTCTTCAGAGAACTGCTCTGTCTGCTTGTCATAGCTCCAAACTCACCCACCATATTTTTAATCACTCTGATGTCTGCATCTATATGCTGCGTGCCCCTGGGCTCAGGAACCTAATCATATTGATGATCTGTATAGAACCATGCACACTCTCTACCTATAAATAACAGAAGTAATTATTACTAGTAAATAATATATACTAGCTCATTTAAAATGAATCATGTTCTCTAGTCACCCTGGAGAACAAATAAAGTAGGCAAAGCTACAAGGCATCACTTTAAAAGACTTCTTATATAATTATTATGAAATTGCATTAAGCTATGACTCATTCCTGCAAATGCAGGGTTCATTGAGGGTAATTAAAATAAGTCACTATCTCTTCAAGGCAGTGACTCATAGGCTGCTGCCCATAGCGGAGTGCAGTGAAGTCAGAGAAACTCCTCTCTTCCCACTGAAAAAACAACAGCAGCTTATTAAAGCAGTGGGTAGGCTCATTTTGCCCTTCCCTTTAGTCCGTTTAGCCAGCAGGTTTGGATTTTGTCCCTATCCAAGAAGTTAAATCAACTATATGTTAACTAAGTGTCTTACTAGGACTATAGGGAGAAAGAAAGGGGCTAAGCACAACCGGTATATACCCAAATGCCATCTCCCTAAATAATTGTTTGTAGGATTTCAAAAAAATGGTGGTGTTTGTGTGTAGTAATATAGCAGTCATCTAGTCAAAAGTTGCTAACAGTAAGGTGCCATACTTATTAGGTATATATGGATCATTTCATGACAGAAGTCAAGTTGCAGCTGAGATTAAACTAAGAGCACCCAAGAGCTAAGAAGAGGAAATTAAGAGTGTCATGCTCCTTTGATAGTATGGGAGGAATTATAGCAAGACAGGTGATGTCAGGCTCTGCACCCATGTATACCTGCACAATAGATAACAAGAGTTTATATTCTCAAGTCTTTTTTGAAAAATACATGCCTTAGTCGAGTCAGGTTGGAATAATTCATATAGTTTGGGTATTTGGTTGCCAAAATGCAAAGCTACTGAAAAAAGTGAGTACAAAAGACAGTAGAATTTAGCTGCACCACTCTCCCACACTCCAGCACTAATGACAGCTCATAAGTAGCTCTTTGTTTATCTCTACCATGGTTTTCCATGCTTTATAGTTGGTGTTCTGTGTTTTCTAGTATGCTTTGCTTTGCTAAATGCATTTTATTTTTCCTAAGTATATTCTTTTCATGAGCTTTTCAGCTCTCTTGATGTGGAAAAAGCCAGACATCAAATACTTTTCTCATTGATATTCTTAACAGTATTTTATATCAGAAGATTGTTGTCCACATGATGAAAATTAACTTAGGGAAAAGAGTAAGCTTTCAATATATAAATTAATCTAAAATCTACCAACGCTGGGAAATGTATTTCTCGGGAATACATGATTAAGCCAATAGCATGTTAAAAAATGCTTTCTCATTATAAACTTCTTTGCAATAACACAGATCATAATTGTAGGATTCTGTGACACTTCAGTATTAATTAACTGGCTTCTTTTCCTTAAAGCTTACCATCCCTGCTAAAGCTTGCAAAAAGTTATGCAATATCAATGGAGGACATGCAGAATTTAACCTATTTTATGAGCCTAATCAGAATGAATTTCTTAAGGAAGCTGCCAGAAATACTGAAGGAGGTGCAGAGTTCATGATGTCCAAGCCAGGTTAACTTAAAACAGTGCTTTAAACACTTACCTTCTCTTTCAGGCTTCACAAGCACATTCCAAATACTGAGTGGTTGCTTCACCACTTTCTCTGTGCCAAGGGGGACATTAATGTACCATCTCAACAAACCTCATTTGAATATAAAGCATGTTATTGTATATGGGCCCCAGGACCTAAAAGGCAGGGTGGAATTCATTTGGCAAGCTGTTTTTCAAAGAGGTTTAACTGCCAATTTATTTATTTTCCTTGTTGGGAACTGAGATTGTAACTGATAAAATCAATATCTGCTTTGGAATTTGTACCCAGGTTTGCCAATATCCACGGTACATCATTGGCTATAAGCCCACTTATATTTAAAAAAAAAAAAAAAGTCTAAATTTACATTTTTATAATTGTACTGGATCTGAATGGGATGGAGTTAGCTTTCCTCATAGCAGCCTATATAGAGCTGTGCTTTGCATCTGTGGCTAGAGTAGTGTTGATAACACAGCAGTGTTTTGGCTATTGCTGAGCAGTGCTTGCAGAGCATCAAGGCTGTCTCTCCAACCTTACCCACCAAAGGCCAGTAGGCTGGAGGTGGGCAATAGGTGGGAGGGGACACAGCTGGGAGACCTGACCCTAACTGACCAAAGGGATATTCCCTACCATATGATGACATGCTCAGCAATAAAAGTTGAGAGAAAGGGTGTCGGGGAGGGAGGGCTTAAGGCATTTGTCTTCCAAATCAACCACCACACATACTGAGGTCCTGCTTCCCAGGAAGTGGCTGGACATTGCCTATGGATGGGAAGTAGAGAATACATCTCCCCATTTTGCTTAGCTTCTGCATGCAGCCTTTGCTTTTCTCATTAAACTGCCTTTCTCTCAAACCATGAGCTTGCCCATCGTATTTTCTCCCCCGACCTATTGAGGAGGGGGAGCGAGAGAGCGACTTGTGAGGGAGAGGTGCCTGGCAGCCAGCCAAGGTCAAACTACCACAATAATATTCACTGACTTTTAACCTCCTATGCTTTGGCATGCCAGAACTTTCAGTTAGTTAGGAAGAACTGGAAGGTCTTTCGTAGTTCATTATTGCATCTGTATATTCTTCATCCGTCATTCAAACACCATTCTTATTCTTACAGTTCAGGTCATCATCTTACAGGAGCTATAAGCTCACACCATTCATTAGGTGCTGCACCAATCTATTAAATGGAAACATCACATGTTATCTTTTTGCCAGACCAATTTGCACAATGACTCTCTTGTACAAAATGAGTTTTTCATTTCAAAGCTGTGAGTCATAGACACACAGCAGCACTCTAAAAATCAGCATCACAAATAACCAGCCCCAGTGAATAAATCTTGTGGACTGTTTCAGTGGAGAGGTGTTAATTTTGTGACACAGAAGTCCAGAAAATCACACTAACATCCTTAGCTGCCCTGTTCTGTCGATTGTAATGATATTTATCAGTGTTGTTGCAACTCTGTCCGATGTCTCCTTCATATAAAATTAGTCCACTCCCTTTTCCCCTCAGAAATACTTTAAGAGCATAGCTGGACAGAGCAAAGAAGCTTACTAAAACTTTCTCTGTTCTGTCTCCCTTTTTGCAGGCATGTGCTCAAGCACTCTGGAAAAGAATTAAACATTTTTCACTAAATAGAATTCTAAATAAAAAAAAAAAATCCATACTAGAGAACATCAGTCACTTCACAAGCAGGAAACCTTTGAAATGTGCTCTGTATTTCTAAAAGAAATAGTCTGAATTCCAAATCCTTGGCCTTCCTGAAATATGCTGGACTTCCCTCCTCTCATTCACATCCATCCCAAAAAACTCCCATTGCTTTGTCTCACTAGTGGAATTTCATTAGTACGGAAAAAGAACCACTAAAGCCATTATTGTAGGACCAGGAGCAAATGTGTATGAATTATGTATGATTGTGCACTAAAGAACTGTATGAGATTGTTTTTATTATAACCATTATCCTGTCTTTCCCACTCCTCCATTCCTATTTATGTTTCTGATTTGTCTCAATATAAACTCCTAAAATTAGAGACTGTGCCCCTGCAATATCTACAGCACTAATGGATGGCACTAGAACAAAAGTGACTACAATGCCATTGCTCATAATGCTCATCCAGAAGACCTGGCAGCAAACCAAGCTTTACTCATCATAGGTACAAAATTAGTTAGGATAGACATAGGCAAAAAGTAAATTACTTTTATCAATACATCATTTTTATTGAAGAAAACTGGACACCCAGCTGTCTGAATTGTGTCTGATGACTGTAATTAGTGCTGTTCTTCTTGTTAACTAGTGCTACGCTGCGTATCAGGGCATGTTGGTCAATCTATGTATGTCACCTTCCAAGACAAAGGTTTTGCTTTCAGCAGCAAAAGAAGACTCAAGGCTAGATCCTGACCAAATCACCACAAATGCAGCCTATGGAAGAGTATAGCCTTTGAATTGCTTGTAGTTCTTCAGGATAAACTGAAACCAGAAATTAAAGTTACTCTTGATTATATATGCCTTATTTAATCCAATGAGTTAAAGGAAGAAATAACCTGTTCCCGTTGTGAGTTTGTATACACCGAGATAACCATGGCTTTTGATAGGAATCAAGCTTTTCTCCTAGTTATGTTCATATAGCATGGCAGATATTTAAATTGTCAGTGTGAAATATTGGTTTGATTTTCAGTATAGTATCACAGGTCTTGATATGCTTCAGACACTTTGGAAGGCATTCACAGACTCAGTGGGCTCATTTATTTAAAAGTTGTGCTTGAAATTGTTTCTGTGTCACAGAAAACATTTACAGCCATGTTTTCAAAGAGTGCAAGGAATATTTGAAAGGTAGGCACACTGGCTCTGAGGCACATAATTAAGTTTGCTCCTAGAGATTTGCAGCAGTACTGTTTGCAGTCCCCGTTGTCACTGAGAAACACATGCCAAGGCCCATGTGAGGCTGAGATTGCTTATCGCTTCTCTCTTTCTCTTGCTCTTTGTGTCCATTTTCATTCTAATCACCGGAAAGATTCAAGGGGCGGCAACAAGTATTTTCTAAGATAGGTAATTGGTTTGGCACAAGGATGTCTGAGTAGGCTAGGACTCTTCAGCTTGGGAAAGAGACAGCTCATCACATCACATGATAGAAGTATACAATATTACAAGTGCCTTGGAGAGAGTGAAGAGGCATCAGGTTTTCACCCCCTCTCAGTAAAAAATCTAGAGCCCATCAAATTAAGATGCTAGGAGCAAGGTTAAAAATAAAGAGACCTGGTTCTTTGTGCAGCAGATGCTATAACTATGAAATTCACTGCCTAAAGAAGTTACGAAAACTACAATTTAGTTGAGTTCTCCAGGAAACCGGATGAGTGCATGGAAAAGAAACTTTTTATACTGGAAGCCATATCAAACAAGTTTATCTCGTTATTACTGTTCCTGAAACACATCCAGTGTTGAAGAGAAGGTACAGGGCTGGATGGATCCTTTGTCTGACCCCTTTATAACTGTTTTAATGTTTTTATGCTATATGTTCCTGGGACCAGACTTTCTATGAATCAAGATAAAGGCCCCTGTGCCACTCAACTAATTGTCAGAGTCCTTCCAAATGCTTTGGAAACTGTTCACCAGCTTCAGCCAAGTCTGACAGCAAGGACAACGTTTCTGAAATAGTAACGATGTACAAGTTTTTTGAAAATCAGTGGCAGGGAGAAGAAACAGATCCAAATTATTCACAAAATCACAGTATGGTTGAGGTTGGAAGGGACCTCTGAAGGTATTCTTGTCCAACCACCACTCAAGCAGGGCCACCTAGAGCCAGTTGGCCAGACTCTAGGAAAAGAGGAAAAGACTTAAGCCCTCATCCGTCAGTGTGGTGGGTTGACCCTGGCTGGGGGCCAGGTGCCCACCAGAGCCGCTCTATCACTCCCCTCGTTCACTAGACAGGGAAGAAAAAGTAGAACGAAAAGCTTATGGGTCGAGATAAGGACAGGGAGAGATCATTCACTAATTACCGTCACGAGCAAACCAGACTGAACTGAGAGAGGAAATTAATCTAATTTATTACTAAGCAAAACAGAGTAGAGGAATGAGAAACAAAATCAAATCTTAAAACACCTCCCCCCACCCCTCCCATCTTCCCGGGCTCAACTTCACTCCCGGCTTCAACCTCCGCCCCCCTCAGCAGCACAGGGGGACGGGGAATGGGGGTTACGGTCAGTTCATCACGCGGTGTTTCTGCCGCTTCTTCATCCTCAGGGGGAGGACTCCTCTCAGCGCTCCCCTGCTCCAGCATGGAGTCCCTCTCACGGGAGACAGTCCTTCACAAACTGCTCCCATGTGAGTCTCTCCCACGGGATGCAGACCTTCAGGAGCAAACTGCTCCAGCGTGGGTCCCCCACGGGGTCACAAGTCCTGTCAGCAAACCTGCTCTGGCCTGGGCTCCTCTCTCCACGGGTCCACAGGTCCTGCCAGGAGCTTGCTCCAGCGTGGGCTTCCCACGGGGTCACAGCCTCCTTCAGGTGCCTCCACCTGCTCTGGCGTGGGGTCCTCCACGGGCTGCAGGTGGAATCTCTAAGCACAGCCTGCTTCACCATGGTCTTCACCACCGGCTGCAGGGGCATCTCTGCTCTGGCGCCTGGAGCACCTCCTCCCCCTCCTTCTGCACTGACCTTGGTGTCTGCAGAGTTTCTTACATCTTCTCACTCCTCTCTCTGGCTGCAAAAGCTCTAACTGTTTTGGTTTTTTTTTTTCCTTCTTAAATATGTTATCACAGAGGCACTGATCGGCTTGGCCTTGGCCAGCAGCGCGTCTGTCTTGGAGCTGGCTGGCATTGGCTCTGTCAGACACAGGGGAAGCTTCTAGCAGCTTCTCACAGAAGCCACCCCTGTAGCCCCCCCGCTACCAAAACCTTGCCACACAAACCAACACAGGCAGACATCAGAGAAACTACAGAGGAGCCACATGAAGAAAGTTGCAATAAATTTTACAGCTCATGGAAGTTAGTTTTTACTACAGAAATTTTAAGCTGAAATATTTTAGGGGACAGAGGTGAGGGGACTTGTACTTTCAAAAATCTGAATTTTACTTTATCAAGCTGGGTAGTTCTTAATTTTCATGTTTATCTTGTTTCCTTGGCATAATTACACTATTAAGTTGTTATAAATAAACTCCAGCTATAAACTACTCATAGCTCTCAAATATAATATGTAATATCAAATTATGAAAGTAATACATACACAATGCATTCATATTGCAGCAGCATCCAAATAATTGCTGTGTTTTGAATATATCTAAAAATACACAGATCTGACCACAAAATCCATTCCCATTCTAGTAGTGCAAAATGGCGTGATGAACTTCAAATAATTCTTATTTTAAGCTGCATGTGGAGCTTTCAAAAACAGTACATCTGTCTTGGCCCACAAATTCTCCTTTTGCAAAGAAAGCAGAAGCCTTTCTCTCTGCTGCCATGCCCAGGATGCCACTGGTTACCTAATACCTACACAGCTTTCCTTCATATAACTCAGAATTTTACTTCAAAAAGTGCCTTGGGATATTTCAAGTATGAAAATAACAATTTAAATCCCATTTTTATTCTCTGTCATGCCAAGGGGCAAAAGTAATAGCCTTACGCAATGTTGTACCACGTTGCATCGGCTGATGTGATATTACATAACATCGGCTAGGTACCGAAGGAAACAAATGTTTTCAACATACACACAAAAAGCCCTAAACGCAGGGGTCCTTTCAGTGCCCTGAATGAGCACAACAATATAGACGCTGTAAGCGACAAATCTGGCTTTCAGCTGAGCTCATTCAGACATGTAAGACCGGTGCTCCTGTTGCGCTCACTTTGCCCAGGAGTGAACCAGGAAATGTTCTGTGAAATCTCCCAGCAAAAGCGACTGGATCTTGCATTGTAGAATGACGTTTTTTCAATCAAAACTTACAATGCTGGTGACTATACACCCTTTGATGATCATTTTTGAATCTTCTATTTCTATTTCAGTCACAAAACCGCAGTTGAAATTGAAATTCCACATTTGTCTACACTCCTGTGGAAAAGTAAAGGATGATCAAGAAGCAAGCTGTAATCTCTAAGAATAAAAGGCCAATACCGGACCATTACCAAGCATCTGCATGCTGTTCCCTGTCTGTTAGCTCACTGTTGATCAAGCAGGACAAGTTAAGCTTCAGAGAATGACTTGAAAATATTTAACCAAATTTGACCTGCTTCCTTACACATTCAGAAACTATTTTACTTTATACCTCAGTAAAAAAAATCTTGTAGTACAATGAAAAGGATTTTCCTTTATTAAATAAAACCACTGATGAGCATAACGTGCTACTTCTATTACTCCAGACCCTAAGGTAGTGTCTGCTCAAGGAACGTACTGCTACTGTACCAAGGAGCCACCTATGAGCATGGAACTGATAACATCTATATGAATAAAGATCTACCTGGGAGCAATAAGAGCATGACTTCAAAGCAAGATGGTTTCTAAGGATCAGACTTCGGACACTGTTGAGAGAAAAAGACTGAAAACATGAGAGCGCAAAGTTTTAAGCCCAAAGTAAAACCGTATTTTGAAGTATACATCCTCCACAAAGTATTTCACTAACCCATTAATGCAGTCATGTTAGACAAAGATGGTAACATATTTGGCTGATGTTCCTGTGGAAGGTTTGCATGCTCACTTACTGTAGTTGCCAGTTCCCTCTACACTTTATATCTTAACTGCTCAGTTACTGATAAAACATATCTTTACTACACTAGGTATTGTACAGTTAATATTCTGGTTTTAATCTTCTTTTGAATATTCAGTAATTCTGCCAGCTAACTTCTGATAACTGCATACTTTTCCCACACTTCAGTCTTTAGAGGTCTAACTGTAAAAAAAGTCTGGAAATAAATGAGAAAAAATGTCCAAGAATCACATCTCAAGTCATCATTTTGCTATTAAAATCAGAACTTAAATTATATTCTTACAAAAATAATGCATATACTAAACTATGAGAATATGCTGGATTTTAATGTCCTATCCTGAAGAACATCATCAATCAATTATAAAACAATATTTTTCAATGTATTGCTTTTTCAGATGGATGGTAATAAAAAGAAAGTGAAAGTAAAAGGACAATACAAGAAAAAGCTACTGATGAACAAGTTATGGAATGTGAAAATACAAAGTAAAGCCATTCTACATCTGTGCTTCCTCTTTCTTGGCACACTGATATAACACAGCAGACAAAGCAACATTAGCAGCAATAAATCTTTATGAGCAAAGTTGAAGAAACCACATGAATATTCATCTAATTAGCCAATCTAATTTGTATGTCCATTGAATTTCCTAAGTTAACATGTTCAGGTTTCTTCTGTGAGGTCTTGAGGAAGCTTTTCACATTATAACTTCAAGGATAATATTTACAGCAATAATAAGCATTCTCCTGCAATATTAAGTTGTGGAGGATTACCAGAGAATGAAAGTAAAAGGAAGGCTAGTTTAGAGAAACCATGAAAGAAGTGATGAAACCTTCCATAGAGATATTTCTTCTCTTATTCCTTGTGAAACAAAATTGTTATTGGTGCATTGCAGGTTTTAAAAGATATTTCCCTTTCCCTAACCATAAATAAAGATGTTCTGATGACAACAGTCAAAAGAGCTCCCGAAAAAAGTATGAAAGTTTTCTTTCTTTCAACCTCTTTCAGAAATCAATTCTATTTTGTCTGTATTCTAGGGTATTAATTAATAAACAATAGTGAAATGCAGCTGATTTATGAGACTTTCTTCCTCCCTCCCCCAAATAAAATTTGTTAATTATTTTAAAAATTTTAGTTAAAAAAAGTTTGAGGAATACTGGAACTTTAAAACAAAATTCTCAGTTAATCTGAATTAGACTAATAGAGATTATTTTCTGAGCTAGAGGAAAGTTACACAAGTATACATACTCAAGAGCAACGTTATTGTTAGAAACCTTGTCTGCCTACAACCTTCAGTGTTAAGGGACATTATAAGTAAGTGCATTACAAATAAGTGGTTAAATAAAAACTCAGCTTAAGTTTATCAGAGTTCATATATTTCAGTGAAGTCAGATGACAATATCCAGTGGCTGCCACAAATGCTATCTCAGTTAATGGTTTCACTTATAAACCATTAAAAATCTGCTTTTATACTGTTTTATATTTAAACTAAGCCAAACCAGCAGTGCCAAAACAGATTGTACCTGAGAGTGACAGACTCAGTTTGATGGACACCTCAAAGTCATCACAATTTGCATGTAAAATATGACTGTAAATTTTAACTGCTGACAAATAACAGCTGTCTCTTTCACATCCCAGTCTGGGAATTCATCTTGAACTCCAAGTCCCAGAGCAGAGAGGAGAAAGGTGATGTACAGACTCAACTAACAGAAAAGCAGGCTGGAAAGCAGCGAAGACATCACTGGTCCTTCCTGCTTCCCAGGGCAGGGCGGGCGTACAGTACATAGCTTGTTCCCCAGAGCCTTTCCTTAGGGGGCTCTTTGGGACCTCCTGGCACTTCCAGCCATTCCCCGGCCAGTCTGATCCAGCACTTTGCTATCATTTTGAGGCAGGAAAAAAAAAAGAAAAAGGGGAATGTATGAGTCCCCACAGAGAACAGTTATTAGTTTCATGCAGCTTCATATATTCTTAGTGTCTGCGCATAAATCACACTAACGCAGTCTAAGTTGTCATGGTATCGCAGTCTAAGCTAGAAAACATGGCTTTTTCTTTCCAAAGAAAAGAAAAATGGTAGATCCTGAGGTGTTTCTAGCATATAAGCAAAAGTTGTCTCACAGGTCACCACCAGTCTGTCATAGAAAAAACAATTTCAGTAATAGTCGTGGCTAACTGTGTCCAGAGCCAAAGACCATGTTGAAGTGATTCTGAGTTGGCACAATGCTTTGCCCAAGAAGGAGGCTCTACCCAGTCTTTTTGCTCAGAAAAATATGAAAGAAGCTAAGGCTAGTCTGAGCAGAGGCCATCCTCTACAGAAAAGGAGGTTATCCTTCATAAATAGCAAAATATTGGAAGCGCAAGCCAGAAGAAATATTGTGAAGTGATGAGGAGAAGGGTAACACAGGACAGGAGAGAACGAGCCAGGAAATGGCAGATCTGGTTTCACACTAACAGGGGCAACAACATCCTATAAATGAGAGTATGAATGCACTGTGCTCCCTCTTTGCTTTCATGATTATCTCTAGTTATAGGCTGCATGAATTATGCAGGGTCCCAGCTAGGCTGTGCAATTATAGTTGCAAAGATAAAAGCCAAGTCAAACAGCTTGCTATCCTTTTTCACTTATTATTTCCATCTCACTCTCCATTTATTGTAATGGATGTGGTGATACCTGAATCCTATACAAAATAGGGCTGAAAAATCCCCAAATACCAAGGCAAGACAAGCCCTCATCCAACAAGGCAGTTACTTACGGGCCTGACTGTAAGCACACAAATAGTTCCATTGAAGCTGGAGCGACTGCTTGAATGATGACGCTACTTAGTACTAGGGTCTTCATGGGATGTGAGATGTGTCTTTGCAGTTACCAGAGGAAAAATAGTAAATCATACCCGATGCTATCCATATACACACTGTATTATTTTAGTGCACTGTAAATAGCTTGGCCACACACCCTGCTTGCTTACAAAGTGATGTGCACATCACTGAAGACATTGGAGGCCTGCTACACCAAGATGTATCACTGGCTCCTGTACAAGGCAGAGATGAACAGCTTTCATTTCAGTCACATCCCATTTTGTGTCTACTGTAGTGAGAGCCATTCCACTGCTCTGAATGATAAAGGGACTACAGACACCATATCACAGCAATTAAAGATTTATAGTAGTGTAAATAATTAACACTCCTCCTTTCTACTGAACACAAAAGTCATGCTTAGATGAATACAAAAGCAGCAGTAAGCTCATTCCAGGCAGCTGAAACCAATTTATCTATGATACCTCTCAGAAGCCTCACACCCTCTCTCAAAAGAACATTTTTTGTTAGGTCAGGATATATTGGATATAAAGTGATATATTGCATATTTAGTTCTTTTTTTCAAAAGAATGAAGATATCCTCTATTTCAAAACTGCCTGATAATACCAGTCTGGTTTGGTTTTAGGCTCAATGATTGTGCTGAGCTCTTCAAGTACTGGAGACTATAGCAGAACTCTAGTCCTGACACCAGCAATCTTATTGCCAGCTGGAAACCATGATACAAGAAAATTTTTTCTCCCTTTGGAATTTTAGGTGCCACTATATTAGGGACCACTATTTTTTCCAATCATTTTTCCACTATAAAAAACACAGTCATGAGTTCTGAACACAAACTCTTGAGTAGTACTTAGCACAAATGCAGGCTTTAATTTAGAGGTATGCATTTCTATGTCCCTACTGGAAAAAATACTTTTGTCTCTCATTTTCTTTGTATCCTAATGGGATGGCTTTAAATCCCTTTAGATTATACAGTGCACTTCCAAAGCACTGTTCCAAAAGCACAAAGTATGTCTGAGTTAAAATGTTAAGGTTGCAAAGAACAGTACTCAGAAGGGATGAAGCAACACCAGAAGTAAGGACAACATGGTAAATTTAATATAGATCCATTGCTCATATGCATTATGGTAATGTCATTAGCTGCTTGGTTACTTGGTCTATTTACAGGCTTTTTCTTTCAGTCACTGCACAGAATGGAGTTGTTCTGGTATTAATGAAATGTGCAAAGACAAAGGTTATTCTACTCAGTTTTTCTGCCTCAGCTGTTGCAGAAGCTGGAGCATGAAAGGTGAACAAAGTTGGCCAAACTCAAAATGTCTGTCTCCTAGGGAATATCAATGTTCTTTTTCAGGTGCTTCAAGTTACAATTAAAAAGCAAAATAATATTTCCTGCAAGATGGAAATTCTGATGAAGTTTTATTCTGTGAAAAGAACAAAGCCAGGTAATTTGTTGCAGAAACACATTCAGAGCTTGCAAATTTCTGGTTCCTCGAGCAACAGACAAAATGATAGCCTTGAAGCCTCTCGCACACCAACTCTGGGAAGACGCCTGCAGCCTCCCTGCGGGCAGGTAGCCTTGTGGGACCATGCAGCCCCTCGGCCACCACTGCCCCTGCCAGGGCCAGCCCTCAGGGCTCCCCCCTCCAAGGCCCTCAGGCACCCCGGATGGCCAAGGCCATCAGCAATCTCATCATTTGCTCCCAAGCAAACCCCTTCTTCGGCTTCCCTGGCCAGCTCATTTCTGCCAAAAGGCAACTGCCTGCCTTCCCTGATGCCCCTGGTATGTTAGGAAAGCCTAAGAAGAGACAAGCAATTTCTCTTAGCCTCATCCTCAAGAAAGGCTGGTTTGGGTTGACAGGTCCTCATCTCCAAGACCGTCACTGAAAGGAAGATGTGCTGCCTTCAACAAGTGTGCTTGAGTACTCGAGCTGCAAGGAGGGCTATTGGGAGCAGTGGGCAGGCATTCCTTGTGCTTTAGCAGCCTCAGGTCATGCTCTCACCCTGGCTACAAGGCAAGGTTTCATGAGGAGATGTGTCTGTGATGTCCTGTACTTGACTCCAGGCAAGAGGAAAGTTGACTTTATTTACCTGCATTTCTGTGGGGTCAGAGAGAAGGAAAAAGCCCCGTTCCCGGCGTTGAGGGGAGAACATTTGCCTGAGGTGCCAGGAAGGGTGCTGACAGGCGGAGGTTACGTGGAGGCAGTGCCTGCCCCGGCCTGGCGTTTCTTTCACGGAAGGGGTCGGGTATCCTTGTACCTGCGCCAGGATTTCTGTGCCAATATCTGCCTAATGAATAAACCGACGGCCTTCCTCCTAAACCAGTTTCATTCCATGATCATTTTTTACAGACAGGCAAACAATATTTTTGTGAGGAGTCCATTTGTAATACGTCTTTTTTTTTTCTTTGTCTCCTTCCTTCTTTTTCACAGCAGTGCGACCTGACTCTTGGTGGCTGGTGGCCACATGCCCGGCAGCGCCCAGGGGGGCCTTGCGTGCACTGAACAGGCCTCAGAGTACACAGGAGTCATATTCATTTCTCTTGAAAGTTTCTTAAAGACGTTTGATTCTTCTGACGTGAAACTAGTTACTGAATAACAAAGATTCAAAGATTAGTGTTACCGTTTCTCATCAAGCTGCAGCCAGGCAGTGAGGGGGAGGAGGAAGGCAATAATGTGAGCTGCAGAGGGCATGGAGCCTGTGAGCTGCAGAGGACACGGAGCCTGCAAGTGCTGATGAAAAGCTTCATTATTCATCAAGATTTCAAGCTGAAAAGTTAAACTCAGCAGTTTTCTGTGGCCAATATTGGTTAACTCTGTTGCTCCACTGATGACCGCTCAAGGTATAACACTATCTTCCCGACATAATGTCACTTAAGCTCGTCAACGGTGACAAAATGCCAGGATGCTAATTTGCTGTAACGTGACTTTATCAGAGCTTTACTGATGGAAGAGGACCAGGATTAAATAACTGTTAAGGAGAGGCTTTCCCTGGTTCCCTGAGACAAGAAGTGTACGTAGAGAAGAAACTGAGAGACAGCAAGGAAGATTGGGGTGAATGAGTGTGTATACATGTTGCATAATTTCTTGTACTAGGAACAGCAGGAACATTTGCAATCTAAATCACACTCCTAAAGAGGACTGGATATCCTGAGCAGCAGCTAAAAAATGGGTCAGGTCTGCTTTTTAGAGGGTTCTGTTTTGAATACAGCCTCCTCGGCAGCCTGTCAGTCAGTGGGAGTAAGGGGGTCCCATTCCTGAATGCACACAATGCAAAACATGTGAAACATTTGAAGAGACAGCAGAAGTTTCTCTCATTTTAATTAGTGAATAAAAAAGAAAGAACAAAAAAACCTCAACAAAGCAATCAGGTGTATCTTTTTGTTTCCCCGAAACTGAAATGTTCTTCTTTTCTTTTATTCAAGAAACCTCTGGAGCAGTCTGCAGATTCGTTAAAGCTTTTCATTGCATTAAAATACCCTCAGATTATGGCATGTTCTCAATAATAACCTTCTGCAAAGTGTTCAAATGTTCATATAATGAGGAAAAATGTCTATAAGAATGTTTTAGTTATCCGCAGTGGAAATTCAGAGGTTTTAAATGCTTGTTTTTCAGACACACATTCACTGAATCTCTGCCTTTAAGCACAGCAGATGATCTCAGTACTTCTTGAAAGCATCACAAAAAGCTTTATGAATGTACAGATTCATCACATTTCCCCTAGAGACAGAGGATGAACCTTAAGAACATTCAGAAGAGCAAAGGACTTGAGGGTTTTGCATTTTACGCTTGTAGAGCACATATAAAAAAAACAGCTGTGCCAAGGAGCCCAGGAAACCCACTCCCGGGGTTTTGCAGACACCCCTGGATTCAACCGGTGCCATCAGCCTCCCTGCAGTACCCTCTGAATCAGCTCTGACCATGCAGAGCCGCAGCAAAGAGCAGGAGCATGTGCGCAGCTGATTGCTTTTTACATATCCGCTTACATTCATGTCTCTTCAGAAACTTGTTGTCCCACTGTGTTCTGCTGCCTCTTCATCCTGTGCTTGGGATGAGGAGGAAGCAGCTTTGAAAGGGTATGAAAACAGGAGCTACACACTGTGACTAGGACCTCATTGTTCTTGTACACATGC
Organism: Balearica regulorum gibbericeps; assembly: GCF_011004875.1. Taxonomy (NCBI): domain Eukaryota; kingdom Metazoa; phylum Chordata; class Aves; order Gruiformes; family Gruidae; genus Balearica; species Balearica regulorum. The sequence goes on from NC_046186.1 coordinate 63,293,231, forward strand.
TTCATCTCAGCCACCGTATCCTTTCCAAAATATGAAAGCTTGTTAGAGAAAGGTATGTGATGCACAGGGGTGTGATTTTCCCCAGAGTTTTTGCTGATTCATTTTGTACCTATCTGAAGCAGGTAGGAGAAAAAGCACCTTACATGTGCTTTATACAACCTTAATACATGTCGTAAAATAAAATAAAATAAACATGTTGAGAGCTCAGAACACTTTTTAAAAATTCCATCTCCATCTTTCAATACCAAAAAGGAAATTTTTTACCTACATAGTATTTTTCTAGCAATTCCTAAATAGAATTAGGGGTATCAGAAATTATGCAAGAAGTCTGTTGGCGATTCTGAGGGTAATCATGGATGTTGAGGACATCTGAACAACTTGAATAACTTGTGGTTTAGATTTCACATTCTGGCTGCACATATTGTTAACTTTAGCCAAGCTCTGAATTTTGTCTTTTACATGACACAGCCAACAATACCTCCACGGTGGTCAAATATACTTCCAGAGAAAACTAGTTAGGTTAAAAAAAAAAAAAAAAAGCATTACTCTATAAAGGTATTGTGGCTTCTCTCTCTCTTTGAGAGCTGGTTAAAAAAAAATTAAAGCAATGGAGATATTTGAATGAAATGGTAACAACTTGAAATTCTTCCATATGAATTACCACTATCCATAGTGCCAAGAATTCCCTCAAAGGAGCCATAAGTGCTGATGGCAAGCACTGAGAGATGTCTTACTGGTTGGAGTCAGTTTTAAATTGTCATGCATGGATGGTTAAAGTTCCCATCATACCGGCAGTTTTCTCTGGCTCACTGATCAGAAAAACAGAACTGGCTAGCTTTTCCTCTAATGAAGGATTAGGATTTCATCCTGCAGGCACCAACCATCCTCTTCATTCACTCCATTTCATAGGTTCATTGACTTATTAGCACTTACAGAAGAGATATAGTCAAGCCGCCCTCCTGCCTCACTGTTGTGTTATTTAACCCTTACTGCTGTATGATACTTCTGAGCCCTTTGAAATAACAGAAAGCAGAGAAGCTATTCAAAGAGGTTTTCACAGAGGCACACATGATTGACAGCCCCTTCCTGTCTCATTTCATGTTTTTTTTGTCTAAGAACACCTTGATCCTGTGATCCCTCTTGGTTCTCACTTAAGAACATGACATTGGTACATCTTTCCTGAGACTTACTTGCCCACCTCTTGTGCCATCTTAGTTTTTTCGACAGTTTGAAAGATTCTTCAGACATGAAGCTAAGAAAATGCCCCTTCCTTTCATCACAGTCAAATTATCATCCCAGTTTCAACTATTCCACCTTGTGGTCTCTCTCCTACTTTATACAATATCAGTGAGTCAGAATCTGGCTTTCTACTAAAAGCTGCTATTGAGCCCACAAAAGCACATCCCTCCATGCACCTCAGCATCTCCTATAAGATCCCCTGTTATCCCCTCCTTAACTAAAATTAACTGTGAACACAATGTCTTTATCTTTCAGTGTGTACAAGACATTGCCCAGGGTGAATTTCACCCAACTTCAATGCTTTGCTTTGCATGTAGCAAGGATCGAAGAAGAAAACTGTGCACTCTCTCAACTATGGTGGTGTGCTGAGACCAAAGCAGAGATTTGCTATATTTGAGATGCAGGACAGGCCTTTTATGTTCAAGCTGCTGCTGTTGATACTTGGAGCTGTACCAGTTGCACTGTTTCTAATTTGGAGAATAGCAAGCATAGGGGATTATTAAAGGCAGCCACATGGTCTACATTTTCCCTGACACTTTTTCCTGTGTGACCCTAGGCCCCTCCCAAGAGCCAGACTAAGATGCTTCTATTAGATAAGACAGAAAATGGTATTTCAATTTTAGTAGCAAGCATATTTGTCTTATGTAAAATAGAGACCATACCTTGGATTTGATACAAGAGTAACTAGGTCATTAAATAACCTGGCAACCTACCCAAAGGACACAGGGGCATCTGCATGGGGAAGTTTTTATGTAAACATTTCATTTCAATAGTGAACAGCTATCATTAGTCCTTTAACATGCACTTTGCATAATCATCAGATAATAATGCCCAGTCTTCTCTCCCATTTCATTTTTTTTTAACTCTCCTTGCCATCTATTATCTTCTTTGTATATTTCTGCATTGCCATGCAACATTATATTGTGTAATCACTAGACAGATTACCCTATTTTGCAAACTGAGCTTCACTGTAAGCTAACAGGCATCTGCTAAATTAAGTTTGCAATAAAGCCACATCCATCGCAGATCACCTTGGCTTTTAGCTGTTGATGAACGGGAACTTCACAAATTCTTTCCTTTTTTCACCTTTTTCCTGTGCCAAGACACTCAGAATAGCAACATTCAAATGTATTGTAGCATTGGGATACTCTGGCCTCCACTTTATTATTTTCATCATTATTCCACTTTGAATTTTTGGCTGTGTGTTATTCTCTGTAGCGTGAGATTCTAGTAGGTTCTTGTGATGAGAGGTCAAACTAAATAAAAATGGCTCTGCTGGTTCTGTCAACTAAATTCAAACATTACTGTGAAGCTTTATAGCAATAATACCTTTCGTGCTACTATATTCTGTAAGCAATTCCAGTGGAATCCCTGTTCTGAGTGGTTTATTATAGCTCAACCATAAAAATGTGCTTTGGGCTGAAAGTGGATTTATAAGATTTCTGCCCAGGAGCATATGCTTTGTAAAATTTAATTTAAATCAGCTTAGCCTTTTTTTTTTTCTTTAAAGACTGAAGAATAAAAACAAAAATAGATTATTAGATTAGATTCTACTAAGAAAAAACCCTCACTTTTATTTCTGTAACAAGTAGGCATTATTCTTGCCCTTCAGGCATGTATGTAATTCCATCAACTTTGGGGAAGACATGGGGAGGACCATGACAGCAAAACTAGTCTTCCATATTTTAAATGGAAAGTGGAGGCTGTCTGGCCAACTATTTGGATTAGGATTTTCTGCTGGGTAAAGGGAAAAATAGAATCAGGTTTATTATTATTGTTGTTATTGGGAAAAAGAGGCTCTAGTGCACGTAAACTACTTTTCACAAGAGGTAACAACAGAGAGTTCTATGAAATGGCAATAGGAAAAATCTCATTCAGTTTGGTATAACTCAGTTTACATACCCACTGTTACTCTTGGGTTTCCTGAACACAACTTTTTTTTTTGCTCTGACAGTTTTTGCAGAATTTGAGGGATTTTTTTTCCAGTTTTCCATTATTTCCAAATATCTGGACATCCATCTTGCGAGAAATCCCAGACAGAAATATGTCAACTGTCTCACACATTACTGCTGGGCTAACAACCTGCACTAATTCCTCCTGCTGTCTTTAGGTGTATTTATAATTTGGTACGGTGTTATGTGTCATGGTAACATTTACATAAAGGATAGAAAAGTTGCACCTTCTGGAATAACAGGTTATGGAGAGATGAAACAAATAACTAGTAAGTCTGGTTTTATCTGAAAGTTTTATCACAGAAAAGCTTTTCTGAACCACGTAACATTTGTTATTTATAGTTCTTGAGGAATGGGGAGAATGGATGAATGCACATCTGAGAAACTATGTTGATTTTGTTCAAAGTGACAAACTTTCATTTCAGTTTGGCATAAAATATCATGGGTTTGTTTTGAATAGATTTAGTGTGAATTTTTTCACTTTGTTTTACTTGAGTGATATTTTCCTGACCAATATCTCCCCTTTCCCACCTAGTCTTATCAAACAGCAGCATTGACTTAATAATATTCCATCAAACATATCACAGTTTCTCTAACAATATTCAATCATATGCCAGGGGGCACTGCTTATGAAGAACTACAGCCCCAGCTGCATTAAATCTTCAAATTTTGTTCACCTGAAGGCCACCTTGATAACTTGCCAGAGGTCATACAGACATTGAGCACAGCAGATTGAATTGAGCAGCTCATCAGACAGGGCTGTGCCATTTCATCTGAGTTAGCAAACTGCTCACCAAGTAACAAGGAGTTTGGAAATGTAAGAGTGATATTTCTCTGGAAACTAGGAAAAAACTGATGGCAGTGTACAGGACATAAATGGTCTAATTCAGGGGCCCCATCAGTTGAGAGGGAACATGCTGTCCACTGACTTCTGTTTCAACATAGTTGAAAATGAAGCACTTTCAAATGTCTCCTTGAGAGAGTACTTGTCATGTTTCCCATGTACTGGATACTCTACTTACAAACATTTGTAGAGGCCTGGCCTGGCCTGGCCTTGCCCATAACAGCATTTTAGCTGTTCATCAGCAACTTCCAGGGAGAACAAGATGAGTTATAATAAACCAGGTGGACAACAATATAGACAGAAAACAGGATGAATTTAAAAGCAACTTGGGAATGAGGATAAGTAAAGAAATTATGTCAAAACTGCCTAATGAGTTTCAGGAATAGCAAGATAAGAATATCTGAAAAAGCTATTTTAATTTACAATGGATTGTTACAGTCAGCATCATGTACCCATATATATACAAATACACAGATATGCACACATATATACAAATATATGAATAGTCTTGATGCTATTTTAATCTTAAATTAATCTCAGATTTTAATACTGCCAGGTGTTCAAGATGGTTAATCAGTATACTGCGTGCAGCTGATACATATCCGGGGATAGGAAGGAAGGAACCTGAAGGCACCTGCCTTACTACAATATGCTCACAGGCCAAGTTTGATGTATGAGGCAGTACAACAATTTGCTGGCAAGATGGAAATAGCTAGCCAAGGTGACTTGGACGTTCAGCAGTAGTAGTCAGTGAATAGGAGTCAATGCTGTATCTCAGAGATTCTACAGCTAGAACCAAACATGCATCTTCTATGTATATAGTGCATTTTATAGTAGAAGAATAGGCAACCTCATTCATGACTTAATTTGTATCAGATCAAAAGTTAACATGTACTTCTGTCATGTGGTCCAGACTGCTTTCTAAGTCATAGCCTTTCAGTCCATCCACACAGCTAAAGTCTTCCACTAAGTTCTCACATCTCAGTAGTTCTCATGTTCCACATCCCAGTAGCATCCTTAGCTCTGCCACGGATTGGTAAGTCTTGTTCCACTCATTTCTATTCATATAGCTTGTTCTGCTATGGCTTGTGTTAGTCGGAGATGTGTTTCACACTTCTTCCTTTTCTCTAACATATGAAATAGAGACAGGGTTTTTTTACCTTTACAGCTCTTCATAGGCCATCAGGCCTCTTCTCAGACTCTTCTCAGCAGCATCAAGTGATATGAAGAGGCAATGGAAACACACTGAAATACAAGAAAATCCATGTAAACATTACAAAACACTTTCTTATTGTGAGGGTGGTTGAACACAGGAACAGGTTGTCCAAGAGAGGTTGTGGAGTCTGCATCCCTGGAGATATTCAAAACCCAACTGGACATGGTCCTGGGAAAACTACTCTCACTGACCCTGCTTGAACAGTAGGGTTAGACTAGATGATCTCAAGAGGTCCCTTCTGACCTCAGCGATTCTGTGATTCAGTGATCTTATCTACCATCTCTCATTCATTACTGACTTGATAACCCTTCCTTCCAAACAACATTGGTAACAGCTTACACCACCTAGGAGTTATATTTCCAAATTTGTCTCTATGTCTAGGAAAATCTTCCTACAAACTTCTGCAAAGCTCCCTCCTCAAGACCCTCCTCAAAACTCTTTGTTGCAGACTGTAAAGCCTATAAAATATCTTGCCAAGATGTACATAATTGCTGTGTCTACTTGTTGCTCTGACTGTACTTCTATGCCTTTATAGTTCAGGTTGTAAAATTCCTGAGACACAAACTATGTTTGGGTTTTGCACGGCACCTTCCACCACAGTTTGTTTTACCTAAGTAGTACTACTAGATACTCAATGAATAGAAAAGGAAGTGGATACCCCCAAAATAGTCACAGTATGTTCCAGATCTGGTCAAAATTAAAACACAGGCCTTAACTACTATTTTCAGTGTTAAGAAATTGTTTTGCTTGCAGAAATACACAGAAGCTGTAAAGCATCTGGAATCTAAGGTATTTCTTTGTTTGCTGTACTATGCATTTACTTTTCTTCAATTCCATGGAATTCAGCCTGAACTTGATTGGTAACTATGGTGACTAACTGTAATGAATAAAGTGACAAAGGTGTCTCAGACTTCATTTACTTGGGAATAAGAAACAACTAGAAACAGACACCTCTACTTTTCACAGACAGGTCATTCAGTGAGGCACTTATGTAGGCTATTAATACACAGATGGGTTTTGAATCACTTGCCTTCACCTGCATGAATAGGTCTGTTTCTCCCCTTCTTTAATGGTGATGTACTGAGTGCAATGAGACTGTCAGATAAAGTTCTGAAGCAGTTCCCATCAGGGGCTGGAGGGGCACTACATCGTAAACAGACACATTTCCTCCAACTTACCCTATGCACTGCAGTGTGAGCCTGCCACCTGAGCAGGAGAAGTTGCTTTCCCATGTGTTTCTGGCTCTCATATAATTATGTATCCTGCTGTCCCTTTCTTTGATGCAACAGGGTAGGAGGGAAAACCTTAAACAGGACTGCAGTTGCGGGTGGCCAATTATCTAGCAGGATGATTGGGAAAGATTCTTTTGCTGTTTACACTTCATTAGCAACTGCGCAGAAAGCAATTAACACTTGGCCCCTCTTCTTTCCTTTTTGATACCTGTATAAACAGCAAAAAGGATGCTACAAGCAGCAGCAGAAATTCATAATCTCTGTGATGAGAGTGGTCTACTCAGTCCTGACGCACCAAAACCAGTGATGTTTTGTGCTCATCTCACACTGATCTCCATTCAAATAAGGCAGCAGCTGGAACAGCCGGCCTGGCTTGGAAATTCATGAGCAGGAGTGCAGAAGATTTTGCTTACTTTTCGCTAGGTATCAGACTGATATGACAGGCAGTATGAGGTTTTGCTCTGTTTCATTGCATCTGCTTGTACATAAATACACGTATGTGTATGTCCTGTTTTTTGCAGGGATAGAGTTAATTTTCTTCCTAGCAGCTGGTGCAGTGCTGTGTTTGGGATTTAGGATGAGAATAATGTTGATAACACACTGATGTTTTTAGTTGTTGCCAAGCAGTCAAGGACTTCTCAGCTTCTCATACTGCCCTGCCAATGAGAAGGTGGGGGGCACCCAAGAAGCTGGGAGGGGACAGAGCTGGGACAGCTGACCCAGACTGACCAAAGGGATATTCCACACCATATGAGGTCATGCTCTGTATGTAACTGGGGGGTTGACTGGGAGGCGGAATGGCTCAGGAACTAGCTGATCATCAGCTTTGGCTGGTGAGAAATTGTGCTATGCATCACTTTTTTATATATTCTTTGATGATGATGATCTTTCTTTTATGTCCTATTAAACTGTTTTTATCTCAACCCATGAGTTTTACTTTTTTTTTTCCTTTTTGATTCTCTCCTCCATCCCACTGTGGGAGATGTGGAGTGATCAAACGGCTGTGTGGCTGTTTTAGCTGATGGCCAGGTTAAACCATGACAGTGTATAACTGTGGTATAAATTCACTGTGTGTATGAAAATATGACCCTTACATCACCAGAATTAACTTCCCTGACTATGTTGGTCTCTTTTCAATGCTCAAAACTCAAAGTCCTTAGTAACGGTACACCGGCACAATTCTGCTGTGTGGACAGAAAGAAAAGCCAAACCATCCTCTTTCCTAGTACATTACGCCCATATTCCCCAGAAACACCTCCTTGCCTAAAACATAGAAAATGCTTATTTCCTCCTGCCAACCCAGTTTCCTTAGTTTGGGAGTGGAGGGTCACAATTTGGCCAGGTCAAAGTAGCAGAAGCTCTGGCATAGGCAGAGAAAGTTCTGAGACTTGCAAACAGATCCAAAGTCATATGATTTTGAAATATAATCTATGGCTTGTGAAATATGTAATAAATCTAGTGCCCAGAGATGTGGTTTGAGAAATAAATCATCTTGAGCTCCTTGCCAGCTTGGGTGACATAACCCAGGGCAGAGTTACAGGCACTAAGAAGCTCATGCCAACATAGTTTGTGGCAGTGCCTTCCCCTAAGAACCACAACCATGAAGCACTGGCTTTATCTGCACTTCATCAATGGTCCAGATTTTGTCCCAGCAAGCCCTTGACCCTGTTGATTTAGCATCCTGATAAACTGGTGTCTGAGATTTTCAGCCGGGAGGCAGTAGCACCAGCTTTGCTTTTGAGGAATTAGGTGTCATCTCTGAGCTGAGACTAACACGTGAATGTGTCATGGTCCTCTTCTCCTTTATTCCAGCGTGCAGTCCAGCTAGTGGTCTAAAACCACAGATTACTTTAAACAGTGTTTAAACTCTGTGTTTGATTTAGCCTTGGTTCAGAGTACTTGATTTCACCTAGGGCTAAAGGGGTTGGCAAAACACCTCTCTCATCTGGCCTGGGGTATCTCCCAAATGACCTTTAAATGATTTGCATTTTTCCTCTAAGGCCCCAAATAAACGTACAGCATTATAACACATACACTTTGGCCGTAAGCAATTACTCATGATACAACAAGAAAAATACAAAAGCTATGTCGCCATAAATTCTTAAATGGGCTGGTTTCACTTTCTGATCCCAAAGTATTTTCGTTGTTTGATCTGTCATAAGAATTTCTCTTAGCTCTTTAAACAGCATTGGCTTATTGATGTATGTGGGAAGACAACTTATTGCAGTGGTAGAACAAATTAAATTTTCTTTTAAACATGAGCTACTAAGTGCTGCAAAAGAGAATGAGTGCTTCAATGCAAGATGCAGATCCAAAAGTCTCAGCACTAACTAGTTGCACAACTCTGAAGGACAAATGTTAATGTGACAAACTGAATAAGATTCCTGTTAAGACTTGCTCACTGGAGACTTACTTTCCTTCATCACTAGGATCACTATTTTCATTTATTTCTAACCAGGAAAAAAATTGTGCTGGGCACCTACCTTTTTTTCCACAGGCCTAGTGAAAGCCAGGGAATATCAATGGCATGAATAAACTATACAATCTCCTCTGAGTTCTAAAACACTCAGCTACCATTCAACATTAACTGAATGGGTCTTGTCTTATCACAGTGGACCTAACATTTTCCTACACTTTTCATTATATTGATTTCTAAACTTTATGAAACTTTTTACAGGCACTGGAGGGAAGAGAGAAAAAATGAATGTTTAAAATGCATTGAAACCATGCTTTGCCTTGATTAAATACATATCAGTGTCAACTAGCAACCCTATGATAATAAGCTACCTAGCAGTGATAAACAAGTACCATGGGAGAAAAATCATTAAAAAAAGGACTGAGATCTCATTTTCTGATTTATACTGCAGGATTTTTTTTTTAAATACTGCTTTTTAATCATGTCTACACCAATCATTATTTATGTTGTAACTAGAGAATTGGGCAGCAAGATCGTGTGTTCCCTAGGCCTGCTTCTGTCCTGCTGGAGCTTTTCACACCACAGCCTGGCTGAGACATCGAGATTTTGTTCACATCCAGCACCCTCAACTCCAGACAGCCCCAGAGGTCACTGCACCCCCTCCAGAGCCAACAGAGCAGTCCCCAGTGTGACAGTCTCCTCTCCCATTTCCCTGCTGGCTACACCCCTGGCAGATGCCTTGGTGTCAGCAACCCCAGATTTGCCAGGTGTCCTCACCCACCAGAAGATGAGATTTCCTAAACCCACTGCCCCTGTATTTAAGCCAGAGGTGAGGAGTGTCACTAAGCTGCTAATCTGTCCTGGGTACCAAGGACCTCAGTGTGGCTTATATTACATTAAAGTGCTCTGTAGGCACTGCAGCTGCCTCTCCAGTATCACTGCCCTACATCCATGCTGCCTGTAACCAGCATAGATTCCTCTCTCTGCTTCCTCTCTGCCTTACAGCCCTGGATGTTTGACCAGGTGTATTAAAAATGAGATTTCCTTCCTGTGAATCATGGCACGATGAACAGACACCTGCATTTGCTGTGCTGTAACAAACTCTTCTTAAAGGAAGAGTGAAACTGAGATTCTGACACCTTTATAGTCATAAAATACATAACAAAATTTTCTTTTAGGTCTCTAAGTTGTACATTGAGGTCAGTAGGAAACATATCACACTGTGAGCAAGGGTGATACAATGCCCTTAAAGTCAGTTTTCAGAGCTCATATGTTCCCACTCTCAAAGCCTGGTGGGCTGTGCAGAAAAATAAACCCTCTTATACCATCTACCAGCTGGCATGCATATAGTCCACATTGCTCTGCTGTCCTTCAGCAGCCCATGAAAACCCAGGCAATGATTCCTCTTCACTTTTCCTAAATAAATGCCTGTTCTGCTGTGAGTGCCAGAGTTCCTCGACTTCTGCAGACTAGGGGGAAAGAAAGGACTGTGGGTCATACCTGACCTTTCATTAAAAAAAAATAGCCTCAAGTGAGAAAACTCTTTGCTCCCTCCATGTTTTGGTCTGCAGTGGTATTAGCAGGTGGGACTTCACTCACATTTGAATCCATCTGATAAGCTTACATATTAACCCTGCTGATTTATGTTAACACTTAGCCATGGTGACAAGTACTCTTTGCACTTACTGCACACTGGCACTTTGTCTTTCTGCCTGCAAGGAATTCAAGTAGAGATTAGTGACGTTAATGAGGAAGAACAAGAGAGTTGATGTAAGCAAAGCTTGAGATATTGGCAGGTATCAAATAAGTCTGCAAAGGCAGCAAGCAGAAAATACTGATTGACACTCAACACAGCTTGCGCTTTCATCAAAATACAATGCTTGACTATCCAGTTCTGTCCGGTTTTGCACATATTCTTTAAACCATTGTTATGCTTTTTGTGTGTGTGTGTGTGGAAGGAGTTCCATTTTTATTGATTTTGTTACAGATATTGGGATTTTTTCCCTTGTTTGTTCCAGCACAGAAGTTATAAAATTCAAGCCAGAAACCACTGTGAAATAGTAAGTCTCATAATTCAGATACTAATGCCCTCTTTGAGATGCACAGGGCCTACTTTTCTAAAGCAGAGAAGATGCAGTTATCATTACTGCTCAGAAGTACAGTAAAACAGTTTGTCTGTACGCTGTACAGGATTTTCTTCTTGAAAACAGAGATGCCTACCTGAAACAGAGAAATATAAATTAGCCAAACTACAGACATGGATTAAACAAATAATCAACCACAATTCCTTTGCCTGTTTGCTACTCCAAAACACCAACCTATGCATATGTTCCTGCCCAACAGCAGCTGAGTGCTACCTGTCTCCTAAGTGAAAGCAGAATAAACTATATTTCATACCTATGACACGTGTTTCTACCAGGGCAATTAGTGCAAGGTAGCCACAGTGCTATAAAGTCACACCCAAACTGAGACATGCTTTGGCTGTGAAGCTAGCCAACATCAAAAGCAAAGCACACACCACATGTTCTGTTCTTGGAGAGGACAGGACTGGGCTGTGGCAAAATAGTAAGTTCAAGGGACAGGGTAAGCCTGAGCTGTCAGGCAATGCAGGGGACAGGAGGAGGCAGGCAGCGCCAGAGATGCAATGTGAGGGACGCAAAGACCTGCAGGAGATTCCAAGGTTGGTGGTCCTGCAAAGTCTGTAGAGAAAAAGGCAGAAACTTTGGGTCCTGCCTTTAAAAAAAAAAATTTGGGAGCCCTTGTCTTTGTTCACACTGACCTTGCCATTACTCAACCACATAACTGTATCCTCAGACAAAAGGCCAAAAGTTAAATGAAGCGTCAACTCTTGTCAGACTGTCCTGTCATGGGTCACTTAGGGAGCAGCCACTGATCCATTTTCCTGCACCAGGTTGATCAAATCCATGATTCCTAAAGTATTTCTGATTAACATTTTCCACAGAGCTAGCCTTGGCTGTGCAGCAAGGTAGTTTGCTCCAAAGAGCACGCTGTTGCTAGAGCTAACGTTTACTTAGCTGCAGGTGGATGCTGGTGACGTTAATAGAGACGGATAGGAGGGGAGATGGAAGCCGAGCCTAAGATATTGGCAGAGATTAGACATGCATACAAACGTAGCAAACAGAAAAAATCAATTGGCACTTAGCATAGGATTGTATTTCCAAGCAAGAGCACTCAGCTGACTCAGGAGGCTGTATTTTTCCTCTCACAATTTCACAAAGTTATTTCAGCAATTTTACCCTGTTGCCTCTTTCCCCTCTGGCAAATAAAAATAATCACCTTCTTCATAATAACCCTTTCCCAAGGCAGATAAGTAGTCATGGCCCTTCAATCTTTTGTTCAATTAGTTTCCCCCAGTTTTGTCTCATACAGTTAGTTTTATTTGCCAATGATTTTGCTGATCTCCTCTGATCTCCCTGGTGGTTGTTCAGTTTAAAGGAGAAATGTCCATGCTAATGCCAGTAATCTCATCCAGATCTTCCTCAGACAGTATAGGTCAGACCGACTAGACTACAACATGCAGCTCCTGCTGCGGTGACACATACCCTGGTGAATGGTGTGGTAACAGCATGCTGGTAACACTCAAACAGCACATGCCATAAATCCCATGCCGACCTCTCTCCCTCAACAGCAATGCCCATATTTCCTGGCCCTGTGGCACACTGTCCCTTTGGAGTCAATGAGGCAGAAGGGACAAAGACCTTATAGGATTTCTGACCAACCATCGAAGTGTGACTGGACAAGGATGGGATTCAGGGAGTGAGTGATAGGACAAGAAGGCAAGGTGGGACTAGCAAATATTGACTGTCCAAGAAACTAGCAACATAGCAAAAAGGATACCTTATGCTCAGCTTTCTTTGCCTCAGAAATGTTGGTATTAAAGCAGAATTTTAAAACATTAGAGCAGAAAAACTAGGGAAACCTTTTCCAATTTATGTAGATTGGAAGACAGATGTGAGAGTCAGAAAAAGCTAAGGAGTAGTAGATATCATATGAGTACTTCCTGGCATCTGCAAAAACTCTCCAGGGTTCTGCAGTTTATGGAAGTTCTGCCCCAGTAGAGTGAATCAGGAAAACCTTTGGGCAGGTAGCCTTCACATGATAGATTAATAGTTGGTGGGTTCTCTGTAGAGAAGAGCATCCTCCTTGAAAGCCTGTGTATTCAGGCACTCCTTTCTCTAGATCCTATACTCTTGTAACAATGGGATGCTTGGAGGAGCCTGTCTGTAGTAAAGAGAACAGAAACAATGTGTTTCAGTAGCCTTCTCTTTGTCTGCTGCTATTCAGAGGATGGCTAACAAAGGAGGTTGCTTATTGCCTTCTGACTCCTTGGGGTAGTTTACTGAATGTCATTTTTAGCTCTTTCTGCAAGGAACCTCATCTTAAAAGAATATACACTCAGACTCTCTAATGTATGAGAATTTAATTTATATTTTGAGGACAATATTTTTCACTGAAAGACCATCACAGAAAAGCTGAGCATGCCTGCTATTGGCAGTCCATGTCATGCTGCCCTCAGACAGCTGCAAATACAGCAGCAGAAACAGGGCTGGATTTGTGGAGGAAGAGGCAAGGTCACAGGGCTGCAGCTTGCCAGTTAGTACAAATCACTGAGTGTGTGTGTCTGTGTGCTCCTGACACAACCACAGTGACTATCAGATTGGGACTGCAGTAGACCCTGCTGAAATGTAAACTAAATTCTTTCATGACAAAAGCAACCTGGGGTAACAAAGGTATGCAAGAGTCAATATATATATTTAAACAACAACAACAACAAAATGTCTAAGTAAGTCATACCAATGCTACAGAAGACACTATAAAAGGTTCAGGAAAGCTAAAGTGAAAGCAGGCCTCCACCAGGGCCACAGAACAGCATCACTTTTCCACGGATGCAGCAGTCTGGACCAGTGTTAAATAACTTCAAATTTCCTGGCCTCTGCCTAAGCCTCTCATTTATTGAAATATCAGATAAGGGCTGCTGGGGTTAACTTCCTCATGTTTTTTTGAAGAAAATTAAAGAACCTTTCATATAAATTTGCATCCAGAAAAGACTCATATTTTCCATCATCTGAGCTGAGAAGTGAAGAGAGATGAAACATGGTAAAGGAAAAAGTAGTTGGGATTCTCAATAAGAGGATGAAGAAAAGTAATAATGAGAAAAAACAAAACAAAACAAAACAAAAAAAAAGGCAAATAGTCAGAAGGGAGAAGAGACCTAAAGAGAGAATGTCCTGTGCTGCAACCCAGGAGGAACAGCACCTTGCTTTCTTACGTTGTAAGGCCATGACAATATGAACTCCCGTGTTACTGAAGTCAGCGTCTATCTCCTCATACCTAAATATGGAAAATATGAGGTCAAGAGCAAGCAACAGGCATTGCATGACTGCTTTACAGAAGGAGGATGTAGACTGAAGAGCAACTCATAAAAGAAATGAAGAAACTCTTGAACTGTCTTCTCTCTGACTTTGGGAATTCTTATCCTATGGTCAGCTGTAGCAATGGGGTATCTGTGGCCTTGCGTGTAGGAATCTTTCCAACATGGGGAAAATAGAGCGTATTAACAAAACATATGAATGAAACAATATTCCAAAGTAAATTGTTTTGGTTTTTACAAGTGCCCTTCCATGTTCATGCTACCAATAGCAGTCAGGACCAAACTTTATTTTATTTCTTGCCATTTGTAACTGCAGTAGAAATATCTGAAGACTTGAGCAACACTATCTCATAGTTTGTTCAGACCTAGAGTAGGACCTCACTATTGTGGCTATAGGTGATGTATAACAGGCCTTTTGCTCCTTTGTAGTACCAGCCATTGAGCACACACTCCCGTGTCAAAAAAAGTAAGTCATATAGCTGCAAAGTCATCCCAGTTATGTGAAGACTATAATCCCGCCCCCATTATCAGCAGAGTCAAAAATCTAAGTGTACAATATACTGAGTAGAAGATGGAAAATATTTTTATCCCTATAGAGGTACAAAGGATCTGGACCAGGAGATCCTGTGAACATTAAAGGCAGACAACTAACCTTGGGATATATTTTAAAAAGACAGTGTAAAGCTGATAGGCCCTGATTACCAAAACCAAAAGAAACAAACAGAGTGAAACTTCACTAAAAAAATAAATACTTGTATCTCCATTGTACCTCTGAATACTACTTTAAGCATCAATTCTTTGCAGTCAAGCTACAGAATTTTTTTAGATTTCTCAAAGGATTCGGATGCTTTATTGTGGACAGTCTGTGATCTGGCTTCACTTCCCACAAATCAGTATCAAATGCAGAGAAGCAACCTGCTACACAGGCATTTTGCAGACTAAAATAGTGCAGAGCCTAATCAGGAATCTCATGGCAGGAAACAGGCCTTCCTACAACAGGAAGCATAGGAAAGACTACTGGAGACAGCCGTCCAAAAGCAGCCACTTTGCCAAAAAAGACAAAATGGCTGTACACTGGCAACTCCTGCAGCAGGAAATTGCTGAATTAAGCACTCAATCTACAGAGCAATTTAGTATGTCATCTGCTTCCTGGCAACAGATATTTGGAATCACTTTTACATTGCATTTCAGCTCTATCTCACAATCAAGTTGAGGACAGTGTCCTCTCCAGTAAGCAAAGAGGTCAAGGTCAGAGGCTTCTCTGAATCTTACCCAGAATAAATATTTTTAACCCTTTTCCTTTCTCCATTTTCATCATTTTATCATTTCTAATTTAGGGGCCTGACATTCCTGCTTCTACTCTGATTTGGGGCCAGGGCAGACTGAGTCACTGATACAATGCCTGCCAAAGTTAACTGTGGCCTCCATGGGACTGTACAACAGAGTCTGATTGATAGAAGATAAATATCACATGCCACAGTGAAACAGGGAAAAGGATGCCAATGGATTCTCTCTGTGATTTGTTTGATGGAGGGCCAGGAAACTTTTCAGGAAGTTTCTCCTAAACAAAGAAGAGAGAGGGAAAGAAAATGAAAGAGAGAAAGAGAGAAGGAGAGAAGGAGAGGAGAGAAAGAGAGAGAGAGAGAAAGAAAGAAAAAGGAAGGAAGGAAGGCAGGCAGGAAGGAAGGTCGGTCACCTGGTCCAACCTCCCTGCTCAAGCAGGGTTGTCTACAGCCAGTTGCACTGTGTCAAGAGAGCTTCTGAATATCTTCAAGGATGGAGACTCCACAACCTCCCTGGCCAACATATGTGCTCAGCCATCTTCACAGTAGAAAAGTGTTTTCTAATGTTCAGGTGGCACCTCCTGTATTTTAGGTTTGTGTTCATTGTCTCTTGTCCTGTCCTGGGCACCACTGAAAAGAGCCAGGCTCCATCTTCTTTACATCCTCGTTCAAGTATTTATATACATTGATAAGATCACCTTGAGCCTGCTCTGCTCTAGGCTGAACAGTCCCGGCTCTCTCAGCCTTTCCCAACAGGAGAGATGCTCCCATCCCTTAAGCATCTTTGTGGCCCTTCACTGGACTCTCTCTGGTATGTCAATGTCTTTCCTGTTCTGAGGAGCCCAGAACTGGACCCAGCACTCCAGGTATGACCTCACCAGTGCTGAGTATCACAAAATCACAGAATCACAGAATGGCAGAGGTTGGAAGGGACCTCTGGAGATCATTTGGTCCAACTCCCTTGCTAAAGCAGGATCACCTAGAGCAGGTTACACAGAAACGCGTCCAGACAGGTTTTGAATATCTCCAGAGCAGGAGACTCCACAACCTCTCTGGGCAGCCTGTTCCACTGCTCTGTCACCCTCACAGTAAAGAAGTTTTTCCTCATGTTGAGATGGAACTTTCTGTGTTTCAGTTTGTGCCCGTTGCCCCTTGTCCTGTCACTGGGCACCACTGAAAAGAGTCTGGCCCCTTCCTCTAGACACCCACCCTTTAGATATTTATAAGTGTTGATGAGATCCCCTCTTAGTCTTCTCTTCTCCAGGCTAAACAGACCCAGCTCTCTTAGCCTTTCCTCATACAAGAGATGCTTCAGTCCCCTAATCATCTTTGTAGCCCTCTGCTAGTCTCTCTCCAGTAGTTCCCTGTCTTTTTTGAACTGGGGAGCCCAGAACTGGACACAATACTCCAAATGTGGCCTCACCAGGGCAGAGTAGAGGAGGAGGATAACCTCCCTCGACCTGCTGGCCATGCTGCTCTTAATGCACCCCAGGATGCCATTGGCCTTCTTGGCCACAAGGGCACATTGCTGGCTCATGGTTCATTTGTTTTCCACGAGGACACCCAGGTCCTTCTCCACAGAACTGGTTCCCAGCAGGTCAAACCCTAACCTGTACTGGTGTACGTGGTTATTCTTCCCTAGGTGGGGGACCCTACACTTACTCTTGTTGAATTTCATTAGGTGCCACCCAACTCTCTAGCCTGTTCAGGTCTTGCTGAATGGCAGCAAGGTATATCAGCAACTCCTCCCAGTTTTGTATTATCAGCAAATTTGCTGAGGGTACACTCTGTCCCCTCATCCAGGTCTCTGATGAATATGTTGAATAAGACCAGACCCAGTACTGACCCCTGGGCACACCGCTAGCTGCAGGCCTCCAACTAGACTCTGCACCACTTATCACAACCCTCTGAGTCCTATCAGTTCTCAATCAACCTCACTGTCTGCTCATCTAACCCACACTTCGTAAGCTTGCGTATGAGGATGTTATGGGAGACAGTGTCAAAAGCCTTACTGAAGTCAAGGTAGACAGTATCTACTGCTCTCCCTACATCCACCCAGCTAGTCGTGCCATCATAGAAGGCTATCAGATTGGTCTGGCATGATTTACCTTTGGTTAATCCATGTTGACCAAACCCAAAAAACTTCTTTTCCTCCACATGCTTAGAGATGACCCCCATAATGAGCTGTTCCATTACCTTTCCAGGGATGGAGGTGAGGCTGACTGGTCTGTAGTTTCCTGGGTCCTTCTTCTTGCCCTTTTTGAAGACTGGAGTGACATTGGCTTTCCTCCAGTCCTCAGGCACCTCTCCTGTTTTCCACAACCTTTCAAAGATGATGGAGAGTGGCATAGCAATAACATCTGTAAGCTCCCTGAGCACTTGTGGGTGCATCCTATCAGGATTTGTGGATGTCAAGTTTGCCTAGATGTTCTCTAACCCAATCCTCCTCAACCAAGGGAAGGTCTTCCTTTCTCCAGACCTTTCTCTCCTACCTCCAGGGTCTGGGATTCCTGAGGACCAGCCTTAGCAGTAAAGACTGAAGCAAAGAAGGCATTCAGTAACTCCTCCTTCTCTGTATCCTCTGTCACCAGGGCACCCACCTCATTCAGCACATTTTCCCTAGTCTTCCTTTTGCTGCTGATGTACTTTAAAAAGCCCTTCTTCTTGTCCTTGACATCTTTTGCCATATTTAATTCCAAGTGGGCCTTAGCCTTCCTTGTTGCATCCCTACATACTCTGACTGCATTCCTATATTCCTCCCAAGTGGCCAGTCCCTTTTTCCACATTCTGTAAACTTCCTTCTTCCCTTTGAGTTCGTTCAGGAGCTCCTTGCTTATCCATGCAGGTCTCCTGCCTTCTTCACTTGAGTAGAGGGGAAGAATCACCTCCCTCCACCTGCTGGCAAGACTTGTCCTAATGCAGCCCAGGATACCATTAGCCTTATTTGCTGCAAGTTTTGGCTTTGGCTTTTGAAAATAGGTAACAGACTGTGGATAAAAAATACTGCAGATGAGAGAAAAAAACAGACAACAGATAATCACAATGACAGAATACAATTTTCTGCTGTCACATAGCAACATATATACATCCATGCCATATGAAAAACAAACCCAAAACCAAACATGTCATTGTTGATCAAAGGAGAAAGAAGGATGCAACCAATTAATCGTGAATATTTTTAGTGCAGTTACATAAAGTAACTGAGTTTGCATAAAGTGATTGATATAAGTTAGATTTGCTGGAGTCAGTGATGTCCCTCTACTCTTTTGGTCACCCCAGGAAATCCCCAGTTCAGGAGATTTGTAAGTTGTAAAGTGCCAGCAGCTAGAGACTTTAAGAGACCTTCCACTTTTGGTGAGTCAGGAGGCAGGAAATCTATCTCAAAATGAGATTAACAGCAATAATAATCACCTCAATTCAGCTTCAACAGTTTTGATCAAAATCAGTCAATTTCTTATTTTATCCTAATCATAGAATTATAGAATCATTTAGGTTGGAAAAGACCTTAAGTTCATCGAGTTCAACCGTTAACCTTGCACTGCCAAGTCCACCATTAAACCATGTCCCTAAGCACCACATCTACAAATCTTTTAAATACCTCCAGGGATGGTGACTCAACCACTTCCCTGGGCAGCCTGTTCCAGTGCTTCACAGCCCTTTCTGTGAAGAAAGTTTTCCTAATATCTAATCTAAAAGTCCCCTGGCAAAACTTGAGGCCATTTCCTCTTGTCCTATCACTTGTTACTTGGGAGAAGAGACCAGCACCCACCTGGCTACAACCTCCTTTCAGGTAGTTGTAGAGAGTGATAAGGTCTCCCCTCAGTCTCCTTTTCTCCAGGCTAAACACCCCCAGTTCCCTCAGCTGCTCCTCATAAGACTTGTGCTCTAGACCCTTCACCAGCTTTGTAGCCCTTCTTTGGAGGGGAACACCACTTGTGACCAGCCGCCAACTGGATGTAACTCCATTCACCACATCTCTTTGGGCCCAGCCATCCAGCCAGTGTTTTATCCTGCATAGAGTACACCCATCCAAGCCATGAGCAGCCAGCTTCTCCAGGAGAATGCTGTGGGAAACAATGTCAAAGGCTTTACTAAAGTCTAGGTAGACAACATCCACATCCACTAAGTGGCTCACCTTGTCATAGAAGGAGATTCAGGTTAGTCAAGCAGGACTTGCCTTTCATAAACTCATGCTTACTGTTCCTGATCGCCTTGTTGTCCTGTATGTGTTGCATGATGGCACTGAAGATGATCTGCTCTGTAACCTTCCCCAGCACCAAAGTTAGACTAACAGGCCTGTAGTTCCCCAGATGTTTGAAGATCCATTATAAGATCAGGTTTTTATGAGAAAAGAGACTGGCTAGCAACATTATATTTACAGCAATCAATGGAAAATAGGTTTCTGAGGAAAACTCGCTCTTACAAAATAAGACATGCCAAGTTTATAAGATGCATGAGCCAATCTGATTATGAACACTTCACACTTCGGTAGAAAGAAATGGCAAGCAAATTTTGAACTATGGTTTTGTTAACAAGTAGAATAAAGTTTGCACCAAAACTTCACAGAACAGTCTGACAGTCCCTAAATTATGGGTTTGCTTCCATTTTTTGTTTTTTACATCACATTCATTGGTTTATTATTTGTCAGGTTTGTAAATGTTTCCCGTGACAGAGAAACACCCTTCTATAGCTATGAGCATTAAACACCTGGCCAAGTGTCAGTGTCAGACTAAGGAACTGTGCTTAAGCTAATGCTTTTGTAGCTAAGAGTTTTTTGACAATTAAACATGACTTGGCAATTCAGCAGAAAGGGCTTACGCATGACAGAACTTGATGAATTTACATGTCTGCAGGTTGCTGGTGTATCTTAGCACATACAGTTGGTGCTCTGCTAGGTGAACACATGGGAGAGGATCAGGATGAAAGCTGAGGGATTTAAGGATAGAGTAAATGCTTCTGAAGTCTAGTCCTTGTGTCAGAATACAATTTATTTGGTTATTGCCGTTTCCATTGTTTCTGTTCTGTCCTATTCATCTGTCTTTACCCCAGAAATAGCTGTTAGGAGGGTATGTAGTTTAGCAAGACAGTTTTCCTAATTTAACTCTGAAGGGATGACATATGTGACTTTTCTTTCACCAAGCATTGGATCTACAAAAAGACCTGTCTGCTGTCGGGTGTCCTCAAGATCCCATCCCCTGGGCTTGGAGACATCTGAAGTCTCCAGCACTTCTTCTAGCTGCTCCCTATGATTCTAGCAGCTAAATGCTCCAAATATGTAAAAATCAAATCAAGGCCAAGGCTGCCTGTGTCTAAAGAACTCTTTAGCTCTCTGAATTCTAGCAATAGGGAAGAATCCCAACAGATAGGTGTTTTCAAAGTGAACTTATGAGGATCTTCCCCTTGGACAAGTCCCGCCAATAGCTGAGGTCCCTGATCCAGCTGAGCAGCACTTAGATCGTTCACCCTGGATCTAAAAGATTTAGGTTTGGGTCTTTCCCCAGCCTGAAAATACCTAAAATTGCATGTCCCCAGTGAATGCCCTAAACAGACATAAAAGGGCAGCTCTTCATGAAGTAATTCCTCTTTACATAGACCGATTAAATATTTATTGGCCCAGAAACAGAGAATAAACCTACAGCTTAGGAGCTGGGATAGTCTCTAACACTGGGAGTTAGGTAAAATGTGAGCTCAATGTAGGCAGAGGAAAGAAACGGAGCCCAGTTCCTGCTGCCCCCTGCACACAGCCAGGCATGCTCTGACCATTGATAATAAATGTGACAATGCTGTCACCTCTGCCTAGCTCCTCTCCTGCACATTTAAGTGAGGTCTGGTATAGACTCCAGCCCCAGAAAACAGTTCAGGATATTAAATACAGTCAGAGTTGAAGACTCCTCTGTGGCCCAGAATAAACTGCATTTTCCTTTCCAAGGGAGCCTTGGCTGGCTCCGCACCAGGCGTTTCACCCCAGTGCTATGTCCTGAGCTCTTGCCGCACATGTCCTCCCGCACATCTTTTCCCAACAGCTGAGTGTAAAAACAGGCTGTGCTGTGAATACTGTAAAAGCTCATAGTGCAACCCAGCACTTATTTCCTACAAGACACCCTGCTGAAATGACTCTGGCTTTGGCCTCTCCTGACATAGAGGGGAATTTCCAATAGATAAAAGGAATGAAGGAGAACAGGGGAAAATGAAAGGAGAAGACAAAAGAAAGAGAAAGGGAAGCTTGGACTAAGAAGGGGAAGTGAAAGACATTTGAAAGAGAGAAATGTAGACAAGGTGCGTAAAGCCTGGTGTTATACTGCATCACCCTAGTTCTGCCAAGACATAGGTAGGAGATGACAGGATATAAAAATACAGCAAGTATTCCTGAAAGGACCGACCTCTCTCTGGTGCCAAGTATCTCTCTAACGCTTCGTCAGCGCTAATGGGTGTGCAGAGCTTGCAGGGCATGCAGAACACAAATGCCCAAGGACCTATTCCGTTCAAATCATTATCAGCTCCCTTTCTGGCCTCTTCCTTCCTGGTAGACACAGAATTATACCAAAATCCCCGTATCTAATGTCCCTGAACCACAACAAAGTTTAGATCTGATGCATAATCAACCTCTTACTTCAATGTGGCATGATCCTTGAATTACATGCGCGTGGATGGAGTCCGGATGTTGACCCAAATCAGGATTTGGCAAGTCAAAAACATTTGAAATTCAAAAAGAAAGTTGGAAATTACAAAAACAGCTCAAGTCCCGTTGTGAGACAGATCTCAGTTAGCACAATTTCACATGGAAACTAGGTGGGTGGGTAAAACGATGGAGTTCAAATGCAAGGGTGGATGATGAGAGGTGAATAGGGAGCTGAGGGTGGAATGTTAGCAGCACCACCCTTGATTTCCTTTTAACCTACTGTAGCCAGGCGCGTATCCACCAAGCAGAGTAGCATGCAACAACTGACTCTTCCATCTGAGAAAAACAGAAAAGAAAATTTTAATACATTTTCGGATCATTTTCTCGACACTTTCTCTTTGCTCAATTTTTAACTTTCTAAGACAGCTTAAGGCAATGAATGCAAATGCAATGACAAATAGGGAATTAACAAAAGTGCTAAGAAGTACACTACAAGTGCCACAGTTTGCATCCACATTGCAAAGGCATTCTTCCTTTTTAATAGTGGAGCAACAGAAATTTTTTTTACAGCAGTGGACAGTCTAGCCCTCCAAACATGGCCTGGTTCAAATTGATAACTTATAAATGTGGCAGACCTATTCAGAGATGCTCAGGACCAGGCGACCTGGGCCCAGATGAGCTCTTCAGAAAAGAACTTGGTCAATACTGAGCTGGGCCAAGAAGTCTCAAAAGTCACAAGCAGGGACTTGGTGCTCCACCCCAAAAAGTTCCAGTACTTCATAACAGGGTAATAGCTGCCAAAGTTTGTCTTTGATAAACTTCCCCCTAAGTCACTTGTCACATGCTACTCATGACCCAGCCCAAATGCCACTAGCCTATTACTAACGTACTGGATAAAATGCAGAAAGCACCAGGGCAATGTTATAGTTGGAAATTGCAGTTGAAAGTCCTATATGTCATATAAACACTTCTGCAAGCTGTGTTTGGTCAGTGGGGAACACCGCTGCATGTGGCAGTAGTCTTCCACTTCCCAGACTAAGCCTCAGTCCCTTGAATGCCGTAAGGAACATAGCACTTGGGCACAAACACGCCTGAGCTAAGGGAGGGGGCTTACACAGCAGTGACTGCATTGCAGAGCACATCACTGCCAATGGGTTTAACACATGAAATCACACTTTGCTCACCAGAAGAGAGAACAGAAATCTCCCTATTACAGCAAACCACTGAATTCAATAATTGTTATAAACAGTTTCAAACAAAGCAAACCGAATCAGAAATGTCAGCACTACTGCAGCGAAAAAAGCAAGGCATATTTTGAGGGAAAGATCCTTTTGACATTGTCTCCCACAACATCCTTATAGTCAACCTGACAAAGTACAGGTTAGAAAAGTGCAGAGTGAGGTGGACTGAAAACTGGATTAACATCTGGGCCCAGAGGGTAGTGATCAGCAGCACAAAGTCCAGTTGGAGGCAAGAGACTGGTGGTGGACCCCAGGGCCAGTACTGTTTAATATCTTCACTGGTGCCTTGGATGTTCGCAGGTGATACAAAACTGGTAGGAGTGGCTGATAAGCCACAGGGTTGTGCTGCCATTCAGAGGCACCTTGACAGGCTGGAGGAATGGGCCTACAGGAAACTAATGAAGTTCAACAAAGTGAAATGCAAAATCTTGCACCTGGGCAGGAATAACTCCAGGCACCAGTACCTGCTGGGTGTCATCCAGCTGGAAAGCAGCTCTGCAGAGAAGGACCTGGGGGTCCTGGTGGGCACCAAGTTGAACATGAGCCAGCAATCTGTCCTGACAAAGGAGGCTAATGGTATCCTGGACTGCATTAGGAGGAGTATTACCAGTAGATCGAGGAAGGTGATCCTCCCCCTCTACTCAGCACTGGTGAGGCTACACCTGGACTGCTAGGTCCAGTGCTGGGTTTCCCAGTACAAGAAAGGTATGGACTTACTGAAGCAAGTCCAGTACAGGGCCACAAAGACATTTAAAGGAATGGAGCACCTTTCATATAAGGAAAGGCTGAGAGAGCTGGGACTCTTCAGCCTAGAGAAGAACAGGCTCAGGGGTATTTTATTAATGTGTATAAATACCTGATGGGAGAATGTAAAGATGATGGAGCCTGACTCTTTTTGGTGGTACCCAGTGACAGGACAAGAGGAAACAGGCATAAACAGAAGCAAATGAAATTCTATCTGAACACAAGAAAACATTTATTTAACATGAGGGTGGTCAAACACAGGAACAGGCTGGACAGAAAGGTTGTGAAGTCTCTATTCCTGAAGATATTAAAACCTCATCCCACAGTCCTGGGCAACCTGCTATAGCTGACTCTGCTTTGGGCAGGGGGATTGAACTAGCTAATATCAACAAGTCCCATCTCATGTCAGCAATTCTGTGATTCTCCTCTCCAGAAGAGAAGGGATTGGAGCAATCAAACTTGAGGTGGCCTCAGGATCAGTGGCAAATAGTTCCAAAAATCAAATAATGATGACTAATCACTCTGATTGCTGTGTGGCAGTTAACAAAAACACCTCATTTGGCCAGAGTAGGTTTTGCTTTTGTTTCAATGCCTGCTCTGATCAGAGTTTTCCTTCACCGTAGGATGGATGTGCATTTTATCCTCAGCAATACTGAGCACAACTACACTGCTTCCAAGATGTGCATGACCCTGGGGAGACTAAACTTTCCTCTCAGTTTCTGTGCATTTCCTGCTTTCCAGGAATACTGGAAAATACTGGATTAAACCTCTTCACCTCAAGCAAGTATGCAGACTCAACCGAAACAGGTCCTTCTGATGCCTACACAGAAGCTGGAGTTGGGTATGGTGGGCACGTTTTTATGGACCTCTCATAGCCTGTACTTTTGAAAACAGTGAGCAAAAAGTACCTTTCAAAGTCAAACTCCCTAGAAGATAAGAGCTGAAATGGCCACTGCCATCAACACTGGTGCTATGTTGCTAGAAGGAATTATGTATATTGTTGTAGGCCATATTTTGATGTATCGTGTCAGTCCCACTACCACAGACAGGAAAAAAGAAACTTGTGTTCCCTCCTGTCAAGATTACTCCTTGATTGTTTGATTGATTTTTTTTTTTTTTTTTTTCCCTTCAGAGAAGAAAAAGAAGGCATTTGCCTTTGTCCTGAAGACCAAGCTGTGGGTAGGCTGTGGGGGTTCCTGCCTTCTGGTCAGATCCTGCTCCAAAGGCTCTGCCAAGGACAGAGTGAAACTCTCCCCTCCAGTTAGAAGAAAGAGAGTTGTAAAGAAAGCATGCTAACAACATTATTTTTTTCTGTTTAAACAACTCCCATAGAGATTTAACAATGAAAGCCTTACTTCTTCCTAGGCTGATCCTGCAACCATGAAAGAAAAATTTGACAGGCTGAGGACGTTTGTAAGGCGGAGAACCACGTTGCTTCAGAGGTTCTGACATTTCCTCTCTGAACCTTAGTAAAGAAACTCAGTTGTGGAAGTTGCACAGTGAGGAAAGCACAGCATGTCCTGCTGTGAAAGAAATGAGTCTGACAGTCAAGTTGGAAATTACAATGCCACCCGGAATGAAACTGAAGTTGTTATGCAATGTCTATTAGGCCAGGTGACTTGAGGGCACAAAAAGCTTTACCTCTCCTTGACTTTGCGAGACAAAGTCTGACACAGCATGTTACTCTAACACAGAACAGCTGCTAATTTCATTTCTTCCTTAACCCAAGTATTCATGTCTGCACATAATACCAGAAAGTACTAAACACAGGTTTTTATGTTGTGTGTATAAACAATAATACTTGTTAGGTTATGGGTTTTGGTGGGTTTTTTTTTTTCTTTTTTTCAGAAAAGCCAGAAAGGTCATTGTGAAAGCAGTTTGAGTGCTACAAATGAAAATGGAAAATTAAAAACTACAAGCATAGCAACCCATAGTAGGACTGCTAGACAAAATTCCTAAAAGATCACAGAACTGTTATCTGGTAAAAAAGTGCCAGCAGGCATCTTATTCCCAGTGACTGTTTGTTTTTTAAACACAATTAATCTTTTACACCACACAATTCCACTAAGAAAAAAATGTCCACATCCACAAATGCTTTAAGTATATGTACCTTGTCAGCATTATATCACCACTTCCAGTTCAGCAGAAAAACTATTTGTCATAGACCTATCTTGACCTATTCTTGTTCACAACCTTCTTAACTACCACAATTGATGCAAAACCCCACTGCACTGAATCCCAAAACCATACTGAGATCTATCTGGTATTCCAGAAAAAGCTGGAAGGTTCCTAACTACCTACATGTAAAGGTAGAAGGATGATCTCTACCTGCACCTGAGAGTGGTGGCATACAAATTGTTTCTCATCCACGTTTCCTCTGGCAGAATAATGTTTGGGGAACAACATCCTCACTTGCCTTCTGATTAATATCCCCAAACCCTGAGAACACAGTCAAAAGCCCAACAAAATATTGCTTGTATTCTCCTTACCCTTTGGCTTCCAAAGAATTGTTATTAATCTAATAAAACACAATTTCATACCAAACTACTGGCGACTGGGTCTCTTAGGCAACTGCCTGTAAAGTTGTCTGGCAGTCACCCAACTTTTTTTAGCCTCTTCTTTTTTATAAAAGAAGGCAAGGTTATTATTTGATTTATGCAAAGTTTCTCCTCCTTGTTTAAAAAGCCCAGTTAAAGCATGCTAAGTAATACTAAATATGTGAAAACTAAGAAAATCACTGAAAAAGAATGTGTATGCAGTCCCTTCTAAGTATAGAGATGGAGTCTTTACAGCACAACTAAATCTTTTAAGTCACATTATGCTTTTGTAGCTATTTATAGCCATGTACATCCATCGTTTGCATCCTATAGTTTGGGGTTTCTTTTCCAGATATAAACAGAGCTTCCTCCCTCGCTTTGTTTATGTGTCTGCCTGTCAACGTAGCGCCAGCGACTGTCTCTCTGCTTTGCTGCTGCTGCTCCCTCATCCTGTTTATAGGTCAGTGACGACTACCATTGCCTCCGCGCTACCGAGCAGAACTTCCCATAGCACTTCAGGATGTTTTAGTGACATTAACCTGTGCCGCCTGTCTGGAGCCAGACGTCTACCCTCTGCACTAGCACTGCAGGCAGCATTCACCTCAACAAAACTCAGCTTTTGCTTTGTGGGAGGCCCAAACCTTTTCAGTTGTCCTCTGTGTGAAAACACAGCTGGGTCCTATTCATTGTCCCATCCATTGCAAAAAGCATTAACAGACACACAGCTGAAGAGTATAAAAACTCTCCTACTCCTTCAGTCCCAAGCAGGTGAAGCCTTGCAGTGGGCAGCATCCTTACCAGCCACTGAATGCAGAGAGAAAAACCTCAGTGTGCCTGGTGCACACTGCCTCAGCAACAGGGAAGGCAAGCAGGGTCCATTGTTCTCTTTAGGCAGTGCACCACCCTTTCCTAGAACTTGTCTGCTGCCCTTGGGGGGAGGACTAGTTTTGGCCATCTTTGCTGCCGGGGGAAATTGTCTGCAATGGGAAAGCATCACTTCAGAAGACTGAGCTTTGCATTCCCTCCTTTTCATCCCCCCACCCTCCCTGGAGCGCACAAAGGCCCTAATACAGCTCTGTTAACACCACTCTTACTCCACCCTGGCTCCTCAGAGAGGTTCTTGGGTCCACATAAGGAATGGAGAACGGAAAAATCCTGATCCCAGAAGGAGTTTTTCCAAAGAGAGCTTAGTATAACTGAGAAATGGGGCATAAATCATTATTTCAGAGCAAGGGGATGTGGGCAGAGCTGGAAAGGAGGAATAAATGCTTCTTCCTTTCTCCTTCCTTTCTCTGGTACCTTTTAACTGGATGCAGGATTTTTTCTCTTTATCTAACAGTGTCCAAGGTCATTAATACAATAATTCTTTAGGTGTTTATTTCAGCAGGACACAGCAAGAAAAACAGGTCAGCAACATCATGTGATGTGAACATGCACAAGATACAACATGGGAGGAAGAAGCAAATCAGCTGTTGAGCACAGAGCCAGTTGCTGAAATGGAGTCAGTAAAGCAATGTGTCTACACCCCCACAGCAATGGGAGAGTCTTCTTCCCCTCCAAACAAGCCAGGTGAAGATGGATAAGTTCAGGACCTCTGATGAACATTAAAGATTTGTGCTTTATGAAATCCATAAGAATAGGAGTGCAGCACTTGTACATATCACTCTTTCCACTTACAAACACATAGTAGCAGAGAATTATTAGGAAACTCAGAATATTTTTGGTCAGAGGTTGTTGAAAGACAGTAGCATCTCTCTCCATGGCCCACAACCTCCTCCATATCACTGGATTATAATTCAGGATCCCTCAGTGTATGTCCAGCAGGAGTATGTAAATATCTCCTTCAGCAACAAGCTCACACAATCTGTTTTACAACACATACCAGCAACAGTGTTCACAACTGCTCCTGCACTCTGCACTACCTTGCTGTATTTTGCTATTTATAAAGACACCCAAAGAACACACACTGTGTTTAACCTCCTCTTTAGGCTGGGAGATGGGGTGCAACAAATAAAAATAACAATGAATGAGGCTGACCTGACCTCTGCCAGAAACTACTGCATGGTTTACAACCTCTACAGAGGTTTCAAAAAACCTAAATGGCACTTACACACCTAGTTTTCACAGGTTTTGCATTGGTAGTGAGGTCCTTAATTACCACTTGTGCCTTTTAAAAATTTCCTTCTTGGTCTTTAGAATACTGTCAAAAAATGTGATGCATGAAGAAAATTAACACCTCAAGTTAAAAGTATTTGTTATGTACAATCAAGCAAAATGAATATATTATCAAAGCTCTGTTGGCATGTAGAGTGAAGTTAAGCACATGGCACAAATGCATATTCTTAGAAAAAAGGCTGATCTAATCATTATATTTCTTTAGATTCCACTGTAAGCTTTTAAAAACCTTTTACTGCAATAAAAAGTTGATGATTCTGACATACAGGCAGCTTCCTCTGCAGTCAGCAGCTGCTGATCTATGTGACAAGATCACAGCTTCACATGACCCAGTGTGACCAAGCTTTGCAAATGCTGTTATGAATCTCATGATGCTGTGCTTTTTCTGTGATAACACCAGCTCTTGGAGTCATATGAACAAGTATGAATGTGTTTGGGTTTCTTCCTTTATAAAGAAGTATGCTTTCATCTCACATTTAGGGAAGATTAAGAGAAAGTTGAAAAATCTGAAAACATTAAAAAATACACAACAAGATCCTAATTTTTAAAACCTTTTTTTTTTCCAGGTATGCTTAGTTTTCACTTCTTGTTGTACTCCATAGCTTTGATACAGTGCACGAGATTATATCTATTTTTATCGTTTCCCCACTCTACGACACTGAAAAAAATTTCACTGTACAAGGAAACTTCCTCACTTCAGTAGTGCTGAAGGAGTAAGGTCCATTTTAATTTAGTTTGATATCTTATCAGAAGAGTAATGCAAGAGCTCCTTTGTGGTGTTTCTCATTGGCATAATCACAACACTGGGTTTCTGTGGTAGATTCATTGTTTATTCTCTGGTATTGTTCCCCTCCTCATTTAGATAGATCTGTATTCATTTCACGAGCAGCTTCCCTCTGAATCTTTTGTTCATCTGTTAATTATTTCACATGCCACTTTCTTTTCAAGGGCTCCCAATACATGTAAAAAGATTTGATGGTCCAAAGAGGTGCATATACTTGATATGCTCCAAGATTCTCATCTACATTACATTCTTATTTTCCTAAAAAATAAGGAGAATAAACCAGAAAAGATACCTGAGAATGCACCTCAAGTTATCAAGCAGCTGCTGAGTAATGCCAAAACATGCTTAACTTGCCTAATGTCTTTGATAAAAAACCATAATGACAAGCTATGGAAAGGCAAAATTACATTTAACTCATTTTCCATTACTTCTCTGCCAGCTTTTGATGGTGTTAAATGATATAGCCTGCTAGTGTGCCGAAATACTCTTCTGTTTATAGCAGTTCTCTGTGCCAAGTCCCACAGATGTTTAAATTTTTTCCCATGTGGATGGGATGCTAGTTACGATCTTTCCTTCACATCTAGTCCTGAGAGAAACCAGAGGTGAAGCCTACAAAGCAAAATGGCAACCTCCTTTTTGAAGAGCTGGAAATAAGGGATCAATGAGGGGAAGAACTAAGGAGAAAGTCAGATTCAGGCCTAGAGCTCCCACTCAGAAATGATGACCTGGCAGTAAAAAGATTTTTCACTGATCTTTTAGAGCCATTTCTGCACATAGAATGATGCTTGCCTTTCTCCTGTGGAGACTCTGGGTAACTTAGGAGCAAAATATCTGGGAAACTAAATCAAGGTGAAAATATATCTAGTTAGCTCAGGACATGCAAGGACAAGGAGTATCCCAGTCACAGAGGGGAAAACTGGAGTCCAAATAAGTAAGCACTACACACCCAAAGGTTAAAATTGATTGAAATAAGAATAGTAAAACAAAATGAACTAGATCTGCATCAAAGAAGTGTGGGGATGAAGTGGAGCCATTGGTCAAATATTCTGAGAAAAAAGGAAAGAGAAAGGAAAAAGAGAGAAGAGAGAAGAGAAGAGAAGAGAAGAGAAGAGAAGAGAAGAGAAGAGAAGAGAAGAGAAGAGAAGAGAAGAGAAGAGAAGAGAAGAGAAGAAGAGAGAGAGAAGAGAAGAGAAGAGAAGAGAAGAGAAGAGAAGAGAAGAGAAGAGAAGAGAAGAGAAGAGAAGAGAAGAGAAGAGAAGAGAAGAGAAGAGAAGAGAAGAGAAGAGAAGAGAAGAGAAGAGAAGAGAAGAGAAGAGAAGAGAAGAGAAGAGAAGAGAAGAGAGGAGATGAGGAGTCTTTCTACTTCAAGAAGAAAGAGATTGGTGGTGTTATTCAGCCCCTAGCTACATCTTCCAGTGGTGTGATCTCGCTGATGGATCTCTCCTGCTCTCGGGAGATATTAGGATGTGTCCAAGGAGAGCAGGAAGGAGAGCAGGAGGTGCCTTATCACCTGCTTTTCTAAACCACATAAGTTAAGAGAAAATCAAGATTTGGCACAAGTCAAAATTAGCTCTAATTCACCTTTTTTTTTTTACTGTTCTCATGATGAGTATAAGGAAGAATTACATTTCAGTGTATACATATATATATGTATATATATATTTCAGTGTATACATATATACATCTATATCATATATATGTGCATGTGAGTATACATGTACATGTGTATGTACATATTGCATTGCTTTCTTATTTGCTTATCAGAACGATTTCAGGCAATTCAAACCAGTGCAAGTAGCCAATGTGGACAGTTCAAAACAGTTCCAAGCCTATTTGGATTGATTGGCAGGATTTCATACAATACAAAATCTATTCTGAAACACCTGTACAAGGTGTACCTACAAGGTCTGCTTAAGAAAGGTGGTTTTGCCTTTGAGAAAGACTTGTGTAAAACCCAAAGGATCAGACCAATCTGTGGAAGAAATCTTGCATGGATGAAACATCGTGGTTTATAGCTGCTCACAGCTTTTTACCATGTTATGTCTTAATGGACTTTTTCTTTCCCTAAATGTAAATAACTGTATTTACCTTTGCAGAAAGGTATTTAACTTTGCAGAAATACAGATTAATGTGTTTGCTTATTTGTTATCAGCTTTACTTTATGTCCTGGAGTAGGACCATTTACTGCTTTATTTGGTCAAAACCAACAGTTCAAAGAACGTTTAGCTCTAGAAATAGCTTTCCTAGATGCAGACAGCAGTGTAAGAGCGCCTTCTGTGCCTAGACAAAAGAAATGCAGGGCAGAAAAGCCATTGAAAACTTGAGTCCAAAGAATTAAAGCCCGTCTCTCTTGGGTGCAAGTTGCGCTATTCTTAAACCAGAAGAAGAAAGGGCACAAAAGCTTTCTCTCTGTTAAAGAAAATGTGTCAAACACATCCTCAGGGTAGCAAGGATATAGCTGTCATCTTTGGAGCATGACTAGAAATACATCTTAATCCAGTGTAGGTGTAGTCTCTCTAAGGAGCCTTAGCGAGACTTCTATCAGCAATTAGTTTTTCAAACAAATTTTTAAAATCATTTTTGTAATTTTCTCTATGGCTTTTAAGGAGCTATGTTGGCATTAATGTGCTGACTTCATAGGGCAAAATGCCAAACAGAGGTGTGAAGAAGCTCTCATTCTGGAGTGTTATTTTTCTCCTGGGTCATTTCAGTGATCCAGTTTCCCAGGCAGCTTCACAAACAGTTGTTGTTGCACAACTAGAGGAGCAGCAAGCTATGCTGGAAAGGTACAAACACACACTACACCACCACCACCACCCACCCACCCCCAACTTGACAGAAAGACAGGACAGGAGCTACTGAAGCCAACACAATGCCATTGTATATAAAACTAAGAAGACCTTGGACCCCTGACAGCCACCTTCTGGGTGAAGGTCTAATTCCTAAGCCAGAAAACCATCTTATTCCTCTGTAGGGAGATCACTTAGTAAGGTCATGGTCTGGCAAAGCCTTAGGAATATGCTCAGGTTCAGCTGCACAACTATTCTAAGTCAGTAAGACAACTTAAATCCTTAAAGCTGAGCACACATCTTGGCAGTGGGACTTACTCATATACCAAGGGTGAAAAGCTAACCCCATTGAAGTCGACTGCACAATAGTCTTTAATTTCCATGCAACAGTTCTACCTTGATTTCCCCATGAATTTTTCATTTTACTCCTTCCGTACGCACTGATTTTTATAGAAAGACTCTCTTAATCCACACGTGATCTCCATATGAACAAAAGTAACTATAGTCAGAGTGAGTTAGTTTTTCACCTCCTGTCTCTCTTTCCATCATTCCAGTGCATCCGTAATTGGAACTAGTACATCCAACACAGCCCTTCATGTGCCCTTATGTGCAGGACAGGACAGCCAAATCGTGCTGTGTTAAGTAAAGCAAAGAGCTCCTGTGATCTATTCAACAGCAGTTATAGGGTTGGCATGCAAGTTGTCACAACAGCTTTTTCATTATATTCATATATAATCCATTTCCCCATCTACATCCTGAAAAGAGTTCAACCTTTGCTGAGAAACCAAGTGTTCTCCATTAAGCTTTTAATGGCAAGTCAGCTGAAGCAAAATGAGACTGATCATGCTGTTCGATGGCTGAAAATTCCATTTTCCAAGCCAGGGAACCCACTATGCTGCTGAAACATCTACATGTGAAATGAAACTTGGGTGAGAACAGATACAAGTCTAAAAGGGATCAAATGGATGTGGTGAGTGATCATGTGTGCCCAGAGGACTCACTGCCACAGATTAACGCACACAGTGTAGTGAAATACCTTGCAGAGAGCCAGAGCAGACACATAAACTGGAAGGAGCACATCAGACCAGTCTTGTGCTCATTAATAAATCCTTTTGAGATACAGCTTTTACTGAGCTGAAGGCAGTACCATGCCAATGTAGCAATACCGGATTGCAGCCCTAATTACTCCCTACATACTTTAAGCCAAGACAAGAGTAGAGAGCCCAACTTACTGGCCCTGCCTACCCTAGAGGAGATTTACTAGTCAAACTATCCTAGCAAGCTCTCTTAGCAGAAATGAGACATATACCAGCAAAAGATTTTTTTTCCCCTAGAGCTTATACAAAAGCCTTCCATATTCCACGCAGTTGAATATGTTATATAACAATGAAGTTATTCACTCAGGGGTGTGCTGGAGGCAAATCAATTCTTGTTTTAAAAGTGTGATGAAAGGTGGCTGTTATGTGAAGTTCATAATACTCAACATCATACCACTGTTAATTATTTCATCATCACAAAGCAATCCAACTTGATTTTAAGTATAGTATATTCATCAGCATACAAATCTGAAACAAAGAAAAAAAAAAAAGATCTTTTCCCCTTTTCTGTCCCTGACCTCT
This sequence comes from Balearica regulorum gibbericeps, assembly GCF_011004875.1. Taxonomy (NCBI): domain Eukaryota; kingdom Metazoa; phylum Chordata; class Aves; order Gruiformes; family Gruidae; genus Balearica; species Balearica regulorum. Next base: position 63,327,313 of record NC_046186.1, read on the forward strand.
TGACTTCATATTTGGGCAGGTAACACTGCTTTCTCTTCCTCTTCTTCTTCGTCTGTCCTGTTGATAGATGCTGAAAGCTCTTTGGAGCCAGATCTGGACTATATTTCATGCATGGGTCCCAATCAGCTGAAAGATGTCCTAAGATTCCCTGCTTATTCTCTGCATCACTGTAAAATATTAATAATTAAATGTGTTTGAAGAAGTTTTGGGTTGAGAATGGCAAAGATGGTAACCAGTGATTTAACCACCAGTTAGTTGCCTTACAATTACGCTCTCAGTTCTCTCACAGAGTTAGTATAGTCCACAACTTGAGGAATTTTATTAGTCTGGAAGTATATTACCAGAAATAATTCAAATTTAAAAGCTCTTGTAGTAGAGAGGTAGAATTGAGAAGCTGCCACATGATGAAAACAAACAAACAACAACAAAAAATCAACACAGTGTTTTCTCAACATTTTTTCAGGTGCGCATAAAGATGAATGGTTTTAATAATTGTTTCAATCAGAGTGATCTTGATATTTAATCTTATGAGATGAGGGAATTACATTAAATACTATGTGCTACAAAGTTTCAATTACTTAATTACAAAGCTAGTGTATTCAGAAATGCATAGGTACATTTTTCAGCTTGCAACGCTATTCAATAAATCTTAGGAAATTGTATAAAAAGAGAGGAGCGCAAGGCTAATATTTCAAGTACTAATGAAGTTTTAGATGCTGAGGAGCTTGATTTGGGCCATGAATACTTTTCAGTGACTTCAAGCACATTAAAAACCTATCTCAAATTGAGAGAAAATGGTCTGGTTTTCACAGCACTCAGTTGAAACTTTGGAGGTCTACAGTGAATTCATTATTCTGCCACTGGGTACCACTTTACCCACTTATCAAGTAAATTTATGCAGGGCAAATCAAGAAATCCTGGAGTTTTTAGAGATAGAGGTATCTATTTCTAACTATCTCGAGTTGTCCCTAGAGACATAAATCTGCTCAGTCCTGCATTATTTGATTCAGTTTTGAATGGTTAGTTCCTTTTTTGTGCATAACAGAATGCAAACCCATGTGTCCTGGCACCGAGAGGAAAACCTTTCCAACTCTTTATAGAAGTTCTGCAACAATGAGTAAAAAAAAAAATCAAGATTCACTGAGGCAGAAACAGCAAAGGAAGAAGCTGGAATTTCTATTCTTCCAGACTCATCTGGGAAGAAGGAAATTTAGGTTTCAGTCCTTGTACCTATGACAGGTTTTTGCATTTTCCATTAGAAAGTTATTAGATAAACAAATATTGAACCACCCACTGACTAAGCACCCCCATTCCTTTGAAGTTTCAGCATTAGAATTGCAAGTAATTTTTAAAACAAAATAGAGGAATTAGTCAATTAAGCATTGCAACACTGAGGAAAACAGTGCCTGAGTATCTTTACAAATAATGGCCTTTCAACTCTGGATTGTGCCCTTAAACCTATCTCGATGTCTAAAGCTACATGAAGACAGTGTACGTAGTGTGCTTAATAACTTTGGGGATCTTTGGCCTCCAGATAGCAGCACTCCATCTACGCAATGCTGTAGATAGCGCCCAACTGTAGGGTGCTCAGTTGTAAACCATCTCACACATAGCTATGGATTATTCTTTCCTCTTACTGCTTGAAAAGACCATACAGATTTGTGAAGCTCTTGGGGGTGAATCTTTCACAGCCTCAAACTCATACTGCTGCAAACACCAAAACTTATGAAACCCATTAAAATCACAGACTTGGATTCCACCAGCACAATTAGGGCAAAATTGCCTTTAGACCCTACATAGTCCACAGCAGATATATGCAGCATATGCTGGCATGGTCACAGTGGTGTTAATAACCAAATTCAGAAGCTGAAAGCTGTCGCTATGTCTGTTTGAAGTGCTATGGAGTGCTTACAGACATACTTTGCATCCCTACCCCATCTAAGCCCCTGACTTAGATATACTTCATCTGCACGCGAAACATGTGGCTTCGCTGAATGGGAGCCCAACTCTACATCTCTTTTGGTCAGTCCTTAAGAATGATAAAGTGCATCACACATTTTGGATACAAATTATGTTATCTGGCAGATTTTCTGCAAAAGCTGCCAAAGTCAATAAGATAAACTGGACCTCACATTTCTAGTATAGAAAACTAAATGAAAAAAAGAAGTTCATAGAGAAGCCATAGTTCTGCCATACAACATCACAGTGAAATGCCCACCTATGGTATATAGAACTGCACCTTACAAGTCGTAATAGACATGCATATGTACATTTATTTTACTATTTTGACGTTTATCTTCAAAAAGCCTCTTACAAATTCTACTGCCTTAGCCCATAAGTATCTTAGAAACCATTTAATTTTGCCTAGATAAGCAATTGCATGATGGGGATTCTTGTTTGTTTGTATTTCTTTGAATCAGTAGCATGGAATGTACCAGAATATCAGACCAAGAAACATTCCTAACATTTTTGAAAAACATGTTTTTATACTGCTACTGTCAAACTTTCCAATCACCATTTCGTATCTGTCCACACAGACACTACCCCAAAAAAATGTAGGTAAACCTCACCTTACTGGTTATAGGTCTTATGTACACCCGCAACAGCACCACAAGGAAATTCCACGTACAAGAAATTATCTACATAAGCCCAATGCCACACTGAAAATTAATTTTATTTTGTACAGTTTGACAGGTACTTAATTTTTTTAAAATTTTCCTCTTGGGCTGGAGCATACATATCTATATTTGCAGGTGTGTGCATGTATGTATACAGACATATATACAAACAAGTTATGCAAGTCTTCCGTAGGGTAAATTTTATGGTAACATGCTTAAATGGAAGCAGATGCAGAAAATTTCCATCTCAGGTGCATGTTTAAGATCATTGATCTGTTTCTTCAGCTGTTCTTGTAAGTATGAGCACCAAGAAACACTCCTAAGTTGTGCAACATTTGCTGCAATTTTCCCAAACGTGAGACAGCAGGGAACATTTACCATACAACAACCCCAAAGCCAAGTCCCAGGACTGCTATGTTCCAGAAAAGGCACTCAGTCTCCACTTGGTGCAGCTATGTGCAGAAATATAATTTCTTTTTAGCTTCTTTCCTGTCTTCCTACATTGTCAATAAGATTAATTACCACCAATTCCAGCAATGAGATCATTAATTACCATGAATTCCAGCAATCATTGCAGTGCTCACTATATTCATAAAAAGTAACTTACCAAATAATAATCTCCAATAATTTTTTTCAGTCACAATTTCCCTAATCTGCCTTAGAATTATTCCTTCTGGTTGCTTTCCTACTTGAAGCCACAAATTATAAGATATACTACTAGTTTGTTGCTGATTTGCAAAGTATTTTATTACTCTAATGAATATAAACATATAGAATAAACAAGATCAGCTTTCTAAAATTTGAAAAGTTCTCATGAATTGTGAGCTCTTTTCAAAAATATGTGGCAAGAGGGTTGGCTGTACCAGTCTGTTAGTGTCATCAGTGGAGAGTAAGACATTGGTGAAAAACCACTCTTGAAACCAGAAGCAGCACAGGTCCCCAGGATTTCATTTTCTATTACTGGTCAAATTAGTATCTCAGATATAAATAATATATATTTATATTTTATTATTATAAAATAATAAGACTTCTCAAATTACATTATTAGATCTGATTGTTCTTCTTCCACTGCTGCCAGCTAGTGAGCAAATCCACATACTCTATTCATAAACTTTAAGGCCTAAAGGGACCACTAGGTTATTTGGTGTTCCCTCTAGCACATCACATGCAATTCAGTTTCATCCAATCGCCCCTCTACTAAACTCATGAACCTGTCAACAGAAAGACATTGGATTTTGATCTGAAGAATTTAAAGGGCAGCAAATCCACTTCCCAGCTTGTCCTGAAGGTTTATGTACTTCATTAATGAGTTGTTCCTCCTTCAAATTTGTACAGGATTAGGTGCTGAGCCTTCACTGTGCTGCCTTCCTTGTCTGTGCCTTTTTATAGTTGGTATGCGCTTCCTATGAAGATGCACTGTAACCAAATCATCTCCCAGACACTCTTCTATTTTCACCTGCAGGGCATATTCTTCACCCTTCAAATCACTTTTATACATCTCTTCTGTTGTGCCTCCAGTTTCTCATTCTTCTTTTTTGCAAAACAGTCTCTACTGTTGAATGCCATAGCCCAGTGGCACTGTCACAGAGGGAGCAGCTGTCTTCCTGGTCCTGCTGTTTTGTACAGCCCAGTGCTGCCCTAGCTGCTGCTCTCTGAGGAGGGTTGCTGCTGAAATGTCTGCACAGGCACCTCTCCAGACCCGATGCCCATGTTCTGCAGCCGTGTCCAGCTTTCTTTGTTCTGGGATTATAAGCTTTCATTTGAAAACGTCTGAATGGCCTTGCTTACCACATGATCATGATCACTCCATCAGCTGCCTCATCCTCTCAATTTAACAGTCTGCTGAGCACTATATTATCTCCCCATTTTCTCAGTAATGAACTTAGACTGTTACTAAAAATAAGCACTAGTTTCAGTCTTGTGACTGCCTTGACAGTATCTCGCTTAGGGATTAAAAAAAAAATCTATGAGGGTTCCTCACTTGCAGCTACTTGCAGTGTTTTTCATTTACCTTGGTTTTGACCTATAACACCGCTTTGATACAAAACAGCAGTGATATGTGAATCAGAACACTGAGCAGTGCTGACAAAGCACCTTGACAGTCACTGATCACACTGATGCCTGTTTCAAGTACACCAGTCATCTCTTCAGCAAGCTTCTTTACACTAGACTAGTACAAGTTCACTATGCCTACTGGTTTTAAAAGATTTGCCAGAGATATTTGCCATCATCCTTCTCAAATAGTGAATGACTGTAAGATTCTCCATAGGGTGCAGAAGAATTCTTCTACTTTACAGACATGCATATTTAATGGTTTTATCCTCTTCCAAATCTCCAGCTAGTAATGTGTCTCCTTATTTTCAAAATTTCCTTTATTGCTCAGGTATTTATGCTCTTTATCCTTCTTTTTCCTGAATCTAGATTTTTCTTTTGTCTTGTTTCCTTAATTTTTTTTTTTTTTTTGCTGTTTCATAACCTGCCATTTATTTTGATTACTTTTTAAAATTTTAATTATATAATTTTATATTTTAGTTTCATACACGTATGTACACACTTTTTTTTCACCTCGCATTCAAGTCATGAAGTCATCTTCTTTCTGACTATCTGGTACACTACTGTCTCACAGAGTTAGCAAGCTGTATCGCTGTACTGAGAACATGGAAAGTAGTACTGTCTTAAACAAGAGACCTGCTGTCACTGACATAGTCTTACCAAAATCTTACCACTGTCACAAATGTAACATCACTGGCTGCATTAATTTCTAATTTTCTAGTTCAGAATATAACTTACGCAGGTCCTTGGGATTACAATATGCTGACCCACCCAGAACCACAAAAGACAACAGGAGAGGAGGCTAAAGGCCTTCCTTTCTCCTCTTGCCCCTCTAAAGGGCACAGATGCCCTCTCCTTGCAGCCAGGCACCTCCAAACACCTGCTTAAAAAGTCACTTACCTCCCCAAAGAGATCATTTGCACTCTTATTACTCGGATCTTTTGCCTGTATTGAAACCACAAGAAAATTTAAAAGATACACTTTCAAAGTTTGATTTGTATTAGCGTAAACAGTGGTAGCAAGAAGCGCTCAGCTTCACCAGATCCCAGCTGTGGTCATTTGGAACTGATGCTAACAAATGCAGCAAGGTTTGCTGTACAGAGACTCTGAGAAGGGCAAGAGGGACAGCCACACTAGTCAAGGCTGAACAAAGTGTTTTAATGCAAGCAGAGAGCTTAAAAGAAAAAAAAAAACAACAAACAGACCCAAAACCAAACCAAAAACCACCACCTTTAAGGTCCATAAATTGTGAAACTGAGGTGAAAAATAGCATGTACAGCTCAGAAGTCATTTCATAAGCAGCAGAGCAAAGCCTTTGCTTATGCACTGAAAGAAATCTGTTACTAGTTTTGAAGTTGGACAACTAATAGAAGTTAGGAGAAAGCACTGAAGAGGAGGAGAAAACAGTGACGCTTCCACAGCAAGCAAGGTTCATGCAGTTAGCAGCTAATCCATTTCTTGCCCAGTATTCAGCTTACAGAGACTTGGCCAAGTTATGTTCTTCCCTGTGCAGCAAACATGTCCACCAAAGCAAGTTTTTCAGCACTGAAGTCCATCAAGGGGAGTGAATCAATCCAGTGAAGGAGTAGAGAGTCTATGACAAATTTCAACTTAGGAAAAAAAAGGCGTGGGGAGAGAATTGCAAAAGATACATTGCAAATCTTGTAAAACTATTATTAGGTCAATTATCAGCTTATCAGTGCCTGATACTGATTTATCTGTACAAAAGAGAAGTTACCGATACGAGTCATGATTACTTGACTCACTCTTCAGTTTCCTCTGCCAGACCTCTCCCTGCACCTCAATTTTTGTGAAGTTTTGACTCAGAACAAAACCCAGTTTCAACATTCATATTTCAGACTTGTGGAAGAAATCTGTCGCGGTGGCTTAATCATGTGGGAAAATGCCTTTGTTCCATTTGGTGTTTGCCCTTGCCTTCATTATCAGGAAATGGAGTATTTAAAAAGGATGATAAATTCCTCCCTAGTCCACTCTCTTACTCTCCCACCAGGATCAACGAGCTCCATATCCCAAACACAAAGATTTGACATGTGGGAGAGCAAGAGATAAGCTAAATGAAAGGCCAGGTGCAACAATGATTCCTTGTCTACTTCTCTCTTCGTTCTTCATAAATAACCAGCACTGTGATCCAAAGAGGACCCCTCCGAGCAGCATTATCACAAGACTCCTCTGAGAACAAACTTTATCTTTGTTTGGTCTTTTTTTTCTCCTCTCTCCTCTCCTAAAGCTCTTGTGTATTGTTTTGCTTTTATTTTTGCAGGCTTTGAGCAAAGATAGTTCAAGGGGACTCAGAAGGCAAAATGTCTTCATTTTAAAAGGGTAAAGGAAATTACATTTTACACTCCGAAGTGGCTGCATAGATGTGACTTTGCTGGTTATGTCTCGGTTCTAGCCAGAATTATGTTGTTACAGTTCTGCTCACAAGCTCTTCCCCAAAGCAGGTACTTTGTAGACCCAGAGGACAAATCACTGACCTGTCTCTCAGTGCCTGAAACACAGTCAGTCAAAATCATAACTGCATAGCAAATGAAGGTGTGTTAGGAGTACAGGCAGACATACTTTCACTAGCTTTTACCTCTCATTCACAGGAACAGTAGCTGTTAAAATATGACAGCAGGGACTTCAGAGTCAGGCGTACACTGTGTCAGGGATCTAGAAGATCAAGTCACTATTTATCCATCCAGTAATTTTCAACATTACTCGCAATTGCTAAACTGAAGATAAGAGGGGTTCACCTAGCCTTGTTAGGTGAACTGGACTTTTAATCAGCTTTGTAAAAATGCCAAGTCTGACCGTAGCCTTGTGCAAACTCAGTATCTAAAAGCAAAGAGTGGTTTAAAGAGAAGGGTAGCCTGTTCCCTCCCACCCCGTGTTTTATTTGACATACCTTATGAAACGTACAATGCTCCTGTGTCATCATTTTGCATCAGTCATTCTCAAGGAATTACGGGGAGTGAGCACAGATGATGTGACTGGACAAAGTAACATGGCTTTGCAGTTATCCCCTGGCATACACTTTCAGTCACTAGCATTAGGAAATGAGAGCTCATCACATACAACTAAGCTGCTTTGGAAAAATACTCAGGAAACACGTGGAAGAGATATTAACAAAAGCTTTCCAGCTACCCCTCATAGTTGCCAGATGCTGAGTAGCCAGCAGAAGCAAATGATTTTTAGGTGGCTGCTCAGCATCTGTCCTCAGGTCAAGAGGGGATGGACGTATGAGAGACGTATCAGAGAAAGGACGTATGGCACACCGGGTGGGAGAAGGGTTGTGCTTCTCCTGTAGATTGAGTTTCCTTTGCTTTCCTTTCAAGTATATGAGAGTTTTTAATGACAGTGCTCTAGAAGGGAGATGAATTAGTGGATAGAAGCAAAGAAGAAGTCAGAGACCTGTGAATACACAATTGTCCCATTTCTTATGCTGATTTCTATTGCGTGTATCCAGGATTTTTCTGCCATTCTCTGTATGTTCCTACACCATGTATTATATCAGATTTCAGGGCTCAGCTAACCAAAAAGTGTTCTTCTATATGGATAGATCATAGTGCAGTAGACTCAAAAACTCTGGTTAATTTTCCACTGGATCCTGCTCTGATGCTAATATAGAAACAAGGCATGTTTTTAAGATCAAATGAGTTCCCCTTAAATACTGTAAAACCCTCGAAGATAAACTCTTCTGGATAGACAAGACAGTGTGTGAGAAGCTCCTGTGAAAGGAACCATTTAAAATCCCTTGAGGTCTCATATTGAAATAATATTCATATAAAATTTAAATTGTATATTAACAAATGTACTCCATATATTAAACACATGCATTTAGATTTTTAACACACAGTGGCCTTAAGTCTGCTGTGTACTAAACAGATTGGCATTTTCCCTGTAAGCCCAACTATGCACAGGAATGTATAGGCCTGTTTTCTCTGCTATTTGATGTGCAAATAATAATATTTGTAAAAGTACTTCTACGCCTAGCTTCACATTATACAAAGGAGAGAGGAATGCAAGGGTCCTAGGGTGAGAAGGGGAACCAGAACATTTTGTTCTCAGTTACTGACTCAGCTTGAGGTCAGCACCAATCCAAAGTTATCTGCAGATGAACAGAGTTCAATGGTTCATGTGAAATAAATCATCACTCTCAGCAGTCAGGTCCACAAATGCAATCAGTCGTGTTACTAAAAAGCAACATGAAGAAAAGAGAATCCAGAAGCCTGTTCCTGAGCAGCCATGTCCTGTGAGGTGCCTTGTAGGTAGCCCCTGTCCTGAGTAGCACTGCAGGGTGGGGAGGAGGAGCTGTGCATTTGTTGCCTTTCTTGAGCTTATTCTGTGAATTAAGAAATTTCCATTTCCCAGGCTGTCAGTATGCTCCTTTTCAGGAGCAGAAGACCATCAAAAAATTAAAGCCTTATTCCAGAGGAATGGGAACTCATTTCCATAGACCTCAGGAAGTCATTGGCATCAGCACAGAGTGACACCATCTGATTTGGTAGCATTTCACACTTGCTTCTCACAACTTTGAAAGAATGCAGGGGGTGAAAAACACACAGCCACCATCAGCCAGTCCCAGTATGCTCATCACATGTGTCTTGACCAACTTTGAGGGAAGCTTTCCAAAACATATTAAGCTTTACTTCAATCATACGGTAGCTTTCAAGACTGTAAAATTTTTCTTCCATTGAACCACAGTCCAGATTTACTAATGACAATAATCCAATTTCATGAGCTCGCATTTGGTATGAACCACCAGTCACTAAGACGACAATGGCCAATGAGTACCTTTCTTTAAGGGAGTAGATTTCAAAATTCAGGTGTTCCTACACAAGGCTCACATCCGCCCTTCTCCGAGTCCCCCCTGTCTACAGCAGGCCCAAAACAATGAAACGAACCAAAGAATATGGGATGTGGAGAATGAGGAGAGAGAAACCTTTAATTCTGCCCACCCTGAAGGACATAACAGCACCACCATGCGATGCAGGGCAGGTATTGATGTGGACAGATTTTCAAAGATATTTATTAAGAAGTTGAACAAATCTGATTTGGGACTCCCCCATCACACACTCAGTCCAGGTGACTCGAAAGTGTTGCTGCACATAGCAGCATTCTTGAGAAATTTTTACTTTAGGCAGATGTGACTGGGATAAGCCTTATTGTTAACAAAATAAACTGGGGCCAATTATTAAGGAACCATACACAAACTCTGTGATTTCCAACCTGAATCACAAGTGTAAGCTAGCTTAGCATCCCCACCAGTGGTCTTTTCCTCTGAAAGAGAAAAGACTGACTCACTCCATGAGAAGCTGAGAAAATCATATCAATAGGAGGAAAATTATGAGCATTTTTTGAAATCCTTTTGTACGTATTTCCTGGTAGCTTCATACATGCAGCTGGAAAAGCTATAGATAATAAACTTGCTAATCAGTTTGCTGCTATAAAACTTACCTAGACTAGGTCATAATTCATACAGATGTGTTTCAAAGCAGTAACTGTCTATCTTACTGTCCCAAGCTTCTCCAAATTATTCATTTTTATTGTTTTGTTCTGACGTTTTTATTTATAGGGGAAGGAAAAAAGTTATTGACAAACTGTTCAAGGTGCTATACAGACAATGTAATGGGATCCTGATTACGCTGCACCTCTTCTTGGAGAACACATCAGCTCAAAGTGTCTTCCTATGGCAGAAAGCCACAGAGGAGCCCATGTCATAGGCTATCAAACGGCAGTAGGACTGATTTCTTCTGCTTTGCTGTAACTACTTTGGCTTTTCAAAAAGAATATAACATGACCGTGAACAGGGCTGCAAGAGGAGCAGTTCAGAAAGGAGAGTACTGGGTGCTTTTAGTTCGTGCTGGTTTAACAGACATAAGCTCAGCACCCCCAAATCAAGAGAGAGGATATACCTGATAGTGAATATCAGATACTTCACTTGGCACTAGCCCAGTTGTGTGGTAAGCCTATCTATTTGGATATTTGATGGACTTATGTAGGTCAGAGTCAGTCAGTGCTGAGCACTCAAATGGGAAGCCAGCAACAGTTATATGCCTTCACTCACAGGTGTGCTGACAAGGCAATAGGTTGACAGGTTTGTACAATCAAGTATAAATGACTCAAATTCGTAATTTCTTTGGCAATTCATTTCTATACTTGTAGCTAAGTTTCTTCAGCTACTTTAGTGACTGATAATATCAACTGTTACTAACAAAATACGCCTCTCTTTCTTACACTCTGTGTTGATTAAAGGCCTGTTTTAGATAACCAACAAAAATGTCTTCCTCTCACTCAACTATGAGAAATACTATATGTGCTGAGTTAAGAAATGTTAGCTACACTCCTGAGCAGAGCCCCTACTGACACATGAATGAATTCAATATTTTTATACTTTCAAACATTTGTAATGAGTATTTCAATGCCAAAAAAAAAAAGAAGAATCTGATGTTTCCACAAATAAGACTAGCTCAGCAGTTCCTACAACATAGAATGAATGGAAAAATAACCCTAGGAATGCAAGGAGAGATGCTAACTCACAGAAAGACATGTAGTGACCGCTGGCTACATTGCAGGCAGGAAGCATGTAACGGGCAGTATCAAAAGAATCAGTCTTGAACACTGAGAGGTCCCATCTGAATGAAGTGTTGAGGTCATGAAGAAGGCAAGCAGAACCACGCCAGTGTCAAACTCCTTGGGACAAGACCTGTGTGTGTGTAACATCTACTGATTTGCCCAGTGTAGTATGAGGCATGGTGCAGTACGGACGCTTTGACAGCTGCTACCAAAATGTGCTGCATTAAGACTGCACATGCAGACCCACAGAGATGATTCTTGAGAGTCCTTTCTCTTTTCAAGCAGATGATGCAATCAATAAAAAATTTACCACATACCTGTTACCACACGCAGAACTCCCCTGATCTATTTCCCAAGAAAAAACACTTGTTTGTTTCTGGTATCAGAGAGGTTCAGAACCTTGTTGGGACAAGCCCTAATGATTAACAACAATCTGTTGCCTATTCAGAGCCCACATCAGGTTTCTGGTTTTGGGAATGGGAACAGTTCATGAAATCTTATCTCTAGGGAGGCATTTACAGGAAATGTTCTCCAAGACTGGTGCTTTAAAAAAAAAAAAAAAAAGGCACAGTTTTTTTTAACCAAGAATAATTTTTCAACAAAAATGAAAATTCTACAACATTTATTCTGATTTTTTTCGAAGGAAAGTATGAAAAAATGCATTGAGTTTTAAATGAGAGCATGATGTTTTAAATTGAACTACAAGAAGTTAATTCATTTTTCCAATTTGCTTTTTTTATCACTGATTCTTCTTTAAAAAAATAAAAAAATAAAAAAAATCCCACCCACCACACCACATTTTTATCCCAAGGAATTTTAACTAAATACCATTAAATCAATTTTAATTACAAGCTTTAGTTATTCCCAAGCAGGTTTGTTTCAAAATCAGAAATAGCTATGGAAGTTACTGTCACAATTCAGCAAATAAAACTTTATTAAAATCATAACATAATAGAAAAAATTATGTCGGAGGGGACCTCTAGAGGTAATCTAGTGCAATCTCTCACCCAAAGCAAGAGTCAAGTTACTCAAGGTCTTGCCAAGCCACATTACATTTTCAAAATCCCCAGGGATGAAGAGTCCCCAACCTCTGCGGCATTAAGTTGTACCTGTCAGATATGTTTGCTCCATGAAGTAGCTTGAGTCTAGCTCTCCCGTCGTGTGATATGACTTACATAGTTAACATAGATAAAGCATAATGGCTGCAAAGTTCAGCGTATCATGGGCTACTCTGTGCAACAGTTGCACAGAGATGTTGCTGTTAAGATGGGACTACATACAGAGCGAGGTCTACCATCTCTGAAAGTAATCTTCAGGAAATTCAGGTTAGTTACCCAGGTGTGGAGTGTCATAGTTATTCTAAGCCTGAAACTGAACAGGGACTCCAAATCTATCACTTTTTATCTGGTTCTTTCTGTGGATGAGAAGTAAACGGAGACAACTTTTAAGAAAGTTCAAACCTTCAGTGAGGTTTCCTCCACTGCAAACTCTCATAAACTCTTCCTTAGGAAAGGATGGTATTAAACACTGGAAACTAATGGCCTCTTAGATGGCAACAGTCCATTAGCAGTCCAAATCCTCATTCAACTTACTCTTAGAATTATAATTGAATGATCCTAACAGCTTTTATCCAGCTCATCCCTGAATTAAAATCTGAATCGGACTCTGGAGGTATCTATCTCCCTTAACTATGGGCAGAACTTCTGGTGAGTGGGGACCCTTGATTATTTGCCCGAATATGGTTAGGAGGAATCGAGGTCAATGTGTATGTCTTTTAGGAAACATGTGCTCTATACTTGTATCCAACTGTTAAACACAAACTGTCAGTTTACCATTGTTTTCCTTCATTTCAGTTGAAGGAGCCAAGCAGCCATAACTACAATTGCATAACAGGAAAAAACAAGACCATTTAAATCTTTGCTCTTGCTGCGCATTTCCTGTTCATTTTTGGTGTGCTCATTTCCACACCATTACCAAAAATTTCTCAAAGCTTCCAACAGTCATAACTTTTCAGAAAGCAAGGTACATCCAAGGTTGGCAGATGCCAAGATAGACTCAACTCTTTGTTTCATAAGTCTCTAAAAATAAAGCTCAGGACTCCTCACATAGTAATATTACACAATGGTCCCGTGATAAGCAGCAACATATCCAAATTCTGATTATTTCTCCTGCAATCTACTGCCAACTCCTCTTCATCGGAGTTCGCCAGATTCAAACCTTTAACATGTTCCACATAGTGCTACTAAAATCCTATAGATACAGGAGTTCTTGACAGTTGTCTTCACTTGATGTCTCTAGATCCTTCATCTGACTTCTCTTCATTATATATTTCTCTCTGTTCATCTTCATGGTCCTCATCATGTCCCCTCCGTTTCCTCCCTTCTGTTATATGTCCTTCTTCCCAGCCA